>NC_137069.1:27676013-27798513 GCF_032717465.1 Coenobita brevimanus
CATCATTACCATTATCATCATTATCATCGTCATCGCCATCGCCATCGTCATCGTCATCATCATCATTTTCATCATCATCTTCATCACTATCATCATCATCATCATCATCATTATGAGAGAAAAAACACAAAAATCAGAGATATGTGTGACTTGACTACTGCGGGAGTGTTGTTTATTTTCTTATCTTTTAATAAGTACGACACTAGAACACGAACAGCAAGAGAGAGAGAGAGAGAGAGAGAGAGGGAGAGAAAGAGAGAGAGAAGGGGGGGGGGAGACAGGGAGAGAGAGAAGTGCAAAAGAAAACAAGTCGAGCAATATTCTTGTCACAAACTCTACCTTCACTCAAGTTCTCAGGCTAGAAATTGCTACGAAAAATTGCTGCAAAAAAATGCCACGAAAAATTGCTACAAAAAAAATTGCTGCGAGAAATTTAAGCGAAAAATCGAGGCGAAATTTGCTGCGAAGAATTGTTACGAAAAATTGCTACGAACAATTGCTGTGAAAAAATATCACAAAAAAAATGCTGGGAAAAATGACTACAAAAAATTGCTGCGAAAAACTGCTACGAAGAATTGCTGAGAGAAAATCTATCTATCTATAGCCCGACGCCCTAATCCCGCAAAGGGTGGCCGCAGACAAAACGCCTCCAAGTCGCTCTGTCACCCACTATTTGACTACCCTCCTCCCAACTCATCCCCCCCCTCCCTCATATACCTCTCAACTCCATCTCTCCACCTCATCCTCGGTCTACCCCTCCCTCTCCCTCCCTCCACCTCACCTACATACACCCTCTTAGTCAGTCTTTCATTCTCCATTCTCTCCACATGTCCAAACCACCTCAGTGTATTTCTCCTAATCTTCTCAACCACATCCACATCCATCTCACAACGTTCCTTCACTTCTTCATTCGTCAACCTGTCCCTCCATGTCACTCCACATGCTTCCCTCAAGTAACTCATTTCCACTGCTCTCACTCTTGATTTGTTCCCCTCTTGCAAGGTCCACGCCTCTCGTCCATACGTCAGGGTAGGGATCACAATACTGTCATGCAGTGACTTCTTAACTTCCATACTCACCTCCCTATTTCTCGTCACTGCTTTCAGTGTACCAACAACCTTCCTTCCCTGCTGTACCCTTTCACGCACTTAATCCCCCAAAGTTCCATCCTTACTCACCACATTACCCAAGTACTTGAATGCACTCACATTCTCAATATCCTCACCATCCAGCCTCACTGCACACTCTGTAACTTCATTCCTCTGAAACATCATAACTTTACTTTTGTTTATATTAACTTTCAGATTCCTCCTCCTACACACTGTCCCAAATTCATTCACCAACCCTTGCAACTCCCATTCCTCTTCACTCATTAATACTGTACCATCAGCAAACAGCAACACCGGAATCTTCCAAATCTCACCCTCATTCATTAGAGCCACCCCCACATCCACTGCCCTACCTTGCACCTCCTTTACAACCCCATCCATATATATATTAAACAGCCACGGAGACATCACACAACGCTGTTTCAGTCCCACATTGAGATCAAAGAACTCACTCAGCTCACCATCCACCCGCACCGTAGCCCTTGCTCCTTCGTACATACTCTTCATAGCACTCAACAATTTCCCCTCCACTCCATATATTCTTAATACCTTCCACATACCTTGCCTATCTATTCTGTCATAAGCTTTCTCCAAGTCCATGAAGGCAGCATACACTTTCCTTCCCTTCTCTAGATACTTCTCCACTAAACACCTTAGAACAAATATCTGATCTACACACCCTTTTCCCTTCCTAAATCCCCCTTGTTCTTCTCCAACTAGCTCTTCTGTCATATGCCTAACCCTATCAATGAGTATTCTACCATATATTTTACCAATCACACTAAGAAGGCAGATACCCCACATACTTCTCTCTCCCCTTTTCCTTTGTATCAATCAATCATTTCCTGTGGCACCCAAGGGATGCATAGGGCCTCGATGAACTCACACCACCACATCCTATCTTGTGCTAACTCCTCAAGATCTCCCCAACACTCATCTCCAGCTTCCCGTCTCATTGTCCTCACCCACGTCTCTTTTGACCTTCCTCTACCTCTCCTACCAAGTGCCACCCACCCTGGTGTACCTCGTACTATTCCCTGTCTCCTATACACATGTCCTAGCCACTTCCATCGTGAGAATCTAACATATTCATCGATCGGCTGCACTCCCGTTATTTCTCTAATTCTACTATTTGGTATCCTTTCCCACCACTTAACTCCTAATATTCTTCTAAGTGCTTTATTTTCAAACACCAAGAATTTATTTTCCATAGTCACTGTGCTGTACCAAGACTCGTGTCCATAAATTAAGATACTCCTAACCATTACCTTATAAAGTTTGATTTTTGTATGCACAGAGAAATTGTTATTATTCCAAATATTTTTAAGCATTCCCATTGCCTGATTAGCCTTCTTTAACCTTTCCTCGAATTCAAAGTTCAAAGAACCATCCTTGGCTAAATAAGTACCTAAATATTTAAACCTATCAACTTGCTTTACAACCATACCTTCAATTACACATTCCTGCGCATTTTCCATATTCATATTGATTATTTCAGTTTTTCCACAATTAATAACCAAACCCACCTTGCGACCTTCACTCACCAAACAGTCCAACACTCTCTGCATCTCTTCTGGCCCATCACAAATCAAAACTATATCATCTGCATAATCTAAATCCAAAAGTTTCCTGTTCTCTCCCCAAAGTATACCTGCACCGGTTTCTGTTCCAACGCGTTTCATAATGTAATCAATGACCAATATAAATAGTAAAGGCGATAGAACACCACCTTGAATTACTCCGGACTTGACTTCAAACGAATCACTAAGACAACCATCAACCATCACTTTACAAAATGTGTCCTCATGCATGTTCATAATGACCCTCACAAACTCCTCTGGTATTCCATAATGTCTCATGATCTTCCCCATAGTCTCTCTCGAAACACTATCAAAAGCCTTTTCAAAATCAACAAAACAAAGACTTAACGGTACTCTCATTTCATTAACTTGCTGCATCAAATGCCTAACTATAAAGATCTGATCATTGCAACCACGTCCCTTTCTAAAACCAGCCTGTTCATCCCTCAGAATACCCTCGACCACCGGCTCCAAACAATTTAACAACACTCTATTGAAAACTTTCAAAGCTATCGGTGACAAAGAGATTCCCCTCCAATTACCACATTCACTCAGGTCTCCCTTCTTCGGAACTTTAACAATTACACCATTCTTCCAAACTGATGGTAGTAACCCCGTCACCCATATCTTATTGAATAGCTTGGTCAAGATCATTATTAATCTATCCCCCTCCACTTTAAACATTTCCGGAAATAAACCATCCTCCCTGGTGCCTTATTATTCTTTAACTGTTTTACTGCTTTCTCCACTTCTGCAAGCCTCAACTCTCCTGTTTCTATATTTAAATCTTCCTGAGCAGACGGTATATCCTCTTCTGGTGGTATTGGTCTATTAAGAACTGTCTCAAAATGCTCTTTCCATCTATTTTTAATATCTCCATCTTTGGTCAATAAATTTCCTTCCCTGTCTCTAACTGGTATTTCCTTGCGTTTACCTGCATTACCACTCAGTTCTCTAATCGATTCATATGCTATTCTTTGACTCTGTCCATCATTTTTGTTTATTAAGATTTCAGTCTCTGCAACCTTTTCATCCACACATCTTCTTTTATCTCTCCTAGCTAACCTTCTTACTTCTGAATTCAAACTCCAGTACGCAGCTCTTGCTAATTCAATCTCTCGTTCATCAAACGCATTGCATCTCACTCCTCAATTTAGCCTCACCTCTCTTCCTCATCATATCCCACGTTTCCTCTGATATCCATTTCTTTCTCCTGAAGCTATGTCTCCTTCCAATCGTACATTCAGCAGTCTCATGCAAAACTTTGTTCACATCCTCCCACATCTCATCTACACTTCTCTCCCCCTCTTCCAACGTTTCCAACACCAAAAACCTATTTCTGCATTCTAATCTGAATTCCTCCTTTTCTTCTCCTTCCCTTCTAAGCTTAACAATATCGTATCTACCAACACCAGATTTTTCCTTCTTCTGATTTTTAAGTTTAAACCTTATTTTTGCAATGCTGAGTTGATGGTCACTACCAATATCCGCTCCCCGTTTAACATGAACATCTAGCAGAGAACTTCTATGCCTCCTACTGATAGCGATGTGATCAATCTGATTTTTATATTTTCCACATGGCGACACCCAAGTTGTCTTGTGTATATTGCAATGCTGAAAGAGTGTGCCCCCGATGACTAAGTCATTTGCTAGACAGAAGCTTCCAAACCTCACTCCGTTTTCACTCATCCTACTACCAACTCCCATCTTACCCATACATGCCTCAAATCCCTCATTTGAACAGCCCATTACTGCATTAAAGTCTCCAATGCAGATCAAAACATCATGTCTAGGTACCCTTCCTACTCCTTCTTGCAACTTTTCATAAAATGTGTCTTTCCTTTCATCGAGTGCATCATTAGTAGGTGCATAACACACAAACAGACTGATGTTGCCATGATTTGGTTTAAACCGTGCTTATAACAATCGCTCATCTATAGGATCCCACTCACATAAAGCCTTATTTGCCTTACAACCCTTTGTATAAAGGAACAATTATACCTGACTTCCAGTCCTCTGGAACCCTTCCCTCTTCCCAAGCCAATCTACACAACTTCCATATCCACTCCACAACAATCTCACCCCCATGCCTAAGCATTTCACCACACACTCCTTCAATTCCTGGGGCCTTTCTCAACTTAATCTTCTTCATCGCTTCCACTACTTCTGCCCTACTGATCTCTTCCTCCCTCCTCTCACCTGTTCTTCTCCCAGCCATTCCCCAACCACTTACACTCGCACTGCTCTCACTCTCTACATTCAGCAAATCCTCAAAGTGCTCCTTCTATCTCCTCAATTTCTCTCTCTTCTCCACCAACAATCTATTATTCGTATCTGAGAGAAAATGCCAGGAAAAATTGTTACCGGTACACCGACTCCGGCAAGAGCAACAACACGGGCAGACAATGTAAACAGAGCCACAAGAACAAACCCAGATTTTCTTCTCTCTCTTGGGCAATTGTGTTAGGCGGTGTTTGCTGAAGTTTGCTTGAATCTTTAACTCTGGGCTCCTGTGACTCCTCTTTCTCTCTCTAATCCCTCCTTGTCGTCCTCATCCTTCTTGTCCTTGTCCTCGTCGTAGCCCTCTTCCTTGTCCTCGTTCTCTTCTTCTTCATCCTTCTCTTCCTCGTCCTCCTCCTCCTCCTCCTCCTCCTCCTCGTACTCTTCTTTTTCTTCCTTTCCTCCTCCTCCTCTTCCTTCTCCTCCTCGTCCTCCTCCTCCTTTCTTTCGACTTCATCCTACTACTCCGCCTTGTCTTCGTCTTCATCCTTTGTAATCGTCTTCTTCTTCTTCTGCTTCTTCTTCGTCGTCGTCATCGTTGTCGTCGTCGTCCTCCTCCTCCTCCTCCTCCTTCTCCTTCTCCTCCTCCACATTCCCTTTGATGGCAGGACTGAGGAATACTGTTGTTAGGCAGGAGTTGTCTCGTAGCGTCGTTTTAAAAATAAAAAATAATGTGTTCAACGTGCTTTTCAGTACCATTCCTTTTGATGGCTAAGGAAATGGGGAATATGGAAATAGGGAATAAAATGGGTATGGAAATGGGATAAAATGGGGCATGAAAATGGGGGATAAAATCGGGTAATGGATATGGGGAATAAAGTTGTGCGGAAATGGAGCATTAAATGGGGTATGGAAATGGGGGATAAAATGGAGTATGGATATGGGGGATAAAATGGGGCTTGTAAATGGGAGATAAAATGGAGCATGGAAATGGGGTACCAGAAAGAGTGTGAAAAGATTATACAATAAAATGGAAATAGGTGTGAAATTGGGTATAAAAGAATAAAAAAAAAAAATGTATTTATTTAATGGCTGCACTGAAGGATTTATTTATTTATTTATTTATTTATTTGTATATTTATTAGTTTGCTCTGTCTTAGAAGCATATTATCGAAATTAAAAATGAAATAATGCTGTCTGAAAACAGAGAATGGAAGTAGGATATGAAAAAAATATCTGGAAATTAATGAGAAAAAAAATGCACCACATTTTAGACGAACATTCCTGAAACGCTTACGCAATATTTTGGAAAGGTTGTTGAATCCATTAGTGGATTTCATAAGTTATTGTTCAGTGTCTGGTTGTTTATCATTATGAAGGGTGTCCATGTTGTTGTTGGCAGGTGTATGTACATTCTCTCTCTCTCTCTCTCTCTCTCTCTCTCTCTCTCTCTCTCTCTCACACACACACACACACACACACACACACACACACACACACACACACACACACACACATAAACACACATATACATACACACACACACATACTGACATACTGGCATACACACACAGACAAACACACACACATACACAAACACACACACATTCACAGACACACAAACACACACATACACAGACACACAGGCACACACACACAAACACACACATGCACAGAAACACAGGCATACACACAAACACACACATACACGCATACACACAAATATACACACAAATTCACACACAACACACACACACACACACACACACACACACACACACACACACACACACACACACACACACACAAATGTACACACATACATTCATACACACACACACACACACACACACACACACACACACACACACACACACTGTTACATAGCCAATGATTTCATCATCCTTTGTATAATTCTAACGTACAGTATGCTGCATGTTTGATCACGATTCGCCTCGTGGCTTCCATAGTGACCAAGCTTCCGTGTTCTACCTCACTCCCCTCTTCTCTTCCCTTATAGTAGAGTAAGTCGTTCTTTCTGTTGTTCAGAGCAAGAGTGTCAACTCTTTGTCCCCCATGGCTTCATTTGTGTGTCCTTCTTACAAGTTGTATCAAGCTCTGCCGGCCCCTATATAATGAGCTCAGTCTCTGCATTAATGGCCACTTAGATCTACTCCTCATTTTGTTCACATCTCTATCCTCCCCTCTACAGTTGTTATTATTTTTGTGAGTGCTCAGGAAGTCGCCAACCATCTAGCTGCTGCGTAATTTGAGTATAAGTGTTATTACATTTTGTTCCTGTACTGTATAGCATAAGGTGTTAATTCGTGGGCCTGGTGAGGTTTTTGTGATTCATGTGGAGTTTTTTATGTCAGCCATTATTAATAATATTTTGTATCTGTAATAATATATCTTGCATTAACTGAGCATTATCCGGTTTTCTCATTTTGTCAGGGCTGACTTAGATAAATTTACTCTTGCTTATTTCGTGTTAATAGAGGCTATTCCAGTTAACCATATATTTAACCTGTTTTTTGCCATTACATTATCCTTATGAGTCCTGAATGTTTTTTTGTTAGTTTGAGCATTAAACTTTAACTTGTAATTTTACCTAACTCTTTTGTTTTGAATCTGGAACTTTGCAGAACAGTAGTGATTTTAGTATTCGCACTTGAAGTGTTCATTATCTCTCTCTGTTCCGTAACATAAATTTGGCGACCTCGCCAGGATATCCAGGATATTATCATAAGGATATTGCTTGATATTTTGTGACTGTGATTTATTCATGATGTCTACTATTACTACGCTTGATGAAGCCAAAGATTTTTTGTCAAATGTGCAAACAGTGTGTTATGTAGAAAACAGAACAAAGAATGAACTTAAGCTTGTTGCTCAACAATTGGGAATTGCTGTTCACTCTCATCATTCTAAAGATTAAATTGTTGGCATGATTAATAAAAGCTTGTTTGATGTAACTCCTCCAAATGAGCAAACGCAGATTGAAATAGCTAAGTTACAGCTAGCCCTGCAGGAGGCTCGTGCTAAGGAGGCTGAGTTTCAGGCACGTTCTAAGGAGGCTGAGTCTCAGGCTCATATTCAGGAGGCACAAATTGAACTTGCTAGGATTCAGGCAGACCAAGAGTATCGCATGAAACAAGGTGGAACTGGATCATCTTGCTCTGATGATTTTGATGTGGCTAAAAATGTTAAACTTGTCCCTCCTTTTAATGAATCTGATTTAACAAAGTATTTCCAGTTGTTTGAGAGGGTAGCTACAGGTTTTAATTGGCCCAAAAAGTATTGGCCAGTACTCCTTCAAACTGTTCTCACCGGTAAAGCTCAAGTAACTTATGCATCTTTGCCTCAGGATCAATCTGACAATTATGATGTAATTAAGAGCTTGATTCTTAAGGCCTATGAGCTTGTTCCTGAAGCCTATAGAGTAAAATTTAGGACAACTTATAAGCAAGATAAGCAATCCCATGTTGAGTATGCAAAAATCAAAGAAGATCTGTTAGAGCAGTGGTTAATTTCTAAGAATGTGGATTCTGATTTTGACAAATTTAAGCAGATGATTTTGCTAGAGGACTTCAAAAGGTGTATTAATAAAGATATAAGCCTATATCTTGATGAGAAAAGAATAGATAATTTGTCTGATGCTGCAGTTTTAGCTGATGAATATGTTCTCACTCACAAGAGATATTCTAAAGAATAAAGGAAAGCTGAGAGTAAGTACGTTGCCTCTACTCAGAGTACAGGTAACAGGAAAGAGAATAAAGATGATGTTTCTCAGGAAGTAAATACCAGCTCCACCTCTAGATTTCAGAAAAGTAAATGTACTTATTGTAGTAAGCTTGGTCATACTATGGAGAAATGTTTCAGGAGACAGCATGATGTGAACAAAAAGGAGACTTTAAATATTCAGTCAATTGGTCTAGTGTCCACACTTGAGAGTTCCCAGAATTCTTTAACCGAGTTAACTGAACCTGCTTTGAGGGGTAAATTAAATTCTGATGATGAAGCTCCTCTTTTGAGCAGTAACGTGGGTGACACTCTCAAGAGTTCATGTGCTAATTTCCTGTCTGATGGTTTTGTCAGTCCTCTGGACAGTAATAACAGGAAATCAGTTAAAATATATCGTGATACAGGTGCTTGCCAATCCCTTATCCTGACCAGTGTTCTAGGCTCTAATGTTAATTCCTCTGATGAAACTGTAATCTTACAAGGTGTAGGGAATAATTACTTCTCTGTCCCTCTGTGCAGAATGAGTTTAGAGTCTGGTTTTGTAAATGGTTCCGTTATGGTTGGGTTGGTTGAGACACTCCCAATGTCAGGTGTAACTTTCTTACTTGGAAATGATATTGGTGGAAGTGAAGTGTGTCCAGCTCCTCAGTTGTCTAGTGAACCAGTGACTGCGACCCAGGATTGTGATATCCCTGACGTGTTCTCTGCATGTGCTGTCACTAGGGCTAAGTCTAAAGTTACTGGTGACTAAGAGGATAATGATGATGATGATGTTATCCTAGCTGACACTTTTCTTGCTAATTTGGACTACTCACCAGATGAGGCAGTACCCCGTAGTGTTGATAATTTGTCTCGTCAAGAGTTGGTTGAGTTGCAGGTTGCTGACCCTGAGTTGAAAGGTCTAGCTAACTCTGCTTGCAGTGATGAAGAGTCAGCTGGTGCTTCTACTTGTTATTATATAAAGTCAGGAGTACTTATGAGGAAGTGGAGACCCCCAACAGCATCAGCCGACTGTGAATGGGACGTTGTACATCAAGTTGTCATCCCTCGTGTTTGTAGGCAGGATATCATTAGAGTGGCTCATGATTCCAGTTTGGCAGGACACCTTGGAGTGAGGAAGACTGTGACACGCATTTTGAAACACCTCTACTGGCCAGGTATCTTCAGAGATGTTTCCTGTTATTGTAAGTCTTGTCACACCTGTCAAATTGTGGGGAAGTGTAATCAGACCAAAAAGGTTGCACCTCTAGTTCCCATTCCTCCTTTTGAGGCGCCTTTCACCCGTGTGTTGGTGGATATTGTGGGCCCTCTTCCTAAGATTTCTTCAGGATTTTCTTATGTGTTGACCCTGATTGATATGGCTACTCGTTATCCTGAAGCCATTCCACTTAGAAATATCTCAGCAGAGAACGTGGTTAAGGAAATGCTAGGGTTCTTCACCAAGTTTGGTCTGCCCAAGGAGGTACAGTCAGACCGGGGAAGTAATTTCATGTCAAATGTTTTCAAGCAGTCTCTGAACGAGTTGGGCATCACCCAGATCACGTCTTCAGCTTACCATCCCCAGACCCAAGGAGCGTTGGAGAGATATCATCAAACACTCAAGTCGATGCTCAGGAAATACTGTTTGGAACATCAGAAAGACTGGGATAAAGGTCTTCCATTCGTTGTATTTGCCGCAAGAGAATCTCCAAATGAATCACTGGGCTTCTCACCCTTTGAACTACTGTTTGGCCATGAAGTAAGAGGACCCCTTAAGCTACTCAAGGAATGCTGGCTGTCGGAGGAAGATGACGTCAACCTGCTGGAGTATGTGATGAAGTTCAAAGAACGGCTATCCACTGCTTTACAGCTGGCGAGAGAGAATTTAGGAGCTGCTCAGGGGAAGATGAAGACTTGGTATGATAAGAAGTCCAGGTTACGCCACTTTCAGCCAGGAGATCAGGTTTTGATTCTGCTACCGGTGCATGGGCAACCTCTTCAAGCCAAGTTTAGTGGTCCTTATTTCGTGGAGAAGAAACTCAGTGATGTCAACTATGTCATCGCCACACCAGATCGTAGAAAGAACAAGTAACTTTGTCACATCAACATGCTAAAGTTATATCACAGGCGGGACGAAAATAACCCAGTCTGCACTGTAGCTGTTCCACCCGAGTCTGCAAGTGAAGTTCTCCCATGCAGCATGAGCCTGAGTGATAGTTTGGGGAAGAATCCTGATATCATGAATGATCTCCAGACTAAGCTTTCTCATCTAGCTCCTGAGGAAAGGCAAGAGTTTTCGGCATTACTGCAGGAGTACCCGCAAGTGTTCCGTGCCACTCCAGGAAGAACCACTGTGTTGATGCATGATGTCGATGTTGGAGACGCAAAGCCAATTAAACTGCCTCCTTACCGTGTGAACCCAGTGAAAGTTCCTCTCATCCAGATGGAGCTTGGCTACCTGTTGGACCACAAGATGATTGAGCCCTGTCAGAGCGAGTGGAGTTCTCCTGTCACTCTAGTCCCTAAGCCAGGTGGGTCACAGCGGCTTTGCATCGACTACAGATGTGTTAATCAGATAACCAAAACAGACACTTACCCTCTCCCTCGCGTGGAAGATTGCATAGACAAGATTGGAAAGGCTAGGTACATAAGTAAGTTTGATTTGTTAAAGGGATACTGGCAAGTACCTATGACTGAACGTGCTAGGGAGATCTCATGTTTTGTAACACTAGGAAAGACTTTTGCATGTTCTGTAATGCCATATGGTATGAAGAATGCACCAGCCACATTTCAGAAGCTCATGAATGTTGTAACAGAGGGTTTGGCAGGGTGTGTTGTTTATACTGATGATGTATTAATCTTCAGTGACAACTGGAAAGATCACCTATGCCATGTCAGTAAATTTCTTGAGCGTTTGGTTCAGGCTAATCTTGTAGCTAATTTATCAAAGTGTGAGTTTGGTCAAGCTAAAGTTCAGTACCTTGGGTACGTAATTGGTGATGGACACGTTGCACCACCAGGAGCTAAGGTTCAGGTGATAAGTGATCTTCCCAGACCTAAAAGTAGGAAAGAGCTACAAAGATTTTTGGGAATGGTAGGTTATTACAGGAGATTTGTTCTTAACTTTTCAATTCTTGTATCACCACTTACAGACCTACTGAAAAAGGGAGTTAAATTTGTCTGGACTGATAACTGTGAATCCTCTTTCAGTAAACTTAAAGCTATCCTATTAAGTCAACCAGTGCTCGCTACTCCAAATTTTGCTAAGCCTTTTAAGATGGCTGTTGACTCAAGTAATACAGGAGCTGGGGCTGTTTTGCTGCAAGAGGATGATCAGGGTATTGAACACCCTGTATCTTATTACAGTAAGAAGTTCACTTCACCTCAAAAGAACTACTCAACTATTGAGAAAGAGCTTTTGGCCTTGATTTTGTGTTTACAGCATTTTTCATTTTATTTGTGTTCTGGTTTTGACCCCATAGTCATATATACCGATCATAACCCACTGAAATTCCTTAATAAGTTTAAAGATAAAAATCAGAGATTGACAATTGGAGTCTACTTCTTCAGGAGTATTCATTAGAGATACAACATGTCAAGGGGAAAGAAAATGTTATTGCAGATTGCTTATCTAGACTTTAGACAGATTGTTTTAGAGTAATAAGAAATTTCCTTTGTAAGTTTCTTTTTTCTTTGTGGGGAGGTGTTACATAGCCTATGATTTCATCATCCTTTGTATAATTCTAACGTACAGTATGCTGCATGTTTGATCACGATTCGCCTCGTGACTTCCATAGTGACGAAGCTTCCATGTTCTACCTCACTCCCCCCTTCTCTTCCCTTATAGTAGAGTAAGTCGTTCTTTCTGTTGTTCAGAGCAGGAGTGTCAACTCTTTGTCCCCTATGGCTTCATTTGCGCGTCCTTCTTACAAGTTGTATCAAGCTCTGCCGGCCCCTATATAATGAGCTCAGTCTCCGCATTAATGGCCCCTTAGACCGACTCCTCATTTTGTTCACATGTCTGTCCTCCCCTGTACAGTTGTTATTATTTTTTTGAGTGCTCAGGAAGTCTCCAACCATCTAGCTGCTGTGTAATTTGAGTATAAGTTTTATTACATTTTGTTCTTGTACTGTATAGCATAAGGTGTTAATTCGTGGGCCTGGTGAGGTTTTTGTGGTTCATGTGGAGTTTTTTATGTCAGCCATTATTAATAATATTTTGTATCTGTAATAATATATCTTGCATTAACTGAGCATTATCCGGTTTTCTCATTTTGTCAGGGCTGACTTAGATAAATTTACTCTTGCTAATTTCGTGTTAATAGAGGCTATTGCAGTTAACCATATATTTAACCTGTTTTTTGCCATTACATTATCCTTATGAGTCCTGAATGTTTTTTTGTTAGTTTGAGGATTAAACTTTAACTTGTAATTTTACATAACTCTTTTGTTTTGAACCTGGAACTTTGCGGAACAGTAGTGATTTTAGTATTCTCATTTGAAGTGTTTATTATCTCTCTCTGTTCCGTAACAACACACACACACACACACACACACACACACACACACACACACACACACACACACACACACACACACGACGGGAGTTCGCGCCTCGCTCAGGTTGCGAAAAGTTTCACTGACGAAGTGGGTGGTTAATGTCCCCCTTGAGCAAGGGGACGGGTGTGTGCGTGTGTGAAGGTCACAGCCTTGCCCTTAGATCGGACTATATGAGCTCTCAGCTCCCTTCCGGGAGGGTAAAAGCTGACAAGCACGACCATCAAGTGATCCCGACCGACCAGGTGAAATACACACACACTCACAGACGCACGCACACACACACACACACACACACACACACACACACACACACACACACACACACACACAGATGCACGCACACACAAACACACACACACACACACACACACACACACACACACACACACACACACACATGGACAAATAGCAATACAGTCAAAATAAAGGAGCCAGATACACAAATATAACGATATCCAACTTCTTTTCATCTAACGAAACCGACCCACTCTCACAGTATTATTGCATGAAATTCGATGACCCATAGGTATGAGTCACCATGGTTACTAGCTAAAATGGCCCCTCCAGTCTAACTACACTCGGTCATCAACTGATCTAAGAGGGGTTAGGGATCTTGGCCAGGTTAGAAAAAATGTAGTGATCACTTTACCAAAAACACAAACGTTGGTAGAGATGGGTCTCCTTGGTTACTAGCCAATTGTCGGATACTTGCGCTTTTGGGGAACTTGTACAGCGCGAAGATACATGGACGAGGTAGTTGGGGAAAATATCTGGCTTTTTTTTTTTTCTTTTTTTTGAGGAAGTTTTCTGGCTGGGTTTTTCCTTCTTTTTCGAGGATGTTTTCTTGCCGTTTTTTTCTTTTTTGGAGGAAATTTTCTGTCTTTTTTTAGGAGGTTTTCTGGCTTTTATATCTTTTTTCCAGGGAAGTTTTCTGGTATACTTTAGGAGATTTCTGGCTGTTTATTTCTTTTATGATTGAGAAAGTTTTCTGTTTTTTTTTTCCTTGTTTTGAGGAAGTTTTCAGGCTTGGTTTTCTATTCTGGGAAGAAGTTTTCTAAATCTTTTTTTTTTTTGGGGGGGAGGAAGTTTTTTGGCTGGGCTTTTCTTTTCTTTTGTGGAGGTTTTCTGGCTGCTTTTTCTCGTTTTTGAGGAAGTTTTCTGGCATTTTTTTGGAAAAGTTTGCTAGCGGTTTTGTCTTTTTCGGAGGAAGTTTTCTGGCTGTTTTTCTTTTTTTGAAGGGAGTTTTCTGACTAGGTTTGTTTTTTCTTTTGGGGGGAGAACATATTCTGTCTGGGCTTATTTATTTCTTTATTATGGAGAGAGTTTTCTGTTTTTTGTTTTTTTTCCTTTTTTTAGAGGAAGTTTTCTGGCTGTTTTATCTTAGAAGAAATTTTTCCTCCTTTTTATTTTTATTGAGGAAGTTTCTTTTTTGTTTTCTAGGAGGAAATTTTTTGGCTAGTTTTTTCCTTTTTCTTTGATATGAAGGAAATTTCCTTTTTTTTTCTTTTTTTTTTTTTTTGCTCAACGGAACCCAAGGATCTGTTTCAGGGATGTGGCGTTTGTCTGTGGGATTTCTCTCTCTCTCTCTCTCTCTCTTTCTCTCCTTGTTGTAAGGTGCTCACACTCTCGGTGATATAGTTACCACCCAGTGTTGTACACGTTTTCTCGAAACAGGAAATCTTGCAGCTTGTCCTTCAGTGTAGAATCATCCTCAGCATTACATCGAGTGAGTGGGTGGTGGCGCCTCACCCACCGCGAAGAGGATAATAACGGTAAAAGAAAACGATCGTCGGTATAATCTGAAAGAGAACTTTGCTGAAATTCCCTGAGGAGTATGGAGGGAGAGAGAGAGAGAGAGAGAGAGAGGGGGGGGGGAAGACAAAGACAACGTATGGTATATTAACTACATACTTAATCTATCTATCTATCTATATATCTAGGGTGCTTCCCCCAAGGAGAGGGAGGTAGCCGAGACAGGACGACACACTCCCCATTTACTCATCCATTCAAACACATTCAATCGCATCTTAGCCCCAAAAGGGGAGAACGGACAGATCCTCACCGCACCACACCGCACAAGGGTCAACTGCTCGATGCAATCAGTGACATCCGCAGCAGGGCCTGACAGCAGAGCCACATCGTAATAGACTCATCCTATTACCCGCACCTGACCTGAAATAGCTGATCAGACCAAATGCGGGAGAATATCCCCTCAGGGCTGCGTCATCACTTATTCATTCACAATTTCTCTCCATTTATTTCTGTCACGCACAGCCACTCTTCCTTGCTCAACAGACATCCCTCTCGCATCCAGCGCTCTCTTCACACTGTCCATCCATCCTATTCGTGGTCTTCCTCTCAGCCTTACACCTCTCACATCAGATCTAGTTTTCTTTTTCACCAATCGCTCATTATCCATTCTCTCCATATGACCAAACCATCGCAACACCCTCTGCTCAACTCTACCAGCCATCTCCCGAACAACTCCAGTTCTCCTTCGCACTTCATCATTCCGCACTCGATCCATATGTGTCACTCCACCCATACTCCTCAGACACCTCATCTCCATTACATTCAAACTTTTCCTCTCTGCTACACCCATATTCCATGTTTCAGCCCCATATAATGCAGTCGGTACCACAACACCCTCATACAGCCTTCTCTTTACATCCATTCTAAGCGAACGACATCTAAACACTTTTTTCATTCCTCCCAGCACTTCCTACTTCATTTATTCTAAACTTCACTACTGCATCTATTCTTCCATCCACAGCAACATGTGACCCTAGATATTTAAAACACTCTACCTCCTCAAGCAACTCTCCATTCAAAACTGTATTCATCCCCCTACCATCTACCAACCTCGTACACTTCATCACTTTACTCTTATTCTCATTTACTTTCAATTTCCTCCTTTCACACACCCTTCCAAACTCCTCTACCAACTGTCTCAATCTCTCCTCTGAATCAGCCACCAGTGCAGTATCATCTGCAAACAGCAGCTGCTTCAGATTCCACTCTCCACCATCAACATTCACCAGACTCAGACCTCCACCTAAAACTCTTGCATTCACCTCCCTTACAACACCATCCATGTAAATATTAAACAACCAAAGGCGACATCACACATCCCTGTCGCAGCCTCACTCTCACAGGAAACCAATCACTCACAGCATTTCCCACTCTTACACACGCTGTACTATTTACATAAAAACTTTTCACCCCTTTTAGTAACCTACCATCAAGTCCATACAATCTTAAAACAGTCCACAAAGCCTCCCTATCAATTCTATCATACGCTTTCTCTAAATCCATAAACGCCCAAAACACATCCTTGCCTTTCGCTAAATACTTTTCACACACTTGTCTCACCGCAAACACCTGATCCACGCATCCCCTCCCTCTCCTAAAGCCACACTGCTCATCACCAATCACTCCCTCTGTACCCTTTCTAACTCTCATAATTAACACTCTACCATACACCTTACCAACAACACTCAACAGACTTATACCCCTAAAGCTAGTACATTCAAACTTATCACCCTTGCCTTTATACAACGGGACCACACAAGCACTTGCCCATACTTTTCTCAAGGCACACATTCAACAATCTTACTAACCAGTCAACAATAGTCACTCCACCACCCTTCAGGCATTCCACAGCACACCCATCCATACCTGCAGCTTTCCCTGTTTTCATCTCCTTTACTGTCTTCTCCACTTCCTCCTTCGTGATCAAAGAATCATTCAACTCTCCCAACACATTTATTCCTTGCACCCTTCCATCCGCCACAAACTCAGCCACCCTTTCCTCCTCTACATTTAACAATCTTTCAAAATACTCTGCCCATCTCTTCCTTACTGCATCCATCTCAATTAACATCCTTCCATCCTCTGCTTTTACTCGTTCTTCCTTCCCAGACTCTCCCTTTCGCACCCTTTTCACCTCATTCCAAAACATTTTCTTATTCTGTTGAAAATTCTCTTTCAGCCGCCTACCCCACCTCTCATCTGCTGCCACTTTAGCATCACGCACAGCCCTTCTCGCCCTATGCCTCTTTTCCTTATACCTCTCATATGAAATCTCATCCTTCCTCTGCAGCTACACTTCATATGCACGGCTCTTCTCAGCCACAGCCATACTTACTTCCTCGCACCATCATTCACTTCCTTTTCTTACACCACCACCCACACGTCTCACACCACACACCTCTTCTGCATGCCCCACCACAGTACTCTTAAATAACTGCCATTCCTCCTCCATGCTGCCATTTTCCCGATCTTTCACTGCGTTCCACTCATCTTTCAATTTCTCCTGATACTCTATCATTTTCTCTCTTTTATCCAACTCACTCACTTTCAAAGCCTCCCTGCCACACCTAACCCTCCTAGCTCTCACCCATCTTTTACCTACTTTTAACTTTCCCTCCACCAGGTAGTGGTCAGACATACCTCCACCCTCCCCTCTCAGAACTCTCACATCCAACAATCTTCCAATTACATTTCTAGACACAACCACATAGTCCATCAAAGCTCTATCAACAACCCTTCCACCCTCCTGTCTCACCCATGTATACTTATAAATATCTTTCTTCTCAAACAGCGTATTTCCAATCACCATCTCTCACTTAACACACATCGCTATCATTCGCTCCCCATTTTCATTTCTTCCAGGCACACCATCCATACCAACTACACCTTCAACTGCTACATTTCCCACTCTAGCATTCAGATCTCCCATCATTACCACATTCACATTCTCTCCAAAACTCTGCAGACACTCATCAACATCATTCCAGAAAGACTCCCTCTCTTCTTTATCCCTTTCACTACCAGGCCCATATGCACTCACAAACACCCACAACTCGCGTTCAAATTTAGCTTTCACCCACATCAGTCTCGATGACACCTCCTTCCATTCAATCACACATTGCTGAATTTCCGGACTCACTAACAAAGCCACACCTTCTCTTGCCCTTCCTCTATCAACACCTGACAATCTTCCATTCACACTTCCAAACATAGACTCACCCTTCCCTTTCATCTTCGTTTCGCTCAAAGCTAACACATCCAATTTTCTTCTCACAAACATTCTCCCAGTGTCATCCCTTTTAGCCTCAATCGTACTACATCCACGCACATTCATAGACCCAATCTTCAGGGTAAGGGGATAACTCCATCCCCCATCCCTTTCTCTGGCCTGTCTCTTTTTAGGAACTAAAAAACAGAGGAGGGGGTCCCTAGTCCCCTCACCCCGCCCCTTTTAGTCGCCTTTTACGACACGCACGGAATACGGTGGCAGTATTCTTCCTAACACAACCTGGCCGCAGAGTAGTAGTACCACCCCATAATGCGGCCATATTGTGTCCCCCCCTCCTCCGCCACAGGGGGGACTTTATACATAATTAAAAACAGAGAGAGAGAGAGAGAGAGAGAGAGAGAGTACGCAGAGAAAGAGGGAGAACGAGAGCCTAAGAGACGAGAAACGGAAGATGAGGAAATTGGGGGGTGGGTGTGGGAAGAAAGTTAGATGGGGGAAGAGGAGGGAGGAGGAGGAAGGGGAGGGAAGGGGAGGGAGAGAGAAGCGGAGGGGAGAGGAGAGGGAGAAGGAGTGAGTTTCTGGGAATGAGGACGAGGAAGGAGGGGGGAGGAGTAAAGAGGGGGTGTTGACATAGGAGTGGGAGAGGGAGAGAGTGTATGGGGAAGAGGAGAAGGAGGAAGAGGAGATGCAGAAGTGGATGTGGAGGAGGAGGAGGAGAAGGAGGAGAAGAGGCAGACTGAGATAAGAAGGACGGTGTCGGTGAGGGAAAATAACCTGGATATATCGGAAGGAAAAAATAAGATGGCCGAAGAAAATTGAAGACTCCTGCTTCTGAACTGACTTGGAACTGTAGATAAGAGTATGATAAGAGGAGGTGAAGATTATACCAAGAAACAATACTAAGATGGTTGGCTACTGTGATTGGAACCTGTAGTATTTGTTTGGTTTCTTGTTTGTTTGGTGTCTTATTTTTATTCACATTCTCCTCCTGCTCCTTCTCCGCCTGTCCGTCTGCCCGGTCTTCCTTTCTTTTAGTTTCTTGGACTTGTTTGTGTCCTGTCTTATTCTTCCCACTCTTTTCTTATTCCCCTCCTCCTCCTCCTCCTTCTCTGTCCGTCCTTCCTTCCTTCCTTCCTTCCTTGGAGTTGGTTGGAAGGACGCACATCGATTGAGAGGAGTGGAAATGAGTTATCCAAGGGAAGTTTGTGGCATGACGTGAAGAAGTGAACAGCGAAATGAGGAAGTTCACGAACGTTGCGGTGTTGACGTGAAGGCGCTGGAAAGTATTAGAAGAAATACCTGAAGATGTTTTGGGGAGGTGGAGAAATTGAAGAGAGAATAACTAAGACTGTAAGGTGCCAGAAAGCTGAGTGTGATGATGGAGTGTGTGGCGTGAAGGAGCAAAATATGGGAACAGAAAAAGCAGCAAAAATGACCTATCGAAAAAGTAAGAGTGACAAAAAATGGAGTGTGATTCTGCATACCAGGAAACAGTGTGTGTTCCTTGTGCCAGAAAATTGAGTGTGTTGGAGAGTGTGTAGCTGCGGTGGTGAATGTGGTGTGAGAACAAAGAAGAGAAAGGAAAATCGAGAAGGAATGTAGGGACATAAAAAGAAACACCCATTATCAAATATACAACACAGTGCTAGAAATAGAATGTGTTGCAGGTGAGTCAAAAAAAAATTATTGTGTTGATGAGTGTGGGTAGGTGTGATATAAGGAGAGAAAATAATACAGAAGCAGAAAACCAGTACAGCAAAAATTATTAAAAATGTAAAAATGGAGTGTGTGAATGTACCAAGAAGGAGTGTGTTCCTTGGGCCAAATAGTAGAATATGTTGGTGATGGGGGGGGGGGGGGAAGTAGTTGTGGTGGTGGTGGAAGTGGGGGGGGGGGAAGGATGTAGCTGTGGTGGAGGTAGTGGAGGGGAATGCATAGCTGTGGTGGTGGTGGAGGTGGGTGTAGCTGTTGTGGTGGTAATGGGGGGGGGGGAAGATGTAGCTGTGGTGGCTGCGGTGGAGCGGAATGCATACTATAGCTGTGGTGGTGGTGGTGGTGGTGTGTTATCTGTGGTGGTGGTGGTGATGGTGTGTTATCTGTGGTGGTGGTGGTGTGTTATCTGTGGTGGTGGTGGTGTGTTATCTGTGGTGGTGGTGGTGGTGGTGTGTTATCTTTGGTGGTGGTGGTGGTGGTGTGTTATCTGTGGTGGTGGTGGTGGTGGTGTGTTATCTGTGGTGGTGGTGGTGGTGGTGTGGTATCTGTGGTGGTAGCTGTGGTGGTGGTGGCTGTGGTGGAGAAGGCAGCGGAGATCACATGGCTAACGACGTCATCAGCGTGGTTGTGTTGTCTTCGTGGCTCCTCTGATACCATTCCACAAGCGACTTATTCCACTGGGGACTCTCTCTCTCTCTCTCTCTCTCTCTCTCTCTCTGTATGTATGTGTGTGTGTGTGTGTGTGTGTGTGTGTGTGTGTGTGTGTGTGTGTGTGTTTCACTGGGTCGGTCAGGATCACGTGATGGTCGTGATCGTCAGCTTTTACTCCCCCGGTTGAGAGCTGAGAGCTCATATAGTCCGATCTAAGGGCAAGGCTGTGACCTTCACACACGCGTACATACATTCCCCTGCTCTAGGGGGACAGTAACCGCTCGCTTAGTCAGTGAAATTTTTCGCAACCTGAGCAAGGTGCGAACCCCCGTCTTACCGTATGACAGACGAGAGCGTTACCACTGAGCCAGCGAACGGAGTGTGTGTGTGTGTGTGTGTGTGTGTGTGTGTGTGTGTGTGTGTGTGTGTGTGTGTAGTACTATGATTTGTATTTTAATTACTGATTATCATATTTTATATTTTCATTATTATTTTCTACTATTTTTATTGCTGTTTTTACTGTTTATACTTATTTTTATTACTTTTTATTAATATTTTTACCAATATAAGTCTAGTTACTTTATTTGGCATTTTATATTCTTTATTTTTTTCATCACTGTTATTACTATTTTCATTATGTCTGCAGTTTTTATTAATTTTATTACGGATTTTTATTACTTATCCATATTAATCCTGTTAAATTCCCCATTCTCTCTCTCTCTCTCTCTCTCTCTCTCTCTCTCTCTCTCTCATGGTAAGCGTGACAGCAATGATAATGATATTAGTGGCAGGGTAATATTTCTTGTCTTAATATTACTAGTATGGGACAGCCAGAGGGGATGTAGGAGGCTGGCAATTACCGTTAGTACCGTATGTGTGTGTGTGTGTGTGTGTGTGTGTGTGTGTGTGAGAGAGAGAGAGAGAGAGAGAGAGAGAGAGAGAGAGAGAGAGAGAGGGAGAGAGAGAGCAGTGTATTAGATCTCGTATGGATGAATGTGTGTGTGTGTGTGTGTGTGTGTGTGTGTGTGTGTGTGTGTACAAGAACAGTGCATATACATCCCAATATGGACGGACCGAGTGCCAATAGTGTGTTTTTTATTGCCAGGATAGTCGTAGCTGCAGTCCAGAGGTGTGTGTGTGTGTGTGTGTGTGTGTGTGTGTGTGTGTGTGTGTGTGTGTGTGTGTGTGTGTGTGTGTGTGTGTGTGCGAGGGATAGAAAAAAGAAGCAGAGTAAAAAAAGAATGTTTTATTATCCGTGTGTGTGTGTGTGTGTGTGTGTGTGTGTGTGTGTGTGTGTGTGTGTGTGTGTGTGTGTGTGTGTGTGTGTGTGTGTGTAGCAGTGTTTTCACCCCCTACACACTAACACAACCTTCTATTTGCCAACACAGAATGAAGCGTGTACGAAAGCAAGGTAAAAGTTGGTTCATGGTAGTCGTGGCGATTTTGGTGTGTACACTGTGGAACTGGTGTTGGTAATGTTTTCGGAGAGAGAGAGAGAGAGACAGACAGACAGACAGACAGACAGACAGACAGAAGCAGAGAAACATATTATAATCAGTTAATAGATAAGAGACAGACAGGTGGACAGATAAAAACTGACGGGCAGATTAAAGTAAACAGGGGTCTCAGACATACATAAACACACACAGGCAGACAGACAGTCAGAGAGACAAGTAAACAGGCCCACAGACAAAATTATAAAAGTAAATAGAATGACAGACATTGGTACAGATAAATTGATAGATAAACTAAGACAGCCTGAAAGAGAGGTGGAAAAACAGCCACAGAAGCAGGAGGGAGTAGATACAGACAGAGGCGCAAGCAGACAGAGACATGCAAAGGCAGAAAATCACAAATACACAAGCAAACAAGTAAACAGAGGGACATAGAGACAAGAGGAGAAAGAGAAGGAAAAAAACAAGCAATGAAGAAACAGCGAGAGAGAGAGTTTGTTGTTGCTGAATATTTGTTCACCTGTTGTGGGACACGGGCAAACTAAGAGCCCGTCAGAGATAAGCAGAGAATAAACAAGGAAAGAGCAAAAAAAAAAAAAAAAAAAAAAGGTGAGTTGGATCTAGAATAGTGACGGGGAGTGGAAGTAGCAGTTAACGGGGAGGTACAGTTTGCAGGAGCCTTTGAAAGGTTGCATTGCCAATGGCCCTAGCAGCATCGTACTCATCATCGCTTGAGTGACCAAAGCCCTCTCCAGGGAGCTCTCGAACAAAAGCGGTTGCAGGGTCGAGAATGTAATGGCAGAGGGGTTCAGCAGACCGCTCGTAGCAGATGGGGCACGGTTCAGGGTCCAAGCTGGCAATCTGATGGTAGCAGAGGAATCCCATGCGTAAACGCCGAAGCCTGACTAAGAGATAATTGGGTAGGCCTGGAGGGATCGAGATAGGGGAATATGATGTGGCCGCAGCATACCAAGTGGCCGAGCGTGAGCCGGCGGCGACACATAGGCGATGATCGTCCTTTGTAAGTTCTGTAATAATGCCAGCCACAGCAGAAAGAACTCTGGAAGCACTGGGGCGAAGCAGATATCTAACATCAGGGAGTGATGTAGCTGCATGTGCAGCAGCATCGGCTAGTTCATTACTCCGTATCCCAATGTGCCCAGATACCAAGTGAAAAATCACAGTGCCACCCCGCCGCTGGATGAGGGAGGACACTGTAAATATGGCAGTAAGTAAGAACTGGTGGGCAACTAGAGAGAGAGATGCCAGGCATTGAAGGGAGGATAGGGAGTCAGTATGGAGAATGTCATGTCTATGTCGATGGCTATACGCATGGCGCAGGGCACCAAGAAGAGCCACTAGCTCCACCTGAAAGGCGGAGACACCCGTGGTGATGCGCCAGGATTCAGTATTGTCCCCATAAGCAAAAGCAGCTCCCGCTGAACCATCAGACGAAACAGAGCCATCAGAATAGTAGACTGCCGCATCAGAGGAGTTGAGCGCAGCGAGTCTACTGAGACTCTCCTGCCGAAGGATGGCCGGGATCGAGTGGCGAGGCTTCATGTCAGTGGGACTGATAATGGTGAAAGGGGGAGGTGCCCAGGGTGCAGGAGGTTCGTAGCCTGGACATGCCAGCTCTGGATCATGGCACACCTCTTGTGCCCCACCCAACTTGTGAAAGAGAGCCGCCATGACTGAAGCCCGATCCCGAGGGGAGGACGGGTCTGGGGGCCTGCTAGCCAGGCGTTTAAGCAGAATGGAGACATGTAGCATCGAGTGAAGATTAACTAAACGAAGCATTTCTGTCGTTGCACGCAGTGTGATCTGGTGGGCGAGTGATGGAAACCCACTTTCCATCTGTAAATTGACCAGTCGGGTCCAACATGGAGCGCCCAGCATAATCCGCAGAGCATCATTTTGGAGTACCTCCAAGGACTGGGAGATGGGGGAAGCCAGCCCTGGGAAGCAGATCGCACTGTAATCGACTAGGGAGCGGACTGTACGGACATAGAAAGTACGCAGAACTGCATACGACGCCCCTAAGCTGCGACTAGAGAGGTAGCGGAGAGCAGAAATGCGGGAGGCACCCCACTCTCGTAAGTATCTCACGTGTCGGTTGAAAGTTAGCGCCGAGTCAAAGTAGACCCCCAGATATCGGTGCAGCGTGACAGGCTCAATGCAGTGGCCACCTACTGAAAGGGGATGTTCGGGAGGGCGGAGACCGAAAGGTAGGCACTTGGTCTTCTCGAGGTTGACTTTCAGCCCGAGTTCATTACACTTGTTATGCAATCTAGAAAGATGGGTGCCTGGGTGAAGCAGTCTTTCCTGGAGAAGACCAGTGCCAGGTCATCTGCATAAACAAGCAGTGTCACGCCGGGTCCATAGTCAACAGTTAGAAGTCTCTCTGCCAACACGTTGAATAACGGGGCTAAGAACGCTCCCCTGGGGAGTGCCATTGGGATGATGATATAAGGGAGAGAGTTGCTGCTGGAATCTGACCCCTGCTATCTAGTTAAGAAAGAAGTCCCCCACCCATGACGAGAATCTACCTCCGACTCCCCTGTCGGCAAGGGCTGCCTGGATGACAAGAGGGTTCACCAGCTCGAATGCTTTTTCGAGATCAAGGAAGACAGCCATCCCCCGTCCACACTGAAGCTCCCCGAGGAAGGAAGCAAGGCAGTGAGACGCACTCCTGCCAGAGTGGTAAGCAATTCTCCTCGGCTGCAATGGTCCCAGATGCCAGACAAGGTGAGCACGCACAACCCTACCTGTTGTCTTAGCCACACAGCTAAGAAA
Organism: Coenobita brevimanus; assembly: GCF_032717465.1. Lineage (NCBI taxonomy): Eukaryota > Metazoa > Arthropoda > Malacostraca > Decapoda > Coenobitidae > Coenobita > Coenobita brevimanus. The sequence goes on from NC_137069.1 coordinate 27,700,861, forward strand.
CGAGATAGGGCGCATGGCGCCAGGATTGCGAGGTTTGGGAATTGGGTGGATGACAGCTGTCTTCCATGACCTCGGCAAACGGCCCTCAGACCACAAGAGGTTGGGCAGATCAACGAGACAATCTCTCCCACAATCTCCGGCATGTGATAACAGAGAATAGGTTAGCCCGTCGAGCCCCGGAGCAATGTCTCCTCTGTGCTGCAGTGCTTTTTGCAGTTCCCAGCTGGTGAAAGGTACATCAGCAGGGTCAGTCCTTTCACAGGCAGCCTGAATTGCTGCAAGGCGAGCGGTAGACAACTGCACCTGCTTGTCTCTAACGGACTGCAGGAGATTGTGGGAAGTGGAGAGGTCTGTGAAGTGTTGTGCAAGATGGCTGGCTTCACCAGCTGGGTCAGGGTGAGAGGGTGGACGGGGGGGACGTGGGTCAGAGACAGACCGGATTCTCCTCCACATCTCCCTGAGAGTTGAGTGAGAGTCCAAAGTCCTGCACCATCTGATCCACACCTCCTCTTTCATGCGGCGTTTCTCCAACACGATGTGTTGCATTATGGCAGCAAGATATCGGCAGTGCGGGGATGTGCAGCGCCGCCGGTACTGCTTACGTGCTGCATTGAGTCGGTGGTTCAGTTCCCTGACCCTGTCGCAGTAGATCCAGCCGTCTCGGTATCGCTTCACGGATCGTCGCTGTAGCGGGATGGCGAGAGAGGCAGCTTGTGCAAACGCATTGGCAGCTTGATCTGCTCTGCCCTCGAGGTCTAGGGCGGGAGGAGAGGCCTCGAAAATGGTGGTTAAGGCTCTGGCAAAGGTGGCCCAGTCGGCTTTGCTGAGGTCCCACCTTGGTGGGGGAGGTGGGGGGGAGGGAGGGGCGCGAGTGGTAGCCTGATCTGAATTGCTAAGTGATCGCTGGCTAGGTGCAGGTGGAGTGACCACTGCGCCGAGCCAGCAAGAAGTTTGGAGATGAATGATAGATACAAGCGCCCTCCCTGAATGTGGGTGGGTTTGTGAATGTTGTTTATTAAGGAGACACCATCCATCTCCTTGAGAATGAGTGAGATGTGCCGTCCTGCCTCATTGGATGGAAGGGGCGATGCAAGAAAGTCATGATGGGTGTTAAAGTCTCCCCCAATAAAGACAGGACCTGAGGCATGGGAGAACAGCTCTCCCACATTGAGAGTGCCCCCCTGGCTTTTGTAGACATTGTACACAGTTAGTGTTGAGGATATCAGGTGTAACACAACACCTTGCACCTCCACATCTGGTCCACAAAAATGCAAGGGGTCACAGACAGTGTGGGAGACGTGATCTTTAACGAGTATGGCACATCCTCGTGTGTCTCCGCGTTCGCAGGGGAGGAGATGGGAGGTGTATCCAGGGAGTCGAAAGGAGGAGTTATCGGGGAGTAGGGTCTCCTGCAGGAGAAAGACGTGGGGCTGATCCCTGGTAACTGCCTCCTGCAGGAGGGGGAGCTTGTGCCTGATCCCCAAACCATTGCACTGTATTAAGCAGAGGTCTGCAGGGTCTGCTTGCAGGTCTTGTGAGGCAGTGGGCTGTCGCCCAGCAGGGAGGCTGGGGCCTTGACCACCTCGTCGGCTGCCACTGGTGCTGGCGCTTTCTCTGGTGGAGGGGATGGAGGATGAGGCTCCTGAACCCCCTGGGGGGAGGCAGCGGTGGATCGGGGCTGTGTCCTCCATGTCGGGTGAGCTGCCCTGCGCGGTAGGGGTCTGATAGTCCCTGAAGGGGGGGCTGGCTGAGGGGCGCCTCTCTGCTTCTTTTCAATGCCTTGATCAATAATCTTGTTGATCGCGGCTGAGACTGGGGCTGTGGAGCACGTTACCCCTAGGCATTGGTTGATACCCACAGCTATGGCCTCCACTATTTGTTTGCCAATGGAGCAGAGCTCCTTGAGGGTGAAGACGGGCTCCTGCTGAATGGGAGCCTGGGGGGGGGCTGGGAGTGACCACAGCTGGTGGTTGCTGCAGTGGCGAGCTCGGGTAGTGTACCTCTGCAGAGGTGATGCCCTGGATAAGAGCAGGTGGTGAAGGGACTGCTGTCTCGTTGCGTGGAAGTGGGCTCAGCGCGGTTGGCAGAGGAGGGAATTCTGCCTCATTCATGGATGTGATCTGTTTTGTGGGGCGACGCTGTTGCTGTCCCCAAATGAAAGTTCCAGGAGGTGCCGGTTTGGTGCTGATTGCCTGTTGCTTCCTCACCCAAGCTACTTGACGTTCTCGCCCTCGATCTACAAGGGCCACTCTGGTGGGGCAGCTGGGGTGCCACACTGGTGTTTGTCCAGGCAGTTCGGGCAGCAAGTCAGGATGGCCTCCTTGGCCTTGAACTTGGCCAAACACCTCTCCGTTTCGTGCGAGCCGCTGCACATCGCACAGACGACAGCTAGGTTGCAAGTGGCACGGTGGTGCCCGTATCGCGACACCTGTAACAGCGGAGTGGCTCTGGAGTGAAGGGGCGAAGATGGTATTCTCCCCAGTTCCCCAGTCGATCACCGGGATCACAGGACCCTGCAGGGTGACGAAGACCTGATGAGTCTCCTCCCTGGTCCGCATTCTCTAGCAGCGGATCACCACTTCGACCTGGGGGTGTTGGAGCAGTATCGCCACAGGCATCCTCAAGGGATAACCCATGATGATGGCCTTCGTTGACTGTTGCCCAGGCATCAGCTCGACTAGTTTGACAGGGGAGGCCTCGTCCTGCGTAGCTGCTTTCAAGAGGTCGTAAGCATCCTCGTCCTTCGGCACCAGCACTTAGCTCCCGTCCCTTCCGATTAGGTTGGAGAAATGTAGCCCTGGCAGGTGACGCTCTAGTGCAGCCACGGCATCGTAACTTGTTGCATGCCCTTCTTGAACAGGCACCCGGAACGCTGGGATCGAAGAGCGAGACGGCGGGCGCACAGCTACAGACACGGAAGGACGAGCAGCAGGAGGAGCCCTGAGGGGAGCCCCAGTATATGGTGCCGGAGTAGGGCTGTTTCCCTGTCGACCACACCTCAACCATTTGCGGGCTACAAGGGTGAAACCCTCATCATCAGGAATAGCAAAATCAGGAGAGGGGGAGATCTGAGTAGCAGCAGGAGCTTCAGGCGGGACCTCCATCCGCCTAGGAATACGAGCAGACTTAGCTGGCCCGGACTCGTGAGAGGGGGCGCAGGTGGGAGCACAAGGCTGAGGACCGAGAGCTCGGTTCACGGAGGTGCTTTGCCTTGGGCGGGGCCGAAAGCTGCACGTCAGGAAACAGAGGTGCCCTGGGTGGAAGAGAGAGAGGGTGGAGCAGGTGCGACCTCCTTCATTGCCTCATGTAGGCAGGCTGCCTTAACAGAGTGGGTTGAAGTAAAGTTGGAAAAATTTCCGCACGGGACACCACATAAAAGGCAGCAGGAGCGGCAGATAATTTGATCTGGTAACAGTGTTTTTTTTTTTTCTTTTATGCGAGGAAGAAGGAACCAAAGGCCATGAGCCCGCAGTAACAGTTCCCTCCAAGAGAAAAACAAAATACAATAGAGAGCCAAATTCAAGATTCGATCATTTTGAGATGCCTGGACACACTGCGTTTGAAAGACTGGAGATCATAGGCAGCAGGAAGTACAGATAGAGGGAGACAGTTCCAGAGCTGACCTGTTGCATAAATGAAAGACTGGGAGTAAAGGTTAACTCTTGCATTAGTGAGTTGGACAGTAAAGGGATGAGAGTTTGCTGCCAGACGGGTGCTACGCGCCCGTCGTAGAGGTGGAGGAATGCAAGCAGACAGTTCAGAGGAGCAGTGACCATTAAAGTAGCGATAGAAAAGAGATAAAGATGCAACAGTGTGGCGAAGAGACAGAGGTTGAAGGGAGTCAGTAAGAGGAGGAGAGTTAATGAGACGAAAAGCCTTTGACTCCACCCTATTGAGAAGAGCTGTATGTGGGGAGCCTCCCCACACATGAGAGTTGTACTCCACACAGGGGCGGATAAAACCCCTGTATAGAGTCAACAACTGTGCAGGGGTAAAGAAAGAGCAGAGTCGGCTTAGCACACCCAATCTCTTGGAAGCAGATTTTACAAGAGATGTATATGATCTTTCCAAGATAAGTCCCGAGTAAAGGAGGGTAAAGGAGGGGTGGGACGTGCGGGGTAGGTGAGGGATTGGGGGGGGTAGTGGGGATAGCCGTGTGGTGGGAGGGGTGGGACGTGAGGGATGGGGGGGTAGTGGGAGTAGCTGTGTGTTGGGAGGGATGGGAGTGGGTGGTAGAGGAGTGCTGGGGAGAGGCTTAGTAGCGATTTAATGTCGTAACATAATTTGCGTAGATTTTAAATGAATGTATTTTTATGATAGGGAAACACACGAAGTAGCAACAAGCTGTAAAGTGATGGTCAATGACATGATGAAAAATTGTCAGTTCAGTGATCAAGCAAGGCTGATATAAACACACAGACATCACCAACACATAACCTTCTATAATGACTCGCCCCTCTTCGGTATCTATAACATCCCTATTGTAACACAGACTAATATCAGACGTTTACCTCAGATACGTCTCAGAAAAGTTGATGATACATTCTTTATTGTAACGTAGATATGTATTGTGTGGAAAATAAAGTATGCATAATATTCAATTTCTTCGTTGTTTCAGTCAGCCATTAGTATCTTTCTCCCAAAAAGGCATTAAAATATGTCATATTTTAAGACAAATGCACATTGTTAGCTGTCAGTGTGAATTTGATATATTTCCTAAATCGTAAGCACGTGCTGTCTGCTTGTCACAAACTAATTTAACCATAAACCAGACCTAGACCTTTTCAAGTCAATCAGTAGCGTCTGTGTGTGTGTGTGTGTGTGTGTGTGTGTGTGTGTGTGTGTGTGTGTGTGTGTGTGTGTGTGTGTGTGTGTGTGCAGTGTATAATACTGGGTCTCTCGCTGTCTAACTCTCTCAGTTTATCTCACAGAGACTCATATGTAGGCTTAGGATAATTATGCATTTGCATATGTGCATATGCAAATGCAAATCCTAGCCATTTATAAGCGTAAGTGCATATTTCAACTTTTCTCTTTATTTATTCGGCATATTCTTTGAAATTTCCTGGGTATTATAACTTCTTCAACCTGTAATAATATTTAAAGTCATAATATCCATCAGATCATAGTTAATTTATACTGCTTAATTGGCTGGGGTTGGGAAGGCCGTGACTTGATGGTCAGTAGACGGCAGCTGCATGAGATGAATTCGTGTATCACCACTTGATTCACCAGAGTCCGAGACTCATGCATGGCCTCTGACTAATACATATATATAAGGGTGACCTGGTGGGGTCGGCCACTCTTGTTATTATGTTCTCGTCAGTAACTTCTGTCCGTTGGGTCCTCTTTCTCCAGGTCTAACTACCTCATTTCTTTCTCAGTTCCATCTCTCTACCTAATCTTTTGTCTTCCCCTCGCTCTTCACCCTTCCACCTGACTCCTCTATGCCATCTGCACAGGATCAACTTCCTCCATCCTGGTCACATGCCCATACCACCTCAAACGTGCCTCTCGTGCCTTCTCCACATCTGACACAACTCCTGCCTCTGCTTTGATGTCATCATTCCTCCTCCTCTCTCTCAGTGACACTCCCATCAGCCATCTCAGCATTCTCATCTCTGTCCTCTCCAGCTGTTTATCTTCATTCTTCCTCAACGCCCAGGCTTTTGCGCAACACAGCAATATAATACCAACTTTTGGAAGATGGCTTCAGGTCATTCCTCTATCTACATTACACACCCCAAAGAAGGGCGCGTTCCCTAGTTTGGAAAGCACTGGTTTACGAGAACATTGCCAACCGAGTGCTAACCCAACATAGTCATCGGTATTGACACATTCTGTCAGTGACGTTTTTTGTTCTTGGTCCAGTTAATAATATTTGTTTATCCAGACAAATGTTAGAACGTGTAGTACTAGAATGATGCATGAAGTTTATCAGAAACCCAGTAGAATAGAATAATTGGGTTGAGAAACAGCTGCACACATCCTCCAACCTTACCTCAACACGATACACGAATGGTTCACCACAAACAGGCTCAAAATAGCCCCAGCCAATTCTACAGTGACCCTTCTCACAAAATGGGCAGCAGAACACAGTCACATCCCACACCTCACCATAAACAACACTCCCCTACCACACACACACCCAAAATCCTTGGTGTAACATACAATACATCAATGTCATTTAAACAACACATCACAAACATTAAAAATAAAATAACACCAAGACTCAATGCCTTAAGGTTACTTGCCCATAGAACATTCGGGCACAACAAAGAAACCACCACCACAGTATACAGTACAAACAATACATACGTTCAGTGATGAATTATGCAAGTCCTGCCTGGCTCCTAACCTCACCAAAACACACTACAACACTACAGACCATACAGAACAAGGCCCTAAAAATAATTACAGGTTGCACAACTACTACATCCACAGACCACCTACATCAAGAAACCAAAGTCCTCAAAGTCAAGGATCATCTAGACATGAGAGGCACCCAGTTTCTTGCTGCAGCCTCCACAAACCCACAACACTCATTATACTACATGGCAGCACATCCACCCACACCAAGGAACATCAAAACAACACCCAGCACACGATACCATACACAAATACTGTCATCTCTCCCCCTTCGCCCACCTCAGACCAGCTTCCAGGAGCATATCCACACTCAGATCACTCACGGCTCCATTCAGTCACTTAAAGACAACACACAGCTGCACGCACGGCCTCCTGACATCCACCTTTCTGAATCCTAACTCCCTCATGAGGACGGGGTCCACCTGGCCAGGCTGAGATGTGGGCACCATCCAGCCCTCTTAAGCTACCAGAAGAGGCTGGATAACTCCGTCGCTGATGCCTGTCCAGGATGCAACACAGCATCCCATACTATTAAGCACATTATGGAAGACTGCATTGCACACAATCACCTACGCCAGCAACACAACATACACTCTTTGAGAGCTCTGTGGGAACGCCCGGTCTCGGCCATGGCCTTCCTAAGGGACTCGGGGCTGTTCGGCCAGACTGCCTAGGGAACAACTACTACTACTACTACACTTCTTGTTCAAATGCAATAGGACAAATAAGTCCTTCCTTTGACCTAATTCCGAGAAAGAATTATTATTCAGCTATATTTTCCTCAACTGTGAGTTGTATGAGACAGTATGTGATATTATCTCTTAGTGTGTGTGGAAGGAGTGGGCAGAGAGGAGAATTGCCTGCCGAAATTCAATGCGTTTGGGTGAGTGTGTGTAATTCACCAGGTTGGTCAGGAAAACGTGATTGGCGTGATCGTCAGTTCATTACCCTCAAGGAAGAGAGCTGAGACCTCATATAGTCCGATCCAGGTCAAGGCTGTGACCTTCATACACGCACACAACCATTCCCTCCTTGTAGAGGAACAGTAACCTCCCACTTCGCTCGTGAAACGTTTCGCACCCGATCCGGCGCGATCCCCCGTCTTACTAGATGGCAGGAGAAAGCATTACCACTACCCCAGGTGTGTGTGTGTGTGTGTGTGTGTGTGTGTGTGTGTGTGTGTGTGTGTGTGTGTGTGTGTGTGTGTGTGTGTGGAGGCTGGTTAGAACAATTGTGTGGACGGGGCGACTGCTACTGCTAGCACATTTGTAGATATTACATTACAAAAATTTCGTAAAACGCTAGGTGCACGCACAATTTGGTAGCAATGCACGTCTTACATAGTGCTGGTAATTTTGTGTGAGTGTCGTGTGTATTTTGTCAACTATATCACCATCTTTAATAACAACATTATGTCCGTATTCACTTTAGATGACAACTGAAAACTAGACTGATTGTATCTTATTCCCGCCAACCGAAAGGTTACCAGTGTGACTGTATGTAAGGTAATCTATTGCGTGTAGGAGGAGGCCGTAGTACTCCCGAGGGGAATGGGAATGCTGGTGATAGGGAGAGCTGGAGCTCCTGTTTCACTAGCTATCTAACCATCCCCCTTTGCTGACCTTTTCAGTGTGACAGTAACATGGAGAGTAGACCAGCATAGTCTCCCAAACATTACCTCTAACTATCTATGCACTACACCACATGCACTTTACATTTCACACAACGTATCCCACTACGTTACAGGGGTTGGCGCCAGCAAGGGCATGCGGCCAGAAAACTTTGCCCCCGCTACCTAGTGGCGGACTTCTGGGGGGAGGCGTGGCGGGGGTTCCGCCGGCATAGATCATGGGTCCAGGGCGAGATGGGGCTCGGGCCTGTGCTAGAGGGTACAGGGCATTGCGGTTCCCAGGCTGCCGCTTCCGCCCAATAGAGAGGGGCCCGAACCTGGGAGTAGCGTCCCAGGAGGCTGCCCTATCAGTGGGTGTATAATGGCGGGATAGTTGCAGTGCCAAGACGCGCTTGGAGGGTGTCCCTGCAGCTGTCCTGGCAGGGTGCCCCGAGGCCACTACCACAGCCACTGGTAAGCTGGTGGGCTAGGTGTCCCAGATCCATTGCCTGGACCTGGGATTGTGCAGTGAGTGGGACCTGTGCTGTGTCTGTCCCCATTTATTAATACTGAAGATGACAAAACAAAAAAGGTTTCAAAGCAAGCCTGAGGACAGTAAATCACCCATGGGGATGAGGGTGGGTTCATGGAATGTGGGAAGTTTGAGGGGAAGAGCAGGGGAAGTCGTTGAGGCATTCAGTAGGAGGTGGGTGGACGTGGCGTGTTTGCAGGAAGTCCGGTACAGGGGTGGATCAGCCAGAAAGATTGTTGGGAAGGACTGTTGCTATAAGTTGTTTTGGCAGGGGAGGACAGATGGATATGGAGGTGTTGGTGTGATGGTTGCGGAGAAATGGGTGAAATATGTTATGAATGTTTTGAGAGTAAGCGATAGGATATTGGTTGTGAAAATTCTGTTGGGAAGAAAGATAGCTGTGATTATATCGGCATATGCTCCACAGGCAGGATTGGATGAATCAGAGAAAGATAGATTTTGGGATGATTTAATACGTGTAGTGGGTGGTATGCGGGATGATGAGATAGTGATTTTGGGAGGGGACTTAAATGGTCATGTAGGTGAAGCAGCCCAAGGTTATGAAGGAGTGCATGGGGGCTGTGCATATGGTCTAAGGAATGCAGAAGGGGAAAGGATACTCGAGTTTGGGGAGGCAACGGACATGATTGTGTGCAACACATATTTTAGGAAAAGAGACAGTAGGTTAATTACGTATGAGTCTGGGGGAAATAGCAGTCAGATAGATTATTTTCTGGTTAGGAGGGCCAATAGGAGGTTAGTGAGGGATGTTAAAGTTATAGGAAGTGAGGAGTGTGTGCAGCAGCACAAACTACTGATTTGTGATATGGTGCTTAAAGAACAAATGATGAAAAAGAGGACTTATGTACCTAGGAGGAAAATATGGAAGCTGAAAAACCAAGTAGTAAGGGATGCCTTCTATAGCGAGTTGAGGAGAGTGGTGGCTGAACAGGGAGCTGTAGACAGAGGCGTTAATGAACAGTACAGAGCCCTCAAGAACAATTTCTTGAGAGTTACTGATGTAACATGCGGCTGGACAAGAGGACCACCAAGACATAAAGTAACTTCATGGTGGGATGAGGGTGTAGAAGCTGCAATTAAGGAGAAAAGAAGGCTTTTCCGGGAATGGAAGAAGGGTGGTAGCAAAGAGGAATATTTGGCTGCCAAGTGTAGGGCTAGGAGAGAGGTATACAGGGCAAAGTCTGAGTCACAGAGACAATTACTTGATAACCTAAATCATGGGGAAAGGAAAAATATAATTAGGGTGGCAGGTCAGGTGAAGAGGGATAATCGGGATATCATAGGTGAGCAGTGTGTGAAGAATGATGAAGGAAGGGTAGTGGTGAACAGTGAGGATATTAAAGATGCATGGAGAGAGCATTATAACCGGTTGTTGAATGAGGAGTTTGACTGGGACAGGGAAGGTTTGGAGCCAGCAGATCCAGTGTCTGGCCCTTGGCCTTTGATTGATACTGCTACTGTGAGTGAGGCAATAGGCAGGATGAGGGTGGGGAAGGCAGCAGGTGTGTCTGGGTTGACTGCTGAAATGTTGAAGGCCTCAGGCGATATAGGGGTGAGTTTAGTCACTGACCTGATAAATAGGATTATTTATGAGTGTGTTGTCCCAGATGATTGGCTGAAGAGTGTAATTGTAAATGTGTATAAAGGGAAGGGTGATGCCCTGGAAAGAGGGAATTATAGAGGTATAAAGCTTTTAGATCAGATAATGAAGGTAATGGAGAGAGTTTTAGAAGGTATGATTAGAGAAAGAGTGAATATTGATGAGATGCAGTTTGGGTTTATGCCAGGTAGGGGGACCACTGATGCCATATTCATTGTTCGACAGCTTCAGGAAAAATATATTGGTAGGAGAAGGGATCTTTATTTTGTTTTTGTTGATTTGGAAAAGGCCTTTGACAGAGTCCCTAGAGAGGTGGTGAAGTGGGCAATGAGAAAGCTTGGCTTGGAGGAGTGGCTGGTTAGGGTGGTTATGGCCATGTATGTGGGTGCTCACACCCAGGTGAGAGTGAATGGAGATTTGAGTGATGAGTTTTCCGTGAATGTTGGTGTGCATCAGGGGTCAGTCTTGAGTCCCATGTTGTTTATCATGGTACTTGAAGCCCTTTCACGTGACTTTAGAAACGGACTCCCGTGGGAGTTGTTGTATGCTGATGATTTGGTGTTGATTGCAGAGAATGAAAGGGAGGCGGAGGAAAGGTTTAGGAAGTGGAGAGATGGTATGGGGCAAAAGGGTTTAAGGGTAAATGCAGATAAAACAAAAGTGATGATATCTAGGGTTGGTGGCGGTACTGTCAAAGACGAGGGAGAGTGGCCATGTGCAGTTTGCCACAAGGGCGTGGGAAGTAATTCCATCTTGTGCGGTGTGTGTGATAAATGGGTGCATAAGAGATGTAGTGGTATCAGAGGTAGACTGCGAGATAATGCTGATTTTATGTGTACGGCGTGCCGGGGTGAGCAGGTGGAGATCGTCAGACGTGAAAGAATTGAACTTGCTGGTGAATCTCTTGAGTGTGTGGAAGAGTTTTGTTATTTAGGAGACATGTTGTGTGCTGGAGGTGGGGCTGGAGCTAGCTCTGTGGCTAGGGTGAGAAGTGGTTGGAAGAAGTTCAGGGAGCTCTTGCCTCTCCTGACATTGAGGGGGCTCTCCCTACGTGCTAAGGGGTCTTTGTATGCAGCGTGTGTTAGGAGTGTAATGCTGTATGGCAGTGAGACCTGGGCAGTGAAGGAGGAAGACATTCGCCGGCTCAGACGTACAGAAATGACAATGATTAGGTGGATGTGCAGTGCGTCCCTGCGTCCAAGGCCTGGAGGGGCTGGGTTTACAATGGAAGAGTTGAGAGGTAGGATGGGACTGGAGTGTATTGGTGTTGTGATGAGGAGAGGTAGATTGAGGTGGTTTGGACATGTGGAGAGGATGGGGGATGATAGTTGGGTGAGGAAGGTGAGAAGTGTTAATATTGGGGGTGGGGTTATGAGGGGTAGACCGAGAAAGACATGGGACGAGGTCATTAAGTGTGACCTTAGGGTTAAGGGACTGAACAGGGAGGCTGCAATGGATCGTGCAGCATGGAGAGCCGCCATTAGGTGACCAAGGCCGACACATGCAAGCATGTTGGAGCCTTTAAAAACGAAAACGTGTGTGTCTGTGTGTGATACACGTATAATCACGCACATATGCACATAACCATAAAGTTATATAGGCCTGTTAAGATATGAGGGATTGGTCCTAAGAAAGTGTTGACTGGAGTATGCTTATATTTATAGTCTGGCATGAAGGCCAGGCTCATCCATCCGTAAGCAGAAGTGCCTAAACGACAATGAAACGGTAGCAAATTACACCGTCAGTCTAAGTGATGTATTTTTCTTTTTCTGCCAACGTTCTTAAGTTAACAGTAGTTGACTTCTACAAATACAAAACGGACTATTACAGGATGTTAGATTGCGTATTCTATACAAGTTGCAATGAAAGTTGCTGTATCTTTGTTAAGCAACTTGCATGAGACGCAGCTGAAATCAGTTCTAAACATTTGTAAATTCTTGGTCAACAATAGAAAGCTTTCCGATGAGGGGACGGAATGACGGAGGTGAAGGATAAGGTTATGTATTGGCGATACAGGTTTGCTTAAGTATTGAACTTATTCCATCAAATACTGAACCATCATTAGCAGCTTGTTGCCACTACCTTTTGTTATTAGTAGAAAAACCGTATTGGAATGATTATCTACGCAGAGTTTGTTGACACAGTTAAATGGCTACTTAACCTCTCCCTAAAACTCACCTACCCCTACCACCACCCCTCCTTTCCCCCATCACTCACCTTCCCCGCAACTCCCACCCCTGCTTCACCCCCAGCACTGTTACCAGATCATTTCTGTCTGTCGCTGCTGCTGCCATCTACACAGTGTCCCGGGCGAAAATTTCTCCAACTGTACCACGCGCACGAGGTACCGCTCCCGTAGGCTTGGGAAGAGCGCAATCTGCACGAGGAACCTCGTGAGCCGACGAGTGGGAGCTGGCGTCAGAAGGACGGCGCTCCCGCTTCGTGCCTGCGCAGGAGACGGGTGGGAAGGTCTCGACTGAGGGAGTGGAAGGCGGGAATGCCCCTGGGGCCTAGGGATCCCGGATCCCTTCATGCTTCCCACAGCACTCAGGTGATACACTCAGACAACACACACACACACACACCTCACACACTCAAACACTCAGACTATCACCAGAAACAATAAACAGTAAAAATGGCCAAGGTCCCTACAGTGACGGGCAACCTATGCTCCCCGCCCTCTAAAGGGGGACGCAGGAGGCCCCGCCACTGCCCCTTTCGGGTCTTCCCTAATCTAGCAGAGCCGCCCTCACTGCCTGCTATAACCAGGCCCTAATGGCCCCCATTCATGGAAGTGCCCTAACGGCACCCCTTCAGGGTTCGGCGTCGTACTATAGTGAGGGACACTAACGGCAGGCCAAAAAACACACACACACACACACACACACACACACACACACACACACACACCGCTCGCTGGTGCAGTGGTGACGTTCTCGCTTGCCATCTGGTAGACGGGAGTTCGCGCCTCGCTCAGGTTGCGAAAAGTTTCACTGACGAAGTGGGTGGTTACTGTCCCCCTGGAGCAAGGGGACGGGTGTGTGGGTGTGTGAAGGTCACAGCCTTGCCCTTAGATCGGACTATATGAGCTCTCAGCTCCCTTCCGGGAGGGTAAAAGCTGACGATCACGACCATCAAGTGATCCTGACCGACCCGGTGAATTACACACACACACACAAGGCAAACAAAGACAGAGTCCCAGGAAAACCTAGAAAACGGCTAGAAATTCTTCCTCAGTGCCAGAGACTAAGTCCCTAAACTGGCAAAAACTGAGAAAAACGGCTAAAATTCTTCACCAGTAACTAAGTCCAGCGCGAGAGAGAAAACAGCCAGAGCTCTTCATCAGACGGTGTCTAGGCAGGGAATGAGAGAGAGAGAGAGAGAGAGAGAGAGAGAGAGAAAGGACACAAACACAAAAGACAGTCAGAAACACACACACACACACACACACACACACACACACACACACACACACACGCACGCACACACACACACACACAGCAGAAAAACAAAAGAGCAGAAGCGTGAGTGAGCAAAGGCAAACAAAGACCTTTTTGTTATGAAAAGGTTCATCTCAGGTGTAAAAAGGCAGGTGAGACAGGTGTGTGGTGATTGGAGTGAGAGGGAGAGAGAGAGAGACACACACACACACACACACACACACACACACACACACACACATACACACAAAACTAAGGTCCAGAATTGGCCACTCAAGTCTCCTTATGATTTGTGAATATTATTTTTTGGCAGTGAGTAATGGGTGACTGGAGGTGATGTCTTGGAGGCTCCTTGAGTGACTAATTGAGGTGGGTTTAAGACGACCCTTGAGAAATATACAAGAAGCTGGAGGAGGGGGAGGTGAAGGTGGAGGGGGAGAAGGTGGTGGAGGGGGTGGAGGTGAACGTGGAGGAGGAGAAGAAAAGGAAGTAAAGGAAGAAGAATATTCATGCCTATTGTGGATGGATTTGAGATAGGGATATATAGTTAGAATTACTGAAGCTGTTCTTGAGGAACTCCTGGATAGATAGATAGATAAGTAGATAGACAGGCAGACGACAGACAGATAGGTCGATGGTAGGGAATAAGTGAGTAGGTGGAGGGAGGAAGTACGAGAAAAGAAATAACAGAGAGAAAAATGAACGAAGAATAGAGTGGATGTGGAAGGGTGGAGAGAAAAAAAGGAGGAGTGGTCGATAGATAAATAGATAACTAGATAGATAGACAGGTTGATCAATAGATTAATAGATAGATAGAATAACTGATAGATAAACGAGTTGTGATAGAGCATTGATATATTTTTCTTTAGGTTGAACAGCGCGGGTAGATGTTAAGAGACAGGTAAAGTAGGTGTAGTAAACAGGGAAGAAAAACAACAAGGAAAGAAGTCCCTAATTCTATTTTTTTTCTTTTTCGCTTTTCTAATCTTAGTGTCGTCTTCCATGTACTTCTTGAGACTTCGTAATGCCAGTTCCTTAACGATTTATTCTGTATTCTGCATCTCTATATTTTGTAGTGCGTTACTGATGCATACTGCTTATGCTGAAGATATATACAGCAAATGCCATAAAAGAGGATGTTAAGGTGTAATATACTAAATCATTCTCTCTCTCTCTCTCTCCCGATGTTCTAAAAAAAGAAATATGAGAAAATCGTCACGTCCCATCGAAACATATTAATTTAATTATTAGCCAACAGTGATTTAATTTAGTGTGTTGTGTGCGATGTGGTGTTGTGGTGGTTGTGGTAGTGGTTGTGATGATGGTGGTGGTGGTGGTGGTGGTGGTGGTTGTGACTATGGTGGTAAAAATGGAAAAGATGGTGATGGTGGTGGTGGTGACTGGTGGTAAGGCTCGAACTGATGATGGTGGTGGTGGTGGTGGTGGTAGTGGTGGTGGTGGTAGTGGTGGTGGTGGTGGTGGTGGTAGTGGTGATGGTGTTGGTGGTGGTGACTATCGTGGTAATGGTGTTAGTTATGGTGATAGCGTTGGTGACTGACTGTGACGTGTTACTATAGTTAAACTGAAACCTTCTCACTGCACTCCACCTCTTGCATATACTCCTCAGTATTCTCCTCCTCTTGCATATGCTCCTCAGTCTTCTCCTCCTCTTGCACATACTCCTCAATCTTTTCCTCCTCTTGTGTATGCTCCTCAATCTTCTCGCCTCCTCACGCAAAAAAACAAACTCAAAAAACACTTGGCCCTTTCCCTGACCAACAGACGTCCATCCCTTTCTGCTTGTCTGCCTGTCTACCTGTCTTTCCATGTCCGCCTGTCTGTGCCTCTCTGTCTGTCTATCTGTCTGTATCAATCAGTCAACCAATCATTCACACACACACACACACACACACACACACACACACACACACACACACACACACACACACGCAAGCAACCTTCCTCCCTCCAGCAATTCTATTGATGTCTTTCAACTACACACACACACACACACACACACACACACACATTTTGACAACACTAATGCCAATATTTCCCTGCATCTCAATGAAAAGCTATTGGTTTCTGTTCTACAGCTTGACCTTGTGATTTCAATGGACAGATTTATATATACTATTTATAGAGAAGTGTGCAGTTGGGTTTATCAAAAAATTATTAAAATCTATCTATCTATATCTATCCATCTATCTATCTATCTATCTATCTATCTATTGCCAGACGCCTCAATCTTGGAAGGGGTGGCCACAAACAAATTGTCTCCATGTCACCCTGTCCCCTGCCATGTTTTACAAAAGAAATACTGGAATAATAATCACACAATGCTTGCTGAATATGCGGATAATGCATTTTTTTTTTAATGTTTATTGAGTTAAAATTGGGTTTCTTTACAGAGCCCTAGTGAGAGAATGTATATATATTTTTACTGATAAATGTTTCTTTCTCTTCATGAACTGAGTAATGCGGAAGAAATGAATAATGCAAAATGTCTGTGATGATAACTCGCTCAGATAAATAAAGTGGCCTGTTAAATCATCAGAGAGAGAGAGAGAGGGGGGGGGTTAAATAGAATAAAAATGAAAGTTAAGGAAAAATGTAAGAGAGAGAGAAATACAGAAAAACAGCGGTGTGTGTGTGTGTGTGTGTGTGTGTGTGTGTGTGTGTGTGTGGAGGTCTCGGCGGCCACCTGCTGTCGGCCCCGGTGCAGCTGTGCTCCATTATCAGGTCCGTAGGAGCGAAAGAGACTAGGTGGAGTTTTGCCGAATGTGCAGGGAGAGAGAGAGAGAGGGGGGGGGACGGAAATGGAAAGAAGTGAATAGGTCAGAAGGTGGAAATAAGAGAAAAATAATATCGAGAGGAAAAAGTTGGTTTGTCGAATGTGCAAAGAGAGAGAGAGAGAGAGAGAGAGAGAGAGAGAGAGAATAGTAGGTGAAAATGAGGAGGAATTTGACCTGTGTAAGGAAATTAGTAGGTGAAAGTGTGTAGGAGAGAAATTAGTCTTGTTGACATCATCATCATCATAATCATCATCATCACCATCACCACCATCACCACCATCATCATCATCATCATCATCATCATCATCATCATCATCATCATCATCGTCATCATCAACAACAACAGGAACAACGACAACAACAGTGTCCCTTGGGGGAGTGGGGGGCGTAAAATAGGGGGGTCGCCGCTTCCCAAGGCAAATTATTGGTGGGTGAAGAAGATAGAGGAGGAAATAAGAACTGATGAGAGAGAGAGGGAGAGAGACAGAAATGTTTGAAATTGTGGGAATGCGATTAAATAAGGAACACCAAAAACAGAAAATTTTGCTAGAAAGTAAAAAATAAAATAAATACGAGTATGAATAATTGATAGATAGATAGATAGATAGATATGGGTATATACGTTTACTGGGTGTTTAAAAAATTGGAAATCACAAAATACTAGAAATGAAAAATACAAAAATCTAGTCTGAAAAAAATATGATTAAATCTATATTATAATGATCCAATTTCTGTATGTTTGTTGGTTTGTTACGTAACTCAGCAAAAACGGCGCATGTACCGCAAATTTTTGTTAGAGCAAGGTACCGTTAAAATATTCTAACTTGAAGAATAAAACTATTTCCAGGCCAATCGGACCACCGGTTCCCGGGTTAGGACTCATTTCTGGCCTTTTGCTTCAAATTTAGTGTAATGGTATAATTTGGTATAGTGTAATTGTACAGTATAATGCCATGGTATAATTTAGTATAATAGCAAACAGTACTATCCTGCCTGCCTCTCTCTCTCTCTCTCTCTCTCTCTCTCTCTCTCTCTTTCTTTTCTCACGGGTGTCCCCAGCAGAGTAAAAACAAGGGAAAACTCCTCGCTCCGTCTCGCTCACGGCATGAGTAATTCAACTTTGTTACCTTTCGACTGAAGATAGGAAGTGACTTGACACCGAGCGGAGGCAGCCGAAGCCGGCCTTAAGCGAGATTAAATATGAAAAAAATTATACACGAAAATTTCTGACTTCATGGAGTATGAACGAGCGTGTAAAAAAAAATGTTTTTTGGGATAGAAATGTGTGAAGAATTGTGAAAAATAATGTTCAATAAGCAACGCCAGGAGTAAAAATGTTGGCAATAAAATAAGAAAAATAGCGTGTGTGTGTGTGTGTGTGTGTGTGATCCTTCGTTTGTCCACTGTTGAGAGAGATAACACGGCTCTCATTCTCTCACACAAGATTACCGCTGCCTCCCCCCCCCCCCAGGAAAAGAGAAAAAGGAAGAGAGAGCGACTCCAAAGATTTCCTATTTTTCGTTTGTCCTTGAAGGGTGTTTGTGGTTGATCCATTTTCTCTTTTTCTCTTAATACTTTCACCAATTTTCAGTGCTGACGTATTTTGTGTTTTATTCCTGGCACTTCGTCTCGTTATTAAGATCTCCACATTCTATGGAGTTCTTATTAATACTGTAGATATTTTTTCTTTTTTCTTTTTTGGAGGGGGAGGGGGTGGGAGGAAGATTAAGAAGGCTGGCATTCCAAGACCGTTCGAGATAGAGACTTGAAATTTTCAGGAGTGACGTCTCTTGGTTGCAGTCTTCTTTTGGCACACTTTTTCCCCTAGCACTGGCACCGCATCAGCGCTCTCTTTCTTTTCTTTTCTTTTTTTTTTTAAGCCCTCTTTTTTTTTTTTTTTTTTTTTTTAATTTTTGCTCCTGCGCAGCAGAAACTACGGAATTCGATTGCTTTGCAAATGTCGCAGTATGTAGTCTTCAGTATATAGTAGTGCACCTGGGTATTGATATTGAGAATCACCAGATACTTTTAGATATATTGAGAAAAATTAAAATGACCGCCTCATGCCTGAAAGTGCTAATCGGAGAGTATTCGGCCAATTTTCACCAAATTCGGTGGAAATGCAGTGGGTCATGAGTGAACATGATATGCATAATATGAATGACCTTGGCCCTGATCTCAAGGCGACAGGTCAAAATCCATTACAAATTTGACTCAAACCAATAGCCCCATAGTATTAGGTCTACAATGATAAGAAAAGTTTTATCATCAGGAATTTGGAGTTCTTTGAATATTGCTTCACCAGCTTCAGAATTTTAGTTGTTACGATTATTTGTTATTCTTGTTTGTTGTTGGTGATGATGTTGTTGTCCCAGACTCACTGCTACAGGAACCCGTGGGACTTCAGACTGGAGCTTCCCTTTTCTTGCAGTTCACTATAATGCAATCAATGAGTGGATGGTGTGGAGTTAAGGGACGTATAACTACAACAACCATGTTGTTTGCTGCTGGACCATCGGAACTTATGGCCCAGAAAGAGTGAAAAACGACTTAAAAATCTTCGGGGAAAAAAAAAAAAAGCCTGATTATGGATTTACCTAAGAATCGCAAAGTATTTACCCAAAAAAATCGTCATGAATTTACCAAACCATATTATTAAAAGAAATTCATAATTTGGGGCCGTAAGGAGAAAAATTAATAAAAAAGACCACTGTTGGAACGACGTAAAGCATTAATAATCGTAAAATATTTATGAAAAAAAAAAGAACCTTTGCGAACACTGTATGCTCCAAGTCTCTGTGAATTATTTTGTGTTGGAGGGGGGAGGGGTAGGAAGGCGCCTGTAAATGTCCTGGAGGCTGTAGGGCAACTGTAATAGACTAACTTAAAAGCAGTCCATCAGTAAGTCAGTAAGTAATTCAGTGACAGTGGCTCTTCTAGACTGGGCCTGGGAGGGTTCGGCAACCAGGCAACGGGGCCGCCTGGTTACGTCGGTGCCACCACGTGAAGGCGTCCCTCTCCAGTACCATTTATTCATGGTTCAGCCAGACTATTTTCTTCAGCTGAAAAGAATACCTTAGGGTAGTCCTTTTGATTTAACTTGGCCCACATTATTATATCCTTTTGGTGTTTGTTTAATCGCTTAGTGGCAAAATAACACAATACTGAGGCTCTACGTATTTCACACAGCACTCCTTTTTTCCTATCGCCATATTCCAGAGTGAACCTAATGTTACAGCTCGGCATTTAAGATGGCGAGAAGGTAATTTTAAGTCAAGTTGTTGCTGTTGTTGTTTTTGAGTAACCCCAGTCTGTGTGGCCAAGCAGACTCATCAACCACAGGCAAGCAACCGTCCCTGCAGGTCCGTCCTGTGCAATGAACCGATGTTCCATTGCAGTGGACGGTGCCGTGGCGGAAGAGCGTGAAGGTTGGTTCTGCATGGGCGCCGCATTTTCGTCTTTTCACCCAGTTTGCAGAGACACAATAACAGGCTCCATATAACCCCGTTACTTGGTTATATGGTTACCACCCATCTTTGAAAATTGTTTCCCATGGTACGGAAGACCATTAGACTTGTCACTCAGTGTAGAGCCACCAGAAGTGGAAAGAAGAGTAATGAAAGGTGACAGGAAAGATGGGAGAAGTAGGATGAGAGGAGGGCAGAATGGTAAAGATGAAGGAAGAAATAGGCAGCAGTATATGAAGTGAGTGGATGGTCGTCACCACCTACCACTGGGCCAAGGTAGAGTAAAAAGAATATAGTAACAAGGTTAATGATGGCTGTATCTAACTCATCTAATTCAAAGGTTTTATTTGAGATTGAAGCAAACAATAAGAGCAGGAATATTGTGAAAAGATGTCATTATACTGAAGGGGTTCAGAGAGAGAGAGAGAGAGAGAGAGAGGGGGGGAGGGGGGTGGCTGGGACTGTCAGTTAAAAAATGATCACGTCCCGGAGTCCAGTGAATATGAAAATGAACATATTCCCCAGACTTATATAGATCTAGTAACATTACACCTTAGAGAGAGAGAGAGAGAGAGAGAGAGAGAGAGAGAGAGACCCCATCTCTTGCTACCATCTTACATTTTCTTTGTTTCAATCTTTCATAACTCATTTGTGCTCCACCTCATCTCAATTTATCAACCTAATCTCTGTGTCTTTGTCTTTGCATCTGTGTCTTTATTACAGTCTTTGCTTCAGTCTTTCAGTTGTTAAATTCTGCTTTCCGACCTGTTGCATCTCTTTCATCATAAATTCTGTGTCTCTGTTCCCTCTTTCTCTCCGTCTTTTGTTCACTCACTCATCCCTGCTCTCTGTCCAAACGTTTCATGTGCCTTCTTCTGTGCCTTTGTTTAAATATTTTCTTTGTTTCAGTTGCACATCCTTGTTTTTTTTTCCCACAACATGTCTCTGTCATCATAAATTCATTGTCATAGTTCTTTGTTTTAGTCACTTACTACCATTTTCTTCTCCAATGAATCTCTATCTAACATCATCCCTGTCTTTGTGTCAGTCTGTGCTTCTTTGTTTCAGCTGCTCATCACTGCTTTCTGTTCCAGTGCGTCTGTATCAACCATCCTGATTTCCTTTGTCTTTGCTTTAGTCTTTACCTCAGTCACCAAATTACTCCCTTCTGCCCTGATTTATCTTCTTGCAGTTATCCTTTGCTCATACTCTTTATCTTTGCTTAGTTACTTCCTTCAGTCTTTGCCTCAGTCTTGTCTCAGTCCTTGTCTCAGTTTTTGTTTCAGCCTGCCTTAGTCTTTGCCCAAGTCTGTTTCAGTCTGTTTCAGTTTTTGTTTCAGTCTTTGCCTCAGTTTGTTTCAGATTTTTTTAGTTTTTGTTTCAGTCTTTGTCTAGCTTTTGCTTCAGTCTTTGCTTCAGTCCTTGCTTCAGTCTTTGCTTCAGTCTTTGTCTCACTCTTTGCTTCAGTCTTAGTTTTATTCTTTGTTTCAGTGTGTTTTTATCTTTGCCTCAGTCTTTGCTTGTTTTTTGCTTCATTCTTTTCCTCAGAGAGAGTGCAGCGACGAGTAACAAAAATGATACCCAGACTGAGGAACAAGTCATACGAGGAGTGACTAAATGTGCTAAAGTTATTTAACCTATTAAAGCGCAGACTACGAGGGGATCTGATTATCATTAGGGGAGTTGATAATATGGATGTTGACAAGCACTTTGCAATTGATCGTTCTAACTATACTAGAAGTAATGGGTATAAGATTATTGGAAAGCATTTCCAGTCTAATGAAGCCAAGCATTTTTTTCTTTAACAGGGTTGTTAACATTTGGAATAAACTGCCCAGGGATGTCGTTGCTTGCAGTACAGTGGTGACATTCAAAAATTGCTTAGATAAGTATCTTGCCTCCAATCCCCAGCTAAACACCTTCATGACTGAATAATAATGTACGCTGGTTTTCTCTATTTCAGATAGTGCTGAAAATATAGCAGGGAAATACAATGTAATTATGATACCTGTAGCTTATTGACACGTAGTGTATAGATATAGTAGGACAATATAGTTTACCATTTTTCAGCCTTTCCTATGAAAATTCCATGTCAGTTTTTCCATGCTGCATGATGGTCCTTCTCATTTTTTTCCTGCCAGCTTCAACTGGAGGGTTTGGTGGGTGGGAGGTATGGGTGTCCGGAGGGGGGGCAAGGGAACTCCCCCCCCCCTTGGAATTCCAAAGTGTGTTTCAGTTCTTGTTCACGGATGGTTGAGTGATTTGAGTCGATTCAAGCATTCTGTCTCTTTATGCATTTGGTGTAAGTCATGTAACTCATGTAAGTATATGCCTAGGCCTATTTGGAGTGTGTACATTTTGATATATTATAGCCGCACATATATGTATAATTTCTTTTATTTTGCCCCCCCCCCTTACAAAAAATCCTGCGGAGAGCCTTTTCGCTTTACTATCCATACCTTCAACTTGTAGAAATAGATATCATAGTGATGGTCTTCTCTGTAACAAGCAGCCTCGAAAGGACCATTAGGTCTGTTGCTGTTTGCTTTCCTTTGTACACCATTGTTTCAGTCTTCGTCTCAGTTACTTCAGTCCTTGCTTCAGTCATTGCTTCAGCTATTTCAGTCATTGCCTCACTCACACATCACTGTTTTCCCTCACTCACGCCTTCAACCTTCGTCAGTAAGTAGCTCCTCTCTCACAGCCTCGGGTTCCCCACAACAATGCCTCTGCTAATGGCCGCTTCCTCACGCTGTCAACTTTATTTCCTCCTCCTTTTGTTCTGGGGGCGTGTGTGTGGGTGTGGAGGGGGGTGGGGGAGGGAAGGGTGTGGATGGGGAGGTGTGTGTGTGTGTGTGTGTGTGTGTGTGTGTGTGTGTGTGTGTGTGTGTGTGTGTGTGTGTGTGTGTGTGTGTGTGTTTACCTTTTTATCTTCCACTGTGTTGTATATCTATCTTCCCATCTATCATTGTCATACCTGTAATCAGAGGCAAGGTAAAAATTTAAAAGCCTCATTCCCAATACTATCTATCTATCTATCTATTGCCAGACGCCATAATCCCGTACGGGGTGGCCATTTGACTCTTGATTTTTACGGGGAGGGGCACTAACCTTCCACCAACCCACTTGACACGTAGGAAGCACGTATGGTTCGGTTATATGGTTACCACCCAGCGTTGTAAATGGTTTCTTGGCTTACAGGAAACCATTTGGCTTGTCACTCAATGTAAAGCCACCTGTAAAGGAAAGAAAAGCAATAAGAAGTGACGGGAAAGATGAGAGAAATAGGAAGAGAGGAGGACAGGCACAGAAAAAGAATGATAAAGGCTAAGGAAGAAGTACTATTTTCTTTATTTCATTACTTATCACATTAAAAGGAACACTATTTTAAAATCTTATACTTCTTTCCACACCAACACTCATTTGATCTTTAATATTATAAAAAGATCGCTTAATTTTGAAGTAACGCTATAACTTGATATTTTAAAGTAACTTCATTGGCAGATATGTGAGATTTATTTAGTTTAGACGGCTTAGAAGGAAAGTTATAGTCTTGGTGTTATAATGTGTTGTAGAGACATTTGTTTTGGTGGTAGGTGGTGGTGACCATCATTCACTCAGTTGATGTAGTGCTGCCTACTTCTTCCTTGACCTTTATCATTCTTTTTCTGTGTCTGCCCCCCCCCCCCTCTTGCTATTTCTCACCATCATGCACTCACTTGATGTAGTGCTGCCTACTTCTTCCTTCACCTTTATCATTCATTTTCTATGTCTGCCCTCCTCTCTTCTTTTTTCCTCACCATCATCTACTCACTTGAGGTTGTGCTGCCTATTTCTTCCTTCACCTTTACCATTCTTTTTCTCTGTCTGCATTCCTTACTTCCTATTTCTCACCATCATCCATTCACTACTTCTTCCTTCACCTTTATCATTCTTTTTCTTTGTCTGCCCTCCTCTTATCCTATTGCTCCCATCTTTCCTGTCACTTCTTATTACTCTTCTTCCCTTTTCAGTTGGATTTACATTGAGAGACAAGCCTAATGGTTTCCTGTAAGCCAGGACACCATTTACAACGCTGAGTGGTAACCATATAACTAACCCATACGCGTTCTCTACATGTCAACAAGTGGGTTGGCGGAGGGTTAGTGTCCCTCCCCGTAAAACAACAAACTCTAAGACAAACAGCCACCCCTTGCTGGATTTGGGGGTCTGGCTATAGATAGATAGATAGATAGATAGATACTGTAGTTCCAAAGAAGCACTTGACTTTGAAATAACGTAATAGGTATTTCATCTCGATATTCCTCTATATTTACAAAATTCTATATTGATGTAACACAATTCTCTCTCTATTCAAGCGGTCAAAATAGAGACTGTTTTACAAGGACACTGCAAAATGAGAGACAGACAGACAGACGGACAGAGACAGACAGACAGAGAGTGACTTTTACACCTTCCTGCCTTAATCCATAGGCAATTTGCTGCCCAGCGACCCATCCCAAAAGAAAAGAAAAAAAGGAAATAGTGAATGGAAGGCATAAGATGTCTATGATAGGGAGAGAGAGAGAGAGAGAGAGAGAGAGAGACAGACAGACAGACAGACAGACAGACACAGACAGACAGACAGACAGACAGACAGAGAGTAGGAGGATGAGAGGGGAAAGGAGAGGAGGAGAGGGGAGGGAAGGGGAAGGGAAAGGGAAGAGAGTGGAACAGTATGGCACGGGAGGGTAAGGCAGGGTAGTGTAAGGCAGGGTAGTGTAAGGCAGGGTAGTGTGAGGCAGAACAGGGTGAAATAGGATAGGGTGAGGCAGGTAGGCTAAGGTAGGACAGGGTGAGGCATGGTAGGGCGAGGCAGAACATGGTGAGGCAGAGTTGCATGTTGCAGGGCACGATAAGGTAAGGTAAGGCGATGCACGGTCAGTGAGACAGAGTAGGGGAAAGAAGGGTAGAGTGAGGTAAGAGTGAAGGAGGGCAGGGTAAGGTGAGACAGACTGGGGCATGAATAGAGAGAGGGAGAGGGGAGGGGAGGGGGGAGGGGAAGAGGAAGGGGAGGGGGAGGGGGCGCAAATCCCCCTCCAGCCAGCACTTGTAGGGTAAGAGGGGAGTGGCCACAGTCCGGTTACCTCTTGTGTAAGGCTTCCCAATCTCTGCCCATCAGGTGTACATCATTTATTCACACACACACACACACACACACACACTTTTAAATATCACCAACTGTACGCTAAGACTCAAAGTCCATACCGAACGCATGCCATGGTTGTCTTTCAGATCTGTTATGATGGTATTAGCGGTGTTTTGTGTGTGTGTGTGTGTGTGTGTGTGTGTGTGTGTGTGTGTGTGTGTGTGTGTGTGTGTGTGTGTGTGTGTGTGTGTGTGTGTGTGTGTGGAAGACCAATAAAGACTATTAACACTATACAGTAACATCCTATTATTGCGGGCCTCCTTCTGTACTATCCTTGTCATTTTCTAGTAGTTTGGCCACTGTCTTGAAGGAGCTGCCTAGTGTGGACCATCTTGCCCTGCTGCAGTTATCCTCTCTTGTGATGTTCTTATGTTCTTGGTATATTTGTGTTCTGCTCTTCGTATCTTTTTGTCACAATTAGATTATTGTATTTAAGTTATGAACAAATTTTTATAATGAAAACGTTAATGAAAGAGTAAAAAAAGATGTTTGTTTGGTTTCATTATAGATCGTTCAATCTGGCAATAAACTACAATCTCTTTTAGCTTAGTTGGAGGACTTCTTTGACTAGTAACCAAGGAGACCCATGCCTACTTCATAACCAAGGATCTTCGAATTAAATGCAGCCACGTCTTTGTGCTTACAAGGGGTAGTGGACCAGCTCTCTCAGGTGAAAACGAACTGACTATAGCAAAAGTCACCCACCCATCCATCCGTCCATCCATCCATCTTTCCTTCTACCCACCCATCCATCCTTCTTTCCATCCATCCACCATATCAGCTACCCTTCCCTCCCTTCCTCCCTCCCTCCCTCCCTCCATCCATCCATCCATCTATCCATCCATCCAGTTCTCTCCTCCTTCCGTCCATCCACCCTTTCCTCCATCCATCCATCCACTCTTTCCTCCATCCATCCATCCATCCATCCATATCCATCCATCCATCCATCCATCCATCCACCCTTCCCTCCATCCATCCACCCTTCCCTCCAACCATCCATCCATCCATCATCCCATCCTTTATTGCCTCATCAGGTGTGTAGGAGGGTAATATACAAGATAAATCACTACACTTCGTTCACTTTAACTTGGCAGAAATTTGCGTCCTTTTCCTGCTTATTTCACTTAGCTCAGTGGCGGAATAAGACCATACTACGGCTCTACGTCCTTTCCATAGCATTTCTTCGTGACTGGCACCATAGTCTAGTGTTGATCTATGACGACATAGAGTACTGCGGCTCTACGTCTTTTTCATAGCACTTCTTCGTGGCTAGCATCGTGTTCTAGTGTTCTTCGTTGGTTACAGTTCACTAATAGAAAAACACAAGAGCTGTATATCCTTCCCATAGCACTTCTTCGTGACTAGCACCATATTCTAGTGTTGATCTGGTGTTATAAACAAGTGATGGAA
Organism: Coenobita brevimanus; assembly: GCF_032717465.1. Classification (NCBI taxonomy): domain Eukaryota; kingdom Metazoa; phylum Arthropoda; class Malacostraca; order Decapoda; family Coenobitidae; genus Coenobita; species Coenobita brevimanus. The sequence goes on from NC_137069.1 coordinate 27,727,292, forward strand.
TACAATACCACGGCTCTACATCTTTTCCATAGCACTTCTTCGTGATTAGCACCATATTCTAGTGTTAATTGTTACAGCTCAGTGGCAGAAAATGACAATATTGGGGGTGGGGTTTTGTGGGGTTAGGGGTGTGGTGTGTGGGCTTGGTGTGGGTAGGAGGAGAAGGGGGTGTGGGTGGGGTGGGGTGGGGTGTGGCTTTGGGGTTTGAAATGGGGGTAGGGGATGGGGATAGGGGTGGTGAGGGAGTGGGGGTGGGGTGGGGTAATGTTATGGGGCTCGGGGTTTTGGTGTGGGGTTTAAAGAAGGGTCGGGGTAGGGGTGAAGGTTGGGGTGGGTGTGGTGGGGGAGTGCGGGTGCAGAGAAGGGCCGGGCACCTGGACATATTGCATACTCTTGCATAATGGACCATCAGTTGCAAAGTATGAAGCTTGGTCTTAACTCACTTAGGATTTAACGCCAGTGAGAATGAGGGGGAGCGGTATGTGTGTGTGTGTGTGTGTGTGTGTGTGTGTGTCGGTATCTTTATCTAAATTTACGTTTCCCACGGTGGGAATTTATATGTCCAGCCCTCTCCCTCCGTCTCACCCTGCCTTACCCTATCCTGCCTCACCCTGCCTCACCCTACCCTGCCTCACTCTATCCTGCCTCACCTTACCTTACCCAACTCGGCCTTACCCTACCCTGCCAAACCCTACCCTGCCTCGCCTCACTCCACCTCACTCTTCCCTGCCACACCCTGCCTCACCCTGCCTCAGCGGTCGACTGTTATCTGCGTTTTCTTTATGTGTTCATTCCTGGTTGTCCTCCGTATTTTCCACAAGAATTTCCCCTGCATGTTAAGTTATCTATATTCTGGTTTCCTCCCGTGTTTCTTTAGTAGTTTTTTTTTTTTTGCTTCTTTCTTTGCTTACTACACATACATACACACGTACAATACATAAACACACACAAACACACACACACACACACACACACACACACACACACACACACACACACACATAGATAGATAGATAGATACAGTAGAAATAATTCTGAAGGTATGTCGAGAGGGAGGATTGTTTGATGGAATGTGTGTGTGTGTGTGTGTGTGTGTGTGTGTGTGTGTGTGTGTGTGAGAGAGAGAGAGAGAGAGAGAGAGAGAGAGAGAGAGATTGACTGTGTATGTCTGTTTGATGGTTTTATAACTCCATACCGAACACGTTTGCCACCCTACCACACACCACTGACTCGCCCATAAACTGTATTTCCACGTGTGTGTGTGTGTGTGTGTGTGAGAGAGAGAGAGAGAGAGAGAGAGAGAGAGAGAGAGAGAGAGAGAGAGAGAGAGAGAGAGAGATTGACTATTTCTGTGGGTGCAAGGTATGTGTGGATCGGAAGGTAGGTAGGCTGTGTATTTATATATGTAGGTATGTATGTACGTTTTTACACACACACACACACACACACACACACACACACACACACACACACACACGCCATAAAATATACATCCACGTCAGGCGATACGAATGGCTAGAATTATACGGGCTCTGAATATCACTTACCCCTCTCTTGTAGGCACAATTCTCGCATTATTTTCCCCCCGCTAAAACCAGACGATTTTATTCAACTGAGTGTGAGTCATAGGAGCCTGAGAGAGAGAGAGAGAGAGAGAGAGAGAGAGAGAGAGAGTCTTAGGATTTTGAAATGTTAATAATTTTGACCGGCTGTGACCCATATTCTCGTCGGTTAGGGAAGCTCCCTAATACCTCTTCACAAACGTTTTATTTTGTTATTCCCCATCGTTTCTCACGAAGTGAAATCTTATGCTAGGTTATGTCCGTTAGTCCGTACATCCGTTCGTCCATTCCACGCTGGATCTCAGAAACCATTTGCTGGAATTTTCTCATATTTTGTGTGATTGTAGGGACATATAGGAGGTTGATGCCCGTCTTTTCGAAATTTCGATAAAGTCCAACATGGCTGGGTTATGATCAATTTTCTATTTTTGAAACTTTAAAGCCTTTATCTCCTTTACATTAACAGGTTTACAGGTTGTTATAAACTTATATAGGAAGTCATGTATAGTGAGTAAATATGATGTCAGATTTGACCTGTGACCTTTCCTTCAAGGTCATCTTCAAGGTCGAATGTCAATTTGCACAAATGATACTGAGTCGTTCCAATATTGCGTCCATCATATTTACTGGGGATTTTAATACATGTGGCATTGACAGACTCCATCAGGTGGAATCTATTTGTCACTCCTTTGGGATGAACCAGTTTATAAGTAAGCCAACACAGATATCAGCAGGAATAGTAGATCTGCTAGTCACCATTACCAAAGATCCTCACGTTGCTATTGTTGCATTGTATGTTACTGATCAGCACATGATTTGATTAGGATTTTACATTATTGATGAAAATTATGATATATTTTGATTTTTCCAAATAGTTGTAACTCTAAATAAATTTGTTTGCATAATTACATGCTGACTACTGAAATATTAATGAACTACATAGACAACTGTTAGAAATACGTAATCCCTCCACTATCCGTCGTAATAGAGCTAAAGGCATGTCTGGAAAGTGGTCCCATCCGGAAAGTGGGCCTCTGACTGCTGGACTGGTACTTATGACTCTAACCTAGCCTAACTTTGAAAGCCACCTAAATAACTCCCTACCGAACATGCACAGCACTTATTTAAACCTATTTAAGACTCTATTCACACCCATAATGGACATAAAGCATGAAATAAATGAAAAGGAACCAGAGAATGGGGAATTAGAAGTATGGAAAACAAGCAGTGTACAGGCTACTTACAGCACGTCTGTGGCCACCTCCTCTAAGACTGGTAGTTGTGAAACTGCTCTTGAAGCATGTATAGTATTCCAGTGTTGTGCTACACTTAATTCTTTGCACTGTGAGTTATAATTGTTTAACACTGCATATTCTGTTCTTAATTGCACCATGTCAGTTTCAACCGCCATATTGCACTCCACACTTAATCCTTTGCACTCTAAATTCTAATTTCTTAACACTGTACAACACTGTAAATTTCCATGTGGTCTAGTGGCGAGGTATTGCAGTTTATTCACTGTTTATTCATAAAAAACGAGCACGTGTGGCATCCATTATGATGGACGTCTTTCCTGAACGAAGGTTAGGCAGTAACTGGGGACAGGTTTGCCAGATCTGGACTCGGCCACATTACCAGACTCTTCAATTTTCATTACCCGATTTAACTTTTGGTTGCCAAATTCTTAAAGGAAGCATTTATACTTCACTAATAATATGTACAAATGGAAATAATCACTCTCCTTATAATCAGCAGCATGTTTATTTTTGAGCTATGTATGCTAGCAGATTAATGAAAGAAGGCAGACAGTCCACCGTTTCCATTCTCTATATCTTCATACATGTGAAAAATCTGTTTGGTAATGAATCATGCTGATTCACTACCAAACGAACTTTTCAGTACCAAATTGGCCCACATTTGGTAATGAAAAATACCAAATGGCAACCGTGACTGGGGAGGGGGGAAGGAGGAGGAAGGAAGGGGGGAAGGGGCCGTGGTGTAAACAGCTGTTTGGTGTCGTGTATTCCAAATTACGGGTGGGAAAAAATTCGGATTTTGGCGGGATTTTTTTCTTTTTTTGGCCATTTTTGGGTTCCAAAGGTCCAGGCCCACAATGCCCGGTAAGTGGGGAGTCCAGAAAGTGGGCGTCCAGAAAGTACGGAGATTACTGTATTCAGAATATGAGATAAAATAATCAAATATAAAAAGAGAATATATAGGAGAAAACCAGTACCAAAATATTTAGAGAAACAATTGTAGATGTTCAAAGAGGTGGCGTTTGTAATGGACGGCCAGCACAAACATCTTAAAGTGCTGGAGAGTATAAAAACATCCAGTTCATTTAAGTTTACTGTTACATTGAATGACAGATATAGAAGAATAGCAACTCTAACAACAACAGTAACGGCATGCTCAAAACAACGGTACAAGCCTGTTTAACTGTTCTCCATATAACCGACTGGGATGCACTAGCACAATACAGTGATTCATCAGCTTTTTCCTTCGGAGTGAATTATAGTCTCTGTGGCACTTGTTCATTACCCCTGACTGTCCTGTTCTGTATGTTATATAAGTCCTTACAGTATCGCCACACTCTGCATAAATGTTGTACAGAAGGATATTAATAACCAGCCATATCCAAAAATAAAACGCTAAGGAAGAGGTGTTAGGGAGGCTTCTTAACTGACGAGAAGACGGGCCAGTGTCTAGTACAGCATATCTCCTTAGCAAAGTATGAAGAGCTACTTATTTCCTCCGTTTCTCTCTCTCTCTCTCTCTCTCTCTCCTTCGATTTTTTTTTTTACTTTCGCTCACTCTGGTTTGAAAAAAGGACATTTCATTTCTTTTTTCTTTGTCTTCTTCAGGCTGTGATGGCGGGTCGGTGGCTATGGGCGGTCATTTCTACCCTGCTGGTCACACTGGCACTGCTACTAACGTCGGGTAAGTAAAAAAAGAAAAAAAAAAGAAAAAAAGAATTCTTAGGTATCTGTGACTCTCTCTCTCTCTCTCTCTCTCTCTCTCTCTGTTACCTGCGTCCAAGAACCAGGTTAATGGGAGGAACGTTAGCTGGTCTTGTTTTTGTTCTGGATCTTGTTGTTGTTGTTGTTGTTATTGTTATTGAAGAACTTTTGGAAATAACAGTCAGGTACTTAATAAGAACTATTTTCAGGGGGTATGCTTTGCTGGTCCTACCTCCACCTCACCCCCATCCCCTACCTCCTCCCACCGAATCCCAACCTCACCCCACACCAACCCACCCCTCCTCACCCTTCCCTACCCAACCCTACTCTACCCCACCCTACCCTACCCTACCCTACCTTAACCCACACCACCCTCCCCAACCCATCCTACCCCATCCCATCCAATCCTACCCCACCCCACCCAACCCCGACACTCTCATTCTTGCAGTAATGTCATGACGAAAACACTCTCACCTGTGTGGGGCTCGAACCCACCTCGGCACTGTAGTCCTAAAAGATGTGTGGCCGTCACGCAATTATGACTTTTTTCCTGACACACACACACACACACACACACACACACACACACACATCGATTTTTTTTTTTTTTTACTTTCGCTCACTCTTTTGAGAAGAGGACATTGCATTTCTTTTTTCTTCGTCTTCTTCGGACAGGCTGTGATGGCGGGTCGGTGGCTGTGGGCGGCCCTTTCTACCCTGCTGGTCACACTGGCACTGCTGCTAACGCCGGGTAAGTAAAAAAAGCATAAAAAAGAAAAAAAGAACTAGGTTCCTGTGACTCTCTCTCTCTCTCTCTCTCTCTCTCTCTCTCTCTCTCTCTCTCAACCAGTTTTCATGGCCATCAGTTTCTGAATTTTTTTTCACCCCCCTATATGGACCTTGTTACAAATTTCGAAATCTTAAAGGATGAGAAAACTACACATACTGCATTATTCAATAGTTTTCTTTCACAGCCTCATCAGCGTCAAAAAAGTTCATGGAGGCTCAAAAATATTCACATTGGTTAAACGGATTTTTATTATTTTTCTCTTTGGTTTCGGTGGCGTTATTTAATAATTTTCAACATTTTTTTTCTTTGTTTACCCATGCGATTTTCAGCATTTTCAGGACGGGTACTGTTTTCACTCGGTTTGTCTGTTTGTTTGTTTGTCATTGTGTCTGTCTATCCGTCTGTCTGTTAACATTTTTACGCGAAAACTATTGGTGCGATTGTGACTATGATTAAAGGGATGATGGGCTATGACCTTCTGATCACCTGATTAAATTTTGGCCCAAATTTGGCCAAACGCCATGTTGTAGGGCCAAAGAATGTAAAATGAATTTTAAAAAATCGTTTTTTTCGCCATAACTCCTTTCAAATTCGTCACATCGACATAAAACCAAAACTTAAAGGTTCATCTTTCAAATCTGCATCCAATAACATGTCTCATTACATCAGGGGAGTCACCCCCCCCCTCCCCCAGTTAGCGGTAGTGGGGTCAGTGTCAGGTGGGTCGGGCCTAAAATTTCAAATGGGCATAATATCGTCAATTTTCACCCGATTTACTCCAAATCTGATATGTGACATCTTTGACTAGATATCCTGTTGTGTTTAAACGGCAGAGCTTAATTGACTGCCCGGGCCGGGTTTGCTATGCTTTGGCACCGCTTCTTGTTTATTTTAGAATTTATCAATCTGGATGTCAAGTATTCCAGATTTTTGTTTATGCAAGGAAGAAGGAGCCAAAGGCCCGCCCGAAAGATTCGTCCCTCATTAAAACAAAATAAATAAATAAATAAAATAAAAAAAACAGTAACCAAACAGCCAATTTAGTCCAGATTTTTTTAAATGGAAGAAGGAACCAAAGGCCACAAACTCGCAAGACTGTTCCCTCCAAGAAAATGAAAACAAAATAACCAGATAGACAAATTCAAGCTCCGTACGTATCGAGATGCCTGGACACACTGCGTTTAAAAGAATGGAGATCATAGGTGTGTGTGTGTGTGTGTGTGTGTGTGTGTGTGTGTGTGTGTGTGCGCGACAAGAAAAAAGTCATAATTACGTGACGGCCATCTTCTAGCCCTAGAGTACCGAGGTGGATTCGAGCCCCACACAGGTGAGGATGTTTTGATGTCTTGATGTTATTAGGAGAACGAAAGTGTCGGGGTGGGGTGGGCTGGGGTGGGGATGTGGTGGGATTGGGTGGGGTTGTTAAGAGTAGGGTAGGGTAGGGTAGGGAGGGGTAGCGTAGGGTGGGTTAGGGTGGGGTAGGGTGGTGTGGGTCTGGGGAGGTAGGGGGTGGGGGTGAAGTGGGTGTAGGACCAGGAAAGCATATCCCCTGAATATAGGTCTTGTTATTAAGTACTTGTGTGTTTTTTCCCAAAGTTCTCCAACAACAATAATAATAACAAAATCCAGAACAAAAGCAAGACCATCTCACGTTCCTCTCATTAACCTGGTTCTTAGACGCAGGTAAGACAGATAGACAGACAGATGTTTAAAGTAATTTGAAGACGTATTACAGGAAGAAACGAGAGAGAGAGAGAGAGAGAGAGAGAGAGAGAGAGAAAAGGGCGGGGGAAATGACGTTGTAGTCATCAATCATGCACCAGTCCGAGGTGTTCCGGGCACAGATTCGAATTCCAAAGAGTCTGAGAGTAATGGAGTAGGAGTAAAGATAGTTTCTCTCTCTCTCTCTCTCTTTCTCTGGGGCGCGGTAGCACAGTGGTAGCGCGGCTGAGCTTGTGATTGGGAGATGGCAAGTTCGAGCCTCGCCCGGACTACCGTTGCCGGGAGGGGTAGCGCCCTCCTGTATCCCAGCGGGGCTATATGGCCTTAGTTGCCTAGCTTGGAGAATTCATTTCTCCATTTCTCTCTCTCTCTCTCTCTCTCTCTCTCTCTCTCTCTCTCTCTCAGTTGCATGAAATTGTCTGGCTTTAGCTGGAATAGGTTACTAGAGCAGGCGCGACCAAGAGAGGACAAAGAGCCGTATTCTCTTCCATTCCTATCCCCTTTAGCTTCTTACGTCTTCTTAATGTCGACATCCATGAATGACACACATGACTATGATAATGGAGCAGAATCAGAAATAATTCGGTAAGGAAGAGGTGTTAAGTAAGCTTCCTAACCACACCTGAATGCCGTCCTTGCTTTCTCCTATCCTTTCTTCATCATTACCTTCTATCTTCATTATTCCTTAACACTTTTTTACAATGAATTATTTTTCTGCATTGGTACATTTACTATCTTCATATTCCACAACACTTTTTTACAAATGACTTATCTTTTTTTCATTAATAGCCTACATATATTACTATCTCCATATTCCTCAACTCTTTTTTACAACCGACTTAGTTTTTTACATTCATATAATTTCAGTGTGACAGTCATTCATACTACCAAACCCCAAACTCAGGTGTATTGGCTGTTTATTTTCTTGTTTTGTCTAATAATATTTTTCTTGTCACATTGATCACGCTTGCTTCTAAAAATATATAGTTATTCTTTTTATGTCTGTTTTCTATCATTTGTTAGGATTATTTCATTTTTTAGCTCTCAGTCCTTCTGTTTTATTCTTATATTTTCCACTATATTCCAAAACACTTCACTGGTTTTAGAGGTGGCATCGCTCTCTCTCTCTCTCTCTCTCTCTCTGTTCTAAAACTTTCGTAATTACAGAACAAAAGTCTTCCTATTAATATTAAAGCCAGACCACGTTCAAAGCAAAATTCTCTCTCTCTCTCTCTCTCTCTCTCTCTCTCTCTCTCTCTCTCTCTCTCTCTCTCTCCCAAACATACGTACTGCACACTTTAATTTCATTGCTCAGCTGACGTAAACAGACCATTTTCCACGCCGGTAATCAGGTCTACTAATATCAAAGCGAGCTGACCAGAAAATGGCGCCGACCAGAGCTAACATGACGCCACCTCTCACCCCTGTATGTCCTACGTTCCCTGCCTTTCTGAGTTTTATGTGATTTTGCTGCATTTTTTTTCGTTTTTAGGTGTTTTTATACCACCAGACGATTTTTATTATAACTAGAATATTATTTGATGATGCCCTGTGCTTTGCGTTTCCACCTCTCACCTCTCGATGCCGTACGTTCCCTGTCTTTCTGAGTTTTATGTGATTTTTCTGCATTTTTTCTCGTTTTTATGCGTTTTGTGTTCCACCAGACGAATATATTGTAATTTTTTGACGGTGTCCAATGCATTAACGATGTCACCTTTCACCTCTGTTTGTTGTACGTTCCCAAGTGCTCTGAGCTTGTTTGAATTAGCTACTTTTCCTTTCTTTCTTTCTTTCTTTCTTTCTTTCTTTTTGTTTTTGTGTGTGGATAAGAACGTGTGTAGACAGTATGAGTTTAAAAATGCCGCCACTCCCCTCTATTTGTAATGCGTTTCCCGCTGCTCTGAGTTTATCTGAATTCACTATGTTTGTTTCTGCAGTGTGTGTGTGTGTGTGTGTGTGTGTGTGTGTGTGTGTGTGTGTGTGTGTGTGTGTGTGTGTGTGTGTGTGTGTGTGTGCGTGCGTGCGTGGGTGCGCGCGCGCGCGCGCATTTTCTTGTATTTTTGTATGAAGCATTCCCAGTGACGAATTTGGATACAACTCTGGGTAGTCGTAGCCTTGTCTCTCCCACCTGTCATCACTTCCCCTGCAGAAAGTCCGTGCCAGATCCATTTTCTTCACAGCTCAGAGGACATTAAGGACAAGGCAAGGATAATGAACGTGACCTTACATCGCCCTTCGACCTTATATGCCCTTGTTTTGACTCCTCTGACCTTAATGATGGCCTCTCAACAAAGTCTCCCTCATCCTAGCCAGCAGAGGAAAGTGAGAAGCAGAGGTGAAATATTGGGCGAATTTTATCTCTATGGACAGAGCATTATACCAAGCCTCTCTCAGCTTAGCAATATTAGCCAGCAGAGGAAAGTGAGAAAGGGAGGAGGTGAAATATTAGGGGACCGTTTTTAGTCCACGTTTGTACCTTGGATGTGCTCTCTCTCTCTCTCTCTCTCTCTTTCATTCCCTATAACCCAGATAAGAGAAAAAAGACCCACTTTCTTTTCTCTCTCTCTCTCTCTCTCTCTCTCTCTCTCTCATTCCCTGTAACCCAGATTAAGAGAAAGAAGACCCATTTTCTTTTCTCTCTCTCTCTCTCTCTCGACATACACACCACGTCACATAATCAAGCAGCCAAATATACTCAGTGACTTAATTGTTTGCCTTCTTGCTTGTGACCCCGCGTTGCAAAGAACTGAAGCTGATAATTGACATTTGCAACTCATTACTAATCTGCATTTTGCCTCAGCACACGCACACAGAGACAAGCGAGCACACACAGACGTACAAACTGACCCAGGCGCACACACACACACACACACACACACACACACACACACACACACACACACACACACACACACACACACACACACACACAGTACTGAGGACCCTTTAAACATGCACACACAAAGCTTACAAGCAGTATTACCTGCCTTTTACACACGCGCGCGCTCGCGCTCACACACACACACACACACACACACACACACACACACACACACACACACACACACACACACACACACACACAACCGTACGAAGCTCCTTTAAGACTCAGCACAATTACTTCGAAAATCGTCTTTTAGTAGCAAAAGAAAATGAACGTCATCATCATCATTATCATCATCATTATCACCATCATCATCGTTATCATCATCATCATCATCATCAATGTCATCATCATCACCATCAATGTCATCATCATCATCATCATTATCATCATCATCATCATCACCGTCATCATTATCACCATAACCATCATCATCATCATCACCATCATCATCATCATCATCATCATCATCATCATCATCATCGTCATCATCATCATCATCATTATCATCAGGCTGAGTCAGACTAATGCAGAACAAAGGCCTCTCCCATATATTTTTTCCTCTCAGTCTGTTCCATCCAGTCCCAGCGAATCATCGAATTATATATAGGTTTCGATAATTCTTTCTTTATTACATGGATCTTACTGTCTAGCAGCAGTAAGAATTAGCAACCAAGGAGACGCGCCACCGTGTTTAAGTTGCTAAATTATTCAGAAGATATTAGAATATTCTTACCCCTTCGTATAATCTCCTAATCCTGGCAATTGTAGTAGCTGTAATCCCAGGCTTATCTGAACGTGAACCCGGTGGACTGCAGGCTTAAGTTCCCCTCCTCTTGCAGTCCACAGTCCTCCTTTCGGTGGGCATGGAGAGGGGGAGGGGAGGTATGTTTTTATAACCAAGCAGCAGAGCCAACTACTGTATACTCGTTTTACTCTAACGTGGCCTAAAATTGCCATCTCTCCATCTTGACTTCCATATTTTAACAACATATTAACACAAGATTATGATGCTAGTCAAGAAAATGTTTTGTGGAAAGGATGTAAATTCGTATTATTGTCCTTTCCAACCATTAACCTTCGTGAAATAAGCTACGATAGAACGAAAATCTGGGCCAGGTTAGTGTGAAAGAAATGTAGACATATTTGTGCCACCGCAAGAAGGCTCCTACTCCGGCACCAGACACACCATGCAGTAAATCAAGGTGTTTATTATTGTGTACATCTATTTCTCTAAGGAGAAATAAACCCGTGCAACCTGGGCGTGTGTTGCAGAGCCTTGCGTGTGTTGCAGAAGGCGGAATCTCCTTTTCTCTGTCAGGCGATTAATTCCTCCCTTTGTCCTTTGCAACGAGATAAAGGGCCCGGCTTTCTCGACCAGCAGTTTACATTTACACTGAGCCTTGTGATTATCTGGGCAAGGGGTGAAACTGCTGTTTAGACGAAGGCAGTTTTTATATTGTGTGAGATGGGGATGGGGGATAGGGAGGAGGATGTGGAAGTGGAGGGCTAGGGGTGGGGGTTAGGGTAGGAGTGGGGGTGGGGATGGGAGTGGGGAGAGTGGGTGTGGGTGAGGGATGGGGGAATGTGTGTGTGTGGGGGGATGGGGGAGTGTGTGTGGGGGGATGGGAGTGTGTGTGTGTGTGTGTGTGTGTGTGTGTGTGTGTAACCTGTGGCAGTGTGAGAAGAAGCAGTGTAAGATATTGGGGTTTATTGTGTCGTCCGAACATAGCAAACATGTTAGCCTTTCCCCACCCTGACCGGACAAAGCGTAACATTGGCTCGTGTGTGTGTGTGTGTGTGTGTGTGTGTGTGTGTGTGTGTGTGTGTGTGTGTGTGTGTGTGTGTGTGTGTGTGTGTGTGTGTGTGTTAAAAATTTGTAGGTCAGGAATTAAGGTCATGACGAAACATCAACTTTGAGCTTCCCTTGTAACCTTTATCTTTGACCTATCCTGCTCAGACCTACCTTAGTTATTCATGAACCATCCCAGAAGCGTTCCACTAAACTTGGTTAAAATCGGGGGGGAAAAAATATTCTTAGCATGGCCAGAACTATTCTTACAGGGTCGGAACTGTTCTCACGGTGGAAGTGAGAACAGTTCCGGCCATGAGATAACAAACACTTTATATACGATCGTAACCAAAATTGGTGGAGGTGTTGCGGGCAAGCCCTTGACGTCACTTGCTAATTTTCAAACCAATAAGCAAAATATCTAGGTTACAATGCCAAGTCAATTTTTAGGTTGCCCTGTATCCCTGGTGTTTCTCTGATCAATCTCATATGTAGAGAAATTTATCGTGTGCAGTTAATAAACAGTTACACCGATTTTAGTTAGTGTTTGTGAAAAACTCTGCGTCTCAGCAAGGCCGAAACTTTTATCAAAAGACTGGAACTATATTCATGGCGGCCGTGAGAATAATTCCGGTTTTGATTTTATGAATGATATCCATCCGATTTTAACTAAATTTGGCTCAGATGGTAAAGGGTAACCCCTGACGAAACCCACACATTTTCAGCTCAGTATTACAGAAATCAAGATCACAATACGATTTTCCTTGTTTTTCCTACAGGTGAAGCTCTGGAGTACATTTTCTTATCCATTACCTGTTTGCATGTGTTATCTTCATGTTTTATGTCGCCTTATTTTCCTATTTTCCCATGTAATTTTCTTATTTTCTCTACGCTGTTACTCGTCCTTAAGCAATAATGTAGTTCACATTAGTCGTATCAGTTTTAGTGTCATATTATCGATTTTCCTGCCACATTTCCCCATTTTCCTATCCGATGTTTCGTATTTTTCTCACACAAGACTAAACGTAGTGTGTGTCGTAATAAGATACTGCACTCACTTTGATGTAAAACTTCATATCATTCGTTTCTGTTTTAGTTTCGTGTTATAATTTTTCCTGCGTTATTTTCTTTTTTACTGATTTCTCTTGTTTTACTCACGCAGGGCTAAGACTGGAATGTTTTTTATACAGCTGCTCGCCTCCAAACAAGTTCCCACCACCACCACCACCACATTATTCCTGATGTTCTACCCAATTTTCCCACCTTATTTTCCTCATTTTCTTCACACAGGACTAAGATTGAAGTATTTCTTATATTGCAAATCGTCTTCAAGCAGCACCTCATCATCATCAACATCATCATCGCCACATTTTACCTGATGTCTTACCTAATTTTCTTACTATATTTTCTTCATTACTTTCCTCGAATCATCATCATCATCATCCTCACCACATTTTTCTTGATTTCCTACCCATTTTTCTTATCATATTTTCCTGATTTCCTGCCAAATTTTCTTACCATATTTTCCTGATTTCCTACCCAAATTTCCTACCTGATTTTCCTCAATTTCTTCCCCCTCAGGCCTCAGCGTGGAGTGTTTCTTCTACAGCAACTTGCCCCAAATAATCATCATCATCATATTTTTCCTGATTTCCTACTCAGTTTCCCTACCCAATTTTCCTGCCTGATTTTCTCAGTTTCCTGCCCCTCCAGGCCTCAGCGTGGATTGTTTCCTTCGCAGCTACTCTCCACAAATCACCATCATCATCATCATCACATTTTTCCTGATATCCTACTCAATTTCCCTGCCCCATTTTCCAAGCTGATTGTCCTCCTTTTCCTGCCCGTCCAGGCCTCAGCGTGGAGTGTTTCCTCTGCAGCTACTCTCCTCGAAGCAACAGCTCGAGGATAGACGGCTGCATGGACGCCAACTTCACTGAGGAGCAGATCGAGTCCGGATCCTGCGACTTGGGCTGTGAATCGGTGACCGTCTACGATATTAATGGTGAGAGTGGAAGCTAGCTCTAATTTCTCACACAAGGGATTCTCTCTCTCTCTCTCTCTCTCTCTCTCTCTTTGGGGGGCCTTTTTCGAGTAATGAGTTTAATTAACCACGCTCGCTTCAAGTTTATGGTGTACTGAAAAACTTGAAAAATGCGTGAAGGAGCAGGGGGCGTAAATTTTCTTTTCTTATATGCCGCTCGAAAAATGGTGAAGTGGTCTGGATTTGGTTTTTAGTTCTGTACTTTTTTATTATAGGACAAGAGTTGGTTATTGAAGACTGTGTGGTAAATGTAATGATAATAATGATAATTGAAATACTGCTGTTGTTACTATTGCTGCAACTGCTACTACTCCTACTACTCGTACTACTACTACTACTACTACTACTACTACTGCTGCTGCTGCTGCTGCTGCTGCTGCTGCTGTTACTACTACCACCATCACCACTACTACTACTACTAGTACTACAACAACTACTACTACTACAAAAAATGATAATAATAATAATAATAATAATAATATTACTACTACTACTACTACTACTACTACTACTGCTACTACTGCTACTACTACTACTGCTACTACTACTACTACTACTACTAATAATAATAATAATGAAGAAGAAAGAGGATGATGATGATAATAATGACGAAGAAAAAGTAGAATGAGAAGTATAATACTCCAAAAAGTAATCTCTAATAAATCGTGAATGAGTAAAGGTAACAAATTCACCTTTATTACACCTCATGGATAAAATATTGAAACTTTCCAAATTCGTCTTTTACCACAGGAGTTTGAGATTTTAAAGCCCTCAGTTTGAATACTTTTTTATTCATTTTTTATTTTGCTTAATGAGAGGGAATTAATTTAGCAGTGGTAAGAGGGGAAGAGGGAGGGTTCTAAGAGGGGAAGAGGAAGGATTCTAAGGGGGAAAGAGGGAAGGTTCTAAGAGGGGAAAGGGGGGATTCTAAGAAGGGAAGAGAGAGGTTCTAAGAGGGGAAGAGGGAGAGTTCTAAGAGGGGAAGAGGGAGGGTTCTAAGAGGGGAAAGGGAAGGGTTATATTAAGGATGAAATGGAGAGATAAAGAGAGAGCTTCGTGGATAAGGGAATAGAGGAGAGTAGAGGACATAATCAGTACAATCCAAAAGCATAAATGGATGTGGGCAGGTCACGTCCTTCGTAGAACAGATGGACAGCCAGGGTAACTGAGTGGCAGCCCAGAGATGGAGTGAGAGGTCGAGGCAGACACAGGCCGAGATGAAGAGACAGAGTGAGACAAAGGGGCAGAGAACAAGATGGAGAGATGGAATGAGAGGAAGAGGCAGACAGAGAACAAGACGGAGAGATGGAGTGAGAGGAAGAGGCAGAGAAAAAGATGAAGAGATGGAGCAAGAGGAAGAGACAAAGAATAAGGAGGAGAGGTAGAGTGAGAAGAAAAGGCAGACAGAGATGGAGAGATGGAGTGAGAGGACGAGGCAGACAGAGAACATGATGGAGAGATAGAGTGAGAGGAAGAGGCAGACATAGGACTAGATGGAGAGATTGAGTGAGAGGAAGAGGCAGACAGAGAACATGATGGAGAGACAGAGTGAGAGAAACAGGCTGACAGAGGACGAGATGGGGGGATGTTTTTGCAGATTTGCTTGGACTGGATGGAACAGGCTAACAGGTAATAGACCAGAGTGAAGAAAAATGAGAGGTTATCGTCCTGTTTAGAATGGTGATGATGATGATGATGATGATGATGATGATGGTGGTGGTGGTGATGGTGGTGATGGTGATGATGATGACGATAATGTTGGTGATGATAATGTTGTTGATAATAATGTTGGTGATGATGATGATGATGATGGTGAAGCAGGTTAGTAGGTAAGGGAAATACGAATAAATATCTGTACGTGGGTATACAAGTAAGTTCTGAGAATGAAGAACAGCCTAGAGTGGATACGTAAGTAAGCTTAAGTAGATTGGTAAGTACTGTAAGTAGGTCTCAAAATGGGTTAGTGTATTGGGGTAAGTAGGCCCACTGGTAAGTAGACAGACAAGCCTTCGAGTAAGTCAGTGAGTATATTGGTGTAAGTAGGCCACTGTGTAAATAGATCAGTGTGTGGCAGTAAGTCTGGGTGTATGCTAGTATATTACTATGTAAGTAGGTTAGTATGTCAGTTTAAGTGGGTTAGTATATCGGTGTAGGTAGGTAAGTATATCAGTAAGAAAGCATGTTAGTACATCAGAGTAAATACATATGTTAGTATATCAGAGGAAGGAAGTAGGTTCCGAGTTCAGAGTAAGTATGCCTTCTCGTAAGTGAACCAATAAGCCAGGGAGTAAATAGGTTTGTATAACAGTGTAAGTAGGCTAGTATATTATAGTAAGTAGGTTAGTATACCAGTGTAAGTAGGTAAGTATATTTTGTAAGTACAGTATGTTAGTATATCAGAGCAAGTCGGTTAGTATATCGGTGTATGTAGGTTAGTATATCAGAGTAAGTAGGTCATTATATCAGTGTAAGTCGGTAAGTACAGTATATCAGTATGTTAATATATCAGAGTAAGTAGGTTTGTACATCAGAGTAAATAGGTAGGTATATCACTATGTTAGTGTATCAGTAAATAGGTTAGTATATAAGTGTAAGTAAGTATGTTACTACAGTATATCAGACTAAGGAAGTAGGTTTGGAGTGGGATAAGCATGTCTTCTCGTAAGTAGGTTAGTATATCAACGTAAGTAGGTAAGTATATCAGTGTAAGTAGGTAAGTATATCAGTAAGTATGTTAGTATATCAGTGGAAGTAGGTATGTTAGTATTTCACTGTAAGTATGTAAGTATATCAGAGTAAGTAAATGGCTTCAGAGTAAGCATATCCCCAAGTAAGTAAACAAACAAGTGTGGGCGTAAGTAGGTTAGTATATCATAGTAAGTAAGTAAGTAGATTAGTATATCAGAGTAAGTTAGTATGTTAGTATATCAGCGTAAGTAGGTCAGTATATTAGGGTAAGTATGTCAGTATATCAGTGTCAGTAGGCAGCGTCCCTAGCGTGGGGTATATCACGCTGAGCATATTAGGGTAATGGGTGGGAGTCCGCTGGGAAGGCTATACTTACACGGATGCATACATACGTAACAAATACATACATACATAAGCACATACATACACCCGCACCGAGGACTCTTGTTGTTGGATACAAGGAGGATACATACATGATACATAGATGACACATGTGTGATGCAAGACATACACATACATACATACGTACATACGTATACTTGGCTATTATAACAGACTAGATGCATACAGGGAATGTGGCGAGGGTACATACATGGTACATATATATTACAGGTCACACACACGTGACGTGTGTGTGTGTGTGTGTGTGTGTGTGTGTGTGTGTGTGTGTGTGTGTGTTTAAGTAGAAAAATAAACTTTCAAATATAATGGTGAAAATTAACGAAAACAATAAAACTTAACTACAACCTCTTCAACAGTCCAGTGTCAACAGTGTGGAAAGTTTTACCTTGACCTGCCTTGGCCTTCCTTTACCTGCCTTGACCTACCTTGTCTTACCTTGACCATCCTTTGCCTTCCTTGACCTTCCTTGACCTGTCACTTCAAAAATTGACCTCTTTTGCCCTCACCTGCACCAGGACGCATTAACATCACCAGGAACTTTTACACAAAATATAGTGAATTTCTGACAAACAGTTTCAGGGACAATTTTATCATTAATTAAGAGAGTGAGAGAGAGAGAGAGAGAGAGAGAGAGAGAGAGAGAGAGAGAGAAAGTGAAATAAAGAATAAAGAGTAGACCGAGGATGAGATGGAGGGATGGAGTGGAGAGGTATATGAGAGAGGAGCTGTGTGAGTTGGGGGGGGGGGCAGCGTAATGGCAGAGGACAGGGCGATAGGGAGGGAGATCAAGGATGAGATGGAGGGATGTAGTGGAGAGGTATATGAGAGAGGGAGTGTGAGTTGGGGGATGGGCAGCTTAATGGCGGGGGCCAGGGTGACATGGAGGCGATTTGTTTGTGGCCACCCTTTACGGGATTAAGGCGTCTGGCTGTAGATAGATAGAATAGGTACGTAATACAAATCCGACGAATCTCTAAAAAAACATTTTTATAGGTAGCTGAAAAGCAAACTTTATAAAGTAATTGCAATAAAAAAAGATAACGAAATGGTACTGAGATAAATATATAAATGAAATACTGATAAAAATAATAATAATGTTAGCTCATGCAGATAAATTACTGATAAACCTTCATTGATATTCTCCCTTTGATTATTCAGGCAAAGTGCTGTTCTTGCAAGCTGGCAGCACATTACGTGTGCATGGTGATTCTCCCTCTGTCTGTCTCTCTCTCTGGACTAAGCTTTATTTATCATATTGATATATTTTGTAGTGGTAGTCAACAGATTGGTATATATGTTTTACTCTCTCTCTCTCTCTCTCTCTCTCTCTCTCTCTCTCTCTCTCTCTCTCCCTCTCGTAATATTAAGCCCGGTCATCTAAAAGGGATAGAATTGCCTGTGTGGCCCATGGATCGTACTTAATCTGTTTTGACGATTCCCTAACGTCTTTTCCTTAGCGACTCATTTCGTGCATGACGCTCATGATTCTCTTATTTGCTTCAATCCATATTAAAACGAGGTAAAAAAAAAAAAAGCATGCCAAAAAATATTAAAATATGCAAAATAAATAGCTAAGGAAGAGGTGCTAGGAAGCCTTCCTATAATCTAACCCTCTCCTTTCTTCCCCCAGGGGAGATCGAGAGCTTCCACCGAAACTGCGCCACCAACGACACCATCATGACCAACACGTGCGAGACCTACACCACCCGGGTCCTCATCCGCCGGGTCTGCTCCTGTGACTTCTCCTACTGCAACTCAGCCTCTAGTCTACGGTGGACGGGGCTAATAGGAATGGTGTCTCTAGCGGCGGTCCTCTATTTGGGGTCTACCTGAGTCCCCCATGATGTTGCCTTTTCCATTTTCCTTTTTCCGTATCCCATTTTCTCTAAGGTGTGACCCCCCCCACTTTCTTTTTTCCCTCTTTCATCTCATTTTCTCTAAGCAGTAACTATTTTCTCCCCTCTCAGCTTTGACTATTATGTTCCCCCCTCTCTCTTCTCGTTTTCTCAAAGCTGTGACTATTTTCTCCCCTTTCAGCGTGGCAACTCTTTCTCCCCTCTTGTCTTCTCGTTTTCTCTAGGGTGTGACTATCCTTTTTCATTCCCTTGTTTCTTCATGAGTTTTTCTGCTTATTATCTTTCCCCTATCCCATTTTCTCTCTGATTACCCTCTTTCATTCCCTCTTTCTTCACGTTTTCTCTAAGCTTTGACTACTCTTTTTCTTCCCCTTTTCTTTTTCTTCATTAGTTTATTTTGTTATCTTCCTTAGACGTTTCTTTCATAGGGTGGTTTTGTGCCTGTGATCTACATGAGTCCCCCCTCTATTGTAAATTCTTCATTTGTTTAGCCTCTTCTTTTCTTCCACCTTTTACCATATTTTTCTCTCTCTCTTCACGACTTTCTTGCTTCCTTCCTCGTCGTTTTCGTCTATATGGTGAAGGTCTCTATCTGGGATCGACACGAGTCTCCCCTAATGTAACTTCTTTGCCTGTCTTTTTAGCCTGTCTCGTTTTCTTTAAGCTTTCCCTGTCCTTTTCTTAATTTCTTCATATCCTTTTTTTCTGCATACTCTCTCTCTCTCTCTCTCTCTCTCTCTCTCTCTCTCTCTCTCCATGTGAACTAAATCTTTCCAAAACCGTAATGAAAAAGACCCCCCACCTAAGTGTTTGAGATTTACAAAGGAATAACAGAGAGAGGAATTGGGAAGGAAAATAAAGAGACAAAGAGAGAAATTGGGAAGGAAAATAAAGAGAGGAAATGTGGAGGACAATAAAGAGAAAAATAAAGAGAGGATTTGGAAGGAAAATAGAGAAAAATTGTTTGAAAATAAAAGAGAGAAAAACAGAGAGGAGTTGGGAAGGAAAAATAAAGAGGAAAATTGGGAAGGAAAAGTAGAGAAATTGGGAAGGAAAATAGAGAGAAATTGGGAAAGACAATTAAAGAGGAAAATTGGGAAGGAAAAATTAAGGAGAAAATTGGGAAGAAAAAGTAGAGGAAATGGAAAAGAAAAAAAAATGAAATTGGGAAGCCTGACAATTAGAACTATGGATCAGGGAGGAGAAGTGAGCCAAAAAGGGATGAGATTTGAGCTGAGATGAGCCAAGCCAGCGGTGTGAGACGAGATAAAAAGTGAAAAATGCCTTACAACGACTGGAAAAATGGATCAGAAGAGAAGTGGGCCGCTGTGAAAAAGAGATATGAGAAAAGTGAGATCATTTGTGAGCCAGAATTATGAGGACAAAGTTAAAATCTGGAAATCTGGAAGTCTGGAAGCTTTACAACTACTGGAGCCGTGAATCAGAGAGCGGAAGTGAACTGAAGTGAGACGAGATTTGAGATGAGAAAAGTTGGATCGTTTGTGAGCTAAAATTATAGAAGAATGTAAAACTATGGATAGATGAAAGATTTAAAACGATCAGAATATTGAATAAGAAAAATGAAGTTAGCCGAAATGAAAGGAGTTAGTGATATGCTAAGGAAAGTTTGGTTAAATGGGCTTATAAGTTAGAACATAGAAGAAGGAACTGAAATATTGGAACGATAGAAAGCGTGAGAGTGAATTACGTGAGTTAGCTGAGTGGTAAAATTGATATAAGCTGTATTTGTGCGTGAGGGAGAGAGAGAGAGAGAGAGAGAGAGAGAGACAGACAGACAGACAGACAGACAGACAGACAGAGAGAAATGAAGAATTGAAATCTGGTCTTGGAACCATAGATGAAGAAATGTGAGTCGAAATAATTTGAGTGAGTGATGTGAAATATAGTCGATAAATCCGAACAATAATGAAATTGGATATCTAAAAGCCAATGAGTGAATTAATGGGAGATGTATCCTATTTCAGAGCGAGAAAGAGTATGAAATTTGGAAATATGGCTGACGAGGAGTAAACTGATATATGTTAAGGGTTTAAAAATGAAAAATAATGACACATGAGAATTGAAAAAAAAAAAACGAAAACAATACCAGTCGATGAGTAAATTTTATATGTATTATTGAGATTTAAAAAAAAAAATCAAGGAATCTGAAAGCTCTACAATGTCTGGAAACTGATCGTGGAGCTGAAATGAGATAAAGCTTGACGTGAGATGAGCAAAGTGAGACTAGTAAGCAGATATATATATGAGAAAACTTTGTGAGTTGAGAGACATGGAAATCTGAAAATACAGAGGCATGGAGCGTGATGGTTGAGATTAGCTGGGATGAGTGAGGTGAAGTGAGAAAAAGTTGAAAATAAATGAAGATGAGTGAAGTGACATGAAGTTCCAGGGTTGACAGAACAGTAAATAGCATGAAGTGACTAAAATGAAGGGAAGGGAAGTGTGGATAAAGAGGGTGAGGTAAGGGGAAGTTTTGAGATGAAAGAATGAAGGAGAGAAGGCTAGGGAAGTGACAAGAAGCAGTGTCTGGAGTGCCTGTAGGTTAAAGTGATATGAAATATAAAGAAGTGAGGCGAGGGGAGGAAAGGCATGAGATGAGGTGTATAAAGTAAAGGGATGTTAGGGAAGAGAAATTAAATTAGTAGAAAAAATTGAACATGAGTAAAAGTTAGTGAAGAGAAACAGTGTCAGCAAAAGTTTTATGAATAGTTGAAGTGAGGGAAGAGACATGAGAGGAGTGAGGTGAAATTAATATCCTTTCACACCGATGATCTGTATGTTCTATATCTGCAGATGATTATATTCAGCTCAGGAAGAGTTAGATGGATCCTTCCTTAACTCCTCCTCTTCTATACTCCTTTCCCTTCTAACTTGGCCTAAAAATTGCCGTCCGTCTATCTTCACTGCCGAGATGTGGATTAGATTAACACTAGAATATGATGCTAGTCACGAAGAAGTGCTGTGGAAAGGCTGCGGAGCCGTAGTACTGTCTCTGAGATACACTGCTAGTCACGAAGAAGCGCAATGGAAAGGGTACAGGTCCGTAAAACTTTTTTTTCTAACACTTATCCACGTGAAATAAAGTACAAAAAAAAAAAAAAAAAATCTGAGGTGAATTAATAAGTTGAGTATATTGCAACGTTCACCATTTCTTTTTTCCACTGCTAAAAAAATTCTTCCTTGTCTCAATAAAACCGTCTCCAGAGAGAGAGAGAGAGAGAGAGAGAGAGAGAGAGAGAGGTGGAGTCGAGTTTCCATTCAAAACTGGAGGACGATTTTTTCCCCATTTCTTTCTTGCCATTTCCAGACAATTTTATTCATCTTTAAGACAGACCCTTTTTTTCACAGGAGAATTTAGGTAGTGTCAGTAGTAAACCCCTTAAGTACGACAGGCCTTTTTCCAGAGCTGAATAAAATCGTCTGGAGGCAGCAAGAGTTAAAAAAAAAAAAAAAAAAAAAAAAGTCATTGGAGTGAGAGGTAAAAAAAAAAAAAATCTGTGAGTGGTAGGTTGTAGGCGAATGACTGGGACGTAAGATTTGTAACTGCAGGATGATATGGTCTTGTAAAGATTCAGTTATTCATTCCCCTTGTCTTTCCTGTAAAATGAATCTTAGTTATGGCAGGGAATTTATCGTAAGTCTGTTTGTGAATTCACGGTAAAATATTCATAAGGTCGACAGGAGAATATTAATTAGTTGTAGTAAACAAAATAAAGAAAATAGACAAATTAAAGTGTTGGGCTGCACTCCAGAAATTATTAAGTAAAGTTGCTTGACTCGGGGTATATAGCATGTATTTTTCTCATTATTTCTGGCACATCTAGAGTGTATTCACCTTTTGACGATGGTTTATGTGATCAGTATTGAAGTTAGGTGTTGAATTGTGGTCACTGATGATGGCATGAAAACTGGGTCAAATGTCAAGCTAAACAACCATTCTGATTTAGTGGGATGTTTAGAGAGTTGAGTAGTTTGACAAGACCATCTACTACAGACAGTCACTTTAGTACTATACTTAAAAAAAGGACCCTACTTGAAAACAACATCACTTTGAAACACCACTTTGATATTGTGTCAAAGGGGAAACCAAACAACTGTTCCTCTTTGATGAGGGATAAGTATTTCGACAACACTATTAATGCAGTCACTTCAGCACCATAGTTCAAAAAAGTACCGTTCGTCAAGACAAGATCACTTTGAAACAAGCTTCAAAACAATATTGTGGTTTGAAATACAATAGTTCGAGTCAACATCATTTTCCGAAACAACACACATCCAAGCAACGTCACACTTCAAAGCAACACCACACATCCAAGCAACATCGCACCTCAAAGCAACACCACACATCCAAGCAACGTCACACCTCGAAGCAACACCACACTTCAAAGCAACACTACACTTCAAAGCAACACCACATTTCAGAGCTGATCATGTAAGCCAGTCCTTTGCCAGCTGAGTTTGAGTGCCATAATGGGTTCTTATATGCCCAGGTTCATGTCCTTAAACAGCTACAAGAGTGAGTTAGATATTTCATTTTATGTTTTCCCAGTTACTAGTGGGTTAGGATGAAGATGATGATGATGATGATGATTATTATTATTGTTTCTCATTCATTAGTGGGTTAGGATGATGTTGATGATGACGGCTATTGTTGAAACTATTTCCCCCAGAGGGAGATGTCCTGTGTGTAGCATTATATGCACACCTTTTGTTATAGTTGTCCGTGTTGAAAGCAGAGGAATTTACCAGAGAATGTATTAGTGCTGATTCAAAGAGGTTTAATAACCCAGGAATTTGTCCTAGTTTTCCTGTTAATAGTCTGTATTATTATTATATTATATCCTACTGCATTTAACCTTTTTGGACAACTATAATGTAAATACGTGTATAGATACCTAAAATGATAGGAATATTCCATGTACACACAGCAAAAAAACTATCGTTACAGGGGGGTCCGATGTGTTTCATACTGAACAACCTGGCTGTCCCGCTAGGGTTGGTAAGCCTGACAGTGGATGAGTTGCCAAATAGGACGAGGTAGAAATATGCATGGGAGAAGCAATGGATATAGCTTATAATAAATATGCAACAAACACACGCAGGGATACCAGTGGAGGAGGCTGTTATCAAAAACCTTCATTCGTGTGTCATTTTATATCGCGCAGAAGGTGTAACGATAGTTTTTTTGTTGTGTGTACATGACTGTGCATGAGTGGTATGATGACATGGAAAGCGGAAGGTCTTTAGATAAAATGAATATTTCCCTTTAGTTTTAGTTTTAAACTAAGATTAACTTGAAGTACACTTTCCTTGTAAATTTCATGAAATAATTGATTGTATTAAAGTAACTAATGATATTTGGCATCTCTGAATTCAGTGAAGGGGGAGATACGCCATTTTTTAGTCAGTTTCGTTCAAGCAAGCTAGCTTGAGCTCATTGTATATAACCAACACCTGGGCCCTTGGATTCGACCCATGCAACCCAACCAAGACCACAAGCCCGTCATTATCTGTCATTCTGACTTACCTAGCTAAGTATCCTTTAAGATTTGGCCAAATCGAGGGGAACTAGCTAGGATCTAGGAGATAATAATAGGTGAGTTAGGGTGTCACTTATACCCCACTCATTCAAAGAGACTTGTATTACTTAACTATAACATTTGGTGGCCTTAAAGAAGAATACCCCCAGAAAGATTTATGACAACTATTGCAAAGAGTGTTTTGTGGTTTTTTATCTCTTGAGGCTGCTTTACAGGATGGATTATGAACCTCTGTGTTAAATAAAAAAAGGAAGTATACATAGAAGATTGAAGTATTAACATAAGACTTCTTGAAATATGATACTCTACATCAGCAAACTGAACCACTACTTCATCATCAGCAGATTAATCCAGTGAACTAGGTGATTTGGTATGCTCACCTGATGCACGTATGTTTGGAACAACTTAATTAGAAAAAAAATGCCATCCTTTGATGGATCGAAACAGCACTTCAAATCAACATAATGCTTCAGATCATCATATAGCTTCAAAACACCATGCTTCAAAACAACAGCATGCTT
This sequence comes from Coenobita brevimanus, assembly GCF_032717465.1. Lineage (NCBI taxonomy): Eukaryota > Metazoa > Arthropoda > Malacostraca > Decapoda > Coenobitidae > Coenobita > Coenobita brevimanus. The sequence continues at coordinate 27,752,074 of NC_137069.1, forward strand.
TGAATCAACTCCAAGCATCACAACAACACCTGACTTTGAAACAACATAATGCTTCAAAACACTCCAAAACATGATGCTTCAGAACACCGTAACTTCAAAACAACACACCCAGTAATGCTTCAGATGACTGTGCTTCAAAACTGCAGCAGGTAAGCCATTCAAAACAATGTAACTAAAATAACACACCCAGTAATGCTTTGTAATGCTTCAGAACATCGCACTGCCTCAAAATTGCATCAGTAAGGCATTCAAAACAACGTAACATTAAAACAACACACCCAGTACTGTTTCAGAACATCACTTTGCTTCAAAACTGCATCAGATAAACCATCAACATAATACAGGCTACATTTAAAACAACAAACCCAGAAATGTTTCAAAACATCTCGGTACTTCAAAATTGCGTCAGGTAAGCCATTTAAACAACATAACTTCAAAACAAACCCGGTATTCTTTCAAAAACTGGGTGCTTCGAAACTACATTTTGTGAGTCAGCCCCCCCCCCCTCTCTCTCTCTCTCTTTGCCCAGCTCACCATTTTGGCACATCACGCCCCATGTAGGAAGCCGTTCACTTAACCCTTTCAGTACCACGACGTCCTTAATTCTTGCTGACAACAGATGATTTTATTCAGCTTGGGGTGGGACCTCTAGTAATGTTGGGAGGGGTTGCCATTAGCTATACTGTTTTTACCCTAACTTGATCTGCATTTGCAAACTTCCTGTCCTGAATGTTGAGTCGTAACGCTAGCAGTAAAATAGAATGCTAGCCATGAAGAAGTGCTATGGGGAGGGATGTAGAGCCGTATTATTGCTTACATCTACCACTGAAAAAAAAAAAAAAAAAAAAATGCAAAGAAAATCTGGGACAAGTTAAAGTGAAAGAGGTATAGCTGTGAAAGACGTTGCTCCTAACTTACCACCTCGCCCATCAACCCCTAGGTCAGTAGAGGTCAAGCTGAGGAAAATCGTCTGAGAGCAAGAGTGAAATTCCTGTCCTGGTTCTGATGGAATGAATTTTACTTTCCAACACAGGTAACCTCACAGCGGGGCTCGGCGTGAGGTAACCATTTCAGCTCGAGAACGCCTATTTTTTACTTTTGTTGTCTTATAAATACATTATTTATCCTTATTTTTAGCTTAGGGATGTGTCTGGTTATGATGGGCTTAGTTAAGACTATAGTTATCCTCAATAATTCAGATGATAGGGTTAATGAAGGCTGTAAATAACCGCTATAATTAGATGATGGGATGATAAAGAATTGATTAACTAAATAAATTTATAAATGGGGGTCTTGAAGGATATACATAACCCACACATTTCAAATTATGGGATTAAGGAAGACAATAAATATCCTCTATAAATCACTTGGGGATTAATGATGGGTTTAAAAATGAATAAAAAGATAATTCAGTTCATGGGGTTAATGATGGACATATATTATCCCTTGCAGAGAATGGGATTTTAATGAAGGCCATACGAAACTCCTATAAATAAAAAAAAGAAAAACATTTAGTATCTGGCTATAGGGAGGAGTGAAAAGATTGCTATATATGGAATGTAACTTAATCCAATAACTGAAATTACTGTGAAAATAAAATGGATTAATAATTTAGTCCACGAGCAGTAAATAAGTAAAAACAAACTCAGTATCTGGCAGCAGGGAGGGGTGAAAAGATTAGTATATTTGGAAAGCGACTAAAACTCAGTATATTAGTTAGAGTGAAATTAGAATGATAAACACCACTTTATCTGTGTTAGTGTTCATCCATTTCAATATCCATGGCAATGTGAGACAGGATATAAGTTATCGAATTTCCTCCCAGTGCCTAAATGCAGTGTCTTGTTTATGGGTAATTTTATTTTTCTATTGATATAAATGATTTCAATCTTATGAGAGTTTTTCAGTTATATTCTTGCAACTTCCAGACGATTTTCTTCAGTATTGGGGGAGAGTTCTGGTTGTGAAGGGGTTAATGGAGGCAATTTTTAATCCTGTCAATACAAATTGTATTTATACAAAGTTAAATTTTAAAAACGTAGAGGGAGCAGGAATAATATGCAAACATTTCGGACCTAAAGATGTAAGTCCATTATGACAAAATATTACTTAAAAAAGGTTTAATGTAACCAGCAGAATTAATTTGCCACTTTCCACGAGTAGAAAGGGTTAATTTAAAGGCAACAGTTTTATATTTTGGAAAACATTTCTATTTTATAATGAGAACTGCCTATTTAATATTCAATAATGCTTTTATTTATTCACGAAATTCCCTTGGTCATTTCAGTAATTTATTTTTATTTTTATTTTTTGCTGAGATGAAGTAGTGTTGAACAATTTTCATCATCATCATCATCTAATCCTGTGTTGCCCTATGAGGAGCGTAGGAGCCCGGGGCTAGGCAAGTTGGTCCTGACATCAATCTTACTACCACTAATCCCTTCTCAAATTAACATAAATCGTCTGGACAAGACGTAAATAAGAGACATGGTTTGGAAAGAGTTAAAGAATATTTACCTCAAGTCTTTCACCACTAGAAGTCACTCCTAAGCTGAATGAAATCTTACTGTAGTAGTGAGGAGGTATGAAATAAGTTGTGATTCTTAAGTAGTCAATAATCATTTTCTTATAATCCCCTTCAGTGCTAGAGATGCTTACTAGATTAAAGATATTGCCCAGTAGTAATAAGAACAGAAATTTGATGGAGAGAATTGGTGTTAGAAAGGTGAATCACAATTGTAGTTTTAGCTACGACACACAAATTAGTGATGATGAAAACTGTGAAGGGATGGTGAAAACTGTGGAAGGATATTGAAAGCCGAGAAAAGGAGGGTGAAAACTGAAAATTATGGTGAAAACTGTGAAAAGGCTGATGAAAACTATGAAAAGGTGAAAAACTGTGACCCGATGATGAAAAACTGTGACAGGATAATGAAAAACTGTGAAAGAATGGTGAAAACTGTGAAAAGATGAAAGTCGGTGACCCGATGATGAAAACTGACAGGATAGTGAAAAACTGTGAAAGAATAGTGAAAACTGTGAAAGGATAATGAAAATCGTGACAAGAGAGTGAAAAACTGTGAAAGGAGGGTGGAAACTATGAAAGGTCGATGGTGTTAGGATTTGGTGATACAGGTGTTGTGTGATATACGAGAAGCAGCCCACCTCGCCCCCTCTCACTATACTTTGCTCACTTTAACTTGGCCTAGAATTGCCATCTCTCCCCATCTTTGAAACGCTTAGCTGTAACAAGAGGCTAGAAATACGGTGCTAGTCAGGAAGAAGAGCTGCGTAAAGCATGTAGGAGCTGCCGTAGTATTGTCTTTTGTCATTGAGGTGCATGGAATAAGTTGCAAAATGTTGAAATATTTGGCCAAGTTCTGGTAAACACACTATATATACAGTTTTGATAACACCCCCACCACTTCAGTAATCCTTTTTTAATGCCAGATGTGTCCTAGGTGAGAAGTCAATAGATAAGTAAATAGATTTTTATATAAAGAACACAGGTTTGTAATAAATATAAAAGAGAAATGTGTGTAAAAATTTATGTATTATACATAGAAATAAATATGATTATTCTCCCTTTCTTCCACCTCTGCTTGGTTACCTGGACAAGGGAAGTATATATATATATATATATATATATATATATATATATATATATATATATATATATATATATATATATATATATATATATATATTAGTTTGTCAATAACATTTGACTGAATGTCCTTAAAAAAAGATAGTGTATTTTTATCCTTACAATGGTCCTGTGTCTTTATTTTTCTTTATTATTATTTTTGGTGGTGGTTCGTGGCTACCATCGTCCACTCACTTGATGTAGTGCTGCTTTCCTCTTCCTCCACCTTTGTCATTCTTTTCCTGTGTCTGCCCTCCTCGCTTCCTATTTCCCCAATCTTTCCTGTTGCTTTTCATTACTCGTCTTTCCATTTCAGGTGGCTTAACATTGAGTGACAAGCCTAATGGTTTCCTGTAAGCCAGGAAACCATTAACAGCGCTGGGTGGTAACCATATATCCAACCCATGCGTGTTCCCTACGTGTCAACAAGTGGGGTTGGTGCCCCTTCCCGAAAAACAACTAGCTCAAAGACAAACGGCCACCCTTTAGGGGATTATGGCGTCTGGCAACAGAAAGATAATACTAATACTAATATTATTATTATTATTATTATTATTATTATTATTATTTTATTATTATTATTATTATTATTTTATTATTATTATTATTATTATTATTATTATTATTATTTAATTATTATTATTATTATTATTATTATTATTATTATTATTATCATTATTATTGTTATTATTTAACCCCATATTTACTACTTTGTAACAGGAATGGCATTGGAGAGGGACACCTTCACGTGGTGGCACTGATATAACAGTCGGCTCCACTACCCAGTAACACCAACATCCCTCAACTCCCTATCCCCCGAAAAGAGGATGGTGGACCACAAGAGGAGGATAACATCAGACTGCAGCCCACCGTGTTCGCGTCCTGATGAGCCTGGGACCAAAATAACATGAAAAAAAGGTACATGAATTTAATGATGACAGGAAGTTACTTTCAAATTAACAAGGTGGATACGAAGTACTGAAGGCTAACTGACTTTTTATTTCTTTATGTAACTTTTATATTTTGCACTAGATATTTTTTTTCCCTTTTATCCAAGCCTCTAATTATTATTTTTTTTTTTAGTCCATGATATCTCTTACGCTTGCCTGCTATCCCAAGGTGACTGTGTTTAGCAGGAGCGGTTGTTTGTCTGCGATTGATGGGTCTGCTTGTTCAGACCGATAGGGGTAACATCAAAGAGTATAGAGGAGATAAGAAGGGACAGTCGCGCGAGTCTCTATGGGAAAAGTGTAACTTCGGAAATGGTGGCGCCGCCCAACGGCGGGCGCGGAAATTGTGATAGTAGTCGCTTGTGCTGGCTCACACCACACCAGTGTTTAAGGCGAATGTTAGCACTTATGTGGGTTGTAACAATATCTTAAGCTCCATTATAGCCTATGTATATAAAACAGTGCACTAATTTGGAAATTTTACTAAATATTCTGCAGGAAAAAATTTAATAAATACAAATGAGAGTGGCGCTCGTCACTGACAGCTCAGACCTCTCGACTTGACACACTGGCCTCTGTCGTTTACATCGTTATTTAAAACTCCTGGCACATCGTGTCATTCAAAAAGTTGAGACGTAGGGAATAAATAAATGAATGCAGAAAGAGGGAGCGTATATATATTCCCCAGTTTTACATCCTAACTTAACCTAACCTAACCTATCCTAACCTCACTTAAACAAACCTTACTTAACCTAACCTATCTTCAATTAACCTAACCTATCCTTGGGAATATAGGATCCTGGGAACATAGGGATGACCTCCCAGAGAGAGAGAGAGAGAGAGAGAGAGAAGAAGAAGAAGAAAAAGAAGAACAGGGAGAAAGGGAGGGTTACGAGTAAATTATCAGAAAAGAAATAAATACTAGTGATGAATATACACCGGTAGTTGAAGATTATCTCTTGGTTCATATTATTCTGTTAAATACTTCAACCTCTCCATATTAACAATCATGGAATAATGATAATGTCAGTGCCAACATTATTCAAAGCACTTTTGCTGAATATGAGGAATTATTGTACCAACAATGTATATTTTTACAACTGAAAAAAATAACTGCAACTTTTTGGAGGGGGGTGTAATGCCAAATAAACGTATATACAGGGTTGGTGGCTTTAAACCAATGGTTTAAACCAAGCATTTTTTTTTACAAAATCTCTCTCTCTCTCTCTCTCTCTCTCTCTCTCTCTCTCTCTCTCTCTCTCTCCTACAACTAAATTTAAAAAATTTTCATTTGCTAAAGTACAAGAGGTCTTCCATGTTTTACTAAACCTTAACTTAGTGATTAGAAAGCATGTGAGACAAGTGTAGCTGACTGATAAAAGCTGATAAAAGCATGTGAGACAAATGTAGCTGGCTGATAAAAGCTGATAAAAATATGTGAAACAAGTGTACCTGGCAGATAAAAGTTTGTTTTTAGACTAAATCAGGAACCGCATTTTCACACTTTTATGTCCGAGTTCATGAACTGGTTGTCTTCGAAGTGCTCAGCACAAAAAACAACGTCTAAACACAGACTCGGATGTTCTCCTCGGGAGATCTGCCCTCCTCGAATTCTGGACCCATCTCCTTGGCCTCTAAGTTAACAACACTCAGTAACCATAGTAGTCTATAGATAAAACCCTGAGAAATTACATGGCATGAGCAACATAAAAAGAGCCTGATACCCTAGAACAACGCTCAGTAACCACTTATAGTGTGTAGATGAATCACGGTGAATTAAATACCAAAGCAACAATGAGAGAATAACCAATCAGATCATAATTTCTGATAATTTCATCAGCGTGAACTTAGTTTAGATAAGATGTGATTGTCAATATATCACTCACCTTTCCTTGTCCTTTGGGAATTGAAAAAGGATAATCCCGGCCTTTTTTACCTATAATTCCTGCAGTTACTAGCTGCACAGACCTGACTGCCCAGCATGATGTTTATGTTCTGCAACTCTGTTTCCGCGCCCGCCGCTTGGCGCGCCACTGTCACCCAGATTTCCACGTGGATGGTGCGACTGTCCCCTCTTATCTTTCTCTATACTCTTTGGTAACATGACAACAACTATTACTACCGTACATTACCCCTTCTGCTCTAATTACTGCTACTACATAATTTCTTTACTGTTGATACCACTACTATTACTACTACAGTACTACTATCATTAGTAGTAGTAGTAGTAGTAGCAGCAGCAGCAACAGCTGCAGCAGCAGCGTTAATAGTAGTAGTAGTAGTAGTAGTAGCAGTAGCAGCAGCAGCAGCAGCAGTAGTAGTAGTAGTAGTGGTAGTAGTGGTAGTAGTAATAATAATAATAATAATAATATTAAAAATACCCCTTGGAGGTGTAGGGTCCCGAGGCTAGGCAAGGGTAACCCAGCAAATCTAAGGGCAGATGATCGGACTACTTCCCTTGATGGCATTACAGGATAAAAACATATGTAAAGAAAAAAAAAAAACTCCAGTTACCTCTGTGGGAATCGAACCCACGCAAGGCCGACACTGCCACTGGGGCGTCCTGACCACAAGACCACCAGGCAACTCCTTGAAGTGGGTAAGTCCCGAGTTTTCGAACTATAGATTAAGATTTTTTAACTAAGACTAAGATTCAACATTTATTTAATTCCTTCTCTAACCAAAGCACTGTCTTAAGGTAAATGAAATAGTGAGATAAGGGCAAAAAATAAAGAAAAAAATGGAAATGAAAAAGGTTACGTATAGAAAAAAAAAAAAAAAAGTTAGTGAGCCAACCCCATTGCCTTGTTGGACAGTTCTCTATTTATCTATCTATCTGTCTATCATTCTATCTGTCTATCTCAGTCTACCTATACATCTATTTAGCTCATCCCCACACAATTCAACCCCAGACGAGAGTAGTCAGCACGGAAGGTTGATTTGACTAGTAACCAAGGAGATTCATTCCTAACTCATAACAGAGGATCGTGGAAGTTTCTGTCATTCAGTGCCGTCACAGAAAAAAAAAAAAAAAAAAAGGGGATAGCGAGCGCCCCTGCCTACAGTTTCGTCAGATGGATAGGCAGATAGGTTGATAGAGCTGTAGATAGACTGATTGATAAAGAGATAGATAGACAGAGATTTAGGAAACTATTTATTGAAAGAGAATGAGATGGAAAGACGAAATAAGGTAGGTGATTTAGAGAAAAGTTTGGCGATGGGCAGTTTGGTTGTTGATGAGGGTTTGCAAGTTACCCCCACTGACTGACAGGCGAGAGGGAAGATAGGTAGATAGATAGACAGACAGATGGATAGGTAGATAGGTAAATAGATAGGGAGACAGATGGAGATGGCTTTATAAAGCTGAGTTTGGTAGTTAGTGAGGGTTTGCAAGTTACCCCCACTGACTGACAGGCGGAAGGGAAGATAAACAGATAGATACATAGATAGATAGGTAAATAGATAAGTAGATAGAAGGAGATAGATTTATAAAGCTGAGTTTGGTAGTTAGTGAGGGTTTGCAAGTTACCCCCACTGACTGACAGGCGAGACGGAAGATAGATATAAAGATAGATAGATAGTTCCGCCTCTTGAGATGATTCTGTTCCGCCTCTCCAGGTGATTTTGTTCCACCTCTTGAGATGATTCTGTTCCGCCTTTTGAGATGAATCTATTCCGCCTCTCCAGATGATTCTGTTCTACCTCTCGAGATGGCTCCGTTCCGCCTCTTGAGACGATTCTGTTCCTACATTCTTCCACCCTTGTTCCCCCTGTTGAGATGATTCTGTTCCGCCTCTTGAGATAATTCTGTTCCGCCTCTTGAGATGATTCGGTTCCTACATCCTTCCACCCTTGTTCCCCCTGTTGAGATGATTCTGTTCCGCCTCTTGAGATAATTCTGTTCCTCCTCTTGAGATGATTCGGTTCCGCCTCTTGATTCTGTTCCGCCTCTTGAGATGATTCTGTTCCGCCTCTTGAGATGGCTGTTCCGCCTCTCTTCCACCCTTGTTCCCCCTGTTGAGATGATTCTGTTCCGCCTCTTGAGATAATTCTGTTCCTTCTCTTGAGATGATTCGGTTCCTACATCCTTCCACCCTTGTTCCCCCTGTTGAGATGATTCTGTTCCGCCTCTTGAGATAATTCTGTTCCTCCTCTTTAGATGATTCGGTTCCTCCTCTTGATTCTGTTCCGCCTCTTGAGATGATTCTGTTCCGCCTCTTGAGATGGCTGTTCCGCCTCTTGATTCTGTTCCGCCTCTTGATTCTGTTCCTCTTGATTCTGTTCCGCCTCTTGATTCTGTTCCTCTTGATTCTGTTCCGCCTCTTGATTCTGTTCCTCTTGATTCTGTTCCGCCTCTTGATTCTGTTCCTCTTGATTCTGTTCCGCCTCTTGATTCTGTTCCGCCTCTTGATTTTGTTCCTCTTGATTCTGTTCCGCCCCTTGATTCTGTTCCTCTTGATTCTGTTCCGTCTCTTGATTCTGTTCCTCTTGATTCTGTTCCGCCTCTTGATTCTGTTCCTCTTGATTCTGTTCCGCCTCTTGATTCCTTAAAATTACTTCAATCCTGTGACAAATTTTTCGCAATATTTTATAACCGGAAGAAGAAAAACTAAGCAAGCTCTACTCTCACATACCAAACACCAAATTTCACACTCGTTTTACACGCCAAAAAAAAATCGCCAATCGGCAAAAAAAAAATAATAATTCATCGTATATCAAGATTTAAATAATTTTGCGTATAATAAATTGAAAAAATATAACCTAGCCCTTCATAATATTTTTTTCCTCCCATTTTTTTCCTATTTCTTTTGGGCAATGGATCTCAGAGGAATGTACTTTAATTCATAATTCAAGAGCATTAACATTTTTATCCTAGTTACCCACGTTAGTGATAAAGAAAACGGGTGAAGAATGAAAAATGGTGGTGGTGTTGGTGGTGGTGGTGGTGGATGCTTGTAGCAGCAGTTGTTGTTGTGGTGGTGGTGGTGGTGGTGGATGCTTGTAGTAGCAATTGTTGTTGTTGTGGTGGTGGTGGTGGTGGATGCTTGTAGCAGCAGTTGTTGTTGTTGTGGTGGTGGTGGTGGTGGATGCTTGTAGCAGCAGTTGTTGTTGTGGTGGTGGTGGTGGTGGATGCTTGTAGCAGCAGTTGTTCTTGTGGTGGTGGTGGTGGTGGTGGTGGATGCTTGTAGTAGCAATTGTTGTTGTTGTTGTTGTGGTGGTGGTGGTGGTGGATGTTTGTAGTAGTAGTTGTTTTTGTTGTGGTGGATGATTGTTGTTGTTGTTGATTGTGGTGGTGGTGGTGCATGTTTGTAGTTGTAGTAGTTGTTGTTGTGGTGGTGTTGGTGGTGGTGGATGATTATTGTTGTTGTTGTTGTTGTTGTTGATTGTGGTGGTGGTGGTGGTGGGGGCGGATGATTGTAGTTGTTGTTTGATTGTGGTGGTGGTGGGTGGTGGTGATGGATGATTGTAGTTGTTGTTGTTGATTGTGGTGGTAGTGGTGATTGTGGTTGGTGTTAATGCTGATTGTTATTAATGTTTGTAGTTGTTATTGTTAATTATATCTGTTTTTGTTATAACTTTTTGTGACTGATGTTATTGATTGTAGTTGTGATTGTTATTGTTATTGTTTGTTCTTGTGTGGTTGTTATTGTTATTGTTTTAGCTGTTATTGTTAATGTTATGATCTTTGTTTTTGATGGTGATGATGATGATGATGGTGATGATGGTGATGATGATGATGATGATGATGATGATGATGATGATTATGATGGTTTTAAGTTCATGCAACAGGGAAGCAACTGATGGCCATGCAGGGGAAACTAAATTGCTAAAGGAGAAGTGTTAGGGCTCTCCATAATGGCCCATACAGCCTATCAGATGCCGTAAATCCTCTTCCTAAGCGATTTATTTTGTATGCCACGCTTCATAAGTCACTGGAATGACATAGGGTTGTATTCTAAGTATTCTAAGTAGATAGAAGGCCCAGTGACGCTGTTCTCTTGGTGTTTTATTGTGTATTTTACCTCTCTCTCTCTCTCTCTCTCTCTCTCTCTCTCTCGTTTTAGTATCGGCATATGGCAATAGGTAGATACACTGCTCAAAATAGAATAGTACTCAAGGATGTCTTGGAAATTATCTCAATAACGATATAAATTATTCCGAATATGAAAATTTCTATTCAGGAGTGTATTGTGTTCATGTTGTCATGTTTTGTTTCAGTCATGCTTCATTGGTCATGACTCAGAAAGCAGCACTCCCAAGTCAGGTCAAAAGTGCAAGTTCACAGTTACATGCAGGCGATTGTTTTCTGTTGTTAAAACATGTCTGTGACAATTCTAACCCTGTTGGTTTGCTTTCTGTCGGTCATTCATGGTATGAGAATACACCTGAATGAGATTCAGTGTGCTAGAGCACGCACGATGCTCGAGAATGGCCAGACGCAGCGACAGGTTGCTCAGCAAATGGGTGTGAGTCGGGGGTATATCCGGAACGTGTGGCATCGCTACCAGGATACACAGAGTTACCGTAGGAGACGTGGGACAGGTCGTGGAAGGATAACTGATGACAGAGAGGACCGTCTTGTGGCTCTTTGGGCACGTCGGGACCCCTGTTTGACAGCTCGGCGGATCCAGAATGAGTTTCGGGCTGCCACTGGGAGGACTCTGAGTGACCAGACCGTCCGTAACAGGCTCCACGAAGTCGACCTACACTCCAGGAGACCAAACATTGTGCCTCGGATGACTGCTGCTCATCGCAGAGCTCGTCTCGCGTGGGCTAGACAACACCTCCGTTGGACGGTGGACCAGTGGGCACATGTACCGTTCACGGATGAAAGCAGCTTCAGTGTTGATCATCCAGATGGTCGTATTCGGGTCTGGAGTGGTGTACGACAGCGTTACAACCCTTAGTTTGTTCTGGAACGTGACCGATAGGGGCGTGGATCAGTAATGGTCTGGGCCGGAGTCTCCACCAATCATCGAGCAGACCTCCATATTGTCCAGGGTAACATGAACGCCCAGAATTATCGGGACACTATTCTGAAGCCTCATGTCTTGCCAATGGCAACTCGTATCGGTGCTGGTTTTATCCTAATGAACGGTAACGCCCGTCCCCACCGAGCCAGACTCGTCTCCGCATTTCTTCAGGATCACAATACCGAGCGTATGTAGTGGCCAGCTTTGTCGGCGGACTTAAATCCGATTGAAAACATTTGGAGTATACTCGGTGACAGAGTTAGGAACCGTCAGCCCCCCGTTTCCAATGTCCAGGACTTAATTGTTGCTTTCCAGGACGAGTGGAGGAACACTGACAATAATGTGATCCGGAACACTATTCTGACCATGAGTAGGCGTTGTCAAGAGTGTGTGAGACTCAATGGTGCAGCTACACATTATTAATGTTGATTTGGAGTCGAAGTAAACTCATTAAGTCAATAAAATGTGTTATCTGGTTCATTGTGTGACTGTCATTTTGGTGCTCGTCTTTTTCAAAGATAAATTTTTCATCTAATCTTCTGGAAATCGGTGGTCATATCCCACTGAGAGTCTCATTAGTGAATGATTCTCATGATTAGCGCATGACTTTTAACATATGTTTGCTATAAACTCAATATATTCAGGAAAATGATCCTGAGTACTATTCTATTTTGAGCAATGTAGATAGTATCGGCAAATTGCTTCACTGAAATAAGAGATGATTCTGAGGTTTAATGTGCAAAATAATTCGCTCATGAAGAGGTGTTAAGAATCACACACACACACACACACACACACACACACACACACACACACACACACTCGTAACAAATTTATTCTAAGCCAGGGCATCGTGCGAGTTACAAAATAAATATTAGAGCAAAAATTAAAAGACTGAAGTGTATTTCCAGCTTGAAATTTATTGATGGAAATTAATGGCCGGAAGTACCCTGTAGTTCCTGGATTCTGGGCACACGGGTCGACGCAGGACTCTCTCTCTCTCTCTCTCTCTCTCTCTCTCTCTCATGTTTAAATATACTTCATTCATAAGCCGATAGACTTTTAAATCTTTAATCGAGAAAGAGAAGCCGCAGACATTTAAAGGCAGTACAAGAGTTGGGAAAACAGCGCTTTCTGGCAACTACGTGGATATCCTTGCATCATGCATTTTTCTTATTTTCACATTTACGACATTCTTGTTAGGATTATGCATGCTAGATGAAACTGCAATTATTTTACCTATGTCTTTTGTATCTAGAAGTAATTATCTGCAATATAAAAACCGGAAATGGATTTAATAAAGGTGGCTTGTAATACAGTGTTGCCATATCCTCCGACTTTTACATTATTCCTACCACTCAGCAGTCAACACTGAGGCTGGGCAGTGCACATCAAGACTTTGGACGGGATGGGTATGCCCGTGTGGGGCGATTCGTAACTAAAACCTAACACTTGACGGGAGAAGTAGTGACTCAAACTACTATGCGACTTCGAAAGTTTACGTTGATGGCAGTGATAGTAAATTTAACTAAGCGGTGGAACCGTAAGAGGAAAAATTATGATCTTGTCGACGAGCAGGGTGGACGCGCTGAGTTGTAATGGCGAAAGGTAAGTTGGTTGAAATTCCTTGTTGAACTTGTCTTCCTCGTTTTGCGTTTATTTTTACTCGTGGATGTTATTATTTTTTTCTGATTGAGTCAGGAATGTAAAGACTTCATTAGGGAGCGAATGAAATTGGCATATACGAGTATTTTGTTATTTCCGCATATTTATTTATTTATTGTTTTCCTTGGTTGGGCTCTAGATTGAGTAAGTGCTTTGTATAATGTGGTGATGATTGTGATGATGATGATGATGTGGCTATGCATGTTGTGTTCCAAATTCTTTCATCTTTCACTTACGTGCTTCATCTCCCTCTCACATTCCTCACCTCCCTCCTCCGTCTTTCTCCTCCTCCTCTTCCTCTATCTCCTCCTCCTCCTCGTCCCTGTCCTCTTCCTCTTCTTCCTCCCTCTCCTCCTCTTCTTCCTCCCTCTCCTCCTCTTCATCTTCCCCCTCCTTCCCCCGTTTCTCTTCTTCTCTCTCCTCCTCCTCTTCCACCTCTCTTCCTCTCCTGCTCTTTCCTTCCTCTCTTCCTCTTCCCCCTTCGTCTCTCCTCCGCTTCCTCCCTCTTCCTCCTCCTTCTTTTTCCTCTTCCCCCTCCCTCCCTTCTCATCCTTCTCCCTCCCACTCCTCCTCCATCCTCCCTCTCCTTCTCTTCTCTCCCTCCCCCTTCTCCTCTTCGTCTTCCCCCACTCTCCTCCTCTTTCTCCCTCTCCTCTTCTTTCTCCCTCTCTTCTTCTCCTTCCTCCCTCTCCTCTTCCTCCTCCTTTCTCTTCTCCTTTTCCTCCTCCCTCCTCGCTCCCTCCCTCTCCTCTTCCTCCTCTTCGCTCCTTCTCTCTCCTCTTCCTCCTCCTCGCTCCCTCCCTCTCCTCTTCCTCCTCGCTCCCTCCCTATCCTCTTCCTCCTCCTCCCTCCCCCTCCTCCTTTTCCACCTCCTCGCTCCCTCTCCTCTTCCTTCTCCTCCTCCTCCTCCTCCTCCTCTTCATCCTCCTCTTCATCCTCATCCTCATCCCCTCTGTCTCCTCTCAGTCTTCCCATCCTCCTTCCCTCCTCTTTCTTTTTCTTGTTTCTTTTTTGTGTTTGTTTTTTTACTTTTTTCTATATTTTTTTTATATTTTTTCTCTTAATTTTTCTTTTTATTTCATTTTTCTATTTTTTTCTGTTCCGTTATATAATATTTTATATTTTTCCTTTTTGTGTTTTTCATTTTCTTTTTGTTTTTCCTTTCTTTTCGATTTTTGTTTTTGTTTTTTATTTTTTTTATTTTTTATTTTTTCCCAATTTTAATCACCATATTTTTTTTTTTTTCTATTTTCCTCATTTTTGTTTTCTTTTTCTTATATTTTTTCTATTTTTCATTTTCTATTTTCAATTTCTATTTTTTCTTTTCTCTGTTATTCCCATTATCAGTTTTTTATTCTATTTTTTTCCACTTTTATTTTTTTCTGTATATTATTCTTCCATCTCCTCACCGTTAGATTCAGCTGAGAGACTTTCAAGGTTGGAGGGGTACATTCACCTTGAGAGAGAGAGAGAGAGAGAGAGAGAGAGAGAGAGAGAGAGAGGCTTTTCGAATTAGAGGTGTTTGATAGAGCCTTAGTTAACCCATTCAGCACGAGTGGATTTTCCTAAACTGAATTAAAAACCGTCTGGGAGCAGCAAGACTAGACAATACAGGACGTGACTAGAAAATAAAGGATACGCGAGAATTATGTGCCCAATAGAATAGTCGCCGGACGAGGTGAGGGAGAATGCCAAGAAGGTACTTGGGGTGACATCGGGACAGAGGAGAGAAGACAAGGAGACTTGGTGGTGGAATGAGGAAGTACAGGATACCATAAATAGGAAGAAGCAGGCAAAGAAGAATATGGATAGACACAGAGACGAAGAAAGCATTCGGGAATATAAGGAGACGAGGAACATAGCCAAGAAAGAGGTTGCTAAGGCGAAAGAAAATGCATACCAGAAGCTGTACGAGAAGTTGAATAGTAGAGATGGGGAAAAAGACCTGTACCGATTAGCCAGGCAGAGAGACAGAACTGGGCGGGATGTGCAGCATGTTAGAATGATAAAGGATGCAGATGGCAATGTACTGACAAGTGAGGAGAGTGTACTAAGGAGGTGGAAGGAGTATTTCGAAGAGTTGATGAATATAGAAAATATGAGAGAGGGAAGGTTGGAAGAGTTGGAGGTAGTGAGTCAGGAAGTGCAAGAGATCAGCAGAGAGGAAGTGAGGAATGCCATGAAGAGGATGAAGGATGGTAAGGCAGTGGGCCCAGATGGTATGCCAGTGGAAGCATGGAGGAGCTTAGGAGAGATTGCTGTGATGTGGTTTATCAGATTGTTTAACAAAATCCTGGAGGGTGAGAGGATGCCGGAGGAGTGGAGAAAAAGTATTCTAGTTCCGATTTTCAAGAACAAGGGTGGTGTGCAATGCTGCAGCAACTACAGAGGTATAAAGCTGATCAGCCATGCAATGAAGATATGGGAAAGTGGTGGAAGCTAGGCTGAGAAGAGAAGTGAGGATATGCGAGGAGCAATTTGGTTTCATGCCAGGGAGAAGTACTATAGACGCCATATTTGCTTTGAGAATGGTGATGGAGAAGTACAGAGAAGGCCAGAAGGAGTTGCATTGTGTGTTTATAGACTTGGAGAAGGCTTATGATAGGGTACCGAGAGAGGAAGTGGTACTGTATGAGAAAGTCGGGAGTGGCAGAGAAGTACGTGAGGGCGGTGAAGGACATGTACGACGATAGTGTAAGAGCAGTGAGATGTGCAGTAGGAATGACTGAGGGTTTCAAGGTGGAGGTGGGATTGCATCAAGGGTCGACTTTGAGCCCCTTCTTGTTTGCAGTGGTGATGGACAGATTGACAGATGAGATTAGACAGGAGCCTCCATGGACAGTGATGTTTGCGGACGACATTGTGATATGTAGTGAGAGCCGGGAGAAAGCTGAGGCAGAGCTTGAGAGATGGAGATATGCACTGGAGAGAAGGGGAATGAAAGTAAGCAGAAGCAAGACTCAGTACATGTGTGTAAATGAGAGAGATGACAGGGGAACCGCGTGGCAGCAAGGTGTAGAGGTGACAAAAGTAGATGAATTCAAATACTTGGGGTCAACCGTACAAAGTAACGGAGAGTGTGGTAGAGAAGTAAAAAGGAGAGTGCAGGCGGGATGGAGTGGGTGGAGAAAGGTGACAGGAGTGATCTGTGACAGAAGGGTCTCTGCAGAAATGAAAGGGAAAGTTTATAAGACTGTCGTAAGGCCAGCCATGTTGTACGGAATGGAGACAGTACCACTGACAAGAAGACAGGAGGCACAGTTGGAGGTAGCAGAATTGAAGATATTGCGTTTTTCACAAGGAGTGACGAGGTTGGACAAAATTAGAAATGAACATATTAGAGGGACAGCACACGTAAGTCAGTTTGGGGACAAAGCTAGAGAGGCGAGAGTGAGATGGTTTGGACATGTGCGGAGGAGGGATGAGGAGTATGTCGGGAGGAGGATGCTGGAAATGGAGTTACCAGGCAGGAGAAAGACAGGAAGGCCAAAGAGAAGGTTTATGGATGTAGTGAAGGAGGACATGCGGGTGGTAGGTGTAAGAGAAGAAGATGCAGAAGACAGAATAAGATGGAGACGGGTGATCCGCTGTGGCGACCCCTAAGGGGAGAGCCGAAAGGAGAAGAAGGAGAATAGTCGCCCATTAAAAGAAATAAAGAAAACGGAGGGAGTGATGGAGGGTGTGTGTGTGTGTGTGTGTGTGGTAGGGGGTGAGAGGGATCTGTAGGAGAGGGGAGGGGGGTGGTCAGGGAGGTAAGGCGGATATAGGGGTAGGGGGAGGGAAAAAGAGTTGGTATGTGGCAGGGGTTGTTGTTGAGTAGGGAGAGACAGAAGATATGGTGTATGTACGGTGCATATGCTCTAGAGATGATATATGTGTGGGGTATAATTAATCACAATGTACTTGGTGTACAGTGCATGTATGGTGAAGTTACGACGTATGGATGGTGTATGTATGAGGCTTAGATGCTGTGTGCGGTGTGTGTACGTATGTATGTATGGTGTAGGTCTGTGTAGGTATGTGTATGTATGTATGGTGTAGGTCTGGGTTTGTATGTATGGTATAGGTATAGGTCTGTGTGTGTATGTATTGTGTAGGTCTGTATGTGTATGAATGTATGGTGTAGGCCTGTGTATGTGTATGTATGTATGGTGTAGGTCTGTGTATGTGTATGTAGCCTATGAATGGGTAGGTCTGTTTATGTCTGTATGGTGTATGTCTGTGTATGTTATGTAGGTGTGTGTATGTATGATGTATGGAATAAGGGGAGCAAGGAGTTTCCGGATTTCGCACCTTGGCCTTGGGTTCCTTCTTTTTTGCATTACGTAAAAAAAATAACCGTGTGTGTGTATGTGAGGCAGTGACCTGGACCCGTATTCTCGTGGGGCAAGGAGTCATCCTAACACCTTTTTCTTAGCGATTCATTTTCCAAACTACTCAGTAATATTCCCAGGTTTGCTTCTTATGTCTCTTCAATATCGACATAGATTGCATGATTAAGACAAGAATATATTAACGGAATAGAGTCAGGAATAAATCGGTAAGGAAGAGATGTTAGTAAACTTCCTAAACGTGCTAGAATACAGCCCTTTGAGTGTGGGGAGGGGGAGAGAGGGGTCTAGAGGGGAGGAAAATGGAAATAGGGGAAGAGGAAAGGAGAAGGGTAGATGAGGTAATTAGTTTAGTGAAGGGCAGGGAGAGAAGGATAGGGGTGGGGGAGTGGGAGGAGGGTGACTTGGGGGGTGGGGAGCGTAGGAGGAAGAGAGGGGAGCTAATAGTAATAAGGATTTGGAGGTTAGTAAGAAGAGAGTCGAAATTAATAATAGTAGATGATGATGATGATGATGATGATAAGGTGCTTTTTGAGATTATTTACCCAGGATTTTCGTTCATTACCTCCTCAGCTGTGTGTGTGTGTGTGTGTGTGTGTGTGTGTGTGTGTGTGTGTGTGTGGCTTAAAAGAGCCAGCCCCTCCTTAAGCTGTGTGTGGGTGGAGACAGTGGGTGGGGTTGGGGTGGGGGGTGAGTGGAGTGGGTGCGTCGGGGGGGGCAGGGGGGGTGTGAGAGCCCCTACATCTGGCTTGGTAGCAAGGCCGAGAAGCACCTGAGGCTGTTCTGGGCTTAGTAGGCTCGCTGCTACTGTTTTGTGAATAATAATAAAAATAATAATAATAATAATAATGATAATAATGATAATAATAATAATAATAAATATTATTAATAATAAGTGAGGAAGATGATAATTGATGATGATGATGGTGGTAGTAGTAGTAGTAGTAGTAGTTGTTGTTGTTGTTGTTGTAATAATAGTAGTAGTAGTATTGGTAGTAGTAGTAGTAGTTGTTGTTGTTGTTATAGTAACAGTAGTTGTAGTAGTAATGCTGCTGTTAATAATAATAATAATAATAATAATAATAGCAACAGACAGTAACAAAGGAATTCACTAGCTCCCAGAACACGCCTTCTCCTCCACAACTACAAAAAAGTGACATAAATTCACTTATACTACAAACCATATACACAGATAGACATCAGCTAATTTATTTCCGCATATTGGCTGCACGTTAACGTAATTTTCGCTACAGTCTGTGTGTGTGTGTGTGTGTGTGTGTGTGTGTGTGTGTGTGTGAAATAGTTGTATACATGAACTTGTTTCATCCCCACTGCAAGTAATATTTTTGTGGTTATTATTAGTCTGACATTTGGTGTCCTTGTGGGACTGCTGTGAAGAGGGAGAGAGAGAGAGAGAGAGAGAGAGAGAGAGAGAGAGAGAGAGAGAGCAATGTCCACAAGAGTAGGTGGTAAAGAGCCTCCCAAGTCCACAAGTAATGGTGTTAGAGAGCCTTCCAAGTCCAAGGGTAATAATAGGGTCGTTGTTCCTGGTCGTTAAGTACTGTACCTGCTTGAGTCGCATTGGTCGTGATGCATATTAACAAATGGCCCTTCTGTGTTTGTGTTGCTAATGACGAGATGGGATAAGGAGCCAGAGAAGCTGTGTTACCGATAGGTATTTGTGTATCATAACTTATTTCTTCGTTTATTTTTATTTATTTTGGGTTATTCGTGCCACTTTCGTGCCATTTTATTTAACTTTGGAAGTAGAGAAGATGGGGTACCGTACGGTAAGGAGCCAGAGAAAATGTGTTAAGTATTTCTCTATTATTATTAATTTATTTATATTACTGTAGGATTTCGTGCTATTCTGATGCGCTTTTTTTTTTCTTCGACGTTGAGTACACCGCTTCCCGTCCGATCAGCGAAGTTAAGCAACGTTGGGTCTGGTTAGTACTTGGATGGGTGACCGCCTGGGAACACCAGATGCTGTTGGCATCCCTACGTGAGTAGGGTTGGTGGAGGATTAGTGCCCCTCCCTGTAAAACAATTAACCCTAAGCCCTTGGTCACCCCGTTTGGGATACATGGCGTCTGGCAATGAATGAATGAAAATGAAATGGAATAAGGAGCCAAAGAAATTGTGTTAAGTATTTCTCCATTATTATTCATGTATGTATTTATTTTAGGTTATTCGTACTACCTTTCGTACTGATGGGGTTAATGAAACCTATCTCTAACCCCTTCAGTGTGAAAAAGAAAATGTAATAAAAAAATTGTATGGAGATATTGGTGATGGTGAGATAGGATAAGGAGGCAGAGAAAGTATGTTAAGTGTGTCTGTATGATATATAATTCATCCCCAAGAGTGTTAAATATTTCTCTACTATATATAACTTTTTTCTCTACGATAACTTTTTCCTTTTTATTTACTGTATTTTATGGAGAGTTAAATATTTCTCACCTAAAACCTCTTTCTTTTTCTTTCTCTTTTTTATTTACTCTGTGATGTTAAGTATTTCTCTATGGTGACTTATTTATTTCTTTATTTAGCTTATTCTTCCTGTGGTACTCCCAGACGATTTTATTCAGCATAGGAAGGAGTCTTTAGTTGTGGAGGGGGTTGGACAGCCTTACTCCATCCTTTCAAACTTTTTCTCCCAATCGTGCAGTCTCCAGACGATTTTTGCCTATTTAGCACAGTGTGGGTGGACGGGTGGGTGTTGGCGTAGGTGTGGGTGGGTGGGTGTGGATGTAGGTGGGTTGGTGTGGATGTAGGTGTGGGTGCGTGGGTGGGTGGGTAAATGTGGTTGAAGGTCATGGGTAGGGAGTGGGTGTGTGGGTGGGTGTGGGGCTTTGAAAGTGAGCGGGTAGAGGCAGACTGACATGTAGTCTAAGTATATCATGTAACTGTGTGGTTATGTAAGTATGGAAATGTGTGTACGTGGCTGTGTGTACGTGTATTCTTGTTAACAGGAACCCATGAATTAAGGCATGTAAGTATGTCTCCATGAAAGTATATGCATGTATTACAATTGTGTGTGTGTGTGTGTGTGTGTGTGTGTGTGTGTGTGTGTGTGTGTATAGACATGTAAGTATAAGGACAAGTAAGAAAGATGTCGTGTAAGTATGCCATCATGTCAGTATGAAATTGTACAGTACTGTATATGTGTGTGTGGGTGTGTACTTGTATATTGCCCTTTAAGTATGTGGCCATGTAAATCACCATGTGCGTCTTAAAATGTGTGTGTGTGTGTGTGTGTGTGTGTGTGTGTGTGTGTGTGTGTGTAATTTGGGGCGTAAGGGGCAGTGACATGCAAATCGATGAGTGTTGGATGGAGGCCAGGGCAAGAGTTTTTCATGCCTCCAACCTCCAGTCCATTCAGGTAGTGCACCAAAAACCACACTCTATTTCACTCTAACTTATCTGTCTATTTATCCATCTGTCTATCTATATATCTGTCTGTCTGTCCATTTACTGTATTTATCTATGTTTATCTGTCTGTTAGGTTTTTACCTCTTTCTGCCTAACTTGGATTATTTTTTTTTTTATCTGGCTTTATCTGTTTGGTCATTTTAAATTCTTAATCCCTCCCCTCTTCCTCCATCTCCCCTTCCTCCCTTCCTCCCTCTCCCCTTCCTCCCTTCCTCCCTCTCCCCTTCCTCCCTTCCTCCCTCCATCTCCCCTCCCTCCCTCCGTCCTTCCATCTCCCCTTCCCTCCCGTCGTCCTGCATCTCCCCCTCTCTAACCTCCCCACCTTCCCTCACGCAGTCCCTCATCAAACCACTCCATGAACCACAACCAACACATGTTTCGAAGCTTCACATTGAACGCTTTACCATTCCGAAACACTGACTCATTTTTATCATTCACGGTAAATTAAATACATAAAAAAAAAAAAAAGCAACTGGGCTGTTAATTTATATTTATATATTGCACTATTTTGAAATCTTGGGTCTCGTTTATCTTTTATTAATCGCTTGTTTCCTTCTAAGGAGTTCATAGACTTTGGCTTATTTTTTTACCGTTTAAACTCTCTCTCTCTCTCTCTCTCTCTCTCTCTCTCTCTCTCTCTCTCTCTCCAGTTACCTCTTTATCAGTGTATTTATTTTTATTTATTTATTTATTACAGGATCAGCTTCTGGATCAGCGAGTCAGCAATTAGGAGACGCCATGATGCCAAAGTATGTAAACAAGTTACATAACATTTATAATACTTTTATTAATATCAGTATCAGGGTCATTTTTTTTTTAATTTTCTCATTCACTACGATGACTTCTTTTTTATCTTTATTAGTCTGCCACCGGACGATTTTATTCAGCTTACAAAGAACATGAAGTGGGTTAGCTGTTGACCTACTTATGATAGTGTTTTTAACCCCTTAACCGCGGGTATTGTTTTGGTCTGACTGTCCTCTCCCGCGGGGGTTTCAGCCAAATGTAAACAAACCTTTAAACCTTAATAACTCTGCACAGAATAAAGCTAGAGAAAAAAATAAGGTACCATTAGAAAGTACAAACCTTCAGCTTTCCATTTATGTAGGTTTCATGACTTCGTTGACTTTCACAGGACGGGGAGAGCCGTTAGAAGTGAGGGGTGTGAAATAACTATTTTACGCCCAACACACCAGTACCAAATGCCAACCACTCTCTCATAATAGTAATATAAGCATATATGAACACTGTACATACGATAAACACCCACTCTGTGTTCACTGAGGTAGGTAAAAGGCACTTCCCTGCGGCTGCGCCCGCTCTTCACTGCGGCTGCGCCTCACTTCACTGCGGCGGCACCCGCTCACTGACGTTTCCTGCGATCTTTTCATTCTTTCTAACTTCTAATATTATTTTACATATAATATGGGCAATGTACATTATATTTACAATGCACTTATTACTATATTGCGTCACTGGCGCATCACAGAATTACATAAGTGCCGCAGAATTCCACAAGTGCCGCAGATTCTCTTATTACAATATCACTTATTATACTGGCCAATATTTCCTTTATTTTCTAGGCAAAATATCCCTTATTACTACATTATCCATTATACAATTATTGGCAAAGCACGTCACTGTCGCATCACTATATATCACTGTCACTTTCAGTATTTACTCAGAGAGTGGTACTCGGCAAAGCACGGAGTTACACATAGAGCGACTTGGCATTCAAGGCACTGGTGTGTGCTCATTTTTCTCGTCGTAGGCCTTCGTGTGGTGGTTGAACATACTCTGCAGCGGCCCTGTGACAACCTGCCGCCTGCTTTAGGAGGCAATTTCACAAGCTGGTGCCGGCTCATGTAATTGCGGCACTCAAGACGGTCAGGTTGTGTGTCAGAGTGTCGCCTTGGGATCAATGCCGTCACCTGACCAAATCGTTGGAGTAGCTGCTGAACGACAGTCTTGGAAAACTGTCTCAGTGATGGTTGCCTTATGCCCCCGACTTGTGTCTTGTAAAGAATGAAGGCATTGAGCATGCACATATCGAGCATGTGCAGGCAAGCCTTCCTGTACCATCGGGTGTTTCTCCTGAGACAGTCTATTTCGCCAATCATCATATCAGACTTATCAACGAGTCTCATATTTACATTATAATCAATGACGGCATCAGGCTTCATGATTGGCTGTCCCGTCCTGTAGCTGACCTTCCCAGTTCTCTTCATTTCCCCCTTGTGGATGGTGCTGATCATATTGACAACCTTCTTGTCATGCCACCTGATCACAAGAAGCTTTTCTGACTTCTTCAGGTGAACATCTCCCCTGGATGATGATGATGCTTCGGGGAAACTAGGCCACTCTTTCCTATAGCTCCGTACAGTGCCAACAGTGCCAATGCCGTGTTCAGCAAGGTATTTGGAGAGTTTCGGTGCTGTGTAATAATTGTCTGTGTACAGCACATGATTACCACCAAAATACCTCTCCATCAGCACTTTTACAACGGAGCCAGAGAAGCCAAGGGGGTCTTTCCTGTTCACATCCATTGTGCTAGCCGAGTAAATGACAAAATCCATTATATACCCCGTCTCACAGTCACACAGCACAAAGAACTTTATCCCAAAGCGGTGGCGTTTGCTGGGGATGTACTGCCTGAATTTGAGACGTCCTCTGAACAATACCAGGGACTCGTCTATGACGACTTTCTGCATAGGCCTGAAAAATCGCATAAATCGATCCCTAATCTTGTTGAGGAAATCCCTCACTTTCCACAAAGGGTCAGTTTGGGACGGGTTGTCATTATCAGCGAAGTGCAGGTATCCAAGCAGCTGTCGGAACCGATCCCGTGACATATACTTCCCGAATATGGGGATAGTAGTTATGTCATCCACGAGCCAGTACTCCTCCAACTCATGTCTCTTTATATGGGGCATCAAAAACATGAGTGCAAAAAAAACATACAGCTCTCTGATCCCGACAGGCAACCACGACACTTGCTTTGGTGAGCCAATAGGTCCCAGCCCTTGTGCTGCACACTGAGTTGCATACCTATTGGTCTCATCACTGAATGCTGCACAATTTCATCATCAAGGAAGGCCAGGAAGTAATCAACAAACTCATCACCTGCGTTGCATGGGAAGGCAGGCTGTATTCCAGCATTTGTCATATCAAACGGTGGATTGTGTGGCTGGAAATCTCCACCGTCAGTCCAAGCAAATGCATCAACTTGCCCTGTGCATGGTTCAGTGGCAGGGGCAGGTTGCATTTCACTCGTTTCCCCGTGAGAAGGAGCTGATGTAGAGGCAATGGGTGAGGCAGGAGGTGAGGCAGGAGGCAAGCGGGAGGTGGGTGAGGCAGGAGGCAACGGGGAGGGGGTGAGTGCGGGGGCGGTGAGTGGGGGGTGGCGCGGGTGAGGGAACTGAGCGGGGGCAGGCGGGGGGTTTCTGACCTGGTGCGTGGTGAAACTTGACCCTTTCTACCCCGCTTATCACCTCGCTTATCGCCTCGCTTATCGCCCAGCTTTGCCCTCCAACTGCCACGCATCCCCTTTGTTCTAGGCCTGCCTGCACGGCCTGCACGGCCTGCCTTCCCTCGCTTTGCAGGCTTTGGTAATTCGTACTCCTCAGATGATGTAGACTGAGGAGAGGGCACGACAGATGATGATGATGATGATGTGAGGGCAATTGGGCTAGGGGAACGGGAAATTGATGGGAAATGCGTACTAGGGCCTGGTGTGGGAGACGTGAGCCTGCGCTTCACTCCCTTCCCACGTGCAATACCAGATTTGCCCATAGGAGCCTTTCCTTTCCCAGAGTAAGTTGGGGGTGGTGGGGGTCAATCAACACGATCACTTTCATCACTGTCACTATCAATGGAAAATGGTTCACCACCAATCACTGCCAAATCATCACTGCTTGCTGTGAGTGTGTCACTTTCACTGCCACAATCAAGAGTAGTACTTACTGTTTTGTCCAGCTCAGTTCTAATTTCAGGAGTGCTCAACCCCTTCTGCCTCGCCGTCGGCAGTTCCTTTACCAGTGTAGAGGTAGAGGGAACACTAGCACTAAACATTGTAGAGGAGGAAGCGAGCGACGATGAGTCGGGACGGAGCGCCATTATCACGCACAGAGCTGGACAGATACTGACTGACGCGGGTCAGGGCAGGGGTGGGGGGGGTACCCTCGGGGTTGGAGGAGGGAGATGTGGGATGGCTGGCGTGAAAGAACTCGACAGCTACTCTTGTGCGAGAATATTTGCGCGCCGGGAAAACGCGCGGTGTTCAAAATATTCACGATCATTCCAGAATGCCACCCGCGGTTTGGTCCAGTTTTGTCGCCGTCATTCTGGAATGACACCCGCGGTTAAGGGGTTAAAGGAAGCTCCAGACGATTTTATTAAGCTGTTTTTTTTTTTTTTTTTTATCTTTACCATCTACTATCGGATGATAGTGGGACTGTAGTGGGAAAGCTGTTTAACCCACTCATCATAGCCATTTTTTTTTTTTTTTTTACGCTAGGCGGTTTTATTCAGCCGAGAGGAAGTCGTGGTGTTCTAGGAGGGTTACTGCTGTGTTAATTATCACTCTCATTAGGTCAACTCCAGTGTAATGTAACCCCTTCAGTGTCTCGTAAGCTGAGTAAACCGTCTGCATGGTGAGTCATGGGAGCTTAGTGTAGTAGTAGTAGTAGTAGTAGTTCCCTAGGCAGTCTGGCCGAACAGCTCCGAGTCCCTTAGGAAGGCCATGGCCGAGACCGGGCTTTCCCACAGAGCTCTCAAAGAGTGTATGTTGTGTTGTTGGCGTAGGTGATTGTGTGTAATGCAGTCTTCCATAATGTGCTTAGTAGTATGGGGTGCTGTGTTGCATCCTGGACAGGCATCAACGACGGAGTCATCCAGCCTCTTCTGGTAGCTTAAGAGGGCTGGATGGTGCCCACATCTCAGCCTGGCCAGGTGGACCCTGTCCTTACGAGGAAGATAGGATTCAGAAGGCTGGATGTCAGGAGGCCGTGCATGCAGCTGTGTGTTGTCTTTAAGTGCCTGAATGGAGCGGCGAGTGATCTGAGTGTGGATATGCTTCTGGAAGCTGGTCTGAGGTGGGCAAGGGGGGAGAGATGACAGTATTTGTGTATGGTATCGTTTGCTGGGTGTTGTTTTGATGTTCCTTGGTGTGGGTGGATGTGCTGTCATGTACTGTAGAAGATGTTGTGGGTTTGTGGAGGCTACAGCAAGAAACTGGGTGCCTCTCATGTCTAGGTGATCCTTGACTTTGAGGACTTTGGTTTCTTGATGTAGGTGGTCTGTAGGTGTAGTAGCTATGCAGCCTGTGATTATTTTTAGGGCCTTGATCTGTATGGTCTGTAGAGTGTTGTAGTGTGTTTTGGTCAGGTTAGAAACCCAGGCAGGGCTTGCATAATTCATCACTGGACGTATGTATTGTTTGTATACTGTGGTGGTGGTTTCTTTGTTGTGTCCGAATGTTGTATGGGCAAGTGACCTCAGAGCATTGAGTCTTGGTGTTATTTTAATTTTAATGTTTGTGATGTGTTGCTTAAATGACATTGATGTATTGTATGTTACACCAAGGATTTTGTGTGTGTGTGTGTGTGGTAGGGGAGTGTTGTTTATGGTGAGGCGTGGAATGTGACTGTGTTCTGCTGTCCAGTTTGTGAGAAGAGTCACTGTAGATTTGGCTGGGGCTATTTTGAGCCTGTTTTTGGTGAACCATTCGTGTAGTGTGTTGAAGTAAGGTTGAACGATGTGTGCAGATGTATTTGCGTTTTGGTGTGTACATGTAAGTGTTATATCATCTCCATAGGAAGCTGTGTGTATCTGTGGTGTGTGGGGTGTGGGTACGTCGTGCATGTATAGATTAAAGAGTGTAGGGGACAAAACAAATCCTTGGGGGACGCCGTTTGTGAAATTTCTGATGTTAGAAGACTGACCGGCAAATGTTACGTGTGCACATCTGCCTGCTAAGTAGTTTGCCAGCCATCTTTTTGTGTTATTGTGCATGTTTGTGTTGAGTATTTTGTTTGTGAGGTTGTGGCGGGGGATGGCATCAAAAGCTTTGCTAATGTCTAGTGTGACTAGGAGTGTTCTGTGTGGTGGCTTAGCTGAATTCATGCCATCGAAAACTCTCTGTGTAAGGTCTGTAAGAAGTGTGTTTGTGGAGTGTAGTGGCCTAAAGCCATGTTGTGACTGGGCTAGGGGAATGTGAGGTGTGACTAGTTGTAGTATCAGTCGTTCAGTGACTTTAGAGGGGGTGCAGAGAAGTGTGATGGGGCAATGTGAGGAGGGTAACGTGGGGTCTTTGTTGGGTTTGGGGATAGTGATGATATTGCCATGCTTCCAGATGTTGGGTATTATGTTGTGTGAGTAGCTGTAGTTTGATATGTTGGTGAGTGCTTGTATGCCTTGTAGTCCTAGGTGTTTAAGGTGAATGTTGCTTATGTTGTCTGGTCCACAGGCAGATGAGTGCTTGAGGTTGTTATTGATGTGCTTCGACTGGTTGTAAGTGAAAGGTGCGTAGTCTGGGTCTGTGGGGAACTGTCTCTTAAGTCTGATGATACGTCGGTCTTCCGGATGGGGGGTTAGATGGCTGACTTGTGAAAAGTGATTGATGAGAGTGTTTGCTTGTTGTTTGTTTGAGGGTTTGGTGTCTGTTGTTGTGATGGCAGCGTGTGATTGTGTGGTGTTGCTGTTGGAAAGTGTGATGCTGTTTAGTGTTTTTTGGAGTTTGCTGATGTTTGTTTTGTGGTCAAGTGTTTGGAGGTAATTTTTCCAGTTTAGTGTTTGCTGTTCGGATATTTTACTGTTTATTTGAGTGTTGAGTTCATGTATTTGTTGTATGGTGTCTTGTGTATGGGGTGTTGGGGAGTGTCGCAGTGTGTCCCGTTGTCTGATGAGGCCTTGAATTTCTGGTGTGAAGTTGGGGTTGTCTCTCTTTCTGTTGCCTCTAGGGATGTGTCTTTTGTCTGCGTTTTGTATGATTGTACTGAAAGTGTGCACAGCGGTGTTGATGTTTGTGATGGGTGTACTGTTTAGTGTTTCGAAATGTTCTGTTTCAGTTACAAAGGCCTCCCAGTTGGCTTTCTTATAATTAGTGTGTGTGTGTTTGTGGCCAGCTGGGGTGATTCTGGTTTTGGTAGTGATGATGACTGGGAGGTGATCAGAATCTAGGGTTTTGACCACTCTCCATGATGTAGTGGGAGCGAGGTTTGGGGAGCAGAAGGTGATGTCTGGAGATGATGGGAGGAAGAGGGCTTGGTGTGGGATATGGGTATGTTGGTCTAGACTGTTTAGTATGAAAAGATGATCTGTCTGGAATTGTAGTATCAGCCCTCTGTCTGTGTCAGGGTTGTTGACATGCCAGGCCGACGACTTGGCGTTGAAATCACCACACAGGATGATGTTGGGTATGCTAGTGATGTGGTGTATCTGTGGAGAGTAAATGTGTGGTACTGTGGGGGACGACTGGGGGGGGAATGTATGTGTTAGCGATTGTTATGTATGATTTGTTACCAGTGCGTATTTTAATTGATTGTATTTCTGTTGTGGTGTCATGTGGGGGGAGAAGTGACTTTGTGTGTGCACTGGTATCTGCAAAGTTGATGGATTTGTGTACCAGGGTGATGAGTCCACCGCCACCGCCGTCGGCCCGGTCTTGTCGAATGGTGGTGAAGTTATGAAGTGTCGGTGTTTTCTGTGCTCTGTGTAGTTTTGTTTCTTGTAAGATGTCAATGTGTATGTTCCCTTGTTTGATGAATTGTGTGAGTTCATGTATTTGGTGTTTATGCCATCTATGTTTAACTGAAGGATGTTTATGTTGTGTGTGCGATGTGTGTCGGCTGCTGCAGCATGGGGGGGAGGTGGTGTGGGTGGAGGAGAGGGGGTAGGAGGAGGTTGTGATGGAGGTAAGGGTTGAGGTGGATTAGGATGGGTTGGAATGGGAGGAGTTGGGGGACTGGATGGTGTGGGAAGGGTCAGTGGGTTTGGCTGTGGAAGTGTGAAGGAAGTAGGAGTAGGATTGGAAGAGGGGTTGATGGGTGGGGGGAAGGAACATTAGGAGCAGGTCCAGGTGTTTGTGTAATGTTTTCTGGATGCAAGTCTTGTGCAGGTGTAATGGGTCCAGTTCTTGCAGGAGTTGCATTGAACTGAACCCTTTGTCTGTCGGCTCGACTTGATAGGTTTTGAGCATGTTGGACATATGTATTTGTTGGTGGGTCCTGGATTGCTCTCAATGTCCCCGGCTAGAAGAAGTCGTCGAGAAATGACAGCCGGGGTGTCATTTCTCGGTGTAGAAAAAACGGTGTTGTGTGTGCTGTGTTGGGAGATGTGGTACATGTCCGGGCGACCGAAGCCACTCCCAGGTACTCGAGCCCCGTGAGGGGCCGGGGGGGTTTGCGGTGGTTTGGCCCCCATGCTGTCCTCCTCTTCTCTTCGACAGCCTCTGGGGGGTAGACCCACGGCGAAGACGCCACCGCTTCAGGTCTTAGTGTTAATGAGGGTTATTACCTGACCATTAATGAAGAACCTGTAGTAATTAAGGTGTTAATGAGGGATATAATTTAACCCCTACAATTAGAAGTCTCATTAGCTGAATAAAATCGTCTGGTGGTGGCAAGAATAAACTGGATAGGCAGCATCGGGTATTCTAGGGGTTAACCTTGCCCTGTAATAATGAAATGATAGACCTGTTTGTAGATTATTTACATTGGGATTAGAATTGTCATAAGAAAAGAATTATATACTGTAAAGAGATATTGGTATTGATTTGTTATTATTATTATTATTATTATTATTTTTTTTTTTATATTTATTACGGGTATTATTATTATTATTATTATTATTATTTTTTGTGAATACTACTCTTGTCCCTGTCCTCGTTGTCCTGATTATGATTCCCCAATGTTAATAATCAAATTAATATATTTATTTCCTTTCCTTCTTCATAATTCCACGTATTAACAGCAAGATAATACATCTCATCCTACCTTTACAGTACCTATCAAAAGTATCCGTACAGGTGACCGCTGATATCTGAGTAATGATTGATTTATTCTTTGTCTCTGTCTGTCTGTCTGTCTGTGTCTTTGTCCCTGTGTCTTTCAGTCGGTCTGTCTGTCTGCCTGCCTGTCCGTCTGTCTGTCTGTTTCTCTTTCTTCTTTGTTTCATTTGTTCTTTTCTGTCTGTCTGCCTATCATTCTGTGTGTCTGTCTTTCGATCTGTCTTCCTCTCAAAGGCGACCGATATCACGCGTTATGGAGCTTCACATTGTTTTCGTAAAGCAATATTTCCTAATCCACTCTATAATTCATACATTATTATAAAGTTGTACCTCTAGGCTGTAATAAAGGAATTTTTTGTATTGTTTTATTCGCTGCTTCAATGTGTAGATTCTCTCTCTCTCTCTCTCTCTCTCTCTCTCTCTCTCTCTCTCTCTCTCTCTCTCTCTCTCTTTCTCCGTATGTGTGTATGTATATGTATGTATGTATGTATGTGTTTGTATGTATGTATGTATATGTATGCATGTATATGTATGTTTGTATATACTGTGTGTGTGTGTGTGTGTGTGTGTGTGTGTGTGTGTAGTGGTGATGTATGAATAGACAGTGTTGAGTATGGGTGTTGGATATTTCATTTTTGGTGGATTGTTATTGGCACGTGACGGACAGACAGACAGACACGTGTGATGACATGTGGCGTGATAGGTGTGTGTGTGTGTGTGTGTGTGTGTGTGTGTGTAATAACAAAAACATGTCTGGTTACGAAAATAATTTTATACTTGAAAAACAGATTATTATTATTATTATTTTTCATTATCATCGTCATTGCCGTCGTCATTAACGTTTTTTCATCTGACGGAACTAGGCCACCTTCACAGCTGTAACGAATCTCCTTGGTTACTAGTCAAACCATCCGTCCAGTTTGACTACATTTGGCCATCACTTGAGCTGAAAGGAGTTAGGGATCTTTGTTAAGTTAGAACAAGCGAACTGCAGTCATTTGTGGTAATGGGAGAGGATGGATGTAAAATAATAATAATAATAATAATAATAATAATAATGATGATGATTGATGTTTTTACTATTGTCGTCAACAACAACAATAGCAGTAGTAGTAGTAGTAGTAGTAGTAGTAGTAGTGTATTGGGACTCCATATTGTAGTTACAAATCATAATAAATAGATAGATAAATAGATAGATGGACAGCTCTATGCGAGCCTGGGAATGGGAAATGAGCTTGCAAATTACACTGAGGAAAGCTGATGACAGTGGCCAGTAAGGAAATGATGCAGTTAGTTGTCAGCAATCCATCAGTGAACAAAGCCCTAGTGACCATACACACACATACACACATACTCACACACAGGCTTCTTAAACTTTCCATCCACAAGGAACACACGTGATACGTCTCCGGTTTTCACCAGAATTTAGGAAAGAGAGGGCAGAAGGAGACAGGCCTTAGAACAGGCAGGTCAGAAGGAGAAAGGGCTTAGCAACTTGAGAGAGAGACTGAGAGAGCGAGACAGGGAGACAGGGACTCTGCTCAACTCACTCGTGAGTGAGAGACTTGTTAATATTTCCAAGACAAATAAAAATAGTCCCATACTATTCTTTACCTCTCCTGTCACTACATGACAAATGGGAAAGAAGATTATCTATTTACAAGCTACTCCAATATAACAACCGCTCGCCCACAAGTCTAATATATATATAACTCCACTACAAGTAACTACAAAGTCTTTTATGACATTTGGTAGCAGCGAATCTACGGACATCGTCTCCGAATCAAAAGCAAATTTCTACAAAAGCAGGCGAGACTCTACAAGATTAGCTTCAGTTCTACAGTGAATTCCTACAAAATACAGCCTACAATACAAATAGCCTACAAGTCTACAAAACAACTCTATAATCTTCACGTAACTTCAAGCAGCAGCAAGAAGAATAAAAAACAAAGCAAGTAAAGAAGAGGAAAGACCAAAGCAACAAGCACACAAACCCCCACCACTCTCTCCCGCCTACCTCCATCGCTGACGCAGAGGTCAAGACACGCAGCAAAACACCAGAGCCACATTTATAACGCATCTTACTCACTCGTCTTCACTCAAGTTACTCATCGCTACTCATTCACTCACCACAGCTACCAGTGTGGGAAGCCGACGTCACCATGTGCTGACATCACAACGCGAGTCTGCCATGCCAAGCAACGTGTGACTGACACCAGGCATTTCTCACCCACTACTCATTACTCATTATTCACATAGCTCCTACTCATACTCATTTATTTTCACAGTTAAGTTGGAAATTCGACGTTCTGTGTTAAGGTTTGCCTGGGACAGCTGTTAACCACCACAAGCACCAGGCCATGGAATTTCCTGAGTAATATCGTCCATCAACACACCACTAGAATTATCAAGAGATCTTCAATCAAACCTGTATTTTTCTTCCGAGACCGACTTTTGTATCGACACACCTCTACGATCTGTATCAAGTGGGTAAAATTATACTTACTCATTTCTTCTCAGTGCTAAAACTAGCTATATTCAACTTATTTACTCATCTATTTTGTTAGGACATAAGTAACAAGAGGCGTATTTCATAACACCATATCTTAACCCTCCCCATCCCGTTGACGTATGGGTACGTTGCAACGATTTGCATTTGCCAGTCCCGGCGACGTACCAGTACTTCGTGCAATTGCAAGGTCCCTAATTTGCACAATTTTCAATTTTTGCACGTGATTTTTCGTATGTATACACGGGACACCTTCCTCTATTCCTCTACAAGATGCCAAGCAGGGACAATGCCTTACACTGCATAACCTCCCCCCTCCCCCCCTCACGCCATTGTCTTGGCAAAGGACCTGTTACCAGTGACCTGGCTAGTAAAGATATTCAGGGCCAGAGTGATTCCCCAATCGATGACAATGTGGAGGACAATGTTTACATAGCATTAGAAGAAGAAACAGCCAGAAATAATGATCAGGTAATGTGGCAAAAAAAGGTCAGGTATGGTGATTAGTTAGTGAGTGAAACAATGCTTATAATGCCTTTATTACTGCTTGAAAACCAATATACTCTCATACTACATATACATTCGTACCAAGTAAATAAATAAATACCGTTTATGAGTGGATAAAATAGTTACCCTCCCATAGAACTCGTTTTCTTTGGTGCCAGCATGTTAGAAAACCCACTCAGGTAAAGAGGAATTCCTACCTGGATTGGGCACTTTAAACCTCAGGTGAGCGATTTCTCTATGAATTTTCGATGTTTCTCACCAAAAGCGAAGGTTTTAGCCAAAAAAAAAAATTTCGAAAATACCTCAGGACTAGGGGATGTCAGAGGTGCGGAAAACCTCGGGACGTGACGGGTTAATGACAGGAATATTTTCGCCACCACCCACGTTAATACCAGATGACACACAATTTGCCACAACAACAGACTCACAATTAAGAGAGCCCCAAGGCAACACACCAGATGACACACAAATTGCCACAACAACAGACTCACAATCAAGAGAGCCTCAAGGCAGCCCACCCCTTGTACAAACCTCACCACACACTAAAGATCAAGAAACAAATACGGCAGTTTCAGATGATGAGTGGGAAACCCCCTCTGACGTAGAGAGTGCGGACTTTGCCGCTGCCTTGCACACGTATGCCAATATACTTAACAGGGTTCATCGGTCCGGTCGTACCTATTCCACCATTCCCTCACACAACGATAAACACGTCCAAGTTGCATTAACAGAGCAAAGAGTAAAAATGAATCAAGAAACAAATACCGCTGATCTAACAACCACACCTCACGTGTTTGTGTATCACGAGGATAAAACTGCCCCAAAATTCTCTGGCACAGACAAAGATCGCATTGATGTCATTTCATTAGTCAGTCAGTGCGAACAAATGTTCATCAAGCGCCACATACTAGATGAACAAGAGAAAATTGCTATTTTTTCATCTTGCATAAGCCAGGAAAGATGTCCAGCAAGCAACTTGCTTCGCTCCGACAAGCTCCATCGTGCTAGGACATATGATGAATTTAAAACTGAATTTCTGAAGAAATTTTCTGGAGGTATGAACTTCTTGCCAGGTATAATTCCAGAATTACATAAAATTGTAGATCTTGTAAGGGAGCACACTACAAACCATGTGCTCAGTGAAATAACTGCTGATGTCTCCACAGTCAAGAGAACATTATTAGCTACATTGGAAAATTCTAATTGGATAACAGATGATGGAAAGATGTCCCCAGACCTCGTCGTGGACATCATTGGTTATGTAGCTGCCTTGTGTAAATTACCTGATAGGACCCTTAAGATCGCCAAGACGATCGCGTACACCCCAGGAATGTGCTTGCTAATGAACGAGGTAGAGATGCAGTGCAGTAAAGCAGGTATGGTCGACACACATGCACATTCTGGTAGAGTGAGGGTACCTGAGACAGTATCAGCTGTGAAAACATCTACACCGACCCCAAACAGAGAACAAAATCGATCGCAACCAGAAATCAGGCAGGCCAAACAAGCAAACGTGACAAGGCCTCGTTCACAGACGCCTTCCTACAGGCAGTTTCATAAGTTTTCGCATAGCCAGAGCAGGTCTCGCGCCATAAACAACACTTCTTATGGGAAATCACCTCGTAGGTCACAGTCAAGGGATAGGTCCATTCTATGTCATTATTGTGCAAAACCAGGACACACAAGATATGAATGCTTTATCAAGGCAAAAGAGGACAAACAAAAGACACAAGGATTTGGTCCTTACTGTAGGCATCATAGATACCAAGGGCACTGGACCAGTGATTGCAAAACAGTAGAAAAAATTGTGTCCATGTTCAAATCGGGGGAAGACCAAGTCATGACAAAAAACGAACAAACGTAAAGAAGAACAAGGCTAAACTTCACATAGGAGGCATGTTGGGAAATGAGTGTATCTTGATACCAGCTGTATGTGAGGATCAAAACGTTTCCTTATTTTTAGATACAGGCTCTCCAGTGAACTTAATAACACATGAAGAACTAAATAGAATTCTTAAAGACAAAAAGAAAGTAACTTTTCTGGATGAAGCTGATTTAGATTTATACACAGTAGATGGACAAGAGATTACAGTGAAGGGTATGATAAGATTAAATCTCAGTTTCACAGAAACTACAAGACCATTTCCTGCATTTTTCTATATCGTTGAAAACTTAGCAATTAAAGCTCATATGTTACTGGGCTTAAGATCCATGAGAGCTGAGAACATAACTATACTCCCACAAATGAATGGAATAGACTTTGATAATGAATTCATAGAGGAAATAACTTCAAAGCCCTCACCGATTGGTAGAAGAGAGCCAAAAAGAATTGGTAATATTAAAGGCTTAAACAAACATACACAAACAGATGAGTGTATAGATCCACTCCCACCACCAACCCCATCCTCCAGAATTAGTGACCCAGATAACAGTACTGATTTATCAATTTTTCCAGCCCATCTCACTAATGATTTAGTTATACCACCTAATTCATACATGAAGGTTACCATAAAGAGCAGATTACGGAATAGTACTGTTCTTGTCTTAGAAGAATTATGTAAAGTAAAGGGATTGTCAGTAGAAAACGCATTATGTCATACGAACGACGAAGGGCAAACTCAAATATTCATAATTAATCACATGAATGGGGAAGTTCAGTTGAAAAAGGGAACTTGCATAGTTAATGTTGAAAAATGTCCCGCCCCTGTGAAGGAAATAGTTATAGCTGGAGTAACAAGTGAGATAAAATCTACGGATAGAGAAAGACTAAAAGAGAATTTAATTCACTCAGGTGAATTTGATGAAGAAAATGATTTGTTAACCCCGCTGGAAACACACAGGGACACCGTAGCATTGCCCGGAGAACAATTAGGGTGTACTAACTTGATTAATCACATGATTAATGTGCACCCAGAAACACCACCAATTTTCGTACCAGCTTACCGCATACCACACTCCCAACGTACACTTGCAAATCAGTATGTCGGTGAAATGTTAAAACTTGGAATTATTGAGCCTTCAGTCTCCCCGTGGAATGCCCCCTTATTCTTCGTGCCCAAACGAAATGGAGAAATGCGTGCGGTAGTAGATTACCGTAAACTAAATAATCACACAGTCCCAGACAGATTTCCCATGCCATTGCTAAGCGATGTTCTACAGACTATTGGTCCTGAGAATAATATATTCTCGACCATCGATCTCCTAAATGGCTACTATCAGATTCCGGTATCTAAGGAGTCACCTAAATACACTGCCTTTTCAACAAACAAAGGCCATTATCAATATACAAGAATGCCAATGGGACTGAGGACAGCCCCAGGCACATTCCAGCATCTTATGAATTGCGTATTGTCCGGAATTTTAGGACAAGGAATATTTGTTTATCTTGACGATATTATAATCGCAACGAAGAATGTTGAGGATCATCTCAGGAAATTAGACTTACGCTTACAAAAGCTTAGTGATGCTGGATTAAAAATTAAACTTTCTAAATGCAAATTTTGCTTTAAGGAAATAAATTTCTTAGGCCACAAATTAAGTTCTGATGGTATTCACACCACTGATGACAAAATACAGGCAGTGAGAGATTTTCCTGAACCCACTACGACTGACGAAGTTAGACAATTTTTAGGTCTGGCTGGGTACTATAGGTCATTCGTACCACAGTTCTCTCATATAGCCTTTCCTCTATTCCAACTACTCAAAAAAAAATGCTGTATTCTAATGGGAAGAAGAACAAAAAAGGGCATTTAACAATCTAAAAATTAAACTAACAAATGCATCTTGTTTAGCATATCCGGATTACACAAAATCATTTCTTATTTGTACAGACGCATCAGTTAAAGGATTACGGGCTGTACTGATGCAGGAAGATAAAAGAGGAAAGAATCGACCAATTGCATTTGCCAGCAGACAAACAAGAGGTGCGGAGAAAAATTATTGCACAACAGACTTAGAGGCACTTGCAGTGGTTTTTGCATTACAAAAGTTTCGAGATTTGGTATATGGTTACGAAATCCACTTATTCACCGACCATAAATTACTGGTGGGTATGTTTAAAGAAAAACTCCTTTCTGGGAGGAGAGCAAGATGGAAATGTACAGTTGAAAACTACAATGTACAAATTCATTATATACAAAGTAAAATGAACATAGTAGCTGACGCATTATCTAGGAACCCGAACACAATTCAGGTCGCGGCGTTAGATCTCAAAGAAAATATCCCAAACCACGAGGATATCGCAAAGGCACAAAGACTTGACCCAATATGGTCTAAAGTAATATACAAGTTAGAAAGTGGTGATGACATACAATTACCCAAACTGCATGTCCCACTTGAACAATTCACAATGGTCAATAATACATTATACAAAATTAACTCTAAACAACCAAAACGCCAAAGAAATACTAACCAGTTGGTAGTACCTAATGACATGATACCCCAAGTATTACGATTGATACACGACAGCCCACATGCAGGACATCCAGGAAAGGATAAGACATTCAACCAAGCCCAGCTATTATATTACTGGCCTTCATTACGAAAAGATATAAACAATCATATAGACAGATGCGAATCATGTGCGAAACACAAAGGATACCCAATCACGCCTGCACCGATGGGTAATTACCCTGTACCACATCAACCATGGGACGTTGTCGCTGTTGATTTACTCAAGATGCCATTATCATACAATAATAACCTATACTTATTCGTAGCAACGGATCATTTTTCCCGTTATGTCATTTTAGCTCCAATTAAAGATAAGACAGCAGAGACAGTAGCAAAGGCAATAACAGATAATGTAATATGTCGCTTTACTACCGCAAAGGTACTAATAAGTGATAATGGAGGAGAATTTAATTGAGATCTTACAAGAAATATGTAAACAATACAACATCAAAAAGGTTAACGTTTTGGCCTATCACCCAGCATCGAATGGGTTGGTAGAGAGACAAAATAAAAAGGTATTAGATGTGCTACGACACATTCTCAGTGAAAATTATGCAAGCTGGGATGATTGGATTCCCAGAGTAGAAGCCTCAATTAATGGGTCTATAAATAAATCCATCGGGGACACACCACATTTCATTATATATGGCACAGATAAAAAATTATCATATGAGCTCCTAGAAGGTGACAGCATGCCTATATACAATTACGATGATTACTCTAAACTCCATTTACGTGAATTCCAGGACATTCACCAAAGAGTCAAAAAACAATTAACGATGTCCAAGGAAGAAATGACGGAGGCATTTAACAAGAAGGCAAAAGATTCACCTATCAGCTTAGGAGACATTGTTTACGGTGTCATTCATACGAGAAACAATAAATTATCCCCAGAATTTGAGGGCCCATACAGAGTAATTAACATAAAAGCAAACAAAGTTTTAATTAAGTCACTTTAAAGTGGCGAGGAGAAACAAGTTCATATTGACCATTTAAAACGAGTTTCAAGGGAATTATCCCATAATTATTCAGCCTCGGATACAACCGAACAGGCGAACGTACCTCAAGAAACCAAGCGAGAACACAACAATGATTACAAAAAGAAATTAAGGTCATATACCAAACAATCGAACATAGGTGCAACTGTTCCAATCAAATCTACAGTACATCATTTACGAGAATTAAATATCGATTTAAACTCCTTCTATAAATGAAATAACAATCAACCGTAACGCACATCATCACTATCATCGACCACAGCATTATAGGAAATTAATAGATTTTTTTTTTTCGGTAGGTTACGATGAAGGGACTTATGCTATGGATTCTCCTCTACATAGCAAGAGGATATGCGCACTTAGACCCCAAACATATAGTACGACAAGGATGCCTCATAGCTCCAACGGCCACGACTACAATCGTTAAGGACGTCATGAGTACTGAAATAAGTCTGGATTACTTGTATGAATTACCTACTTAACTAGACAGACTTGCGACGCCGATGCGAACTCTGGACTTCATGATAGGAAATTATGTTTCACAAGCACATAACACCAAGGAAGTGAATGAAATGGTAAAGTTAGCGAAATGGAAACTAGAACAGGCGAAGTCAACTGTGCTCGTTATGATCCAAGATCTCCCATCTCATGGAACGGAGGTATTGAGCAACAGGAACAACATCACACGTACTCGCCAAAAGCGCGGTTTGTTCGACCTGGGTGGCGCAGTTCTTGGGAACATCTTTGGATTGGCTACAGAGGATGACCTTAAAGAAATAAACAACAAATTTAATAAGATAGCTCAGGTACTAACATACCAAGATAAATTCATCACAGGACAGAACTCAGCAATGAAGACAATTGTGAAAAATCTGAAACAAGCAGAAAACATAGCTCTTGAGAGTGTAGATAAAATAAATGAATTGGAGGGAAACGTTACACTTTTCCAACACTTCTCCATCATCACAGAACATATTGACACGATTCTACTACAATTAGAGAACACTAGAGATCGTTTCAGGGCACTTATGCAAGGAATTTCGAATGCTGGTGATGGCAAGATCACAATTGACTTACTCCTAGTTCATGAGCTACGTCAGATAGTTAGTCAAGGCATACATAAACATAAATTGAAGCCGTTGTTCCGCAGTAGGGAATTTATGCAATATTACCTGTATTTAGAAGCAACACTAACACCAACATCAGTGGTAGTTCATGTACCATTAATCACTGAAGACCTGTTCACAGTATACCAACTACACCCCTTCCACTATAAAAATAACAACACTTTGGTCATCATCAACATCAACACAGACACCGAACTCATCATGGTCTCCAAGAGACGGGACACTGTCACTTTCGCAAGTGATTCAACGATTGAACGAAAGTGCCGCACATCCTTACATGCTGTTCATCTTTGTCCTGCGTAAATTTTCATGTTTCAGCCTACTGATACAGTCCCTTGTGAAATGGCTATCAACAGAAATGACAATATTCATCATCATTGCAACTTCACTTTTGCTCCAGATAAACTTGTACACCATCAACGCATTGGACACTCACAGTTTTTTTTATTTCCCTCATAACACATCAGTTTACATAGTCTGTCCAGATATACCACCATCTCATACATCAGCATCAGGATTATACATAGCACCAGACTACTGTGCTGTATTTACACCAGCCATGTCTACTTTATCCACCATCAATCACTACGCCATTCTCAATCATACACACAAACATTTCCACCCACTGCCTGATATGAACTTAAACATGAGCACAAGTATTAAGCTGACTTCACCTAAGTTTGAAACTATGCAGCTGATCAATGAAACAATGAAGCCCTGGGAAGATTTGAGTTTGAGTATGTTCAACCCATATTATGTGTATAGCCCAGCACCTGCTGTCTTTATAATCGTCTGCATTGTAGTTGCAGTACTGCTGTTCGCAGTGCACAGAATGCATGCAAGAATTGCTAATTTGGAGTCATTATTTAGTGGGGGGAGAGTTAACATCAAAGTTAACCCCCCTGAATGAAGTGTATATATTATGTATATAGTATTAATTATATATATATATTAAAAAAATAATACAAAGAAGAATGACCCATGTATGGCAGACCAGTACCATTATCTTTAAATGAAATAATAATAACTCATACCCTAATCTTAATTTTAAACTATTTTTTTTCTTGCATGTATGCATTTCACTACAATAACCCAAGTACATACTGTATTACAGTTCAATAATTTACTTTAATGCATTTATTCAAATATGTATACAACTTGTTTAAAATGTAATATTACTGAATAATCACTATTTACTATAAATATTATATGTATACAATATTCATACAATTATGTTACTTTTACAATATTATGTATTTCACTTAATTAGCTTATAAGTTCATTATAATGTGTATATAATATGTATTAATATGTTAGGACTATTAACTGTCGATGGTACGCCATTTTCGCGTGACCGAGCAGTGTATTGGGACTCCATATTGTAGTTACAAATCATAATAAATAGATAGATAAATAGATAGATAGACAGCTCTATGCGAGTCTGGGAATGGGAAATGAGCTTGCAAATTACACTGAGGAAAGCTGACGACAGTGGCCAGTAAGGAGATGATGCAGTTAGTTGTCAGCAATCCATCGGTGAACAAAGCCCTAGTGACCATACACACACATACACACATACTCACACACAGGCTTCTTAAACTTTCCATCCACAAGGAACACACGTGATACGTCTCCGGTTTTCACCAGAATTTAGGAAAGAGAGGGCAGAAGGAGACAGGCCTTAGAACAGGCAGGTCAGAAGGAGAAAGGGCTTAGCAACTTGAGAGAGAGACTGAGAGAGCGAGACAGGGAGACAGGGACTCTGCTCAACTCACTCGTGAGTGAGAGACTTGTTAATATTTCCAAGACAAATAAAAATAGTCTCTATCTATTCTTTACCTCTCCTGTCACTACATGACAAATGGGAAAGAAGATTATCTATTTACAAGCTACTCCTATATAACAACCGCTCTCCCACAAGTCTAATATATATATAACTCCACTACAAGTAACTACAAAGTCTTTTATGACAGTAGTAGTTGTAGTAGTAGTAGTAGTAATAATAATAATAATAATAATAATAATAATAATTATAATAATAATGATGATAATAATAGTAATAATAATTTCATTCATTCATTGTCAGACGCCATGTATCCCAAACGGGATGGCCAAGGGCTTAGAGTTAATTGTTTTACAGGGAGGGGCACTAATCCTCCACCAACCCCACTTGACACGTAGGGATAATTGTATATAATGATCCGATTTCTGTATGATTGTTGATTTGTTGGTGTTACGGTATCACAGCAATTTCGGCGCATGCAGCGCAAATTTTTGTTAATTCAAGATTGCCTACCGTTAAAATGCTCTAACTTGAAGAATAAAATAATTTCCCTGCCAATCGGGCCACCGGGTCCCGAGTTATGACTCATTTCTAGCATTTTGTTTCAAATTTAGTATTTGCTTTCAGGGCAGGGAATAAATTCGTCCTTGGTCCAGCGTTGAAATTACCCGTAGGCTATGACGGAAGAGTGACATGGTTTTTGTATGATCACCCTCTCGCCCCTCCCTCCTCCCTCCTTATACTTTTTAAAAATGTGTAGTATAATGCTATAGTATAATCTATATTATAATGATCCGATTCCTGTACGTTTGTTGGATTCTTGGTTACCCTAACACAGCAAAAACAGCGAATATAATTTTTTTTTTTTTTTTTTTTTTTTTTTTTTTTTTTGGCAAGGTACAGTTTAAATGCACTAAAAGAATAAAACCATTACCAGACCAATCGGGCCCCGAGTTATAACTCATTTCTGAAGACAGGAAGTGACATTGAGTTCAGCAGCCTCTCAGCGAGTAATAATAAAATCCCTGGCAGCTATTTCCTTGGAGAATGGGAGACAATTTTTAGTATGAAAAAGATATATATATATTTGCCAGATTAAAATACTTTAACTATTATTGCCTTCGTTGGATGCCGAAGCATGGAGGCGAGATGGTACAATGGATGTGGAATGTGCAGATTGGCCTGGGAGGAAGGTGTAATCCCAGAGGATTGGAAGTCAGGTATAATTATTCCCCTGTACGAAAGTGGAAAAAGGAGTGTGTGGTAATCATAGGGCCATTTGTCCTCTTAGTGTAATAAGAAAGGTACATGGTAGGATTGACAGAGTTAGGGAAATAACAGGAATTAGTTGGAGAAGAATAGGGAGCTTTTAGGAGAGGAAGAGGTTGTGTAGATCAGATATTCATTCTTAGGTCTTTCTTGGAAAAGTTACTGGAGGAGGGAAAGAAGCTGTATGCTGCCCTCATGGATTTGGAGAAAGCATATGACAATTTGGATAAACAAGGATTGTGGAAAGTATTAAGAATATATGGAGCAAATGGGAACTTGCTGAATGCTGTGAAGAGTATGTATGAGAGTGCTAAGGCTGCAGTGCATGTGGACAGTGAACTGAGTTAATTTTTCTATTCGAAGGTTGGACTGAAACAGGGATGTGTCATGTCTCCATGGTTGTTCAATCTGTATATGGATGGGGTTATAAGAGCGATATACGGTAGGGCAGTGGATGTTAGAGTGGCCCTGGTGAGAGAGGGCAGTGTTTGGAAACTCCCTGTACTGTTGTTTGCAGATGATATTGTGTTGTTAAGTGAAGACGATGGGGAGCTACAGGGCTTGGTGAATGAGTTTGGGAGAGTATGTAAGACATGGAATCTAAAGGTGAATGGAGGGAAGAGTAGAGTTATGGTGTTCAAGAGAAATGAAGTCAGTGAATGTTCAGTGAGGTTGGATGAGGAGGAAATGGAAAATGTTAGTGCATTTAAGTACTTGGGTAGTGATGAGTAAGGATGGAACTTGAGAAGGTGAATTGCTTGAAAAGGTACAACAAGGAAAGAAAGGTTGCTGGTTCTTTGAAAGCAGTGATAAGAAACAGGGAAGTGAGCATGGAAGTGAAAAAGTTTCTGCATGACAGTATTGTGATACTAACTCTAATGTATGGAAGTGAAGCTTGGACATTGTTGGAGGGACAGACGTCAAGAGTGAGAGCAGTGGAAATGAGTTATTTGAGAGGAGCTTGTAGAGTTCCATGAAGAGACAGACTGACAAATTAAGAAGTGATTCAGCGTTGTGGTGTGGATGTGGATATGGTTGGAAACATTATGAGCAACACATTGAGGTTGTTTGACCATGTGGAGAGGATGGAGAGCGAGAGACTGACGAGGAGAGTGAATGTGATGAGTTGGAGGGAGGGAGAAGGAGGGGGAGGCCAAGGAGTAGGTGGAGGGATGGAGTGGAGAGGCATATGACAGAGGGGCTTGTGAGCTGGGAGCAGGGCAGTGAAATGGCTTGGAACAGGGCGACATGGAGACGGTTTGTTTGTGGCCACCCCTTACGGGATTAAGGCGTCTGGAAGTAGATGGATAGATAGATAGGATTTTGGAGTAAGAATGGATAACGTACCATTCTCTGTTTACAGCCTTTAGTTCCTGTACCCATATTTTCAACCCCTACGG
The DNA here is from genome assembly GCF_032717465.1 of Coenobita brevimanus. Classification (NCBI taxonomy): domain Eukaryota; kingdom Metazoa; phylum Arthropoda; class Malacostraca; order Decapoda; family Coenobitidae; genus Coenobita; species Coenobita brevimanus. Next base: position 27,796,127 of record NC_137069.1, read on the forward strand.
ATTCCACCTTAATTAGTTTTTGAAAATTCGCAACTTTGTCTGCTGTTGTGGGCGATGAGCATTAATAGTGTATGATACCTCGCATCCAGAAGAAATCCAGTCTTCGTGTAAACCCCCCCCCCAAAAAAAAAAAAAAAAAATTAATAAATATATAAATGAATGAAAGCTTGTAATAAAGTTCGGTAATATTCTTGTATAAGCGGTCCACATGACGTGTAATCAGATAATAAAGTTATGCGCAGTCACATAGAAAATATACTAGTAGCATTGTTTTCAACCAGAAAAAAAAAAAAGAAAATGGTACCCCCCCCCCCGAGCCAAGACAGACCAGTCCTCACAGGAAACGGGAGGCATGAGTGAGTCGAGTAGCCGATGCAGATATTTCCAAAGTTAATTCTAGTTATTTCCATTTCACAGAGACTGACTCCAAGCGTAGGATATATTTTAGTTTTTTTTTTTTTTTTTATGTTTCTTGAGTGATTTCGTGGTGATGTGATTATAATAAGTGATGTATTTTATGGTTTTGACCGGTTGCGGGCCTAGGGGGTCCGAGACCCCTCAGTCAGACCCTTGGCCTCCCTGCTGGCCTCCCTTTATTTGAAATTTCAGATTATTTAATTTGTGTGCGATGCCTAGCATTGCCCTCCAAAAATAGGACTTGAACCCTCCTCGCCCTCCTTCCCTCCCTTCTGTCGAAACTTTGCCACCACTGGTTTTGGGGAGGGGATTCATTTGTGAATTTCATCTGGCAGCTTTTTTTTTTTTTTTTTTTTTTTTTTTTTTTTTTGATAATGAAAGGAGGAAGGAAAAACAAAGGAAAAAAATAAGTCCATGTGTCTAAAGGCATCCTCCATTCATAAAATATTTATAACAATTGGATTTAAAATTGAGAGGATTATATGTATGTGGGAAGCAACTCTCAGGAAGTGAATTCCAGAGAGTAGTAGTTCTGGGGATAAATGAATTTTGATAAGCAGAGGTTCATTGTGGGGGGGAGAGTGTGAGTTCATGGGCACTCCCAGCTGCCCGAGTATTTCGGGAGAAAATGTGAAGGGGAGACACAATTGAAGCCAGTTCGTTAGAGCACTTACGGTGAAAATATCGATTAAATAGTGCTAAAGAAGCAACATCTCTACGTACTGATAACGGAGGAAGGTCCTGCGTTATGGCAGGATTATTGATTAATCTAATGGCTTTATTTTGAATTTTGTCCAACTGCCTCAATGCAACCGCTCCACATCCACTCCACAGTGGTGAACAGTATTCAATCTGAGAACGCACATGACTTTTGTATATTGTGGCCATCTGCTTGTCAGTGAAGAACTCACGAACTCTGTACATAAGTCCCAGTTTTTTAGAAGCATTTTTAGCAAGGGATTTAACATAAGCTGTCCAGCTTAGGTTGGGGTTTAGAGTAACACCTAGGATATCAATTGTAGTGGATATGGGAATACTGACATCATTTAAAATTATGTGAGAGTCAGAGGGATTCTCTCTGTTGGAGAAATTAATGTATTTAGTTTTCTGAGCATTAAATGAGACCAGAATTTTTTGTCCCCATTGATTAATTTTAGAAAGGTCCTGGTTCAGAGAAATTGCTTTGTTTATTTGGGAATTTATAATATCAAATTGTGTAAAGGAGGTACTAAATGTGAAAGAACTATGAAGGGTCGAGTCATCAGCATAAGAGTGTATTGGGTTGTGCGTGACAGATAGGAGGTGATTTATATGAATGAGAAAGAGAGTTGGCGCCAAAACTGATCCTTGAGGTACGCCAGCATTTTTGGAATGAGACTGAGAATAAATTCCATCTACCATGATCCGTATTTTTCTACTATGAAGGTAAGAAGAAATTAGAGGAACCAGCTGTGTTAAAGCCAGCTGCAGTGATGGCGGGATAAGCTTGGAGATGATGGCTGAACGGCTGAGAGAGAGAGAGAGAGAGAGAGAGAGAGAGAGAGAGAGCAGGGGTGGGGTGAGGAAGGGAAGGAGAGAGGGAGAGAATTAAATGTAAGATGTGAGAAATGAAAATATGCGTCCCTCTCTCTCTCTCTCTCTCTCTCTCTCTCATTTAGAAGTGCAATGGAAAGAATGAACCGCACTACTACGCAACTAACCTAACCACCGCGCCACCGGGAGCCTTGCAGCAGAAGTACAGTCTAAAAAAATGTAGGCATGATATATGAGGTGCAATGGAGGAAAAACGCACGGGATCGAGTGGAAGAGTAAAGTTTTCAATGCAAGACTGAGTGCATATAGGGAGAAAGCCAAAGTGGATGGGGAAGAGAGTGGAAACGTGCATAAGAGAGAGAGAGAGAGAGAGAGAGAGAGTGAGTGAGTGGGGGAGGGGAACTTTTGCTAGAGACTGTACGGTCGATTTACTTGGT
>NC_137069.1:27801013-27813513 GCF_032717465.1 Coenobita brevimanus
GAGAAAAGAAATTATGTCGGTGTCGGCGGTGTGAGAAGAGTCATTATGGGCATAAACTGAACGATGAGAGAGAGAGAGAGAGAGAGAGAGAAGAAGGGAAGGGGCCTCGTGTCTTTGCGTCGTAAGTATTTCTTGAGGCCGTCTTGAGTCCATCTTAATCCACTCCTACCTCAGAAAAATTCTTTTGAGTGTTCTTATACCGCAGATATGATAGTGTGTGTGTGTGTGTGTGTGTGTGTGTGTGTGTGTGTGTGTGTGTGTGTGTGTGTGTGTGTGTGTGTTCGTGTGTGTGTGTGTGTTTGTGTGTGTGTGTGTTCGTGTGTGTGTGTGGTGTGTGTGTGTGTGTGTGTGTGTGTGTGTGTGTGTGTGTGTGTAACAGTAGTTTTGAAGTTCCTCCTAATGATATATCAGTGTGTGTGTGTGTGTGTGTGTGTGTGTGTGTGCTCGCAATGTTGACCCTCGTAGTAAAAGAAATTCAACTCCGCCGTAGTTATGAGGGAAAAACTCGTACCGGTAAGTTATTTTGTAAAACTGGATTGTCTTATTGCGAGGGAAACTATATTATTGTAGTGTTAGTTACGAGGGGAAACTATTATATTAGTCACAGCTACGAGGGGAAACTACATTATGTCGTAGTTACGGGGGGAAACTATGTCTTAGTTACGAGGGAAAACTGTATTTTCTTAGTTATGAGGGGAAATTCTATTATATTTTAGGTACGATGGGAACTATATTATGTCCTAGTTACGAGGGGAAGCTATATTGTTTTATTGTTAGTCACGAGGGGACACTGTATTATGCCTTAGTTGCGAAGGGAATCCATCATTTGTCTCAGTTACGAGGAGAAACACTGTTATGTTTTAGTTACGAGGAACATTTATTTGTCTTAGTTACGAGGGGAAACTATTGTCTTAGTTACGAGGGGGAACTTATTTGTATTAGTTACGGGGGAAACGATGTCTTGGTTACGAGGGGAGACTATATTATGCCTTAGTGACGAGAGGAATCTATATTATTCTATTCTTAGTTACGAGGGGAAACACTATTATGTGTTAGTTACGAAGGGAAACTATTATGTCTTAGTTACGAGGGGAAACTATTATGTGTCTTAGTTACGAGGGGAAACTATTATTTGTTTTAGTTACGAGGGGAAACTATTATGTGTCTTAGTTACGAGGGGAAACTATTATTTGTTTTAGTTATGAGGGGAAACTATTATGTGTCTTAGTTACGAGGGGAAACTATTATTTGTTTTAGTTACGAGGGGAAACTATCATGTGTCTTAGTTACGAGGGGAAACTATTATTTGTTTTAGTTATGAGGGGAAACTATTATGTGTCTTAGTTACGAGGGGAAACTATGGTAAGATATTTTGTGGCGTAGTCAAAGTTGGCTGTGTGGCCAACAAGAAGGCTCGTCAGGGGGCCATTAGCGGCTTATCTCCTGTTTTGTGGCTGGGGGGGGGGGCGACGAATTTGTGCTGTCCCTATCGTTTTCATCGTTATCGTTATCGTTGTCGTCGTTGTTGTTATAGGTATATCTTTATTATCGTTATCATCATCGTAGTCTTCATCTTCGTCATCCTCCTCCTCCTCCTCCTCCTCCTCCTCATCATCATCATCATCATCATCATCATCATCATCATCATCATCATCATCATTACAGCCACCACCACCACCATCATCATCATAACAGCCACCACCATCATCATCATCATATCATCATCATCATCATCATCATCATCATCATCATCAAAACGTCCATTGCGGGTTGAAGGTCTGTTCCATCTTTCTCCACATTGACCTGTTGAATTAGCCTGTTCCATCCAATCCAAGCAAATGATGTTCAGTTCGCCATCTCTGTTCTCGGTCTGGCTATTCCTCTTCCCCACTTTTCAGTGCTGGGAGAAATCGCCTGGCGGTGGCGAGAGGTAATTTTTCTTATTTTCTTTTTGTGTGTGTTTTTTTCTTTGTGTGTGTGTGTGTTTTTTTTTAATCCTTAGTACTGTGTCCTTTCAGTTCGTTTCGTTTTCGTTTCGTTTTTAAAGGCTCCAACATGCTTGCATGCGTCGGCCTTGGTCACCTAATGGCGGCTTTCCATGCTGCACGATCCATTGCAGTCTCGCTGTTCAGTCCCTTAACCCTGAGGTCACACTTAATGACCTCGTCCCATGTCTTTCTCGGTCTACCCCTCGTAACCCCACCCCCAATATTAACACTTCTCACCCTCCTCACCCAATTATCATCCCCCATCCTCTCCACATGTCCAAACCATCTCAATCTACTTCTCCTCATCACAACACCAATACACTCCAGTCCCATCCTACCTCTCAACTCTTCAATCGTGAACCCAGCCCCCCCAGACCTTGGACGCAGGGACACACTACACATCCACCTAATCATTGTCATTTCTGTACGTCTGAGCCGACGAATATCCTCCTCCTTCACTGCCCAGGTCTCACCACCATACAGCATTGCACTCATAACACATGCTGCATACAAAGACCCCTTAGCTCGTAGGAAGAGTCCTCTCAATGTCAGGAGAGGCAAGAGCTCCCTGAACGTCTTCCAACCACTTCTCACCCCAGCCACAGAGCTAGCTCCAGCCCCACCTCCAGCACACAACATGTCTCCCAAATAACAAAACTCTTCCACACACTCAAAAGATTCACCAGCAAGTTCAATTCTTTCACGTCTGAAAATCTCCACCTGCTCTCCCCGACACCCCTTACACATAAAAGCAGCATTATCTCGCAGTCCACCTCTGATACCACTACATCTCTTATACACCCATTTATCACAAACACCGCACAAGATGGAATTACTTCCTACGCCCCTGCGGCAAACTGCACATGGCCACTCTCCCTCGTCCTTGACAGCACCGCCACCAACCCTAGGTATCACCACTTTTGTTTTATCTGCATTTACCCTTAAGCCCTTGTGCCCCATACCATCAGTCATGTAAAATTTTCAGACAGACTGATAGGCAGATAGATATATACTCAGACAGTTAGACGGACAGAGAGATAGACAGACAGGCAGAGAGACAGACAGACAGACAGGCATACAGACATGCAGAAAAAGATTAAATGTATAATAGAAAGTTTTTAGAATTATGTAGATTATTATGAGAGTGGTTTGAAGGAAGAGAGAGAGAGAGAGAGATTCAATCAGTCACACACCACCACCACCAGCAAAAATTCATCCTCCTCTCCCACGGTTTTTTATGAGAAAGATCAGGCCTCGATGGATCAAAGGAGTTGCTGAAGTCTTGAGAAATCCACATCACGTGTCAGAAAAGTGCCAAGAAAACCTGATTTGGTGATGGAAATATTGAGGACAAACTGAAGGAAAGGAAGGAGGTGATGTTTCAATTTTTATACTCTTTGTCTGTCTGTCTGTCTGTCTGTCTGTCTCTGTCTCTCTCTCTCTCTCTCTCTCTCTCTCTCTCTGCTTCTCAAGGTTGAGTAAAAGTCTTATCAAATACATAAAATAAGGAACATCTGTGAGCGTAGAACACACACACACACACACACACACACACACACACACACACCTTCAAAAACCACTTTTAAAGCAAGCCAAAGTTGCGAGAACAAAAGAAGATAAGAAAATGGTTTTGTGTGTGTGTGTGTGTGTGTGTATGAGAGAGAGAGAGAGAGAGAGAGAGAGAGAGAGAGAGAGAGAGAGAGAGTAGGAATTCTGTCAGTGTCGGCGGTGTGAGAATCATTACGGGCATAAACTGAACGATGAGAGAGAGAGAGAGAGAGAGAGAGCGAAGAAGAAAGGAAGGCGCCTCGTGTCTTGGCGTCTTAAGTATTTCTTGAGTCTGTCTTAAGCGACAATTACTTCAGGAAATTTCCTTCAATGTTCTTATACCGCAGATAAGGTAGTGTGGGTGGGTGGGTGGGTGGGTGGCGCAGATAAGATAGTGTAGTCGTGAAAATCCATCCTCATCATATTATCAGTGTGTGTGTGTGTGTGTGTGTGTGTGTGTGTGTGTGTGTGTGTGTGTGTGTGTGTGTTACTGGATCTTCGTTTTATAACAAGTTCAAATCCTCCTTTGTTACGAAAAAAAAAAACTGTTGTAAGTCTTAATTACGAGGAGAAACAACATTTTCTGTTACGAGGGGAGACTGTATTATTTTTGTCCTGGTTACGAGGGTAAACTATATTGTTTCAGTCATAGTTACGAGAGGAAACTATTATTTTAGTGTTAGTTACAAGAGGAACTATAAAATGTTAATCCCAGTTACGAGGGGAAACTATTATTTGCCTTAGTTACAAAGGGAAACTATAATATTGTCTTAGTTACGAGGGCAAACTCTATTATGCCTTGGTTACGAGGGGAAACTATTGTGTCTTAGTTACGGAGGGAAAAATATGTCTTAGTTACAGGGGGAAACTTATGTCCTAGTTACGAGGGGAAACTATATTGTCTTAGTTAAGAGGGGAAACTGTTATTTGTCTTAGTTGCGAGGGGACACTATTGTCTTAGTTCCGAGGTGAAACTATTATTTGTCTTAGTTACGAAGGGAGACTGTATTATGTGCTTGTTACGAGCGAAAACTATTATTTCTTAGGGTCGAGGGGAAACTATAGTAAGATATTTTGTGGCGTCTTCAAAGTTGGCTGTGTGGCCAACAAGGTGGCTGGTCAGGGGGCCATTAGCTGCTGATCCCTGTTTTGTGGCGGTGGGGGGGGGGGGCAGGGGGGACGAATTTGTGCTGTCCTTATCGTCTTCATCGTTAACGTTATCGTGTCGTCGTTGTTCTTGTAGTTATCGTTATTATCATCATCATCGTAGTCTTCATCTTCGTCATCCCTCTCCTCCTCCTCCTCCTCAACATCATCATCATCATCATCATCAGCATCATCAGCATCTTCACTGTAATTTTCACTAATCCTAATCAGCTTCGTGTTTGTTATCTTCAGTCTTCATTTCTCTTTCTTCGTTTTTATCGTCGTCGTCTTCATCAGTTTCAGTTGCATCGTCATCGTCATCGTCATCGTCATATCCGTCGGACAAGAAAGTTCGTCAGTGAGCCATTATCGTAGGAGTGGGGACGAATTTTATCCATCATCTTAGTCATCTTCATCATCATCTTCATCGTCTCTTATTGTCTTCTTCGTCATCTTCATTCCTCATTCTTCATTTCAGTCCGTCGTCATCGTCTTCGTCATCTTCCGTTCTCATTCTTTCATTTTCTTCATCGTCGTCTCCTTCGTCATCTTCAGTATTCACGTTTTCCTTCTTCATTTCCTTCCCTTATCATCATCGCCATCCTCATTATTCATTATTCTTTCTTTATCCATCCTTCATCGTCAGCGTCATCGCCTTCGTCATCCGCAGTGCTCATTCTTCTTTCTTCACTTCCCTCCTATGCGATGGGAATTATAATCATCCTCACTGTCATCAGTTTACTGCAGGTGTGTTAGGTCAAAGCAGATTATTATTATTATTATTATTATTATTATTATTATATTCTGAATGTGCGTAGGTTAAATTGGGGCATGACCTTAACCTTCTTGTGGCCGTGAGCAATCCACTGAATCCAAAGACGATTTCATTGAGCTGAGAGTGAGCTATGGGAGCCAGGAATCTAGTATTCCACCTAACACAGACGGTTTTATGCAGCTGAGATAGAGCCCTAGGAGCCAGAGAGTGATAAGGATTGACAGGGTATGATAGGAGAGTAGTTGTTAAGTTAGTGAAAAATTTGTATTAGCCTAGTGAAATATAGCAAGTTGCAACCGTAGTGTTTTATGGGCATCACACATGGGATGGGGGGGGGGTACTGGAGTTTTTTTTTTATGCGAGGAAGAAGGAACCAAAGGCCATGAGCCCGCAGTAACAGTTCCTTCCAAGAGAAAAACAAAATACAAGAGAGAGCCAAATTCAAGATCCGATCATTTTGAGATGCCTGGACACACTGCGTTTGAAAGACTGGAGATCATAGGCAGCAGGAAATACAGACAGAGGGAGACAGTTCCAGAGTTGACCTGTTGCATAAATGAAAGACTGGGAGTAACGGTTAACTCTTGCATTAGAGAGTTGGACAGAAAAGGGATGAGAGTTTGCTGCCAGACGGGTGCTACGCGCCCGTCGTAGAGGTGGAGGAATGCAAGCAGACAGTTCAGAGGAGCAGTGACCATTAAAGTAGCGATAGAAAAGAGATAAAGATGCAACAGTGCGGCGAAGAGACAGAGGTTGAAGGGAGTCAGTAAGAGGAGGAGAGTTAATGAGACGAAAAGCCTTTGACTCCGCCCTATTGAGAAGAGCAGTATGTGGGGAACCTCCCCACACATGAGAGTTGCACTCCACACAGGGGCGGATAAAACCCCTGTATAGAGTCAACAATTGTGCAGGGGTAAAGAAAGAGCGGAGTCGGCTTAGCACACCCAATCTCTTGGAAGCAGATTTTACAAGAGATGTAATATGATCTTTCCAAGATAAGTCCCGAGTAAACGAAACCCCAAGCATGTTTAAGGATGATGCAGGATTAAGCTGAATATTATTATACATTAGTGGGTATACCTGTGGAAGATTTTGTCATGTTGATAGGTATAAGAACTGAGTCTTAGATGCATTAAAAACAACCATATTATTTTACCCCAGTCAGAGATACGAGCCAAGTCAGACATTAGGTGTGTCATAGCCTCATCCCTTGTTTGTTGAAGTAACTGTTGAGATGGGCGTTGCGGGAACCGAATGGAAAGGTGAAGGGTGGAGTCATCAGCGTATGAGTGGATAGGGTTAGATGTACAGCTTAGAAGATCATTGATGAATAAAAGGAAGAGAGTTGGTGATAGGACAGAGCCCTGAGGAACACCACTGTTGATAGATCTAGGAGAAGAACGATGGCCGTCTACAACGCGGCTATAGAACTACCAGAAAGGAAGCTAGCGATGAAGGCACAGATAGAAGGATAGAAACCGTAGGAGGGCAGTTTGGAAATTAAAGATTTATGCCAGACTCGATCGAAAGCCTTTGAGATGTCAAGTGCAATGGCAAAGCTTTCGCCAAAATCCCGAAAGGAGGATGACCAGGAGTCTGAAAGGTAGGTGAGAAGACCGCCAGTGGAGCGTCCCTGACGGAACCAGTACTGACGATCGGAAAGAAGGTTGTGATAGGAAAGATGCTTTAAAATTTTTCTATTGAGATTTGACTCGAAAACTTTTGAAATACAGGACGTTAAAGCAATTGGACGATAGTTGGAGGGTTGGGAGTGGTCACCCTTCTTTGGGACTGGCTGAATGAGAGCAAACTTCCGGCAAGAAGGAAAGGTACAAGTTGACAGACAAAGGCGAAAGAGTTTGCCTAGGCAGGGTGTAAGCACAGAAACACAGTTCTTGAGAACAACAGGAGGGACCCCATCAGGCCCATATGCCTTGTTAGTACTGAGGCCAGTGATGGCAGAAAATACATCAGCTGAAGAAATTTTAATGTCAGCCATGAGGAAGTCAGAGGGGGGAAGTGATGGAGGAACAGCACCGGAATCGTCTAAGGTGGAATTGGAGGAGAAAGTCTGTGCGAAGAGATCTGCTTTATCAGTAGAAGAAATAGCTACAGAACCATCAGAGTAGAAAGGAGGAGGGAAGGATGTTGAGGTAAAGTTGTTAGAAAGGTTTTTGGCAAGGTGCCAGAAGGAGCGAGAAGAATTCGAGTTGGAGAGTTGAGAGCATTTAGTATGGATGAAATTATTTTTAGCAGAGCAAAGAACAGACTTAGCACGATTCCGGGTAGAAACGTAAAGATGATGTGATTCAGGGGTGGGTTGGCTCCGGTACCTTTTGTAGGCCCACTCCTTGTTGCAGACAGCATTAGAACAAGTGTGATTAAACCAAGGCTTTCTTGCTTTAGTCAAAAGATATGAGAAAGGAATGTATGCTTCCATGCCCGAGAGAATAACCTCCGTAATCCGCAAGGCACATTCAGATGGCTCACGGCCATGGAAGCAATAATCATTCCAGGGAAAATCAAAGAAGTACTGCCTGAGGGCCTCCCAGTCTGCGGCTCCAAAATGCCACAGATGACGTTTCCCTGGAGGGTCCACGGGCCGTACCGGAGTGATAGGACAGGTTAAGGTGATAAGGTTGTGATCGGAGGAGCCCAACGGAGAGAAAAGATTAACAAAGTAAGCAGAAGGATTAGTTGTGAGGAAGAGGTCAAGTATGTTGGAGCTCTCTCCAAGGCGGTCAGGGATACGGGTGGGGTACTGTACAAGCTGCTCTAGGTCATTAAGGATAGAAAAGATGTAGGCTTGTTCACGAGGTGAATCAGTGAAAGGAGAGGAGAGCCAAAGGTGGTGGTGAACATTGAAGTCTCCTAGAATGGAGATTTCAGAGAAAGGAGAAATGGATAGACTGTGTTCCATCGTAGAAGTAAGATAGTCGAAGAATTTTTGATAGTCAGTAGAATTAGGGGATAAGTAAACAGCACAGATATATTTAGTCAGAGAATGACAGGAAAGCCGAAGCCAGAGTGTAGAGAATTCAGAAGAATTGAGTTCAGGAACACGAGAGCAAGATAAGTCGTTGCGTATATATACACAACAGCCACCTTTGGCTTTGAAATGAGTATAGAGAAAGTAGGAGGATACAGAAAAGGGTTTGCTGTCAGTTGCCTCAGACAGCTGAGTCTCAGTTAGATAAAGAAGGTGAGGTTTAGAGGAGGAGAGGTGGTGCTCAACAGAGCGAAAGTTAGAGGAAAGGCCGCGAATGTTGCAGAAATGAAGAAGAAGTGAGTCCGACAGTGGTTCCAGGCACCTCGAGTCGTCACCGGGAGAGGGGCGGATGGTGGGGGCATTTATGGTCCCCCTCCTGGGGACTCCGAGGCTTGGTGATGAGACGTCATAATAATTTTTTAATTTTGGAAAAGGAAGTGTAGTGTGTACTGTGCATGTAGTCTGGTGTAGATAGTTAGAGAAATTTGTACTGGAGAGCATGCTGGCCTACTCTCTGTGTAACTGAGACACTGAAAAAGTTCAGCAAAGGGGGATGGTCAGGAACTAGTCCTGAGGGCTGATGAAACGAGAGCTCCAGCACTCCCTGTCATCAGCTATCCATCCACCTAGGGAGTACTGCCCTGCTCGATTGGTGCTACAGTCTGTGTGGGTGCAATGAAAACTTGGGTGTGTCTAGGGTGTGTTTGGGATCTGTCTGAGAGGTTCTCCTAAAGGAAGAAGACACCGTTTGGGATGTGTTAAGGCAGTGGGTAGGGTTGGGTTGGGTGCGGCTATTAAAGGTATTCATTGTCTTTTTTTCCCCTTTATGCTTCGGTTGGCGTCTAGGAGCTGAGTATACTTACCTATCACTGGTTGGAATAAAAGGAAAATAGTTCTTTGTAGTCATAGGCATAACTCCTACGAAACAGACTCAAATTATTCTTGCTACTCCACCCTCACCCCCACCCTCACCCCTACCCCCACCCCATCCCTACCCCCAACCCCCAGCCCACCCCACCCCCACGATCACCTGATCCTGCCTGACACCGGTGGGTTCAATTCGAAGGCATCTCACCCACCACAACATGACTCCACCTCCCTCATCACCTCACGACATGACTTACTTTGGCAAATTTCATTCTTCCATTTTTTAACTACCCTCCTTCCTTCCTTCCTTCCATTCTTCCTACCTTCCTGCCTGCCGGCCTCTCTGTCTGTCTGTCTCCCTTCCTGCCTGCCTGCCTGCCTGCTTGCCTGCCTCTCTTCCTTCCTTCCTTCATTCTTTATTATCCTTGTCTTATTCTAGTAGGTTCAAAACTAGCTCTCTTCTTACCATGATTTTTTCTTCAGCATCCTCATATTGTCCTTCCCTCCATCCTTCACTGCTATACTCCATTCACTTTATCTAAGCTTAAGATTACTTTCTCTCCACCAATATCGTACTGAGTTGTAACAATAGATTAACTCTAGAGTATGATCCTAGTCACGAAGAAGTGCTATGACGAAGATGTAGAGCCAAAGTATTGACCTACCCTGAAATTAACTGGAAAGAAGCTGAAAACGAACGACAGTATATGAATTAAGGTGAATGAACTGAATGACGACAAGTTGAGAAAAAAAAAAAAAAAAACTATCCATAGGCTATTCCGTAAGGGGTGGCCACAAGCAAAGCGCCTCCAAATCGCCCTGTCCCCTGCCATTACGCTGCCTCCCCCCCCCCCAACTAAAGGTGGAAAGTGGATAAACTGCACTCAACTTCGTCTCGTGATGATGATGATGATAGAGATGGTGATGATGATGATGATGATGATGATGATGATGATGATGATGATGATGATGAAAGATATGGTGGTAGTTCAGGGTGCATGATGATGATGATGATGATGATGATGATGATGATGAAAGATATGGTGGTAGTTCAGGGTGCATGATGATGATGATGATGATGATGATGATGATACTTTCGTGGTGCAAGAGGTAACCCCAAGCATGCCTCTCGCCTCGGAGCACATACCGCATCGAAGGACTATTAATGTGACAAGGACAGCAGCCAGCCATGCCTTTCCCCTGCCTCTTACTACTCTGTTACAAACCTCTTTCTCTCCTAACCCCCTCTCCCCTGCTATCCCCCACCTCCCCTCTCCCCCTCCCCTCCTCATTACCTTTTCTTCTTTCTTTATCTTCCTTCTTCCGTCTCCCCCTCCCTCGTCCCTCTCTTTCTCATTACCGTTCCTCTGTTTTTTTACTCCTTTCTTTCCTTCATTCCTTCCTTCGTTCCTTCGTATGTTCGTCCGTTCTTTTCTTCCTTTCATCCCTCCTTCTTTCTTTCCTTCCTGTTCCTCTCCTCACTGCTCTCCCTCTCCATCCCTCTCTTTCTCCTTATTCCATACCACCTTTCTTCTTCTTCTCCCTCTCCTTCTCTCTCTTTCCTCCCTCTCCTCTCCTCCCTCTTCTTCCCTCTCCCCACTCCCCTTTCACTCCCTTCTTTCTCTTCTCTCTACCCCTCCCTTTCTTTCCGTCTTCCCATTTCTTCCACCCTTTTCCTCCCTTTCCCATCTTGTCTTCCTTCTCTCACTTCTCCCTCCCTCCTCCTCCCTTCCTTCCTGCTCCCACTTTCATCCTTCTTTTCCTTCCTTTCTTTCCTCCCTGCCCCTCCTTCTCTCCCTCTTTTCCCCTTCCTTCGAATCCATCCCCGTTTCTCATTCTTCCTTTCTTTCCTACTTTCCCTTTATCTCCCTATCACCACCCTCCCTTTCATCTCTCTCTCTCTCTCTCTCTCTCTCTCTCTCTCTCTCTCTCTTCCTTGCTTCCTTCTTTCTCTCCATCCTTCACTACCCTCTTTCATTCCCCTCCAGCTTCCTCCCTTTCATGTCTCCCTTCCTTCTCTCTCTCTCTCTCTCCTTTTCCCCACTCCCACCTCTCACCCCCTCCCTCCTTACCTTCTCCTTCCCCCTCCTTGTGTCCACCCCTCCACCTCCCTCATCACCAGTTTACCATCCCTTCTCCCTTCCTTACCTTCCTCCCTCCCTCCTTTTCGTTTTACCTATTCCCCTTGTCCCTTCCCCCCTCTCTCCTTCCCTCCCTCCCTCCCTTCTTTCTTTCCATCCGTCTCTCGTACTTTACTACCTTTCTTCCTCTCCATTCCTCTCCACACTCTCCTCTCCCTCCCCTCCTTCCTCTCCCTCCTCCCTTGCTTCCTCTCCCTCCTCCCTTGCTTCCTCTCCATTCCTCTCCACGCTCTCCTCCTTCCCCCTTTTCTTTTCCATTCCTCTCCACACTCTCCTCTCCCTCCCCTCCTTCCTCTCCCTCCTCCCTTGCTTCCTCTCCATTCCTCTCCACACTCTCCTCCTTCCCCCTTTTCTTCTCCATTCCTCTCCACACTATCCTCTCCCTCCCCGACTTCCTCGCCATTCCTCTTCACACACTCCTCCTCTTCCGCCTCCCCCCCTTCCCTTCCCTTCCTCCTCCTCGCTTTTCTCTTCATTCCTTTCCGTACACTCCTCTCCCCTTCCCCTCCACCACTCTATTTCCAAACCATACCATCCTCTATGCACCCTATCCTACTGCACACTATTCCTTCTCATTTCCTATCCATTTCTATCACACATATAATTTCTCTGTTTTCTGTCAGAGTCTCTCCATCTCCCTCTGTCTTACATCAATAATTCCTTCTCAGTTTTATCTTCAGAATATCGCTGTCCGCCTAATCTTTTTCTGTTAATTTTCTAGTTCTTTAGTGTATCAAAAAATTATCCCTATTTTCATCTTTCTCTACGATCCTCTCTTCAATCTAACTTGGCCTAAAACTACCATGTCCCCATATCGATTGCTGAGATGTAACAACAGAGTATCCCTTGAATATGCTGATAGTCACGAAAACATGTCATGGAATGGATGTACAGCCGTAGCAATGTCTTTTCGTGCCACTCTCCTACGTGAAATAAGCTGCAAAAGGACGAAAATCTGGGCCAAGTTAGCGTAAGAAAACTATATCCTTCTTCAAGTATACCCAACCTCCTTCCACCCAGTCTTACTCCATTTAGCCTCCTTGTCA
>NC_137069.1:27818513-27823513 GCF_032717465.1 Coenobita brevimanus
GTTTATTTGCACTTCTTCCCTTGACTTATATGTGTATGTACGAATATGTATGCATGTATGTTTGTATGTATGTCTTTATGTATGTACAGCATTACTGTATGTATGTATATATGTATGTTTTTGTATGTATATATGTATGTATGTATAGGCATGTATGTGTGTTTGTATGTATGTGTGTACAGTATGTACGAGTATATCACCACCACCACATCCATTCAGCACGTGCCATCCACACAACAACCATTCAGACCTAACCTAACCCGACTATCCGCCAGCACAACTACCACGCCCACAACCACAACTCACCCACAACACTACCACTAACAACCACCACTACCACCACCACCACCACAATTATAACCACTCCCAACCACACCACCACCACTAACAACTTGCACTTCCACCACCACTAACAACAGCCACATCTACAAGAAATATCACCTCTACCATCACCACAGCTAACCACCACCACTCCCAGCCACACCACCACCACCACAACTACAACTCCCAACCACAACTCACAACGACTCCACCACCACTAACAACCACCACAACCACACAACCACCGCCACCACCACACACTAGAATCACTCCCACGTGTAGCAAATGACGCTGACAATAGCATGAGTTGGGCTGGAGAGACAAGCTATCTGTCCTACTCAGCTTCATTATGGCCCTCTCCACCGTCTGCATCCTTATTTACTATCACTATCACCAGCCTCCCTTATCACCACCACTATCACCACCACTACATGTACCTGCTTATCACTACCACTGTCATCACTATCACCACCACCATTATCACCACCACTATCGCCACCACTACTTGTACTCTGCTTATCACTACCACTGTCATCACTATCACCACCACCATTATCACCACCACTATCACCACCACTACATGTACCCTGCTTATCACTACCACTGTCATCACTATCACCACCACCATTATCACCACCACTATCGCCACCACTACTTGTACTCTGCTTATCACTACCACTGTCATCACTATCACCACCACCATTATCACCACCACTATCGCCACCACTACATGTACCACACATATCACTAGCATTATCATCACTATCACCACCACCACTATCACCCTGTTTATCACTACCACTATCATCACTATCACCACCACTACATCTCCCCTGAACACTCCAGTCTAACCTAACCTAACCTACAATACTCTACCCTAATCTACCCTACCTTTCCCTACCCTAACGTATCCCACCCTAACCTAACCAGACGTCACCTCACCCACCCTAACCTAACCAGACGTCACCTCACCCACCCTAACCTAACCAGACGTCACCTCACCCACCCTAACCCAACCAGACGTCACCTCACCCACCCTAACCTAACCACACGTCACCTCACCCACCCTAACCTAACCACACGTCACCTCACCCACCCTAACCTAACCACACGTCACCTCACCCACCCTAACCTAACCACACGTCACCTCACCCACCCTAACCTAACCACACGTCACCTCACCCACCCAAACCTAACCACACGTCACCACACCCACCCCTAATATAACCTAACCACACGTCACCTCACCCACCCTAACCTAACCACACGTCACCTCACCCACCCTAACCTAACCACACGTCACCTCACCCACCCTAACCTAACCAGACGTCACCTCACCCACCTTAACCTAACCTGTCCCAACCTAACCTTACCTCACTTCACTTAAATACTCCAGCCTAACCTAGCCTAACTTAACTAGACTTCACTTACAACCACAGCCACACAACCACTACCACACCACCACAACCACAACACCACTACTATACCACCACAACCACAACACCACAACCACACAACCACTACCACAACACTACAGCCACAACACCACTACCACACCGCCACAACCACAACACCACAACCACCACAAAGCAACCACAGCCACGCCACCACAACCCCCATAAAACAATCACACCCACACCATCACAACTACCACAAAACACCCACAGCCACACCACCACCACAACCACACCACCACCACTACTACTACACAGCCACACCACCACCACAACCACACCACCACCACTACTACTACACAGCCACACCACCACAACCACCACCAGACGCTCACTGCATCAATAAGTCGCCAAGGAGAAGGGGGCTACGTATCTGTGCCACTCGGTATCATTGTGGGCTCTACGGCATCAGCATCTTCTATTAACCACGCTATTCTCACGCCTGGTACGTCATGAGGAGGAGGTATGTTGGGGACCAGAATATCCCGGTTAATTCACACACCCTTGTTGGAGGACGACCTTGAGGATTGGGTGGTTGGAGGAGGAGCTTGCGGATTGGGTAGTTGGAGGAGGAGCTTGCGGATTGGGTGGTTGGAGGAGGAGCTTGAGGATTGGTTGGTTGGAGGAGGAACTTGAGGATTGACTGGTTGGAGGAGGACCTTGAAGATTGGGTGGTTGGAGGAATAAAAGAAATAAGAATGTTGCAGTATATTCACACACGCTTGTTTGGGGAGGACCTTGAGGATTGAGGATTGGTTGCACTGAGGAGAGGGATTTAGAGATGGATAAAAGCTAGAGGGATTAGTACGATGGGATTAAATTAGGAAAGAATGAAATGACTAGGAGGATTGGAGAGGAAGAGGTGACCACGCTTGTTCGAGGAGGACCTTGAGGATTGAGGATTAGTTGCACTGAGGAGAGGGATTTAGAGATTTTTTAAATCCTGTGGGTTGAACTAAGGGAAGATTAGAAGGCTGAGATATAATTAGGAACGAATGAAACGATTGGGAGGATTGCCAAAGAAGACAAGTGACCAGGGTCCGTATTCTCCGTAGCACCTGTTCCTTAACGATTTATTTTCAGAGCTGCCCATTAACATCCTCTTTTTTGCATTTGCAATCTTTTTAATGTCGACATCAGTTGCATGAGTAACACACAAGAATATAGCAACGGAGCAGAATATATATATATATATATATATATATATATATATATATATATATATATATATATATATATATATATATACTGGTTGGGAAGAGGTGTAACGGAGCAGATTCAGAAATAAACCGGTAAGGAAGAGGCGTAAGGAAGCAGATCCAGAAATAAACCGGTAAGGAAGAGGTGTAACGAAACAGAATCGGAAATAAAACGATATGGAAGCGATGTTAAGTACCTCAGTTACACACACACACACACACACACACACACACACACTCGCTTGCTGGAGGAGGTTTGGGGATGAGTCGCAATGAGAAAGGCATTAGGGGTGATTAGAACTTTGGGATTTAATTAAGACCGAATTAAACCCTTGATCGTAAGTCAGTAGAGAGGATCTGATGTTCAGAAAAATGATGAAAAAATAAGAAAAATTTTCAACGATAAGAAAAATGAAAAACAAAAATGAAAAACAAATGAAAAACAAAAATGAAAAACAAATGAAAAACAAAAATGAAAAACAAATGAAAAACAAAAATGAAAAACAAATGAAAAACAAAAATGAAAAGAAAAAAGTGAAAAATAAAATGAGAAAAAAGAAAATTTATGAAAAATAAGATAAATGAAAAATACGAAAAAGGAAATTTAAGAAAAGTGGTGAAGAAATGAAATGAGTGAAATGAAAAATGAGAATAATTATGAGTAATGAAAAAATAAAAGAATAAAAAAATGGAAAATAAGAAAAAAATGAAAATTAAATGATGAAAGAAGAAAAATGATAATATAAGAAAAAATGAAAAATAAGAAAATGAAAGAATAAGAAAAATGAAAGACTAAAAAAATGATGAAAAATTAGAAAAAATATGAAAAATAATGAAAAATAAGGAAAATTATGAAAAAAGGAAAATGATGGAAATATAAGAAAAAAGGGAAAATAGAAAATGAAAAATAAGAAAATAAAGGAATAAGAAAAAATATGAAAAATATGAAAAAATAATGAAAATCAAGAACAAATTATGAAATATATAAAGTGAATAATAAGAAAAAATGAAAAAAATGAAAAAAGAAAAATGATGAAAAATTAGAAAAATGGTGAAAAAGAATAATTCATTCATTCTTTCATTCATTGCCAGACGCCATGTATCTCAAACGGGGTGGCCAAGGGCTTAGAGTTAATTGTTTTACAGGGAGGGGCACTAATCCTCCACCAACCCCACATGACACGTAGGGATGCCAACAGCATCTGGTGTTCCCAGGTGGTCACCCATCCAAGTACTAACCAGACCCAACGTTGCTTAACTTCGCTGATCGGACGGGAAAACGAACTCGTTATATCCAACTAAACTTTTTTTTTTTTTTTTAATTAAAAATAATAAGTGAAAAAAAATAATGATGGAAATGATATTTAAATTATGGACGAGTATCCCCTTTCATCCAGTTACATTCTGTCTCTCTCTCTCTCTCTCTCTCTCTCTCAGGTAAGCTAAAATTGCGTGTAGGTCTCAGGAACGAAATATAAAAAGACATTAAACGGACGAGAATGAAACCCCTCTCGGTGAAAATAAGTCGCCAGAAATTATGCGTTTGGAACAAGGGTCGCTTCTTAATTACGATCCGCTTAAGAGTTTCGTGGACTGACTATTGGAGTGAAGGTGAAATAGAAGGATTGAGGTTAGGAAAGAATGAAACTGTCTGTCTATATCTATCTGTCTGTCTGTATATCTGTCTGTCAATCTGTCTATCTGTATCTCTAGCCAGACGCCTTAATCCCGTAAGGGGTGTTCACAAACAAGTCGCCCTATCCCCTGTCATTTCGCTGCCCTCCTCCTAAGTTACACCCCCCACTCTCATATACCTCAACACACCCCTCCATCTCATCCTTGGTCTTCCCCTCCCCCTCTCCCCCCCTCCGCCTCACTAACGAAATGAAAACTTCGTAAATTGGTAAGGAGAGTTTGAGTGGAGGGGAGGTGAAGGTGAAGGAGAAGCTGGAGGAGGAGGAAAAGGAAGAGGATAAGAGGACTTGAGTGGGGGAGAGGTGATGACAATAGGGCATTTAACTGAGAG
>NC_137069.1:27828513-27831013 GCF_032717465.1 Coenobita brevimanus
CCTGGACTTCTTATCATACCAAGTCTTCATCTTCTCCTGAGCAGCTCCTAAATTCTCTCTCACCAGCTGTAAAGCAGTGGACAGCCGTTCTTTGAACTTCATCACATACTCCAGCAGGTTGACGTCATCTTCCTCCGACAGCCAGCATTCCTTGAGTAGCTTAAGGGGTCCTCTTACTTCATGGCCAAACAGTAGTTCAAAGGGTGAGAAGCCCAGTGATTCATTTGGAGATTCTCTTGCGGCAAATACAACGAATGGAAGACCTTTATCCCAGTCTTTCTGATGTTCCAAACAGTATTTGTTGAGCATCGATTTGAGTGTTTGATGATATCTCTCCAACGCTCCTTGGGTCTGGGGATGGTAAGCTGAAGACGTGATCTGGGTGATCCCCAACTCTTTCAGAGACTGCTTGAAAACGTTTGACATGAAATTACTTCCCCGGTCTGACTGTACCTCCTTGGGCAGACCAAACTTTGTGAAGAACCCTAGCATTTCCTTAATCACGTTCTTTGCTGAGATATTTCTAAGTGGAATGGCTTCAGGATAACGAGTAGCCATATCAATCAGGGTCAACACACAAGAAAATCCTGAAGAAGTCTTAGGAAGAGGGCCCACAATATCCACCAACACACAGGTGAATGGCGTCTCAAAAGGAGGAATGGGAACTAGAGGTGCAACCTTTTCAGTCTGATTACACTTCCCCACAACTTGACAGGTGTGACAAGACTTACAATACCAAGAAACATCTCTGAAGATACCTGGCCAGTAGAAGTGTTTCAAAATGCGTGCCACAGTCTTCCTCACTCCAAGGTGTCCTGCCAAACTGGAATCATGAGCCACTCTAATGATATCCTGCCTACAAACACGAGGGATGACAACTTGATGTACAACCTCCCATTCACAGTCGGCTGATGCTGTTGGGGGTCTCCACTTCCTCATAAGTACTCCTGACTTTATATAATAACAAGTAGAAGCACCAGCTGACTCTTCCTCACTGCAAGCAGAGTTAGCTAGACCTTTCAACTCAGGGTCAGCAACCTGCAACTCAACCAACTCTTGACGAGACAAATTATCAACACTACGGGGTACTGCCTCATCTGGTGAGTGGTCCAAATTAGCAAGAAAAGTGTCAGCTAGGATAACATCATCATCATCATTATCCTCTAAATCACCAGTAACTTTAGACTTAGCCCTAGTGACAGCACATGCAGAGAACACATCAGGGACATCACAGTCCTGTGTCGTAGCCACTGGCTCACTAGACAACTGAGGAGCTGGACACACTTGACTTCCACCAATATCATTTCCAAGTAAGAAAGTTACACCTGACATTGGGAGTGTCTCAACCAACCCAACCATAACGGAGCCATTAACAAAACCAGACTCTAAATTCACTCTGCACAGAGGGACAGAGAAGTAATTATTCTCTACACCTTGTAAGATTACAGTTTCATCAGAGGAATTAAATTAGAGCCTAGAACACTGGTCAGCATAAGGGATTGGCAAGCACTTGTATCACGATATATTTTAACTGATTTCCTGTCATTACTGTCCAGAGGACTGACAAAACCATCAGACAGGAAATTAGCACATGAACTCTTGAGAGTGTCACCCACGTTACTGCTCAAAAAAGGAGCTTCATCATGAGAATTTAATTTACCCCTCAAAGCAGGTTCAGTTAACTCAGTTAAAGAATTATGGGAACTCTCAAGGGTGGACACTAGACCAATTGACTGAATATTTAAAGACTCCTTTTTGTTCACATCACGCTGTCTCCTGAAACATTTCTCCGTAGTATGACCAAGCTTACTACAATAAGTACATTTACTTTTCTGAAATCTAGAGGTGGAGCTATTATTTTCTTCCTGAAAAACATCATCTTTATTCTCTTTCCTGTTACCTGTACTCTGAGTAGAGGCAACGTACTTACTCTCAGCTTTCCTTTTTTCTTTAGAATCTCTCTTGTGAGTGAGAACATTTTCATCAGCTAAAACTGCAGCATCAGACAAATTATCTATTCTTCTCTCATCAAGATATAGGCTTACATCGTTATTAATACACCTTTTGAAGTCCTCCAGCAAAATCATCTGCTTAAATTTATCAAAATCAGAATCCACATTCTTAGAATTTAACCACTGCTCTAACAGATCTTTGATTTTTCCATACTCAACATGGGATTGCTTATCTTGCTTATAAGTTGTCCTAAATTATACTCTATAGGCTTCAGGAACAAGCTCATAGGCCTTAAGAATCAAGCTCTTAACTACATCATAATTATCAGATTGATCCTGAGGCAAAGATGCATAAGTTACTTGAGCTTTACCGGTGAGAACAGTTTGAAGGAGTACTGGCCAATACTTTTTGGTCCAATTAAAACCTGTAGCTACCCTCTCAAACAACTGAAAATACTTTGTTAAATTAGATTCATTAAAAGGAGGGACAAGTTTAACATTTTTAGCCACATCAAAATGATCAGAGCTAGATGATCCAGTTCCATAAT
>NC_137069.1:27836013-27843513 GCF_032717465.1 Coenobita brevimanus
TCCATATGCCCAAACCATCGCAACACCCTCTGCTCAACTCTACCAGCCATCTCCCGAACAACTCCAGTTCTCCTTCGCACTTCATCATTTCGCACTCGATCCATACGTGTCACTCCACACATACTCCTCAGACACCTCATCTCCATTACATTCAAACTTTTCCTCTCTGCTACACCCATATTCCATGTTTCAGCCCCATATAACGCAGTCGGTACCACAACGCCCTCATGCAGCCTTCTCTTTACATCCATTCTAAGCGAACGACATCTAAACACTTTTTTCATTCCTCCCAGCACCTTTCCTACTTCATTTATTCTAAACTTCACTTCTGCATCTATTCTTCCATCCATAGCAACATGCGACCCTAAATATTTAAAACACTCCACCTCCTCAAGCAACTCATCATTCAAAAGTATATTCATCTCCCTACCATCTACAAACCTCGTACACTTCATCACTTTACTCTTATTCTCATTTACTTCCAATTTCCTCCTTTCACACACCCTTCCAAACTCCTCTACCAACTGTCTCAATCTCTCCTCTGAATCAGCCACCAGTGCAGTATCATCTGCAAACAGCAGCTGCTTAAGATTCCACTCTCCACCATCGACATTGACCAGACTCAGACCTCCACCTAAAACAGTTGCATTCACCTCTCTTACAACACCACCCATATAAATATTAAACAACCAAGGCGACATCACACATCCCTGTCGCAGCCCCACTCTCACGGGAAGCCACTCACAGCATTTCCCACTCTTACACACGCTCTACTATTTAGATAAAAACTTTTCACCCCTTTTAGTAACCTACCATCAAGTCCATACAATCTTAAAACAGTCCACAAAGCCTCCCTATCAATTCTGTCATACGCTTTCTCTAAATCCATGAATGCCCAAAACACATCCTTGCCTTTCGCTAAATACTTTTCACACACTTGTCTCACAGCAAACACCTGATCCACGCATCCCCTCCCTCTCCTAAAGCCACACTGCTCATCACCAATTACTCCCTCTGTACTCTCTCTAACTCTCATAATTAACGCTCTACCATACACCTTACCTATAACACTCAACAGACTTATACCCCTAAAGCTAGTACATTCATACTTATCATCCTTGCCTTTATACAACGGGACCACACAAGCACTTGCCCAGTCAATTGGCACCATACCTTTCACAAAGCACACATTCAACAATCTTATTAACCAGTCAACAAGAGTCACTCCACCACTCTTCAGGAATTCAACAGGACACCCATCCATACCTGCAGCTTTCCCTGTTTTCAGCTCCTTTACTGCCTTCTCCACTTCCTCCTTCGTGATCAAAGAATCATTCAACTCTCCCAACACATTTATTCCTTGCACCCTTCCATCTGCCACAATCTCAGCTACCCTTTCCTCCTCTACATTTAACAATCTTTCAAAATACTCTGCCCATCTCTTCCTTACTGCATCAGTCTCAATTAACATCCTTCCATCCTCTGCTTTTATTCGCTCTTCCTTCCTCGACTCTCCCTTTCGCACCCTTTTCACCTCCTTCCAAAACATTTTCTTATTCTGTTGAAAATTCTCTGTCAGCCGCCTACCCCACCTCTCATCTGCTGCCACTTCAGCATCACACACAGCTCTTCTCACCCTATTCCTCCTTTCCTTATACCCCTCATATGACACCTCATCCTTCCTCTGCAGCCACACTTCATATGCACCTCTCTTCTTTGCCACAGCCATACTTACTTCCTCGCACCACTATTCACTTCTTTTTCTTACACCACCACCCACACGTCTCACACCACACACCTCTTCTGCATGCCCCACCACAGCACTCTTAAACAACTGCCAATCCTCCTCCACACTGCCATTATCCTAATCTTTCACTGCATTCCACTCATCTTTCAATTTCTCCTGATACTCTATCATTTTCTCTCTTTTATCCAACTCACTCACTTTCAAAACCTCCCTGCCACACCTAACCCTCCTAGCTCTCACCCATCTCATACCTACTCTTAACTTTCCCTCCACCAGGTAGTGGTCAGACATACCTCCACCCTTCCCTCTCAGAACCTTCACATCCAACAATCTTCCTATTACATTCCTAGACACAGTCACATAGTCCATCAAAGCTCTTTCAACAACCCTTCCACCCTCCTGTCTCACCCATGTATAC
Source organism: Coenobita brevimanus (assembly GCF_032717465.1). Taxonomy (NCBI): domain Eukaryota; kingdom Metazoa; phylum Arthropoda; class Malacostraca; order Decapoda; family Coenobitidae; genus Coenobita; species Coenobita brevimanus. Next base: position 27,838,179 of record NC_137069.1, read on the forward strand.
TTATAAATATCTTTCTTCTCAAACAGCGTATTTTCAATCACAATCTCTCGCGCAACACACATCCCTATCATTCGTTCCCCATTTTCATTTCTTCCAGGCACACCATGCATACCAACTACCCCTTCAACTGCTACATTTCCCACTCTAGCATTCAGATCTCCCATCATTACCACAATCACATTCGCTCCAAAACTCTGCAGACACTCACCAACATCATTCCAGAAAGACTCCCTCTCTTCTTCATCCCTTTCATTACCAGGCCTATATGCACTCACAAACAAACAACAACTCCCGTTCAAATTTCACTTTTACCCACATCAGTCTCGATGACACCTCCTTCCATTCAATCACACACTGCTGTACTTCCGGACTCACTAACAAGGCCACACCTTCTCTTGCCCTCCCTCTATCAGCACCAGACAATCTTCCAGTCACACTTCCAAACATAGACTCACCCTTCCCTTTCATCTTCGTTTCACTCAAAGCTAACACATCCAACTTTCTTCTCACAAACATTCTCCCAATCTCCTCCCTTTTAGCCTCAGTCGTACTACATCCACGCACATTCGTAGACCCAATCTTCAGGGTACGGGGATAACTCAATCCCCCATCCCTTTCTCTGGCCTGCCTCTTTTTAGGAACTAAAAAAACAGAGGAGGGGGTCTTTAGTCCCCTCACCCCGCCCCTTTTAGTCGCCTTTTACGACACCCAGGGAATAAGGTGGCAGTATTCTTCCTAACACAACCTGGCCGCAGAGTAGTAGTACCACCCCATAGTGCGGCCAGATTGTGTCCCCCCCCAGCCTTCAAAATCCCCTCAACAGTGACGTATTTCTTTGAAGCTGAATTAAATCGTCTGCAGGCCTGATGAAAGGGAAAAATGCGTCGTAGGATTTATGGTGTGTGTGTGTGTGTGTGTGTGTGTGTGTGTGTGTGTGTGTGTGTGTGTGTGTGTGTCTGTGTGTGCGCGCGCGCGCTTAATGCAGAAAAACGAAGATTGAACCCGAGTCCTGTATCCTGCAGAATTTGTTCCACCGAAGAATAAATGAAAAAAGGTAGGAAAGCGAAAATCGAGCTACATTCATTTCTTGTCTGAGCACATTGCATTTTTAATAGACTGGAGGTCATAGGCAGTGGGAGAGACAGACTGAGAAAGACAGTTCCAGAGGTGACCACTTGCATTATAGACTGAGAGTACCTGATGACTCACATGAGGAAGGTGGTGAGAAGAGAGATGAAACTGCAGAGAGACGGGTGCTGTGTGCCCTCGGCAATGGGAAAGGAATGCGTGGAGAGAGTTCGCATACTTTTATACAATTGCCGAAAGAAGTGATGGCTGAGTATGCTAAGGTTTTCGTTCAGCAATAATGCGCATACAGTACAGAGTGATCGAAGCATTCTGAAACACTGCCATCACTTCTTGGGGCGATTGTACAAGCCCTGGTGCGGTAACATTTTGCATTTAGGGGGTGGACACAAAAAAAGAGGTAAGAGTATTTAGCTAAAATAGACTGGTGCTGCGTGCCCGCCTTACTGAGTAACGCATCGCACTGACAGGGTTCGAAGTGAATGCCGGGATAACCAAAATGTATGAAATGAAATAAAAAGAAACAACAGATAAATAAGTAAAGCTGCTTCGAAAGTGGACGCCGAGATAAGAAAAAAAAAAAAATGCGGAATATGTGATCACCGAGATTTCAACACACACACACACACACACACACACACACACACACACACACACACACACACACACACACACACACACACACACACATGAAAGCCGAGTTGACAAAAAAAAAAGAAAAACAACAAACTTCATTAAATTAAGAAAAAAAAAGTTTGAAAATGGACGCAGATAAAAAAAAAGTTAAAAAATCGAAAGTTAGCTTGAAAATGGACGCTGAGGTTTAAACAAGAAAATGAAATAAAAAAAAATCTAAAAGTTGTCTCATTTTCAGGGTGATTATCCGACCTGTAAATGAGCAAGATGTTTACAGCAGGATTTTACGGCAAGATTTTGGAGTTACCTTGAACAAATGAGAAGGGAAATCAGAAAGCCAAAGAGAATGGTAAAAGTTGGGTGAGAGAGAGAGAGAGAGAGAGAGAGAGAGAGAGAGACTATGATCCGTATTCTCGCCGGGTAAGGAGGCGCACTAGCACCTCTTCATTAAAGATTTATTTTCCAGACTACTCGTTAACATCCCTTGGTTTGCTTCTCATGTCTTTTCGTATCGACATAGATTTCATAAATCACACACAGGATTACAATAACGCAGCGGAATGGGAAATAAATTGGGAAGGAAGAGGTGTTTAGAAGCCCATTATGAATAACAAACAAGACTGTAGCAACGGAGCAGAATCAGAAATAAACCGCTGAGGAAGAGGTGTTAGTAAGCTTCCTGACTGTACGAGAATACCACCCTGTGAAACTTTGAGGCTTCCGGTTACTAGAGTGTTTACGATTAGAACTACTTCTTCTTCTCTCCCTTTCTCCTCCTCCTCCTCCTCTGGAAAACGACCGCACCTTATCTACTTAGTGCGTTCGGGGAGGGGTAAGAGAGGAAAAACCAAAAACAGCACGACAACTATCCAGAGACCACCCACCCATTCATTCACTCAATTACGCCTTCAGAACCCCGTGCCTGAATAAACATACGCATAGTTTACAACCTCGAAATCGTGGAAATATTCATACGGCTTCTGACACTTGCATAGCCGGACAAAATTTGGAGTAAACGAAAGGGATGATTATAGTCGTTTACCTTGGTGCGTCTCATCCTTACCTGTGTGTACCCCGGTTTCTGCTCCGGTTGGTACGTATTTCACGTCTTACTCTACTCGGTTTCTACACTGGTTTCTTACCCCGGTTTCTCCTCCACTTCTTACTTCTACTCCTGTTCCATTTTCAGTTCCTACTCCCATTTCTACTCCACTCCTTCCTCCAGGTCCTACTTCTACTCCCGTTCCTATACAAGCTACAACTTTGATTCCTACTCCAGTTCCTACTTGGGTTCCTACTTCCTTTCCTACTTCACTCCTTCCTCCAGGTCCTACTCCTACTCCTGTTCCTATACCAGATACATCTCCGGTTCCTACTTCCTTCCTACTCGGTTCCTACTCCAGTTCCCACTCTTGTTTCTACTCGGTTCCTATTCCAGTTCTTACACCGGTTTACAGATGGGCCTCCTGATTGTATCGCTGTATGAATGCAAAATACAAAATAATATGCAATGTGTGTGTGTGTGTGTGTGTGTGTGTGTGTGTGTGTATCGCTGCCTGAATGCAAAATACAAAATAATATGCAATGTGTGTGTGTGTGTGTGTGTGTGTGTGTGTGTATCGCTGCCTGAATGCAAAATACAAAATAATATGCAATGTGTGTGTGTGTGTGTGTGTGTGTGTGTGTGTGTGTGTGTGTGTGTGTGTGCAAATCCGTACGCAACATATTGCCATTATGAGATGTGAGTGTCTGACAGCTTCGCTACTGCTAAAACTTTAATACGGATTTTCGTGCAAATAAATATTTTAGAGTAAGTACAATAACTCTCTCTCTCTCTCTCTCTCTCTCTCTCTCTCTCTCTCTCTCTCTCTCTCTCTCTCTCTCTCTCTCTCTCTCCTTTCCCGGTTTATTTTGTCTGTTTATTCTGAGGATGGTAGGTGGGGGTACTCACCATCCAATCATTTGATGTAGTGCTGCTCTCTGGTGTCTACCCTTTCCTCTTCGCCTTTCTTCTTTCCTTCCATCTTCTTCTTTCTTTACTCCAATCTTTCCTCGTCCTTCTGCTAACGGTTGACTTTACTCTCCCACTTCTGTCTTTCTTTCTTGCATTCTATTCTATTCCTTCAGCCTATGGGTGACTCTACACTGAGTGACAAGCCAAATGGTTTCCTGTACACCAGGAAGCCATTTAGTACCCTGGGTGGTAACTACTTCGTATATAACCAAATTATGGCGCCTGGTGATTGAATGGATAATTAAGATGCTCCAGTCGGATTAAGCCGGTGAAGGTTTACATCCAAGGGATGGTTGGGGTTTAGTGCTCACGTAATCCCATTCAGGGATGAATGAGGCTGGTCACTCTCATCTTAAATGTCAGGACCAACTTGCCTAGTCCTTGCTCTTACGCTTCTCATGGAGCAACGTAGGATTGGATGATGGATGGATGGGTGGATGTTTATTTTGTGTGTGTGTGTGTGTGTGTGTGTGTGTGTGTGTGTGTTTTATGCCTGTGGCTGTGTGTGTGTGTGTGTGTGTGTGTGTGTGTGTGTGTGTGTGTCTGTCTGTCTGTCTTTTTTTTTATTGTGTGTGTGTGTGTGTGTGTGTGTGTGTGTGTGTGTGTGTGTGTGTCTGTCTGTCTGTCTGTCTGTTTTTTTTTTTACTGTGTTTGTGTGTGTGTGTGTGTGTGTGTGTGTGTGTGTGTGTCTGTCTGTCTGTCTCTTTTTTTTTACTTTTTATGTTTGTGTGTGCGTGTGTGTGTGTTATTTGGTCTGTGACTGTGTGCGTGTGTTTGTGTGAATAATGATTAGCTAGTTAATGTGTGTGTACGTGTCTTCGTGTGTATGCTTGCATGAATGTTTGCGTGTACGTGTGCCGTTACCCACCCTATCACTCCCACTCCGTATATCTTATCAGTAATTACCAGTCTCCATCAAACCATTGGGGAAGGCGATGGTTCAATCGGTAGAGAGATAGTCTGCAGTCCTGCCGGACCCAGGTTCAAATCCCCGCTAGGGCAGGAACAGTTTAAGGATTTGAATTTCATAAAAACAGACTTTACTGATCTACCAGAAGACCCGGCAACATGTCGTAAAAATACCCCCTCTAATACCAATACACCAGTCCTGTATGAGACAGCCCTAGCATGTATTCAATATGGACGGTGGGTGTTAGCGCCGAAGTGGTGACATGTAGAGATGCATGGTATGTAGGAGGACTACTGGGCCTTGAGAGCAGGCTGTGAAGCCTATGCCCAATGTCGAACACACATAAAAAAAAAAAAAAAGTTTTATCGCTCGTTCCTAAATATTTCATGTCCGATACTGCAGTTTCATTCATGAAAAAGTAAAAATAAAAATAAATAAAATCACTTTTTTCCTCCTCTAATACACCAAGTTTATTTTCATTCAATATGCAGTTTATTTTTCAAGGGGAAGATATATACTCAACAAAATTATAAACGCACGAAGAGGTTATTTTGTTTTATTTATTGATCCAACAGAAAATAAATCCGCACATTAATTTTTATTTTATTCTAGACATAGTACTGAAATCACATTAACATTATTAACGATTTTCTGTGAACATTTCACAACTTATCACAGCCTAAAGAGAC
>NC_137069.1:27848513-27851013 GCF_032717465.1 Coenobita brevimanus
ACTCTTATTCTCATTTACTTTCAATTTCCTCCTTTCACACACCCTTCCAAACTCCTCTACCAACTGTCTCAATCTCTCCTCTGAATCAGCCACCAGTGCAGTATCATCTGCAAACAGCAGCTGCTTAAGATTCCACTCTCCACCATCGACATTGACCAGACTCAGACCTCCACCTAAAACAGTTGCATTCACCTCTCTTACAACACCACCCATATAAATATTAAACAACCAAGGCGACATCACACATCCCTGTCGCAGCCCCACTCTCACGGGAAACCACTCACAGCATTTCCCACTCTTACACACGCTCTACTATTTAGAGAAAAACTTTTCACCCCTTTTAGTAACCTACCATCAAGTCCATACAATCTTAAAACAGTCCACAAAGCCTCCCTATCAATTCTGTCATACGCTTTCTCTAAATCCATGAATTCCCAAAACACATCCTTGCCTTTCGCTAAATACTTTTCACACACTTGTCTCACAGCAAACACCTGATCCACGCATCCCCTCCCTCTCCTAAAGCCACACTGCTCATCACCAATTACTCCCTCTGTACCCTCTCTAACTCTCATAATTAACACTCTACCATACACCTTACCTATAACACTCAACAGACTTATACCCCTAAAGCTAGTACATTCATACTTATCATCCTTGCCTTTATACAACGGGACCACACAAGCACTTGCCCAGTCAATTGGCACCATACCTTTCACAAAGCACACATTCAACAATCTTATTAACCAGTCAACAAGAGTCACTCCACCACTCTTCAGGAATTCAACAGGACACCCATCCATACCTGCAGCTTTCCCTGTTTTCAGCTCCTTTACTGCCTTCTCCACTTCCTCCTTCGTGATCAAAGAATCATTCAACTCTCCCAACACATTTATTCCTTGCACCCTTCCATCTGCCACAATCTCAGCTACCCTTTCCTCCTCTACATTTAACAATCTTTCAAAATACTCTGCCCATCTCTTCCTTACTGCATCAGTCTCAATTAACATCCTTCCATCCTCTGCTTTTATTCGCTCTTCCTTCCTCGACTCTCCCTTTCGCACCCTTTTCACCTCCTTCCAAAACATTTTCTTATTCTGTTGAAAATTCTCTGTCAGCCGCCTACCCCACCTCTCATCTGCTGCCACTTCAGCATCACACACAGCTCTTCTCACCCTATTCCTCCTTTCCTTATACCCCTCATATGACACCTCATCCTTCCTTTGCAGCCACACTTCATATGCACCTCTCTTCTTTGCCACAGCCATACTTACTTCCTCGCACCACTATTCACTTCTTTTTCTTACACCACCACCCACACGTCTCACACCACACACCTCTTCTGCATGCCCCACCACAGCACTCTTAAACAACTGCCATTCCTCCTCCACACTGCCATTATCCTGATCTTTCACTGCATTCCACTCATCTTTCAATTTCTCCTGATACTCTATCATTTTCTCTCTTTTACCCAACTCACTCACTTTCAAAACCTCCCTGCCACACCTAACCCTCCTAGCTCTCACCCATCTCATACCTACTCTTAACTTTCCCTCCACCAGGTAGTGGTCAGACATACCTCCACCCTTCCCTCTCAGAACCTTCACATCCAACATTCTTCCTATTACATTCCTAGACACAGTCACATAGTCCATCAAAGCTCTTTCAACAACCCTTCCACCCTCCTGTCTCACCCATGTATACTTATAAATATCTTTCTTCTCAAACAGCGTATTTTCAATCACAATCTCTCGCGCAACACACATCCCTATCATTCGTTCCCCATTTTCATTTCTTCCAGGCACACCATGCATACCAACTACCCCTTCAACTGCTACATTTCCCACTCTAGCATTCAGATCTCCCATCATTACCACAATCACATTCGCTCCAAAACTCTGCAGACACTCACCAACATCATTCCAGAAAGACTCCCTCTCTTCTTCATCCCATTCATTACCAGGCCTATATGCACTCACAAACAAACAACAACTCCCGTTCAAATTTCACTTTTACCCACATCAGTCTCGATGACACCTCCTTCCATTCAATCACACACTGCTGTACTTCCGGACTCACTAACAAGGCCACACCTTCTCTTGCCCTCCCTCTATCAGCACCAGACAATCTTCCAGTCACACTTCCAAACATAGACTCACCCTTCCCTTTCATCTTCGTTTCACTCAAAGCTAACACATCCAACTTTCTTCTCACAAACATTCTCCCAATCTCCTCCCTTTTAGCCTCAGTCGTACTACATCCACGCACATTCGTAGACCCAATCTTCAGGGTACGGGGATAACTCAATCCCCCATCCCTTTCTCTGGCCTGCCTCTTTTTAGGAACTAAAAAAACAGAGGAGGGGGTCTTTAGTCCCCTCACCCCGCCCCTTTTAGTCGCCTTTTACGACACCCAGGGAATAAGGTGGCAGTATTCTTCCTAACACAACCTGGCCGCAGAGTAGTAGTACCACCCCATAGTGCGGCCAGATTGTGTCCCC
>NC_137069.1:27856013-27886013 GCF_032717465.1 Coenobita brevimanus
ACATATCGGGAGAATATGCCGGCCAATTCAGGACAGGAACATCCTCGTCATCCAGGAAGTCCGTGCAGATCCTGGCAGTGTGCGGTCGGGCATTATCGTGCTGGAATGTCACGTGATGGAGGCGGACAAATGGCACGACAATGGGCCTCAGGATCTCGTCGCGGTACCTCTGCGCGTTCAGGTTGCCCTCAACGAAATGCAGCTGGGTATGCTGTCCGTGGCAAACGCCTGGCCAGACCATCACACTTGCACCACCATGTGCCACCCGACGCACGACATTGACATTAGCATAACGCTCGCCCACACGTCGCCATACGCGTTGCCTACCATTGGCGCGGTAAAGTTGATAGCGTGATTCATTGCTGAACAGCACCGTCCTCCACCGCGCAAGTCTCCACCGAAGGTGACAGTTAGCCCAGTCGACTCGGTTCTGCCGGCGTACGGGGGTCAGGTCCAAACCCCGGTGCGGTCGACGGGCGCAGAGACCTGCCTCCCTCAGACGATTTCTGACCGTCTGAGCCGAGATCCGCCTGTTGTGGATTCCGACCGTCTCATCTGCGGTCCGGGTCGCTGGGCGCAGGCGATCACACAGGTGCTGGAGTCGCATGTGCCGCTCTTGTGCGGGAGTGGTCACACGTGGTCGGCAGGCATGTGGGCGGTTCACAGTTCTGCCAGTTTCTCGGAACCGACTTCTGAGGCGACTGATGGTTGAATGATGCACATTCAATTGTCCGGATACCGCTGTCACAGACATTCCAGCATTGAGCATGCCAATGGCACGCTCCCTCATGGCTTGTGACATCTGTGGCATTGTGACTTCTGACAAAAGTCCACATTTCAGGGTTGCCCTTTATTTTCCCAAGCGCAAGGAGTGACTGTGTACTGGTCATGACTATAATGACTCAATGATTCAGTAAACTCAGTGGGGGTGGTCGGTGAGTAGTGGGTCGCCATAACTGAGCAAAACAAGCCGTTCAGTACACCCACAAAAACAATTTTATGAAAAATTCTATAACAGGTCATACTAACTTCACATTTTTGGTTCGTGCGTTTATACATTTGCTGAGGGTATATTACCGGCCCTGTCCTTCTCACTTTCACTAATGTTTTTTCGGACCCGAGGTTCTTCACACCCGTTGCCTCTGGAGCCCCCGAGTATTACGACCCTGATGATCCCGCATGTCTAGTAAGTTTTTTTGTTTACACCTGATTTAGTTTTAATTAACAGTATATTTAGCACTGTTTGAGAGGTGATTTATTTTTACCAGTGTCTGCAGTATTAACGCTCCTAAGGTGGTATTCTCGTTGGTTAAGGAAGCTCCCTAACATCTTTTCCTAAGAGATTTATTTGGGTTATTACCGTGCATTTTACTGTCCTGTTCTTCGTCGGTTTAATGAAGCTCCCTAACACCTCTTCCTAAGCGATTTATTTGGCTTCTTACTTCTTAATGTCCTTTTCTGCCTTATATTAATACGTCCATATCGTCAGACTCTGCATAAATAACATACAAAAGGATATTAACCAGCCACATCTAAAAACCAATAGGTAAGGTAGAGATGTTTACAAAAGGATATTAAGCAGCCATGTCCAAAAACAAATCACTTAGGAAGAGGTGTGAGGGATTTCAGCTGATTAAAATCATCTGGAGTAGGCTAGAGGACTAGAGCTGGCCCAAGGATGAGAGGGTTGACGTCTTCTTCATTTCTTTTTATCTCTTTATTCACAAGGGCACACATTCTCTCTCTCTCTCTCTCTCTCTCTCTGCAAGAGTGTGTGTGTGTGTGTGTGTGTGTGTGTGTGTGTGTGTGTGTGCGCGCTCCTACTTCACACGTCTTTTATACCTCTGATATACAGCTAAATTTTATACCTCTGATATACAGGTAATTTTACACCTCTGATATACAGGTAATTTTACACCTCTGATATACAGGTAATATTGCACCTCTGATATGCAGGTAATTTTACACCTCTGATATACAGCTACATTTTACACCTCTGATATACAGGTAATTTTACACCTCTGATATATAGCAAAATTTGCACCCCTGATATACAGGCAATTTTACACCTCTGATATACAAGTAATTTCACACCTCTGACAGCTAAATTTTACACCTAAGACAGACAGGTAAAAGGACACCTCTGATATACGGGGATATCTACACCTCTGACTCAATTAAATAGCCAAATAAACAAGGAAATACAAGCTAAAGCCTTCATTTATCAAACTTAATGTATTGGGGTACAGGACGCACGAATGGAATGCTGTAATTCATTTTTCCCTCTAGTTTCTAATTTCCATCACTTCATATTACACTGGAAGGCTTGAAAATGCTAAAATGCTAAATGCTAAGCTGCTAAAATGCTAAATGCGAAGGTGCTAAAATGCCAAATGCTAAGCTGCTTAAATGCTATAATGCGAAGGTGCTAAAATGCTAAATACATGCTTTGAACTTTTTCCGAAGTTGAATAAAATGGTGTGTAGGCAGCAGGAGCAAACAAATGGTCAAATTCTTTGTTTGCTTGTACCATACGTTCTTAGATATAATTAATTATTTTTTACAATTTTTCTTGACAAGCTTTTTTTTTTTTTTTTTTTTTTTGTTCTGACGCACTGTAATATTATCTATTTATCTACATCTGTCTATGTCTATCTGTCTGTCTGAAAACACACTCACACACACACACACACACACACACACACACACACACACACACACACACACACACGACTTGAAGGGATAAGTAGTAGGGGAGGTCACATAGAAGGGCACACACACACACACACACACACACACACACACACGACTTGAAGGGATAAGTAGGAGGGGAGGTCACATAGAAGGGCACACACACACACACACACACACACACACACACACACACACACACACACACACACACACACACACACACACACACACACGACTTGAAGGGATAAGTAGTAGGGGAGGTCACATAGAAGGAAACACACACACACACACACACACACACACACACACACGACTTGAAGGGATAAGCAGGAGTGGTGGTCATATGGAAGGGAACACACACACACACACACACACACACACACACACACACACACACACACACACACGACTTGAAGGGATAAGCAGGAGTGGTGGTCATATGGAAGGGAACACACACACACACACACACACACACACACACACACTAAAAATAATAATGATTCTAGATGTCACGAATTGGCGCGAGCGTGTTTATAAGTTCGTAACATTTTATTTAGAGTGAAAACCGCTAATTCTAGTGGAATTCTCATTGTGTATCGCTCATTTCAACCGTCCACGCATTCGCTCGATTGGGACTGTTTTTAGAACATTCTTCTCAGTTTCATAAGTGATCATCCTTGCGTGCAACATTAGCACCTTCGCTGAGTGAGTAATTCTGAGTGTATATCACTCACATTATTTCCGTTGGCCGTTAGCAAGCGCGGCCGGCCCTCGCCTCTCTCTCACAATTTGAAGTCAGTCAGGATCGGAACGTCGTGAGAGCAGGTTCTTTTGGGCCCAGTGTGGAGCAGCGCTGCCGTTGTCCAGCGAGTTCCGGAAATCTCCACTCAGCATGAATCGGCGTAGAGGTTTAGTGGTTGCAGCGTCCGTCCTACATGCAGACGCCCAGTTCTATTCCGCTTAGCCCACTCTCTGACCAGTATTTCCTTTCGTTTTTCCTAGGCTTAAGAGTTTAGCTTTTGAGTGAGCGAGTGAGTGTGTTTCCTTATTTTGAATTCATTTGAGACTCATGTAACATAAAATTTACTTCAGTGTAATTAATAAATTTACAGTTCTTTTTCTTGAGCTTAATGTAATGTAAACTCGTGTTTTATTCCTCCACATTAAGCTTATTTTACTTCCCGCTCCTAGTTCGCATATACGCTTTGTATAATTCATAACTGGTACTTAGGCCAGTCCTCTTGTACTAAGCTTAAATCCATTGTGCCAGCCTGGAGTTAATGCACCGGCAAGAACCTGTTTATCATTAATAGCATTAGTTATTGATTATGAGGGGTGGAGTCACTTTCTCCAGAGGCTAACAATACACAAACACCCCGTGTGAGTAAATGGTCTCTGCTGTGTACTGTTGAGATAGTCTATAAATTTTCTTCCTTAGAGAATCGGTGAAGTAAGCAGACATAAAGTAAACTTACTGCTTGATTTTCACAACTCAATTCATTGTCTCTATTTTCAAGCAAAACACATAATCATTATTTAATTTTTAAATTCACAAAAACTCCGTGACATCTGGTGACATCATTCCAGGATATTAACTCCTAGCTCTAAAGTTATTCACGAGATAATACTCACTCACTCATACTTAGGAATTTATCATTAAAGTCTATAGGCACTATCTTACTGGTGATTATTGATTCATTTCCATTAATTTTACGTAATAGTTTTGACAGTCAGTTGTTTGTTTAATTTTCTTTCTTTATCAGTTTAACTACTTATACTGGTCACCAATAACCTGTGCCTATATTCTTCATTCTTGATTATTAACATTTCTCTGCAAAATAGCAGTCAGTACTTAGTCTCTAGTTCACTCAGACTGAGTTACCATCATGTCTACCGACGTCTATGTACAGGAAGCTAAAGATATGGGGCTTAGCGACCCCGAGAAAATTAAGGACTACGTCCTCTCTCGGTTTAGTTACGAGGAGCAACATGAGAATGATGCTTGTGAAGAGCGTCAAATTCAGCATGATGAACGCGAAAGAGAACGTGAATATGAGTGAGAACAGCGCGAGGAACGTGAGAGAGAACATCAACACGAGCAAAAACAACGCGAACTCGAGTTAGGACAAGAGTGACAACAATGCAAATACGAGTAAAAACAACGCGAACTCGAGTTAGAACAAGAGCGAGAACAATGCAAATACGAGCGAGAACAACGAGAGAGAGGGCGAGAACATGAACGTGCCGAGCGCGGGGCATGTGAAAAACATGAACTTGAAATGCTGAGGCTCAAACGAGACTCCTTGGCTTCAGACACATCTGGTGCAGCTAACCCAAGCTCCACGAGCGCTCTCCCTGCACATGTTGTGGTGAACCCACACATCAAGCTTCCTCCATACAGGGAAGGTGAGCGAATCGAGCCATTCATAGCTCATTTCGAAGACATGGCTCAGCTGTACCATCTGGATGATGCAGCTAAGCGGCTCCAGTTCCTTAGCTTGTTTGAGGTCCCTGCTCTCGATATTCTCCACAGAATTCGTGGAGACAATCTTACGTATGAGGTGATGAAGGCCGTGCTCATCAAAGCGTACGGTCTCACAGTTGACGACGCCAAGAGTCAGTCTGTGAGGGCTCATTCACAAGAAAAAGAGATTGCCATTCAGTTTCTTGACCGGCTTACTGCTTACTTAGATGAGTGGATGGAGAAAGATGAAACTCCTTCCACACGTGAGGGGATAATTGACCTTATGCTGCGCACGCAGCTAGAAAATTCGTGGCCTGCCGAACTTATGGGTCAGCTTAAGATCTGCCAGGTAAGGGATGCCAGCCAAATGGTGGAGAAGGCTGATGCATTCTTCACTGCATACGGGTATCAAACTCATAAGCAGCATACCTGGAACAGGAAAGCTGATGAATCTGGGAAACCATCTCAGACTGAACCCCAGCAACAAGGCTGTTCTCAGAATAATGGCCAAGGTCCAAGCAAATCGCAGAGGAAGGACCAGCGGCAAAATACCCAGAAACCTGAGTGGACGCAGTACGACAAGCAGAACCGTAACCAGCAGCAGTACCGGTATTTCAAGCAACAGCAGGGCAAGGACAAACCACGTAACCCTCAGTCAGGACAATTGACTCTAGTGTATCGGTGGCAGGATGCAAATGCAGCCTTCATTCCACAACAAGCGCACAGTGGTGCCAACCCCGGCAGTACAGGTACTTCTCCACAGTTCACTGATCCCCCAGCGACAGTGAACTCTCAATCTCAGGTGGTCAATGCTCCAACTCCTCAGATGGTGGGCATGACCCCTCAGGCATCTAGTTCTCATGGCACCACATTTGCTGCATCATTTGTTCCACAGTCTCACCAGTGACTGGCTGCTACCTCCTCAGACCCTTCCACCAGTAACACTGCCTTTCTCGATCAGCCAGGGTTTGTGGGAGGTGTTTCTGTAAATGTCCTGAGAGATAATGGTTCCTCAGGTTGCTCTGTCAAGCAAAGTTTAGTTCGGGTATGCAGATCCAAGTTAGACTTATTGATGGATCAGTGAGATTGTTCCCTGGGGTACGTATCCAGGTAGCATCCCCTTTCTACACTGGCTTGACAGCTGCTGTTGTCATGCCAGAACCCCTGTTTGACCCCATTATCGGCAACTTACCAGGGGTCAAAAACAGTTGCACTGAAGACGCTACTCAGACTTCGGCTGCAGTAACACAAGCCATCGCTGAGGCTCCAAATTGTGTCACCCCTGTGACCATTGCATCGCCGCAAGATCTGATGTGTAGCCAAGTTATTGTTCAAGAACAACATTCTGACCCGACACTTGCTGCCGTGCAAAAGAAACAAAAGGGTAGAGTGATAAAGTATTCACAGGAAGGTCAAGCCAAGTTCCTTCGTAAACAAGGATGGCTGTACCGTGAGTCACGAACACCCCAGGGCGAGGTTCGACTGCAGTTTATCGTTCCTGCAAAGTATCGCCAAGCAGTGTTAGAATGGGGTCATTGTTCAGCTTCAGGAGGTCACGTGGGCAAAAGGAAAACCCAGGGCTGTATCTGTGCTGACTTTTTCTGGCCAGAGATGGGACGAGAAATAGATAGCTTTGTGCGTTCCTGCAATGTGTGTCCACGTAACATCAATCAGGGACACGTCCTTCCTGTGCTCTTTGAATCCACACCCATAATCTCTGAAGCAGTTGAAAGAGAGGGCAGTGGTAATCTGGGTGCAGACCTGACGTCTCGCCCGTTGGCCCAATAGGACACATCGTGTGCAGGGCCTGTACACACATATGTACCGTAGGTTAATGGGAAGTTTGAGACCCTCGTAAGGACAATCCGAGGCTGTGTATGAATTACCTTGTGGAACGTCTCAAGCTGTGAACCTCTCTGAGGATTCCCGGAGAATGCACATTATGAGTGTTCACACCCACGGTGGGTATTAAAATGTGACCTGCCCGAGATTGCATAGGGATTATCAGCTTCCTGTCATTAATCGTAAGTGTAGTGTTAGGTTAACCAGTAAACTGCTTGTTCTGAGAGATTTGAGCAATTCAGGAACTGGCACATTTCCTGATTAATTAGGTAGGTTTAACCAATAAACTGCCCGTTCTCAGAGATTTGTGCAATTCAAGAACTGGCACGTTTCCTGGTTAATAATGCTAGGTTAACCAGTAAACTACAAGGGTCCTGAGAGATTTGTGAATCCAAAGACTACGTTTCCTGGTTAATAATAAACATAAGTACTGATCTAGGCAGAGAGAGAGAAATGACACTTTTGATTATCCACCCTGATTCCTTTCGCAGGTGCAGCTGGCGGGTGCAGCATTGTCGTGCAGATCAGCTGATCGTCTCTGCTGCATGCTGCTGCCTCTTCTCTTCTGCCTCGTCGTCTCTTTACTATTAATTTGTATTATATCATTTTACACATAGGCACAGTTACACCACAACTGTCACACCTACACCGTGTATTACATACATCACTCTACATAACAATTAGTTGTTAGTGTAAATGTAGCAAACTTTTGCTCCGTTTGACCTGAGTACAGGATTTTTCATCATCATCATGGAGTTTTTTCCTCAAGCTTGCCTCTATTAACGTAAATACGAAGTTTTTACGTTCATGGGCGACTGTGATTTTCTCCTGTAGCAGGGTAGTACACACACCACAGTGTGAGTCTTGTGTGACTGAGTTAGGATTTATGTGTATGTATATCGATTTTTCTTTTTTCTGAAGGAAAAAAAAAATTGATTTTGATGGGGCGTAATGTCACGAATTGGCGCGAGCGTGTTTATAAGTTCGTAACATTTTATTCAGAGTGAAAACCGCGAATTCTAGTGGAATTCTCATTGTGTATCGCTCATTTCAACCGTCCACGCATTCGCTCGATTGGGACTGTTTTTAGAACATTCTTCACTGTTTCATAAGTGATCATCCTTTCGCTCGACATTAGCACCTTCTCTGAGTGATTTATTCTGAGTGTACATCACTCACATTCTTTCCGTTGGCCATTAGCAAGCACGGCCGGCCCTCTCCTCTCTCTTACAATTTGAAGTCAGTCAGGATTGGAACGTCGTGAAAGCAGGTTCGTTTGGGCCCAGTGTGGAGCAGCGCCGTCGTTGTCCAGCGAGTTCCGGAAATCTCCACTCAGCGTGAATCGGCGTAGAGGTTTAGCAGTTGCAGCGTGTATCGGTACACGGCTAGCACTAAATGTCGTGCCACCACTAGCACCAATAAATATTATGTGTTCTGCTGTTATAGTATAACTAGACCACCGTGTTGGAGATCGACGACACTATCTGTAGTACACGTCAGCTACTCGCCGTCACTGCCCGACACTTCCCACCAAAGGTCCTCTGCCACTAGAAGGTGGAAGCTGGTCTGTTATTAAGTGGTAGCGTAAGGTGACAGAAATGAGCAGATTAAATCTCTCTTTATTGGGTACAGAATAATATAACTGCGACCCAAGAGATATGTAAGAGCGATACCACCTCCCTTTATAACTATAAAACGGCTTCTGACGCTGTACACTCACCGAGCCGACTAGGGCGCGGTGCTGAGGTCAGCTAAAAAGTGAGGTGCCGAGCATTTACATATACTCTGGGCTTATGCAAAAAGTAGAGATAAATGACAACTCTACTAGCACATTATACACCTCTATAAAATGGTATTAAGTACATTCCCATATACCAACATAATAAATGGTTCCCCAGGACTTTACACTTACGCACTATTTAGATATCTTTTCACTTCTCCTAACCTTCATTTTATAATTGAAACAGGGTGGCCCTTATGGTCTGCCATCCACCTTCTTTCTATACCACAGCTAACAGCGAAATGGTATTTGGTTGTTCATCATTCACACTTCATTACACACTGTTAATTATGACTAAACAGTTTTAAAAATTATTATGTACAATGTGTGATACTACAACTTCATATGGAAAAAGATGTTGACACCAGAACATCGCTCGGCCACACCATTGACGTCCTCGTCGACACTGTTGTCCTAACTACCGTGTAGCCTAACCAGAGTGTAGGGTAGTTAACTATTCAGGAACAGCCACTTGCAATCCGCGAGTACGGACACGTGGTCTCAGTGGGTTCCCTAATTGGCGCCTTAAATAGTAGCCTAAACCACAAACACAGGACAAGACCACAATAAGTAGAAGACCAACACCAGGACCAAAATAGGAAGGAGAAAGGTATGAAGGAAGATAGGACAGTACATAAGGCTCTAAATCAGTCCTGTTCAGGTGGGAGAGGAAGGTAAGCTCCTTTACTACATGAGACAGCCTGTTCACATTCAAGGAAGTAACATTGAATGAAGGTAAAAAGGGTCGTAACTGGGATGAGAAGTTCACTGTCAAAGCTAGATGATGCTTGCTAGGCAGAACTGCTATCTCTTGACTTTGTAACTCACAAAAATCAGGTGCAACATAGTACCCCTTTACTGTAAGGAATTGATTCTGTGAGGCACAAATCACAGTTACATCCTCTGTCTCAGGAAAGTAAAAGTACTGTTTCGCATGAATATGAGCATGGAAAACTGACTTCAACTGAATGGGTTGGAAGGTGCAACGTTGCAGAGCAGAGGAAGTATTTGTGTCCAACAAGGCCCTTTTACACTCCTCTATCTTTAATGGTACGAAGATAAAATGGAAAGCAGGACATACATGGAGATCAAGAAATGAGGCCTTACACTTCTCAAATTCATCCACAGTCGTTTCTGCTACATATTTCTTGTCATCTGAGACAACTAGCACCACTGGACCCTCTTCAATAACAACAAGTGTATTATTAGCAGTAGCAAAAGGGAAGGAAATGAACCGCCATGCCTGGTATGTTACAGCATTCCTCATAGGTACCAATATCAGGATGCCTTCATGGGTCAACTGGGCCTTTAACAATGGGTAATAATATTCCAGTTGACTCAGATCAAAGAGTGGCATAAGTCCATGCTTCCACATTGCTATATCAAGTGCATTTGTTAGTATATTAGTAGGCAGCAATAAAGCATTAACCCTGTTCAACTTGCATCGATTAAGCCGTCCACCATATTGGCTGCATGCTTCTCCAAAGCAGTGGTTGACTCGTCGAGAGCATGTAAGTACTCAGCGAATAACACCAAGTTAGCTAGGGTTGGTAGGTTAATTTGGATGTTGTTCACAAGCTCTACTAGATGGTTGGTAGTCCTAATTATCTTGTTAGCTTTGTTAGTGAACTCATCTAACTGTTTATACACATGCATGATTAATCTATTATTGGCTTTAGCGGCCAGTGTCAAGTCATGCATCTGTCTACCCAATTGCACTACATCCTTATCTAATGCCGTGCCAAAGAGTTGTTGAGACAGGATTCCTAGAAAATCCACAAGTCCTCTCTTAGTACGTGCATGGACATGCTTGGAAAGATCAGAGTGTACGTTAGGTAAAGCAACATGCAAGTTAGTAAGCCTGTCGGTGAGCCTGTTTATATGCCTAGTCTGAAGCTCAAAAATTCCATGCAAGGTTCGTTCCAAAGCTTCAGTGTCAGAGTTCGTCAATCGTGGGTTTCGATTAAACATCTTTCCCACTTCCAATAGTTGCTGTCTGAGATTCGACAAGCCCTTGGAGACCTCCTTGACAATATCTGGCGTTTGGAGATAGCCTTCCATTGGATAGTAGACGCATACTGCATCTTCCACTACTACGACTTCTCCAAATGGGCTCTTCAGTGCTCCTGGCATTAACGCAGTCGTGTCCGTGTCCGACGTCTTTCCATAGGTCCACCCCAAGCAACGCACGAGGAGTATGAGCCACAGCCACATTTTTTTTTCTGCAAGAGAAGATACTCCCTTAATCACTCTTGTTGTGGGATCGTAGCTTGCTGCGATACTCTTGGTTAGGGACAGGTACGGACGACAACATAGACTGCGACGAAGACAGAGGGGACAACACATCAGACGATAGGCCTAGCTCTTGACTTACTAGTTTGATCCTATCAGCATGTACTACCTCCTGAGTTCCATTAGCTTCATCCTTTATTCTATAAGTATTTCCACGTACTCGTTCCACAACGGTATATGGTCCGCGGAACTTAGGTCTGAGCTTGGAAATTCTCTCAGGGTTGTGGATCATGACCTTCTGGCCTGCCTGTAACGTCTTTTCTTGACTACCTTTGTGTTGTTTCGCCATCATCTCCGCTCTTGAGGCTTTTAATCTTTTCCGTACTTCACTGTGTATACGTTGGAATTTCAACAACTGTACCTTTGCGTAGTCTTCTTCGTTGTATACTGGAGTAGGAGGTCCAGCCAACAAATCGTAGGGTAACACTTTCTCTTCTCCATAAAGGATATAATGAGGAGACTTCCCAGTTGATGAATTTTCTGAGGAGTTGATGGTCGCCGCTACATGTGGTAACCAGTCTTCCCAGTTATCCTCTTGATTTGAGGTTATTACTGGTCTCAAGACTTCCAGTATCTTCCTGTTTGTCCTCTCCACCAGGCCATTGGTCTTAGGACTGTAAGGCGTTACAAAAACAAGCTTTACTCCATACATATGACAGATTTCTTATAACACCTGGTTACGAAATTCACTGCCATTATCGCTGAGCAATACCTTGGGTGTAGAGTATGGACAAATCACTGAAGTCACAAAAGCGTGCACCACCTCCTCTGAAGTTTTTGTCTGTAAAGGTGCTAAAACAGTGAATCGTGAGAAATGGTCCACTGCCACCAGTACATAACTTGAACCTTGACGACTTCTCGGCAACGCTAGAGATCAATGGAGACTGTATCCCAGGGTTTTTCCGGTAGAGGATACTCTAAGATGGGAGTCGGAAGTCCTGTCATTCCTCGTATTTCCGCGCATTTGACACATTGACTGACGTGGGCTTCTATGTCCTTCCTCATGGTCGGCCAAGAGTATTTCTTTCTCGCCTCACGTATGCATCTATCGCGACCGGGATGACCCGCTTGAGGTACGTCATGAACTAACTGTAGCACGGCTATGGTAGCAGCAATGTTTCTACTCAACGCGTTGGCTACAACATTTTGACGGCCTGGTAAATATCTGACCTCTGGATCAAACTCCATTACCTTGCCAAACCAACGCACAACCTTACCGTGCAAGTTTTTTCCTTTAAACAAGTCGCGTATGGGTGCATGGTCAGTTAAAACAATTATCGGTAGCCAAAGATATCTCGGAAATGTCCTAACGCCCACACGACTGCTAATGTCTCCAAATGTGTCGTCGAATAGTTCTTCTCTGGGGGTCTTAGTGCCCTACTAGCATACGCTATGGTATGTGTCTTTCCTTGCTCATCCTTCTGCTGTAACACCGCTCCCAGACCCAGACCTGAGGCATCCGTGCACAGATAGAAAGGTTGAGTATAATCAGGAAACGCTAATACGGGTGCTTCTGACATGGCGTGTTTGAGCTCGTTGAAGCTTTTCTCTTCCGAGGGTCCCCATTTCCATGCAGCGTCCTTCTTAAGTAGCATCGTTAAAGGTGATGCTATGATGGCATACCTGTGGACAAAACTCCTATAAAAGCCAGTGAGGCCTAGGAACGATCTTATCTGATCCTTGTTCTGTGGTGTAGGAAAATTTAACATTGGCCTTACCTTGTCCGGCACAGTCTTGATGCCATTACCATCAACTAGGTGTCCTAAAAATCTAATACTGGATTTCAGAAATTCACACTTAGATAGCTTAATTTTCAGACCTGCGGATCTCAAGGTTTCCATCACTCGTTATAACTTGTTAAAATGACTGTTAACATTGTTACTCACGATGATTAGGTCATCTAGATATGCTAAGACGTCTTGCCCTAACATCTCGCCAAACAATTGGTTTATCATCCGCTGAAATGTTAAAGGAGCATTACTCAGTCCAAAAGGCATCCGGAGAAATTCAAAGTGCCCACGGTGAGTGCTAAAAGCAGTAATGGGACGCGACTCTTCGGTCAGCTCCGCCTGCCAGTACCCTGATGCTAGATCCAGACAAGTAAACACAGTATTTCCCCTACCTAATGATTGAAGTAAGTCTCGCAGATGCGGAATCGGGTAACGATCCGGTACTGTTACCTTGTTCACTTGCCGAAAATCCACAACAGGTCTCACACCACCGTCCTTCTTAGGCACTAGAAAGAGTGGTGCATTCCAAGGCGAGGAGGAAGGCTGGATAACTTCATCACGAAGCATCCTTTCAACTTCCTCATCCACTGCTTCCCTTTGGCTGTGCGGTAGACGGTATGCAGGCACATAAACTGGATTTGTACCTGGGCACAAACCAATATGATGCTTCACCCTATCCGTCCTACCCAGCGCTTCTCCTGGAAGTGCTACTACGTCAGAAAATTCTCTAAGGAGGGCTAGGAGTCGTGTTTTATGGTCTACATTATCCGTGACCTTCACATATTGCTCCAGCTGTCTTTCCTTAGCCAGACATACAGGTTCCGACTGAGTCCTTGCTTGAGATGTAACTACAGGAGAGATCACCGGCACGTCGTCGACTTCCTTTATGGGGGCACCATAGCACATCAAGTCGCCTATATAACAACCATCTCTGAGCTTAACTGCGCCACCACTCATATTTGCGATGAAGAGGGGTGTCTTCTGGTCTTGGCCAACACTAGTCAGAGTCGATTCCAGCGACAATGCCTTATGTTTTACAGTCTCAGTTAAGCATGCTACATCAGTTCCCCCTGACACGTCAGGTACTCGGACAGGAATTTTACAGACAGTTTGACTGGGTAAGTGGTGATTACCACTCACTATAGCCCTGACTTTCTTCCAGTCCATACCCTCCGCTTCGTGTGCATCCGGGGACTCCCTTGATGCTTCACTTGTCGGGGTCACAACTGGTTGGACGGCTCCTGATTGGATGCCAGTTCCAGTTCGTGTTGCTGAGGGATTAAGGCCTACAAACTCTTTCCCATTAAAGGAAATGGAATGTCTTTGAGGGTGTATTACTATATCATACTCCTCCATGGTTTCAAAGCCTAACAGCCCATCAGCTGGCAGAGGAAAATCCTCAACCACATAAAACGTAGCACGTAACACAGGAGATCGTTTATCTGCCCTCAATGTCAACGGCACCTGGCTTACAATCTTCATTCTACTCCCTGTCACACCTGTCAACATTACATCAGGTGGTGATAATGTCAAGTTTGTTAGAGGCATTTCACTTTTAAGTCTTTCCAATGCTTTACTAGAAATAATGTTTGTACATGCCCCTGTATCTACGATCAGGGACACTTGGCCTTTCCCTATGATCCAAGGAATTGATAATAAGTCCACCTTAGTAATAGCTGCCACACACGCATCGGTGGATTGTACTATTTTAATTACTTCTGCGCGCGGCCCTGAGCTTCCCCCGAACTAGCTGGGTTCCCTAGTTTCTTCCTCTTTTCAATGACAAAGGGGCAACAGTCCGTTTCATGAGGACAATGCCCATGTATGACACACCATCTTTTCACCTCTGGCTTAACAGCCTTGGTCCTTTGCTGTGGAGAACTAGTAGCTGTGTCTCTCCAGCCTGAAGTTTGCAAGGCTTTGCTAGCTTCTGCATAGCATATGCCTGCCTTCGCCAAAGCCTGACTTTCAGTACAGTTAGGATGCTGCTATACTATATCAGTAGCCAGATTAGGTACAGGTATCTGCCACAAAGGAGAAGGGTTAGTCTGACTTTGCACGCCCATGTTGTTAGTCATGCCCCAGGTATTTGGATAAGGGCCCTGGGTTTGCATGCCAATATTAGTATTCATGCCCCATTGATTAGGATTCTGGGTTCGCATGCCAATACCATCTGTGTTTATACCCCATGCATCTGAATAAGGAACAGAAAATAAATTCTGTCCAAAACCTTGTGGTGTACTGAAAACATCTGAAGTATACACAGGTATGTGAGTGGTTGTAGTACTATCACTAATGACTGGATTTTGCATATCCTGAGTGACCAAAGGTACTGTTGTAGTCTCAACTTCCACAGTCTCCTCACTAGGATTACCCTCATTAGCAAGACTAGTGGCCATTTTGGATCTAACTGATTGCTCTGGGACTGTTGAATAAGTATGACCAGAACGCAAATGCAAAACGTTCAAATCCTCATCCTGTCCTTCAGAAATATCCTCATCACCTTGATCCTCAATATGTCCTTCACTCATTTAATATGTCTGAGCACTTTTATTTGATGTATCAACCCACTCATAAAATGCTGAGTCTAGTGGGGTTGACTTATCTCTATTTCCCTAATTCTACGTCCCCACTTTTCCACTGTATCCATCCAACCTTGTCAGTAATATTCCCCTCCCAGTTTCAGGAAGATAAACTGACATAAAAAAAAATGATAGTTATGGTAAGTGACAGAACGGGGCACATAAAATACACAGAAAGTATATTTATTTCAAGGGAATTCTGAGAAACCTTTATTTCCACTCATCAACTAACTAACGTGTGTTGATTCAAGTGTGTGTGTGTGTGTGGATTACTAATGCATGGACACTACCTAGATATGAAAGTCCAGGATGATGTTCCACATTCCACGTTCCACACTCCACCAGACTCCTCCAACCATACACGGCAGCCTGCTCGCTGTGGGAGTTAGCAAGCGACTGGTTCGCCCTGCATCACGCCAGGCAGATGCCACAGACGCACCACACACAATCGTGGCACCTCTCGGCCGCTCTCGCTCTCCCTCGGCTCGCTTCGGCCGTCCGCGCCTCTGGAGTTGCTAGAAGTCGCTAGTTGACCCAATCCTCACCGCACTGGCTTGAACTCTCTTATCTCGCCTCTCGCACACGAGCGCGAGATTCTTGCCAGTTTGCGTTTGAAGATGGAGATATCTCGCACACCTCAGGGCGAGATAACTGCCAGTTTGTGCTTAAGATAGGAATCTCGCACTGGCAGAATAATGGGAGGAATTAATATGCACCACTCCAGTTTATCTGCTCCACTTAACTCACTGGTAATTAGTCCCCTTACAACAGTAGAGTAAGATTTTCTGTTTCACCTTCAGGAACGAGCGATTGCAAGGGTTACTGGTTCACAGCATAAATCCCTTTAGCACGTATCGTATCCCAGCACTGAGCACCAATTTAATGTATCGTCACACCGCTGGCCACCAATTTAATGTATCCGTTATGGAGTAGCAGTTGACTACATTTTAAGTGTTCTGCTGTTATAGTATAACTAGACCACCGTGTTGGAGATCGACGACACTATCTGTAGTACACGTCAGCTACTCGCCGTCACTGCCCGACACTTCCCACCAAAGGTCCTCTGCCACTAGAAGGTGGAAGCTGGTCTGTTATTAAGTGGTAGCGTAAGGTGACAGAAATGAGCAGATTAAATCTCTCTTTATTGGGTACAGAATAATATAACTGCGACCCGAGAGATATGTAAGAGCGATACCACCTCCCTTTATAACTATAAAAAGGCTTCTGACGCTGTACACTCACCGAGCCGACTAGGGCGCGGTGCTGAGGTCAGCTAAAAAGTGAGGTGCCGAGCATTTACATATACTCTGGGCTTATGCAAAAAGTAGAGATAAATGACAACTCTACTAGCACATTATACACCTCTATAAAATGGTATTAAGTACGTTCACATATACCAACATAATAAATGGTTCCCCAGGACTTTACACTTACGCACTATTTAGATATCTTTTCACTTCTCCTAACCTTCATTTTATAATTGAAACAGGGTGGCCCTTATGGTCTGCCATCCACTTTCTTTCTATACCACAGCTAACAGCGAAATGATATTTGGTTGTTCATCATTTACACTTCATTACACAGTGTTAATTATGACTAAACAGTTTTAAAAATTATTATGTACAATGTGTGATACTACAACTTCATATGGAAAAAGATGTTGACACCAGAACAAGCGTCCGTCCTACGTGCAGACGCCCAGTTCAATTCCACGTAGCCCACTCTCTGACCAGTATTTCCTTTCGTTTTTCCTAGGTTTAAGAGTTTAGCTTTTGAGTGAGCGAGTGAGTGTGTTCTCCTTATGTTGAATTCATTTGAGACTCATGTAACGTAAAATTTATTTCAGTGTAATTAAAAAATTTACAGTTCTTTTTCTTGAGTTTAATGTATTGTAAACTCATGTTTTATTTCTCCACATTAAGCTTATTTTAGTTGCCGCTCCTAATTCGCATAAACGCTTTGTATTGTTCATAACTGGTACTTAGGCCAGTCCTCTTGTACTAAGCTTAAATCCGTTGTGCAAGCCTGTAGTTAAGGCACCGGCAAGAACCTGTTTATCATTAACAGCATTAGTTGTTGATTGTCAGGGGTGGAGTCACTTTCTCCAGAGGCTAACAGTACACAAACAGCACGTGTGAGTAATTAGTCTCTGCAGTGTACTGTTGAGAAAGTTTATAAATTCTCATCCTTAGAGAATTGGCAAAGTATGCCGGCATAAAGTAAACTTACTGCTTGATTTCACAAGTCAGTTCATTGTCCATATTTACAAGCAACATTTTAAAGTATTCTTTAATATATTAATTCACAAGAACTCCGTGACACTTGAGTTGCTTCCTCTAACCCAACACTTAACGCCTAACAAAGGAAGGCTTATCTCTTATCGCCGCTTTTTACGTGCCTCTTTTTCCCTAACACCTCTTAGCGATTTGTTTTTGGATATGGGTGGTTAATATCTTTTTCTGTGTTATTTGTGCAGAGTATGGCGATTTTGGAAGGATTGACATAGCACAAAATAGGAGAGTATGGTGTAATAAGGAAAATTAATCACTTAGGAAAAGGCGTTAGGGAACTTCCTCAGCTGACAAGCATACGGGCTTTGGTGTCGCTTGCTTTTTTTTTTTTTACCTTGTTTGTATTTGATTTTATTGAGTTGGTGTTTTTTCTGGATGTTTAGAGATAGTTTTAATGATGGCTGTTTATTGACTCTCTCTCTCTCTCTCTCTGTCTCTCTCTCTGTAATGCAGAAAAAAGAAGATTGAACCCAAGTCCTGTTGAATTTGTTCCCTCAAAGAAAGAAACAATAAAGTAGGAAAGCAAAAATCGAGCTACATTCTTCTCTTCATGTCAGATCACAATGCATTTTTAAAAGACTGGAGGTCATAGAGAGTGGGAAAGACAGACTGAGAAAGACAGTTCTAGAGTTGACCATTTGCACCCATTAAAGACTGAGAGTGCCATATAACTCTTACATTAGGAAGCTGGACAGACGAGAGGTGTGATTGTGTATAGAGACGGGTGCTGCGTGCCCGCCGTAATGGAGTCCTGACATGTACACTTTTGTACACTACAAGCCCTAATAAGTTTTTTTTCTTGTACTTAGGACTTGTGTATTTTCAGACACTGCCTGCCATGAATATATAATCCGATAATAATAGTAACAATAATTATAATCATCATCATCATCATCATTATCATCATCCGGACCTCCTTTCCCACCCAAGGGCAGGGTGAGGAGTAGCAATGTCCAGACAGCCCAAAATTGCCCAATCCAATGGGCCACGCTTCCATTCACTCATCATTTAAGCTCCCGGAATCCTGGCTCTATCCGATACGCCAAAAACATTCACCACGTTCTGTAGCTTCACATAATCGTATCCGACAGAGTCAATCCAGACGCTGCCACGTTAAAAAGGGGGTGCCAAAAATCCCTGATCATGCACTTCTCCTCACAACATTCATCCATCCAGCTCGATATCCTGTCAGTTCCCTAGCCTCACCGACTTCCAACCCTCTCTTCCTCACACATTCATCCACCATATCTCTCCACCTTCTTCTTGGCCTACCTCGCCTCCTCCCTCCTTCGAATTCGCTCAGATATACCTTCTTCACCACTCTATTGTTATACATTCTCTCCACATGACCATACCATCTCAGTACACTCTTCGTTTCTGGTGTCCATCGACTTCCTCACTCCGCATCTTTCACGGATCACATTATTTCGTATCCTATCCACCCTCTGTACTCCACATTCATTCCTCAGCAGTCCCATCTCCACTGCTCTTACTCTTGACTTTTCATTTTCATGCCACACCATAGTCTTATATCCATATGTAAAGTTGGCACTAACACTCCTTCATGTAAGCCTCATGCAGCTGCAACACTCAAGCCTCAGTTTTTTTTATCAAGGCCTTCATTGCACCAGCTACTTTTCTTCCTTGTGTCCCTCTACTTTCAACTTCTTTTACACATTTTCCTCTCTTTTCTATCACTGTACCCAGGTATTTGAACTCTCTCACCAATTCCAGTCTCTCTCCATTCACTGTTACATTGCACTGGGAGTCACCTTCTTTCTCAATAACCATCACTTTACTCTTTTCTACATTTACTCTCAAGGAACGACGCTTACAGACATCAGCAAAACTCTGCACTTGCCTACCAAATTCTTGTCCGGTACTTGCAAGCAGTACTGAATTATCAGCATACAATAAATTTGAGATATTACATCCATCACCATTCATTACCAATGCCATCCCTTTCTCCATTACTCGTGTTTTCACTTCTCTCATCATCCCATCCAAATATACATTGAACAACCATGGGGACATCACACAACCTTGTCACACGCCCACACTGATCGTGAACCATTCACTTAGATGCCCATTAACCCTGACACAGACTTTACTACCATCATAAAAACCCTTGACGGCACCTAGCAGCTTACCCTCTACACCGTACATGTGCAAAACTTTCTCTGTCCACTTTGTCATATGCTTTTTCCACATCCATTAATGCCATAAACACTTTATGGTCCTTCTCACAAGCCTTCTCTACTATCTGTCTCACTGCAAGTATTTGATCCACACATCCTCTGCCACTCCTAAAGCCACCCTGTTCATCGCTCACTAGGACTTTTGATATCTCTCTTACTTTCTCTATAATAATTCTTCCATATACCTTCCCTACCACACTCAGTAAGCTTATGCCACAATACGAGTAATTCTTGCACTCACTTCGTTCACCTTTATTTTTGTACAGGGGTACAATCACAGCCTTTAGCCACTCTGCAGGCACAGTTTCACTCATCCATGCCTTCTTACATATCTCCAACAAGCACTTCATTCCATTCTTCCCACTACATTTAAGCATCTCTGCATATACCTCATCAACCCCAGCTGCTTTCCCATTTTTCAGCCGTTTCACAGAACTCTTCACCTGTGTGAGTGTCAAGTCTCCTGGCACCACATTCCTTCTCTGCACCCCCCCAAAACCAATCATGTTTACAGCTGCTCTGCTCTCTCTATCCCCATTCATCAGGCTTTTAAAATATTCTTTCCATCTGGTCCTTAGTTCATCTCCATGGGTAAATAATCTACCACCTGCATCCTTTACACCATCCCATATCAATCCGCTTTCATTTCTACATTTCCGCACCTCTTTCCAGAATAACTTTCTATTTTCAGAGTAGTTCACATTGATTTTTCTTCGTAGATCCTCATTTACCTCCTTCTTTTTCCTCTTCACTAGTCTCTTTAAGTGCTTCTTGTTCTCAACATATTCAGTTCTTATTGCAACTGAACCCCTATCCTGTAACCACTCTAGCCACTTCTTCCTCTTTTCCTCCACCCCTCTCTTTACCTCCTCATCCCACCATGCCGTACCATTCTTCTTTGTTGTTACTCTTGCCACACCACACACTGCTTTAGCATTCCTAACTAAGCAATCCCTATATGCATTCCACAGTCTGTCCAGACCCATTTCATTCCAATTCAGTAATTCTAACTCGTCCTCTACTTTGGTCCTGTATTCATCTGCCATTTCTTTGATCCTCAGCTTCTCAACTTTCAGTCTTTCTCCCTGACTGCTTCTCTCTCTCTCTCTCCTGATCCACCTCACTCCTCTCAGCTTGATCTTGCATACCACAATCATATGATCTGACAGACTTCCACATCGTCCTCTCAGAGCCCTCATATCAGCAACTATTCCCATCATCAACCTCTCTACGAGCACGTAATCAATCAGGCTTCTTTCAACACGATCCCTGTTCCCTCTATACCATGTATATTTATGTGCATCTCTGTGTTTGAAATACGAGTTACAAATGCACAACCTCCTTTCCTGACATTTATCCTTTAGCCTCTTCCCATTATCATTTTCTCCTGGTACTCCATACCAACCCATTATGTCATCCTCAGGACCAGTGCCTACTCTTCCATTCATATCCCCTGTCACAATCATTTTATAGCTTTGGGCATTTCTCCCACTACTTCACCCAGCTCATCCCAATACCTGTCTTTCTCTCTCTCTCTCACTCCTGTCCTCACACGGTGCATACGCTACAATCACTGCCACTTTCACCTTCTCAAACTTGAACTTGACATACATACACCTCGAGCTGACACATTTGTAGTTTCTCATTCCACTCTGCCACACCTCATTCATCAACAAGGCAACTCCTTCCTTGCATCTTCCTCTCCCATTCATTCCCGATCTTACACATATCACACCCTCCCACTCCTCCACTTCGCACCCTTTCATCTTCGTTTCACACAATGCCATCACAGCATATCTCGCACTCTTAAACACATTCACCACTTCCACACTCTTGCTCTCCTCATTCACACCTCTCACATTCCACATTCCACATGGCCATGCGAGTCTGCCCATTTGGTTGGGGCCCTGGGCAGGTATTGGGCCTTCCGAGGCTCTCTGAAACGACTGCCATGATTAAGTGATTTTGGATAGGGGAATCTGGGGGACACTTAACCCCGTCAGAAACCCCGGTTATATGGTTACCACCCAGCGTAGTAAATGATTTCCTGGGTACAGGAAACAAATTGGCTTGTCACTCAGTGTAGAGATCATATGGCACCTCTACATTGAATGAATGGATGATAGGTGCCCCCACCTACCACAAATAATAATAATAATAATAATTATTATTATATTATTATTATTATTATTATTATTATTATTAATTATTATTATTATTATTGTTATTAATATTATTACCGGTAATAATACTAATAATTATTAGTAGTAGTATCAATATTATTATTATTATTTTATTATTATTATTATTATTATTATTATTATTATTGTTATTATTAATGTATTACCGGTATTATTATTATTATTATTATTATTATTATTATTATTATTATTATTATTGTTGTTGTTGTTATTATGATTAGGAGTATTAGTATTATTATTTTTATTATTATTATTGTTGTTGTTGTTGTTATTATTATTATTAGTATTAGTATTATTATTGTTATTGTTATTATTAATATTATTGCCGGTACTATTATTATTATTATTATTATTATTATTATTATTATTGTTGTTGTTGTTATTATTATTATTATTATTATTATTATTATTGTTGTTATTATTATTATTATTATTATTATTATTATTATTATTATTACACACATCAGACTATGCATGTAACAGCCACCATTCCTTCATTCACTCATTATTATCACACACACACACACACACACACACACACACACACACACACACACACACACACACACACACACACACACATCAGAAAGAGAGAAAGACCTAGGTGTGATTATCAATAATAGACTATCTCCGGCTGACCACATCAGCGAGAAGGTACGGAACATGTATACACTGCTTGCAAATATGAGAATAGCATTCACATACATAAATGAAGACATGCTAAGAAGGATAATAACATCATTCATTAGACCAACCCTGGAATATGCATCAGTAGTCTGGAGTCCTCATCTCAAAAAGCACATAGACAAGATTGAAAAAGTTCAAAGGGCCGCTACAAGATGGATACCAAGCTTAAGGGACCTAAGGTACGAAGAAAGACTAAATAAACTGAATCTACCAACACTACAGGAGAGAAGGAAAAGAGGTGACATGATAATGCTATATAAGTGCATATCAGGGAAGGAGAAAATAAACATAAATGATTACTTAACATATGGAGAAGCATCAGCAAGAGGACACTGCAAAAAATTGCATAAGAAGAGAGGTGATAAAGACGTAAGGAAATTCAGTTTCCCAAACAGAGCAATTGATCAATGGAATGCACTACCGAATGAAATAGCGTGTGCCAAAACAATTCACAAATTTAAGGATATGTACGATAAATATGGTTTAAGACACGGGACAGTACGAGCTTGACTCATTCCTGTAAAGATACAATTAGGTAAGAACAATTAGGTAAGAACACACACACACACACACACACACACACACACACCATATTCATCATCATCATTATCATCAGTGTATGCATTAACAATCACCATTCTTTCATTCACCCATCATTCACGCCTTCACAACCTCGTCCCTGAATAAACACATGCATAATTTACAACCCAGACATCGCGAAAATATACATACGGCTCCGGACATTTGCATAGCCTGGCGAAATTTGGGGAAAAGTGAAAGGGATGATTATAGTTGTTTGCCTTGGTGCGTCTCATCCTTGCCAGAGTCTGCTCCGGTTTCTGCTCCGGTTTCTACTTCACTTCTTACTCTACTCCGGTTTCTACTTCACATCTTACTCCTACTTTGGTTCCTTTTCAGTTCTTACTACCTTTCCTACCCCACTCCTTCCTCCAGGTCCTACTTCTACTCCTTTTCCTATATGAGATGCAACTTAGATTCCTACTCCGCCACCTGCTCTCTTCCTGCTCTCTTCCTTCTCTGTTCCTGCTCTGGTTTACAGATGGGCCTCCTGCTTGTATCGCTGCCTGAATGCAAAATACAAATATGCGGTGTCTTTGTGTGTGTGTGTGTGTGTGTGTGTAGAGGAAAATAGCCTTCGTTATCCTTCTCCCTACAGTATCTTTTTTTCTCTCTCTCACAAAAAGTAAATATTTTGTATCCTTGTCTCCTCGATATTGCTTTCCTAATTCTTCCTACCAGCTCTCGTTGCCACAGACTCAGATATTTCTTTCTGGGTGGATTGGCATGAAACTTACAATTGTTATACGCCGTCCTTGCATCTCATGACAGCTCTTTGAGATTTCTTATATAGATCTTTATATTATCCTTTCAGCACCAAATGAGTAAATGGACCGGTGCAGAATCTCCAAAATTTAGCATGAAACGGACGCAAAAACAACTATGTCAGAAAAGCAGGGGTTTAGTTCCGCTTGAAGCTTGATTCGAGCGAGCTCTCTGGCCCGTTTCACAGGTATGAAAGAAAACGGAGCGTGTGTCCAGACTGTAATGGGTAACTATAGCAAAATCAGTCTTTGGGAAATGTCATATACTTTGCTCGTGTATGTGGTCTTTCTAGGTTTTTACAGTAACTATAGTACTTTCACCTTAACACTTATCTCAGGGGCAGAGAAAGACAAATTACAGCTCTATATCCTTTCCATAGCATTTCTTCATGACTAGCATCATATTCCAGTGTTGATCTCTTTATAAATTTCAGTTATGAAGATGGCGAGACGGCAATTTAAGGCCAGGTTACAGTAAAAGCAGTATATTTGTGACTATATTATCGATTTTGCATATTCCATTCCAGGTAAGATTGATTGTCTGTTGCTTCTACCTGTGTGCAGACGTGTAAGTGCTGCATTATGTATTTTTTGCTGTTCTACTGCATAGTGTATTATATGTTATACCAACCCCATTTGTAATTCATGAGGAAGTTTTATTATAATAATAATAATAATAATAATAATAATAATAATAATAATTATTATTATTATTATTATTATTATTATTATTATTACTATGTGTTGTTGTTGTTGTTGTTGTTGCTGCTACTGCTGTTGTTCCCTTGCCCCTTCCCTCCCTTCCATTGATATTGTCGGGTCAAGTCACTCGGGGGTCAGGTCATGAGGTGAAATAAGAGGGCCAGGTCACAGATAAGATCCCAGGACGTCATTAGAGTTCAGTAGTAGGGTCAGCTTGCAGTTTGTCAGGTCACATTGGATAGGTCATGGGGTCAGATTACAGGTCATGTCACAGGACGTGAAGTCATGGGATTTAACAGTGGTTCAGGTTAAGGGGTCAAAAAGTGGGTCAGGTCATAGGTCAGGTCAGGTCATGGGGATAAATAATTGTCATGTCATGGAATAAGGAATGGGGTTATATCATGAAGTCAGATCAGGTCGGGTCGGGGATCAAATAATGGAGTCAGTCATTAAGTCAGCTCAGGTTATGGGTTCATGTACTGGAACCAGGTCACAGGCCAGGTCAGGTTATACGACTAATAATGGGGTCAGACAGGAGTCAAACAATGGAATCAGGTCACAAGTTAGCCCAAGTCACAGGGTCAGGAAATGAGGTCAGGACACAGGTCAGATCATCAGGTGATCAGGTCATGAGGTCAAATAATGGATTCTGGTCAGAGGGGTGGTGGAATTCCTGGCCCAGCCATTTATGATCCACTGACAAAAATGGCTGACAAGAAATATGGGATGGGGGTCAGATTAAAGATAGTCCATGGTTGAGGGAGAGAGAGAGAGAGAGAGAGAGAGAGAGAGAGAGAGAGAAAGGCAGAACATAGAACACATAAAAGGGGATAACTGCAGTAGGCAGGTTGGCTTTGTGCTAGGCATGCCCAGTCAAGGAGAGGAGGGTGAGAGAGGAAGAAAGAGAGAGAGAGAGAGAGAGAGAGAGAGAGAGAGAGAGAGAGAGACAGACAGACAGACAGACAGACAGACAGACAGAGAAGGGGAAGGTGGAGAGGGAGAGAGGAGGAAAGAAGCAGAGAGAGGAGGGGGAGGAGGAGAGGGGAGAGAGGAGGAATAAAGATGAGAGAGGAAGGGAAGGAAGAGAGGGGAGAGAATAAGAATGAAGGAGAGAGAGGACAGGGAGGGGGGAAGGGGAGAGAGAGAAGGACTGAAGGAGGAAGAAGAAGGGGAGGGGTAGAGGGGAGGGAGGAGGGGGATAGGAGAGACGGGGAAAGACGGAGTGGGAGAGAGGATGGGAAATGGAGGAGACAGACAGACAAACAGACAGACAGGCAAAGAATCCCCACACCATGTCTTAGAATATCCCAAACTTGGTAGGTATTTCTTGCCACATATAATTTCTGGTGAAATATAGGGTATTATCTCCAGGTTACAGCTTAATGCATTATAACTTTTCCTCTTGCAGTGCTTTAGTCGTGTGTGTGTGTGTGTGTGTGTGTGTGTGTGTGTGTGTGTGTGTGTTTAATTACGTGTGCATAAATGTATGTATGTGTGGTGTATGTCTGCTTGTGGGTGTAGCTTATGTATGTATGTATGTATATGTTTGTATTTATGTAAGTATGTATGTGGTGTGTGTGCTTTTGTGTACTGTATAGCTTATGTAAGTATGTTTAGTATGTATTTATGTATATTTATGTGTGTGTATTTATGTATGTGTGTTGGTTCATGCTCCCCACACCACACACAGCCACCCCATCCCTAACCCCATCTAACCCCTCCTTCCAATCCAAATTCCCAATCATAACCCCAATTATTTTTTTTACCTTACCTGGCTCTAGACTTGCATTTCCTTTCTATATAAATCATCTTAATTCAAATGACGTCTCCTTTTAGCTTATCTTCGCCCCTACCAGATGCTTTCCTTCAACCCGCAAAGACCTCTCGTACCGGTGGGGTTTATATAGGCCATATCTAACCCCCCAGTTCGAGAAATCTGTCCTAAGCTGTCTGTAATCGTCTGAAGATAAGAATGAAATTATAAAATAATTATCCTTCTTTTATGCTCTTGTGTCTTCTGCTCTCTCTCTCTCTCTCTCTCTCTCTCTCTCTCTCTCTCTCTCTCTCTCTCTCTCTCTCCCAATAATTATTCCAACCCTCTCCCCCAATCTCACCCTCTTCTTTCCCTCATCCGTCCTGCATCCCACCCTCCTTCCCACTCCCCTTTACCTCCCTTCCTTCCCCTCCCTCGTCTCTCTCTCTCTCTCTCTCTCTCTCTCTCTCTCTCTCTCCCCTCTCTCTCTCCCTTTCTCCCCTCTCCCTCGTCTGCAGCATCCCTCAGGCACCCCTTAATGCAACCTAAAAGCAACACACCACCAAGCTTCCCCTCAGCCAAGTTTTAATGTCAGTCTCACACGTGTTAACAGAACACCCAGACCAGAAACTGGCCTGTGTTTGCTGGCTGCCTTTCTCACTTTGTCTCTCTCTCTCTCTCTCTCTCTCTCTCTCTCTCTCTCTCTCTCTCTCTCTCTCTCTCGTTTTCGTCTCGTCTTTCTCATTCTTCCTCCTTTACTCCATCACCTTCCCCCTTTCCTTTTCTTTTCGTGCTTCTTTTTCTTTTCCTTTTCTTTTCCTCCTCTTCCTCTTCTCTTCCTCCTCCTGACACACATTCCAGCAAGACACAGGCCATACTCGCTAACAAACAGCCTCTGCTTCGCTAAAGTCAGCAACATTTAGCTCTCAGTAACGTATCAAATTCCGACCCGTATGCTTAGGCCTGACATCGAGAAGTAAAATGCGGACGCCAAAATTCTGAGCATTGGAAGAGAGAGAGAGAGAGAGAGAGAGAGAGAGAGAGAGAGAGAGAGAGAGAGACGGTGATGGAACACACTGGGCCTTCTTTTATGGCTGCTTGCTGCATTTTAGAAAGACAGAGACAGACAGAGATGAATAAATATGGAGAGAGAGAGAGAGAGAGAGAGAGAGAGAGAGAGACAGAAAAAGAGAGAGAACGTCCAGATGAGTAGTTCTTGTTTTTTTTGTTACACAATTAATTTTTCTCAGCTACACTATACTCTTTTTAAACTGACTTGGTCTACAATTGCCTCTCTACTTAAATGCTGAGTTGTAACAATAGATTAATAATAGAGTATGATACTAGTCACGAAAAAGTGCCGTGCAGAGGAAGTAGTATGAGAATATTGTCTTTCTCTGCTAATGCTTTATCCGACGGAAGCTCAAAAGGACGAAAATCTGGTCCAAGTAAGTGTGAAAGTACTAGATCATATTATTTTTACTTTTGAATTCGACCATAATGGAGAAGATTGTGTTTAATAAGTGCGTGCGTGTGTGTGTGTGTGTGTGTGTGTGTGTGTGTGTGTGTGTGTGTGTGTGTGTGTGTGTGTGTGTTTTAAATAACAGAACAGAGAAAAGAGAAACAAATGAATTAAAAAAAAAAAATAATCCATACACCAGATTACTGGTTTCCTCTGTTCATAAAATATCTGTAACAGTTAGACTTGAACAGCTGTGGGTTGAAATTTGGAGGGAAACAACTCTGGGGAAGCGAGTTCCAAAGAGATGCAGTTCGAGGAATGAAAGAATTCTGATAGGCAGAAGTTCTGCAGTATGGCTGAGTGACATTCCAGTCATGAGCGCTACCAGATGCCCGTGTAGCACGAGGAAAGGCATGGAGAGGTGACACCATGGACGCAACTTCGTCTGAGCATTTGCCATAAAAATATCTAAAATAGCGCAAGGGAGGCAACATTCCTTCTTACTTGTAGGGAAGGTAGTTTATTTGTAATGGCAGGGTTGTTAATGATTCTAACAGCTTTGTTCTGACTTTTATCTAGTTGTTTTAATGCAATCTCTCCACATCCATTCCACAATGGTAAGCAATATTTAAGTTGAGAGAGCACATTACTCTTCTATATTATAGCCAACTGCTCGTCAGTGAAGAAGTTACGGACTCTGTACAATAATCCAAGTTTCTTTGAGGCAGTTTTAGCAAGTGATCTAACATGAGAGGTCCAGCTGAGGGCATTGTTAAGTGAGACGCCCAGAATTTCAATACTTTTGGAGATGGGAAAATTAGTAGCACTGAAGGTAATATACGAATCTGGCAATACTTGTCTATTAGTAAACTGTATATATTTAGTTTTACTAGCATTAAATGATGCAAGGTTGATTTGTCCCCATTCACTGATCGTAAGGTCTTAATTTATGGAGATGGCTGTACTGAGTTGAGAGGTAGAGATATTAGAATTTGTAAATGGGTGTCTGAGTGTGAATGAACTATGTAGTGTTGAGTCATCTGCAATTGAGTGGATGAGATTGTGGGTGACAGATAAAAGATCATTAATATGAACAAGGAACTGGGTTGGCGTTAGAACTGACCCCTGTGGTACGCCGGCGTTAATTGAGTGGAAATTGGAATATACATCATCAACTTTTGCTCTAATTTTCCTGTCACTGAGATGTGAGGAAATGAAAGGAGCAAAAGACGTTAGTCCATAGCAAGGGAGTTAGGACAACAGGGAATAGTGCCATACTCTGTTAAAAGCTTTTAGAAATATCAAGGGCTACTGCATGAGTTTCTCCATGTAGATCATGATTTTCTCCATGTAGATCAATTGATTGATGGATGGTATGAGTTAGGAGACTGAGTATGTCAATGGTGGATCTGTCGTGGCGAAAACCGTATTGTCTATCACTAATTAAGTTGTTGGATTCAAGATGTTTAACAATGTGCTTATTATTTAAAGTTTCAAATACCTTACCAAGAGAAGATGTGACAGCTATTGGTCTGTAATCAGAGGGGTCAGAGGAACTTCCCTTCGGAATTGGGTGGATATTGGCTTCTTTCCAAGACTCGGAAAAATAAATCTGACTGCATTTCTGTATGTGTGTGTGTGTGTGTGTGTGTGTGTGTGTGTGTGTGTGTGTGTGTGTGTGTGTGTGTGTGTGTGTGTGTGTGTGTGTGTGTGTGTGTGTGTTTGTTGTGTGTGTGTGTGTGTGTGTGTGTGTGTGTGTGTGTGTGTGTGTGTGTGTGTGTGTGTGTGTGTGTGTGTGTGTGTAACTCGGAAAAATAAATCTGAGTGAATTTCTGTATGCATGTGTGTGTGTGTATGTGTGTGTGTGTGTGTGTGTGTGTGTGTGTGTGTGTGTGTGTGTGTGTGTGTGTGTGTGTGTGTGTGTGTGTGTGCTATTATTGTTTTCCTATGCGCCGGGTTTACCAGGCTTGAGATATGGC
>NC_137069.1:27888513-27891013 GCF_032717465.1 Coenobita brevimanus
CTTTTCGTTCGTTATTTACGCAGAGTGGGGCGATATTGGAGGGATTTATTTAACACAAGAGGAAGCGTAAGGTGTAAAGAGGAAAATAAATCGCTATGGAAAAGGTGTTAGGGAGCGTCTTCATTCTCTTCTTCACCCCCGCCCTTCTGCTCCTGACACGGCCATTGTTAAATTTCCTCCTCCTTCCACTACATAGGCCTATTTCTGATATGGGTAGATTCACCTTTAATTTCCACCATATCATTATACTTCTTCTACCTTGTTAGGGGATTTAATTAAACTAGAATTAAAAGGCTGATAAAATCGTCTGGTGGCTTCTATGATTAAAAAGGCTGAAAAAATCATCTGTATTTTTCCAAACTGATAGGGGTTTGACACAGCCATCCACTCACCTCTTCCCTACAAAATCGTCTACTGTAAGCTTAATGAAATCGTCTGCATATAGGAGGGAAAAGATGGGGAAAAAGCGTCCTGGGATTGATGGAGTGAGGGAGAAAGATTGGAGGTCCTTTTCCAATATCCCTTCCCTCCAGTCTCCCTCCATCCCAGTCTCCCTCCCCCGTCATTGGAGATCACCTCACCTCGCAGCCTCCCACCTCAATGCTTCATGATGACAGGTGTGCGTTGGCAGGTGTGGAGAAATTGTAGCATGCAGGTGTGGTGTGTGAGGATGATGTGGTGTGTGTGTGTGGGAAATCAAGGTATTAGTGTATTAAATAAAAGAAGTGGGATTTCCTGTTCAACTACGTGGGAGATTTGGGGGCAGGTATGGGGTGTGGGAAAGGTGTAAGATGTGGATATATGATGTGTGGGCAGGTGTGGGTGTAGCATGCAAACTAGAGGTGTGGGGAGGCAGAGATGGGTTAATGAAAGATTTTGGATGAATATACAGTATGTGATGTGGAAGTGTGATGTGTAGTGTATGAGGTTTGGGAATCTGTTTGTATATCCACAGACATAATATTTCCTGCTAGTTGTCTATCATCATCATCATCATCAAAGAGACGTAGTTTTCTTCGTAGTTGACAATATGACTACACACTTCCCTTCTTCCTGTCTTTCAAACAACCCCCCCCCCTCCTGTTCCACAGCTAGTCTTATAATACAGTCAGGAATGTGTGTGTGTGTGTGTGTGTGTGTGTGTGTGTGTGTGTGTGTGTGTGTGTGTGTGTGTGTGTGTGTGTGTGTGTGTGTGTGTGTGTGTGTGTGTATTCAGAAACAAATTTTCTTCCCAGTTGGCATTCTTTGTACACACACACACACACACACACACACACACACACACACACACACACACACACAGCCTCCCCATTCTAGCTGTATCGGAAGTAAGTAATCGGAACCTACCTACCTGTTCTCACTCTCTCTCACGAATACCACCTGAGACCAGGCTTGGAGGGAATAAACAAGAGGAGGTGGTACGCTATTTGGGAATACTGGAATTGGAAGGATGGAAATGTAGCTGTTGCATGTAGAGGGTAGGTGATTTAGAAACGTTAGAATTAGAAGGGTAGAAATGTACTCGTATGCATCAGTTGCTTGTACACGATAGATTATTTAGAAATGTTAGAATCAGAAGGGTAGAAATGTACGTATCTAGTGCTTGTGGAGGGTAGATGATTTAGAAATATTAGAATTATATGGGTAGAAATTTATGTAACTAACTTGTAAACTGTACAGATGGTTTAGGAATATTATAAATTAAAGATAGACATGATTTAGCTGTCTTGTAATGATTTTGTCTTGATCAGTTTTCCTAGTTAAATATACTGTAAGACATTTGATTGTAAGCTGCATTTCGTATTCATTTGATATAATCTTGCATGCTGCTCTTTCATAATAAATGATTCACTATCACGTACATCAGCATAAATAACTTGCAATAGAATACTCTCATCGTGAAGTCGACAAAAATAACAAGCAAGGAAATGTTATCATCATCGTCATACCGTAATAATAATAGTATTAATAATAATAATAACAGTAATAATAATTTATTTCTGGTAGTAGTAGTAGTAGTAGTAACAGCAGTAGTATATAAAGAACATACAAGAACATATGCCACAAACAGAAAAAAAAAAAAAATTAGGAAACACGCAGAGAGCTCAAACTCGTGCCTCCGTCAGTGCAATATAATGTATGATTTATATAACAGACCTGCGTTCAGCGTCGTTGGCGGAGTCGAGTCTATTACACTGTTTCCGAGAAGGCATAAGCTACCTCCGCCAACGCCAATATGATTTATAATTGATTCTTGCATCCGGATCCGGCTACACCTTGCCATCCATCCATCCATCATCCAATCCTACGTTGCCCCATGAGGAGGTAGGAGCCCGGGGCAAGGCAGTTGGTCCTGACATTTAAGATGAGTGACCAACCTCACTCATCCCTGAGTGGCATTACGTGAGCAATAAACCCCAACCACCCCTTGGATATAAACCTTCACCGGCTCAATCCGATTGGAGCACAATAATTACCCACTAAACCACTAGGCGCAAAA
>NC_137069.1:27896013-27925655 GCF_032717465.1 Coenobita brevimanus
TCTCTCTTCCTTCTCTCCTTCTCGCATCCTTTCCATTCCTTCTCTTCCTTCACTATCCTTCTTTCTTCCTTCTCTTCCTTTTCTCTTCTTTCTCTTTCTTTTCTTCCTTTTTCCTCTTTCTTGCCTTCTCTTTTAATTCCACTTCCTTCGTTTAATTAATTTTCTTAAAGGGATATTCATTTGTTGTTCTCTCTCTCTCTCTCTCTCTCTCTCTCTCTCTCTCTGCCATCCTTCACTCTTCATCCTTCACTTTCTTCCCCTTTCCTTCACTCCTCCTATCCATCTGTTACCCTCCCTCCTCTTCCATTCCTTCGCTCGCCTTCCTTTCCATATTCATCCTTCCCTTGGGTTCCCCTCCCTTCTCTCCTACTTTCCTTCACTTTCTCTCACACTTCCTCCACTTCTCTCTCTCTCCTTCCTCCTATCCTTCCCCTTCTTCCTCCCACCCTTCCTTCACTTTCCTTCACTCTCCTTCACCCCTAAAGCCATAAGCTCCTAAAAACAATCTTGGTCATGTTTCACAATTTTGTTTCTCCCTCCCTCCCCACCCCTGCCCCAAACAACACTGCGTTTTATCATCAAAGGAAGCTGTGATTATAATATGGTTTTTGAGAGAGAGAGAGGGGGGGGGAGTTGTGTGTGTGTGTGTGTGTGTGTGTGTGTGTGTGTGTGTGTGTGCATGGATATTTCTGCCACACACTTCTTGAATACAGTTTCCCCTTAATTTAGACAATATTCTGGCAACAAAGTATAAATATACAGTATTTAGTAAATAAATGTGTGACTCTACACTGAGTGACAAGCCAAATGGTTTCCTGTACACTAGGAAACTATTTACTACGCTGGGTGGGCACCAAGTAACCAAATTATGGCGCCTGGTGGTTTAGTGGGCAATTAAGGTGCTCCAATGGGATTGAGCTGGTGCAGGTTTATATCCAAGGGATGGTTGAGGTTTATTGCTCACGTAATGCCACTCAGGGATGAGTGAGGCTGGTCACTCTCATCTTGAATGTCAGGACCAACTTGCCTAACCCCGGGTTCTTACGCTCCTTTGTGGGACGACATAGCATTGGATGATGGATAGATGGATGGATGAATAAATAAAGACAAAGACGTGTTAAAATATTGTTTCCACCTGACTCACAGTAAAATGTGTGAAAGGGTGAAAGTTAAGACTGGATGAATGGGATAGTTTCACTTTCTCTCTCTCTCTCTCTCTCTCTCTCTCTCTCTCTCTCTCTCTCTCTCTCTCATATACCTCTGTTAGTAAGATGCACAGATGGATGGACATATAAATAGAGAGATGGATGGATGGATATATGGATGAATGGATAAATGGATGGATAGACAGATGAACGGATAGATGAATGGATAGAGAGATGGATAGATGGATGAAAGGATGGATGGACGGATGGATGGCTAGATTTGTTGATAGGTAGGTATGTACGTACGTAGATAGAGAGACAGATATATGGATAGAGCGCTAGACGGATATATACACAGGTAGATAGACTACTTAAGAGGGAACGTGAATAGAAAGATAGATGGACCGATAGGTAGATGGGAAGGCAAGTGCTACATAGATATATCAAGATAGGTAGATAGATAGACAGATATATAATAGACAGCTGGATAGATAGATATGTAGACAGACCACTTAAGAGGGAAAGTGGAGAGCTGTTGAGTAAAGTTTTGTTTTGCCATCGACGAAATCTATTTAATAATTTAATATGAAGGACAAGGGGTAAGACGGCGTTAAAAAGAGCACTGGAGGAGGAGGAGGAGGAGGAGGAGGAGGAGAGGGTGGGAGGAGGGAGGGGGGGGGAGCAGGGAAATGTATGAGACTGGGAATAATGATGGAGGGGAAAATAGTGGAAGAGGAAGACGAGGAGGAGGAAGAGTGAAGAGGAAGAGGAAGAGGAAATTAAGGGCGAGGGAGAAAAGTGAAGAGAGTAAGTGAAAATAATACTGAAAAAACGAGGAGAGCTATGGAGTAGATGGAGGAGGAGGAGGAGGAGAAAGAGAGGGGGAGAGAGAGTGGAGGGAAAATTGAGTGAGAGAGAAGAGGGAAAAGGGGGGGGGGCAAAAGGAAGGAGTGGCTAAGAACTGATGTTGATGATGATGATGAGGAGGAGGAAGAGGAAGAGTATGAGAGAGAGAGAGAGAGAGAGAGAGAGAGAGAGAGAGAGAGAGAGAGAGAGAGAGCACACTAAAGTTTTACAAGTAAGATAACATGTTTGTGTAGATAATGCTTTTCTTCATTTGTTTATTTTCTTTTATTATCACAAGACTTGGAATAAAATGACGCCCTCGGGCTGAAGAGGTTAATAATGTCTATTACTGGGATAGACAGATACATAGACAGATAGGTAGATAGATAGACTGATGAATGGATGGACAGATTGATTAACAGGTGGGTAAGTAAGTAAGAAGGGAGGGAGGGAGGTAAGTAGATAGACTGATAGATAGATGGATGGACAGATGTAGATAGATAGATTGACAGATAGATAGATAGATGAATATTTGCTTGTGATCCGGCCCAACGTTGGGGAGTATGAAGGCGAAATGGGATGAGGGAGGCGTGGCCGCTTCCTATCAACGTGTCCTCCCCATTTCCCCTCCTCTTCCTCTGTCCCCTCCCCTCCCCCACTTCACTCCATTCCTCTCCCTTTCTTTCGACCCTTCTCCTCACCCCACTACTCCTCTTGCTTCCCCAGGCACTCTTTCCCTCTCCCTCCCCCCCTCTTTCCTGCATTTCATCCCTCTCACCAAGCCATCTCTGTTTGTCCCCTCTCTTCCTCTGTATCCCTCCACTTCACCCTCTTCTTCCCTCTTCCCTCCACATCACCCCATTCTTCTCTCTTCCCCCCACTTCACACTCTTCTTCCCTCTTCCCTCCACTTTACCCTCTTCTTTCTTCTCCCCTCCACTTTACCTTCTTCCTTCTTCTTCCCTCCACTTTACCTTCTTCCTCCCTCTTCCCTCCACTTCACCCTCTTCTTCCCTCCTCCCCTCTCCTCTCCTCTATGCCCTCCACTTCACCCTCTTCTTCCCTCCTCCCCTCTCCTCTCCACTATGCCCTCCACTTCACCCTCTTCTTCTTTCTTCCCTCATCCCTTCCTTTCTTCTCCTCATTCTGCTTTTCACCCCTCCTCCCCCCATATTTTTCTTCCTCTATCCCATCTCTGCCTTTTTCTCTCCCTACTTCACCCCTCTTCTTTTATCCTTCTCCTCTTCTCCCTTCCCCTTATCCTTTTCATCCCTCTTCTTCCCCCGTCCCCTCCCTTCCCCTCCCTCCCTCCCTCCCCATTCTTCACCCTATCCCTTCCCCTCCCTCCCTCCTTTCCTCAGTCATATCAGGCCAAGAGATTGATCACCTTCTCTCAAAAAACCCTGACTCACTTTCTTCGTGATGGTGAGGGAGATTGAGAGGGGGATATAGGGTGATGATGATGATGATGATGATGGTGATGATGGTGATGGTAGTGGTGGTGGTGGTGGTGATGTGGTTGGTGATGATGATAATGATGATGGTGATGATGATGATGATAGTGGTGGTGGTGGTGATGTGGTTGGTAATGATGATAATGATGATGATGATGATGATGATGATAGTTGTGGTGGTGGTGGTGGTGGTGGGGATAGGAGGTGGTTGTGATGATGGTACAAAGGAGTACAAAGGAAAGCAAACAGCAACATACCTAATGGTCCTTTTGAGGCTGCTTGTAACAGAGAGGACTATCACTATATCTAATTCGACAAG
Organism: Coenobita brevimanus; assembly: GCF_032717465.1. NCBI lineage: Eukaryota > Metazoa > Arthropoda > Malacostraca > Decapoda > Coenobitidae > Coenobita > Coenobita brevimanus. The sequence continues at coordinate 27,899,777 of NC_137069.1, forward strand.
TTGAATTTGAAGGTGGAGGTGGTGGTGGAGGTGGTTGTGATAATGCAATGATTTTGATGGTGATAGTGGTAGTGGTGATGATGATGGTGGTGGGTTGATAGTAATAATGATTTGGAGGAGGAGGAGGAGGAGGAGGAGGAGATGGAGGAGGAGGAGGAGGAGGACGACGACGACGACGACGACGACAACAACGACGACGACGAGAACATAATAAAACAGCAAAATCAAGGCAACTACAAAATCCCTAACCCATGAGACGGAAAAACAACATAATAGCAAACGAAGGAAAGACAACCGACAAAAATCAACAAAAACAAAATGTAAGAAAGGCTGAATATGTAAACGAAAGGCAGAACAAACAAGAAACAAAAACAATCAACTCAACAGATCAAACAAAAACAAAAGAATCGGAAAATACATTAACAAGACAGCCAATAAAAAAATACAAATAAACTATATCTGACAACACAACAAAAACAAGGAATACAAAAACAAAACAATGGGATTGAAGCAGGAACATAGTAAAAACTACACACACACACACACACACACACACACACACACACACACACACACACACACACACACACACACACACACACACACACACACACTCTCCTCTCGCCTCTTCTGACTAGTCACTATTTTCACTTTCCCTCTCTCTCTCTCTCTCTCACACACACACACACACACACACACACACACACACACACACACACACACACACAGCCTTTGATTGTTCATGTACTAACTGGAACAGACGTAGAAACAATGTGAACAAAGGACAGGGCTAAGGCAGGCTATGGATACACAGGGGATAAAAATTGACTTACACATTACATCCGTACATACATAAATACACACATACATACATGCATGCGTACATACATACATACATACATACAAATACATACGTACATATTGAGATATGGTGTATGGGGACGAAGGGTGTAAAAATGGATAGCCTATATGAGAAAGTGGGTGAGGTTCAGTCGAGAGAGAGAGAGAGAGGAGGGGGAGGGGAAGGAGAAAGAATTATTGTCGGAAAGAAAACGTGAAAGCAGGATAGTTGAGAGTAGGAGGTTAATCTAAGAGAAACGAGGAGGAGGAGGAGGAATACAAAGGAATACAAAGGAAAGCAAACAGCAACAGACATTATGGTCCTTTAAAGGACTATGACTACAAGATCTAACTCTACATGCATAGTGAAGCAAGAAGGCTCCCCCCGCCTCCAAACCCTCCAGGAAAATGTGAGAAGGACCACCATGCAGCATGGAAAACTTGACATGGAAATTTCATAGGGATGACTGAAAAGGAAAAGTTACATTCTTGAATACTTTATCTATAAGCTACCACTTTGAATAACCTGAAAGTAACAGAAAAAAAAAAAAACTACGGCGTGACATAAACTACAGGTACGTTCAGTTAACGGAGCATCTGTACACATAGCGTGGAAATTGCAGTGCACAGTGCAGATGTTTATGGGTGATGCGGCAGCTTTGCCTGACGAACTTAAAGTAGGAAGCAGTCAAGCAGGGCACAGCTCCATTCACTCCACTGAGACAAGGAACTCTCCCATGCGGTACAAGTTCACAAGTTACCTCCTGAAGCAGTGACCCCTGGTACATTAAAAAAATCCCAAAGGTGGTCACTTAACTAACAGGGACAGTCAGTGATCCACAACCCATCACAGGTCGAAAGTGAAAACAGTGACCTTTAACCCAGTGTTATCTGTGCAGATCCTAGTCTGTGCTTATATGACTTAATTTGCATTTAGTAAATTGATATATATATATATATATATATATATATATATATATATATATATATATATATATATATATATATATATATATATATATATATATATATATTGAACTGACACGACCCTATGTACAGGTACATTAAGTTTACGTGGAGTCTTGTAGACAGGAGGGGATTGAACTTACACGTAGCTGGTAAAAGTAAGAAAGAATCAGCTGAGGATTCTCGTGCAAGTACTTGTCTATTTTGTTTTAAAAAGTCTTAATTAAGGTACCGTTCAGGGTCTCTGAAGGTAATCTGTTCCAAATATTTACGACTCTGTTGAAGAAGAGGCGTTTTGCTTCATTGGATTGGAAACAATTTTCCTTAGTTTTGCTGCCATTACTCTTGGTTTGACTCGACCTGTCTATTTCAAAACATTTGCTCATGTCTAAGTTGTCATATCTCTTCTTGAGTTTGAAAACTTCATTAAGGTCACCTCTTCACCTGCGTTTCGTTAGGCTAATAAATTAAGTTGTTCATGGCTTTCCTCATATAGTTTGTTTCTCGGTCGTGGTATCATCTTTGTGATTCCTAGCTGTATTTTTTCTAATTTTTCTAAGTCTGTCCTGTAGTACGGAGACCAGAATTGCACAACAATACTCGAGATGGGGGAGCACTAGGGAGGGGTACAAGGCAAGTATGACTTCTTATTTAAACTCGAAAGTTCTTCCAATAAAACCCACCAGCTTGTTTGCAATTATAACCGCCTCGGTGCATTGCTTACTCGGTTTTAGGTCATTTGATATCATCACATCAAGATTCTTTTCATTGTCTGTACTTGGTACCTCGATATTGTTCATTTTGTAATTTGCATGGATGTTGTTATTTCCAGTATGAAGTACTTCGCTTTTTCCATATTGAATTTCATGTGCCAATTTTCTAACGAGCTTGCCAAGGTATTAAGGTAATTTTGTAACTGATGCCACTGTAACGTTGAAGTTACTTTATTTGTAATTGTAGTATCATCTGCAAATGTGGATATTTTACAATTTAGACCCTCATCTATGTCGTTTATGTAGATAATAAAAAGAATGTGTCTAAGTACGGAGCCCTGGGGAACGCCATCAGTCACATTACGCCATTTGGATTCCTTCCCGTTAATTACAATTCGCTGTTTTCGATCTGAAAGTCAGTCTTTAACCATTTCTGCGTATGTCCTTTTATTCCATGGGCTTGCTCATGAGACGCTTGTGAAGGAGTGTCAAGTGACTTCTGAAAGTCGAAGTAAACGTCATGGAAGAAGTCTAGTAATTATCTGAGCATGAACGTCGATGTCTGCATCCATGCTGCGAGTCCTTGATTATATTATTTTCCTCTAGATAATTAACTATTTTGTCTTGTATGTTTGTTTCCATTAATCTGCACACTACTGATGTTAAGCTGATTGGTCTGTAAATTTCTGGGTGTGACTTACTTCCTTTTTTGAAAGTTGATGTTTCATTTGCTAGTTTCCATTCTCATAGGACTTTCCCAGTATTTTACGATTTATTGAATAAGACAGAGAATGGCAGCAATAACTCATTTTTTGCTTTGTTGAGAGTTCTCGGTTATATTTTATCAGGACCAGGGGATTTGGTTATGTGTGTACTATTTATGGCTGAAAGGATACCGCCACTGTGGATAGTATAGTTACAGAGGACGGTGCTATTTGCTTAGTTAATGGGCGACAGTAGGCTTCTGGTGGTGTTTTCTACTATAAAAACAGACGCAAAGTAATTGTGAAAAATGTTAGTCACTTCAACCTCATTTTTTGTGTGTCTGCCATTGTTCTTTTCAAGAGGGCCTCTTGATGTAGTCATAATCTTTTCTTTCTAATGTAACTTAAATGCTTTAGGATTTGATTTGCACGTATTTGCGATGTCGATCTCCAGTGCTCTCATGCTGTGTTTAATAAGTCTTTTCAATAGGCAGGGTAGATCATCATTCTGTAATTTATCATTAATTTGTGTAGTTTTATATTTATGGTAAGTATGTTTTTTGGCTGTTACGCTACTTTTAATTTCACTGGACCACCACTTTGGTTTATTATTACCAGCGGGATGCCTGTTGTGTAGTGGCTCAAATGACTTTATTTCTTCATTAAATTTTTTGATGAAAATTCTCCACATCTGGTTTATGTCCTCCGTTTCAGTCATTTCATTCCAATCCGTAGTAGCAAGTATCACTCTGAGCCTGGTGAAATCCGCTCTTCAGTAGCCTGGGACCTTTTCTTTGCTCTCTGTTGCTTTCTTTCTTTCTTTTTTTTTTTTTTTTAGTAATATTAAACTGTGTAATTCGATGACCCCTGTAACTAAACTCAGGACCGATTTCAGCGTTATTAACCAGGTTATCATCTGTAGTTAAGATGATGTCTAGGATATTGTTTCCTCTTGTACGCTAATCTACGTGTTTGTAAAGGGCGCCTTCTTGAAGATTTATATGAGGATTAGGATTACATAGGATTACATAGGAAAGCAAACAGCAACAGATCTTATGGTCCTTTCGAGGCTGCTTGTTACAAAGAAAACTATGACTACAAGATCTAACTCCACATGCTGAAGGATAAGGATAGTAAAGCAAGAAGGCTCCCCCCACCCCCAAACCCTCCAGGAAAAAGTGAGAAAAACCACCATGCAGCATGGAAAAACTGACATGGAGATTTCATAGGAAATACTGGAAAGCAAAAGTCACATTCTATAATACTTTGTCTATAAGCTACCCGTCTGAGTAACCTGAAAGAGAAAGTAATCAAATAAACCGATGGTTACGGCATGACATTATAAACCGGTACATTGAGTCAATGGGAAGTCTGTGGACATAACGTGGAAACTACATACTGCACAATGTGGATGTTTAAGGGTGGTGCGGCAGCCCTGCCTGGCTCTTTTAAGGCAGGCAGCAGTCAATCAGGCCCTAGCTCTGTTCACTCCACTGAGGCAAGGAACTCTCCCATGTGGGACAAGTACATAAGTTTCATCCTGAAGCAGTGACCCCTGGTACTTTAAAAAAAATCCCTATGGTGGTCACTTGACAAACAGGGACCCTCAGTGATCCACAGCCCATCACAGGTCGAAAGTAAGACTAGTGACCATTAACTCAGGGCTATCTGTGCAGATCCTAATTTGTGCTTATATTACTTTCTTTGCATCAGGGAGATTGAAAAATATATAAGAGGGTGTCTTGGACAAAAGGGGACTGCACAGTGCACAGTGTGGATGTACAATGCAGAGAGCGGATGTTTAGGGGTGGTGCGGCAGCCTTGCCTGGCGCTTTTTAGGTAGGCAGCAGTCAATCAGGCCCTAGCTCCGTTCACTCCACTGAGACAAGGAACTCTTCCATGTGGGGCAAGTACACAGGTTTCATCCTGAAGCAGTGACCCCTGGTACATTAAAAAAAATCCCGATACTGGTCACTTGACTAACAGGGACCCTCAGTGATCCACACCCATCACAGGTCAAAAGTAAGAGTAGTGACCATTAACTCAGGGCTATCTGTGCAGATCCTAATCTGTGCTTACTGTATATTACCTCATTTGCATTGAGTAAATCTAAAAATGTATAATGACGTGGCACAACACTATGTACGGGTACGTTGTTTACGGGGTGTCTTGTAGACAAAAGGGGAATGAACTTACACATAGCTATAAACGCAAGTTATTCGGACAGAAAAAGAGTCAGCTGAGGATTCTCATGCAAATACTTGTCTATTTTGTTTCTGAATGTCTCAATTGAGATACCCCTGGGGGTAGGGGGGTTTTGTTCAAGAATACTCCCCCAGTATCCCTGCTTGTCGTAAAAGGCGACTAAAAGGGTTGGCGGAGGGTTACTGCCCCTCCCCGGAAAACAACTAACTGAAAAGACAAACAATAAGCCTCGGACAAGGACTGACCAAAAGATGATGACCAAGGACAGGACAAAAGACATGGTAATCGGAACCTGGAATGTAAGGCTAGCGAATGATGAGGTGAAAGAGAGAGAGATTGTCCAGGTGCAGAATAACTGAAACGAAGTGGCGAGGTAAGAATGTGAGAGAATGGGAGTATGGATGGGGTATATGTGCAGGAGTAGATGAGAATGAGAGGGCAAAAGAAGAAGTATGTATAGTTGTGAGTAAAAGATAGAAGAAGAGCATAAGAGAGTATGGATCAGTTGAGTCAAGGATTGTGTGGGTAAGATTGAAAGTTGGAATACAAATGTGGGCGATTGTGTGTGTGTATGCGCCAACGCAAGATCGTGCAAGAAGAGTGAGAGAAGAGTTCTGGACAAATGTGGAAGTGTGCATGGAAAAGTTTGGAAGGAATGAGAGAGTGTTTTTGATCGGTGATATGAATGGTAAAGTAGGGAATGTGAAGGTGGATGGAATAGTTGGTGAGTGGGGTGTGCCTGCTGAGATAGATGAGAATGGCAGTGCGTTAGTGGACATTTGTGCTGGGAGGGGGTTGGTGATAGAATACCCTCTTCAGGCACAAAATGACCCACAGGTATACATGGCGAGTGATGAGAAGGGTGGGTGGTACTGAATGAAAGGAAGGCAATGATTGATTATGTGTGTGTGGATGAAAGGATGTGAAAATGTGTAATGGATGCAAGAGCTTATAGAGGTTGGGGGAGTGGACTTTCTGACCACTACTTCGTGGTGGCCAGAATCAAGATCCAATTAGGATGGAGAAATAGAAGAAGGGAAGGATGGGAAGAAGGAGTATGTGTAAGGAGAGTGGAAAGGTTACAAGAGGATGAGAAAAAGGGAGAGTATAAGAGAGAAGTGGAGGAACGATTGGGCAAATATGAATTGGAGCAGATGGGGGACGTGGACGGTGTGTGCAGGATATTTAGAGAAGAAATATGTGCAGCATGTGATGTGGTGTGTGGGATGAAGAGAAGACGGAGGGGTGTGCAAGGAACAGCGTGGTGGAATGAAGAGGTGAGACAGGCTGTGGCACAAAAGAAGAAAGCATACAATGAATGGATGAGAAATAGGGGCGTGGAAGAAGTTGAGAGGCAGAAGAGAGAGTTATATGTAGAAAGAAAGAGAGAGGTGAAAAGATTAGTAAGAGAGAGTAAGAAGAGAGCAGATGAGGAATTTGGAAAGAACTTGAGTGTAAAGTGGAGGGACTGTAAGAAAATGTTCTGGAAAGAGGTGAAAAGAGTAAGACAGGGTGGAAGTGAAGTTAACAGGGGAATGAAAGATAAAAATGGTAGATTACCAGTGGAGAAGGGAGAAAAAGTGAGCAGATGGAGAGAACACTTTAAGGAATTGTTGAACATAGAGGATGGAAGTAATGCGAGTATAAGTGGCTGGGGAATGGCTGGGAGAAGGAGGGAGGTGAGAAGACAGGATAATAAGTGGCTGGGGAATGGCTGGGAGAAGGAGGGAGGTGAGAAGACAGGAAGAAATCAGTAGGATAGAAGTTGCGGAAGCAATGAAGAAAGTTAAATTGGGGAAAGTCCCAGGAATTGATGGAGTGTATGGTGAAATGCTGAAGTATGGGGGAGAGATAGTAGTAGAATGGATGTGGAAAATGTGCAGATTGGTCTGGGAGGAAGGTAGAGTCCCGGAGGATTGGAAGTCAGGTATAATTATTCCCTTGTACAAAGGAAAAGGTGAAAAAGAAGTGTGTGGTAATCATAGGGGCATTTGTCTTCTTAGTATAATAGAAAAAGTGTATGGTAGGATACTTATTGACAGAGTTAGAGAAAGAACAGAGGAATTAGTTGGAGAAGAACAGGGAGGCTTTAGGAAGGGAAGAGGTTGTGTAGATCAGATATTCATTCTTAGATCTTTAGTGGAAAAGTTTCTAGAGAAGGGAAAGAAGTTGTATGCGGCCTTCACGGATTTGGAGAAAGCATATGACAGGGTGGATAGACAAGGATTGTGGAAAGTATTAAGAATTATGGAGTAGATGGAAAGTTGTTGAATGCTGTGAAGAGTATGTATGATGGTGCTAAGGCTGCAGTGTGTGTGGATGGTGAACTGAGTGAATATTTCTCTTTGAAGGTTGGGTTGAAACAGGGATGTGTCAGTCTCCATGATTGTTCAATCTGTACATGGATGGGGTAATAAAGAGGTACAAGGTAGGGTAGTTGATGTTGGAGTGGCCCTGGTGAGAGAGGGTAGTGTTTGGAAACTCCCTGTACTGTTGTTTGCAGATGATACTGTGTTGTTGAGTGAAGACGAAGGAGAGCTGCAAGACTTGGTAGATGAGTTTGGGAGAGTGTGTAAGAAACGGAATATAAAAGTGAATATAGGGACGAGTAAAGTGATTGTCTTTGAGAGAGGTGAAATCAGTGAATGTACAGCGAGGTTGGATGGTGAGGAATTGGAAAATGTGAGTACGTTTAAGTACTTGGGTAGTGTGATGAGTAAGGATGGAGGTTTGGAGGGTGAAGTGCTTGAAAGGGCACAGCAGGGAAGAAAGGTTGCTGGTTCCTTGAAAGCAGTGATAAGAAGCAGGGAAGTGAGCATGGAAGTGAAAAAGTTACTACATGACAGTATTGTGATACCAACTCTAACGTATGGTAGTGAAGCTTGGACGTTGCTGGAAGGGCACAAGTCAAGAGTGAGAGCAGTGGAAATGAGTTATTTAAGAGGAGCCTGTGGAGTCATATGGAGAGACAGGCTGACAAATGAGGATATAAAGGAGCGTTGTGGTGTGGATGTGGGTGTGATAGGAAGCATTAGGAGGAATACACTGAGGTGGTTTGGCCATGTGGAGAGGATGGTGGGTGAAAGACTGACGAAGAGAGTGAATGTGAGTGAGGTGGAGGGGGGAAGAGGGAGGGGGAGGCCGAGGATGAGATGGAGGGATGGAGTGGAGAGGTATATGAGAGAGGTGGGTGTGAGTTGGGAGCGGGGCAGTGAAATGACGGGGGACAGGGAGACGTGGAGGTGATTTGTTTGTGGCCACCCCGAGCGGGATTGAGGCGTCTGGCAATAATAGATAGATAGATAGAGATACTGTTCACGGTATCTGAGGGTAATCTGTTCCAGATATTTACAACTCTGCTAAAGAAGAAGTGTTTTGCTTCATGGGATTGGAATCGCTTTCCCATAATTTTGCAGCCATTACTTCTGGTTTAACTCGACCGGTCTATATCAAAATATTTATTCATGTCTAAGCTGCCATATCCCTTCATGATTTTGAAAACTTCAATAAGGTCCCCTCTTAACCTGTGCTTCGTTAGGCTGAATAATTTAAGTTCTTCAAGGAGTTCCTAATATGGTTTGTTTCTACGTCATGGTATCATTTTTGTGATTCTTCACTGAATTTTCTCTAATTTTTCAATGTCCTTTCTGTAGTACAGAGACCAGAACTGCACGCAATACTCAAAATGGGGGCGCACTAGCGAGTTGTACAAGGCAATTATGACTTTTTCCGATTTAAACCAAAAAGTTCTTCCAATAACACCCACCAGCTTGTTTGCAATTATAACCGCCTCGATCACTGCTTGCTTGGTTTTAGGTCATTTGATACTATCACACCAAGATCCTTTTCATTGTCTGTACTTGATAGCTGGATATTGTTCATTTTGTAATTCGCATGGACGTTGTTACTTCCAATATGAAGTACTTTACATTTTTCTGTGTTGAATTTCAATTGCCGTTTTTCTGCCCAGCTTGCTAAAGTATTAAGGTCATTTTGTAACTCCTGTCACTGTAAATTTGAAGTTACTTTACTGGTTATTTTAGTATCATCTGCAAATTTGGATACTTTACAATTTAGACCCTCATCATTATCGTTTATATAAATAATAAAAAGTATCGATCCAAGTACTGAGCCTTGGGGAATGCTGCTGATCACATTACGGCATTTGGATTCTTTTCCATTTATCACAACTTGCTGTTTTCGGTCTGAAAGCCAGTCTTGTAACCATTTTTGCGTATTTCCTGTTTTTTCATGTGCTTCTATTTTGCTCATGAGACGCTTGTGAGGGACAGCGTCAAATGCTTTCTGAAAGTCGAGATAAATTATATCCATTGCTCGAGTCATCGTATGATTTGTAAACATCATGGAAGAAGTCCAGTAAATTAGTTAAGCATGAACGACAATGTCTGAATCCACGCTGCGAGTCATTAATAATATTATTTTCTTCTAGATAATTAACATTTTATCTCTTATGATTTTTTCCATTAACATGCACACTACTGATGTTAAACTGATTGGTCTGTAATATTCTGGGTGCGACTTATCTCCCTTTTTGAAAATTGGTGTTACATTTGCTAGTTTCCATTCGCATGGAACTTTCCCAGTACTTAACGATTTATTGAATAAGACAGAGAGTGGCAGCAGTAACTCATTTTTTTGCTTCTTTGAGAATTCTCGGTGATATCTTATCGGGGCCAGGGGTATTGTTTATGTTCGTACTATTTATGGCTGAAAGGATATCGTTATTTTGGATAGCATAGTTACTAAGGACTTTGCTATTTGCTTGGTTTGTGGTAACAGTAGGGTTCTGGTGGTGTTTTCAACTGTAAAAACAGACGCAAAGTAATCGTTAAGAATGTTTGCCATTTCGACCTCATTTTCTATGTGTTTACCATTGTTCGTTTCTAGAGGACCCATTGATGTAATCATAACCTTCATCTTTCTAATGTAGCTGTAAAATTCTTTAGGATTTGATTTGGAAGTATTAGCAGTGTGGATCTCCAGTGCTCTTTTGCTATGTTTAATAAGTCTTTTCTATGTGCGGCGTAGATTTTCGTACTATAACTTGTCATCATTATTTTGTGTAGTATTATATTTATGGTATGCCTGTTTTTTGGCTATTAAGTTTCTTTTAATTTCACTGGACCACCACTTTGGTTTACTATTACCAGCTGGACGCCTGTTATGTGGTGGCACACATGACTTTACCACTTCATTAAATTTTCTGGTGAATATTTCCCATGCTTGGTTTATGTCACCTGTTTCAGACATTTGATTCCAATCTGCAGTTGCAAGTAGCGCTCTGAGCCTGCTGAAATCAGCTCTATGATAATCTGGGACCTTTTCTTTGCTCTCCGTTTCTTTTACTTTTTCAGTAGTAATATTAAACTGTATAATTCGATGATCTCTGGAACTAAACTCAGGTCCTATTTCAATGTTGTTGACTAGGTTATCATTTGTAGTCAAGATGATGTCTAGGATATTGTTTCCTCTTGCTGGGTATTCTATGTGTTGGGAAAGGGTGCTTTCTTGAAGATTTGTATAAAGCGCTTGTCCTGAGTGTGCCGTTAGCGGTTCACCCCACTTAGTTACTGGTAGATTAAAGTCTCCAAAAATTATGCTATCCTCTTGACAACAAATTTCCGTAGTTTGATCATAAAGTGTTTCATCTGTCTCAGTTGACTGTGCTGGAGGACGATAGACGAGATATATATTTATTTTGTGTGAATTAATACTTAGCTGAACATAACTAGCATCTATGCTGGTAATACTGGGTTTGGATAGCACAAGGGGGTGGACACTAGTTTTCACATATAGTAAAACACTGCCACCAGCTCAATGTGGTCGCTCACAGCTGAAAATATTGTACACTGTTAATGAGTATTCCGTTAGAAAGTCATGATCGGATGTGTTAATCCAGGACTCTGTGACGCCAACAATGTCATAATTTTCTAGGTAAATAAGAGATCTAAATCCTCAAACTTGTTCCGTAGACTACATGCGTTAACATAGCAGACTCTAATTCCGTCCTAAACGGTTGATGATCTGACTTTGTGGGTATTTATGTTGAGGTTACTGCTCCTGGATGTGCCGTGTTTTTATATTTGAAGAGGGCGACTTGATTGTGTAAAAGTCTACCTAGCCGTGCCTCTCCTGCTGAGTTCAAATGGAGACCATCTTTCTGGAATAGAGTACGATGCTCATAAAACTGGCCCCATAGATTGACAAAGTCGACTCCCTCTGGCGTGCATAGAGATTTGAGTCGGTTATTTGTGCTGAAGGCCTTATAATAAAAACTATTCTCTGCCTTGATCCTTGGGAGTATACCAGATATTATCACATTAGTGGACTTAGTTTTGAATCGTTTGATCATTTCATGATACTTTGCTAGCAATTCCTCCGATCTATTGCACTTTAGATCATTCGTACCAACATGGATGACATATACATGTAGAGTTTTATCATTTGTGTCTTTTGTGACCTCATCCCAGGCTTCTGTGATATCACATAGTCCGCCTCCTGGAAAACAGTACCTCTTTCTGCTGCTGGGGGCGCATCCACAAAATTCCTCCAGCTGACTGCGTACAATAGAGTTCCCAATAAGCCTTATTTCTTTTGTCTCATCAACCGCTTCGGCAAGGATCTGGTAGCGATTGTACGTAGTTTTGGGAAGGTGCTTCCTCATACCTTTTCCGTAGTAAAGAGGACTTCGCTTGGCGAGGAACGTACTGAATCGCTGGGTGAGGAAGATACTGGTACACTATCATTTGTAACTGCCTGATGGGCAGGAGCTTGTACGTGCACAGTTTGTCAGTGTCTTCCCTCTTGAGTGCTGTTGCCGATTCCTACGTTTGCCGCTACAAACTCTCTCAGTATCTCAAACTCTGCCTTGAGTTCCCTGTAATTTCTCTGCAATTTGGCTAAACCATTTTTTAAATCTCTTCTCATGATGCATAGTTTGCACACAGGTGTCGAAAAGCAATCAGAAAAATACTGAGATGCAGAACGACCAGTACATTCCTGGCAGACCTTCAGGTTAAATGACATTTTGCAGCAATATTTCCAAAATCCCACAAAAATAAAAAAATAATATACAACTGGTTAAGGGACGTTGTTACAAATGGACAATATACTCTATAAATGAAATATTGAATTTCTAGGGAGATTCACTTACTTTTTATATACTATCTTCCTTTACCAGTATAAAAAGAATAGAAAATCTACCTGCTATCGTACAACCTACCTTACCATGAATTGTTTGAAATGAAAAGAAAATCTACTTGCTATAGTATAATATAACTTACCATGCATTGTGGAAATACACCATAAACTGATTCACTAAGAAAAAAAATGAAAAAAAAATAACAATGGAATGTTGGGGAGAAATCAAAATAAAAACCTAGCTTCACTCAGTGAACTGTTTATAGTGTAAAACCTATTTCACTGGTGTAACATCAATCACACGGTTGTTACTCTATACAGAAGACAATGCTATTCACTTGCACTAAACTAGCAAGCAACTCAGTTAATATTTGTTAACGTTAGACTTTACAGTAAGACGTACAAGGCTGATAGTGAGAACCAAAACAAAGAGAGCTGGTAGGTAAATGCACTCTCAGTACACTACACCATTTACTAGTGAGAAAATATAATCTACTTGCTAGATATCGTTCTAACTGACCTTGATCTGCGGGAAAATAAACTGTAATATGACTGAGACCAGAAATAAAGGCAGGAAAGGGCAGGAATACGATATAGAGGGTGGGAATATAATGTAAACAAAGGGACACGCGAACGCTTTAAACCTTTAACCCGCTCAAAAACTTTTACATGAAATCTATTTAAATACTTTACACGGGGAAAATAAGTTTAGGACTCTTATACACTGATCTATTCACTTTCACACCAACATTCACTCAAACTTGTTAAAACACTTGGATGTGCAGAGCGCTGTGAACAGTTATTCCAAGATGGCTGCCGTGAGAAGGTGGATGGCTGATCGAGGAGGAGGAGGAGGAGGAAGAAGAAGAAGAAGAAGAAGAAGAAGAAAAAAATGAGTTTGAGGAGGAGGGGGAGGAGGAGGAAGTGATGATGATATTGAAGTGGATGTGGTTGAGTAGGAAGTAGAAGAAGCTGAAGAGGGAGGAGGATGAAGAAGAGTAGGGAAAAGAGGGGATGAGGGGGAGAGAAGAAAAAAGGAATACAAAAAGAAAAAAGATAAAGATGAGAATGGAGGTGGGAAAATGGGAGGTAGGAAGGAGAAGGAATAAAACACAGGAAGAAGCGAAGAGGAGGAAGAGGAGTGAAGGGAAGAGGAAGAGGGGGAAAAAGAAAAAAAAAAGAAGAGGGGAGGGAGAGACTGAGGAGGAGGATGGAGACGAGGGGGGGGAAAGAGGTGAGGGGAAATGGAGGAGGTAAAAAGAGGAAGAGAGAAAGGAAAAAGGAGAAAAAGAGTGGAGGGAATGAGAATGGAAGAAGTTGAAAAAATGAGAGACAAAGAAATAAATGAGGTGTGTGTGTGTGTGTGTGTGTGTGTGTGTGTGTGTGTGAGAGAGAGAGAGAGAGAGAGAGAGAGAGAGAGAGAGAGAGAGAGAGATTTGATGATGCAAAAAAGTTGGAGGAGGGATGAAAGGAGAGAGAACCAAGATGCCCTCGAGGTGAAAACTGAAAATATCGGCTCCAGAAAAAAGAAAGCCAACCCAGGCCTTCACAAAATCTTTTATTTTTGGAATTTTTTACTCGATAAAAAAAAAAAAAAAAAAAAGCTTGCTCTCATGCACCGAAAATAATCCTTGTCCTAATAATAACCAGAAAAAAATGTCTATGAAAAAAATGTCCAAAAAAAGTAGCTAGAAAAAATATCCAGAAATAATATCCAGAAAAAATATCCAGAAAGTATCCAGGAAAAAATCCATAAAAAAAAATATAATATCCGGAATAGGTCAAGAAAAATATCCAAAAATATCCAAAAAATATAAAAAATAAAAATCATGCCTTTTAAAAAGTGATGAAAAAATTGCACTCATCATTCATCCATTCATTGCCAGACGCCATGTATCCCAGACGGGGTGGCCAAGGGCTTAGAGTTAATTGTTTTACAGGGAGGGGCACTAATCCTCCACCAACCCCACTTGACACGTAGGGATGCCAACAGCATCTGGTGTTCCCAGGCGGTCACCCATCCAAGTACTAACCAGACCCAACGTTGCTTAACAACGAAAATATGCGAAAAATATTATGATGCAAAGCTGCACTCATAAAAATGTCAAGATAATATATGAAAAACTCCAAAACAAACTTTGAAATGAATAAATAAGATAAACAGATATATAAATAAGTCTCAGATAACGAAAATTTTCCCTGTCTTCCTAAGAGTAAGATTACCCTTACAAAATTGCAAGAAAATTTAAGAAAACTCACAGCAGACCTTAAAATTAATAAAGAAATTACTATTGAAAAAAAAAAAGCTTCCTCTCAGACAAGGAAAATAATAACTTTCCTAATAAAGTCATTTTTTTAATAAAGCAGAAATATTTAGGATATATAAGAAAGTGCAGCCAAAGTAAAATACACACACACACACACACACACACACACACACACACACACACACACACACACACACACACACACACACACACACACACACACACACACACACACACACACACACACGAGAAAATAATATTTGACTTAACAAAATACAAATAATTAAATTTTTATTGTTCCTGCATTCATCAGCATTTATTTATTTATTTATTTATTTAATTCATTTTTTATTTATTTATTTTAGCAAGAACTAACTCTACAGCAACTAAAGCCAAATTATTAGCTTCACTTGTATTTGAGTTATCTCAGTTAAAATAAAAAAAATAGTAAATTATGCAAAAAAGAAAATGAAAAATCGACCGAAACTTGCCCATAATAGGCCTATATATAATCGCTCGAGTTTAGATACAAAAATATATATTAGAGGATTATATTAATTCGAATAAAATCAGCCAGGAATCATGTATACATAAAAAATTTTCTTCGAAAAAGAACATACCGGTACCCGGAAACAGCTAAATCATAATATTTCATTTCTCACACCATTCGTAGTTTCAAAGTAAAAATGATAATAATGAGTTAAAAGTTGTAGTAGTACTGTAGTATAGTAGGAGTATAGTTGTAATTGTAGTAGTAGTAGTAGTTTCGTAATAATAATAATAATAATAATAATAATAGTAATAATAATGTTGATTATAATTATCGTTACTAGCCCCGATAGCGAAGCTGCTATTGTTTTCAGCTTGTGTGTGTGTGTGTGTGTGTGTGTGTGTGTGTGTGTGTGTGTGTGTGTATTAGCACGATAACTTAGCAACCGCTCAAAATATCATCACACAACTTTACAGGTGTGTAGTAGGGAAAAAAAAGCGATCACGAGTTCGAACTTGGTGAAAGTAGGTCAGAGTCTGTCTCTCCGTTACCACCGTAACTTCGCAACCACTCAAGATATCATCACAAAATATTGCAGGTGTGTAGTACGGATGAAAATCTCCAACGAGTATTGTTTTCAGTTTGTCTGTTTGTCAGTGTGCCTGTTAGCACGATAACTTCGCAACCGCTCAAGATATCATCACAAAATTTTACAGGTGTGAAACGAAAATCTACGCGTTCGAAATTGGTTTATTTAGGTCAATAACTGTCTGTCTTTTATTAAGTTAACTTCGCGACTGCTCAAGATATCATCACAAAATTTTACATATGTGTTGTAGGGATGAAAGTCTCCTACGGGTTCGAAATTAGTGATAGTAGGTCAAGGTCAATGTCATATTCCGAGCCGCGCTAGATACGTATCGGCTCGCGGGTGGTGTGATTCTCCCCTTGGGGGCCTCTAACTATACTTAAATAATCTCTAGTAATAATAATAATACTGACAACAAGAAAACTTCTCACATGGACTTGAGACGTTTTAATAATAAGAAGAAGACGAAATGAAGACGATGATGATGAAGTAGAAGATTAAGACGAACCGTAGGAGCATTGGAGAGAGTGTGAGTGAGTGAGAATAAGAAATGGCAGACGAAGTGCTCTCCATTCTTCTAGTCTTACAAGGAGCAGAAAAACGGGATGAAGAGATGAATATTTCTCGGAATGGAGATGAATAATTTTCTCGGCCAAGATTTTTATGTTTCATACAAGGCGGACAGATGCTTTCTCTCCCACGAGCAGAAAGAGTTCTCAAGATTTTTTCCGTGTCTTAACCGACGCCTTACGCAGTTTACTTATTCTAGTTTTTATTAAGAGGGTTATCTGTTTTTTTTTTATTCTTTACATTGAGGGTATACTTAGGTTTTGTGTGGGTGTGGGTGTTTTGTTTTTCTGGTTATCAACATTAATTTTTGTATATAACGTGCAAATTTTCTTCTTTCAGTCTTATTTTTCTTCATCTTCCTGTCTTCCCTTTTCTTTTTTCTTTTTCTTATTCTCGTTCATCTCCTATTTCTTTCTTATTCTTCTGCTTTTCCTCCTTTCTTCTTTTTCTTTTTGCCCTCCACCTCCTCCTCCTCCTCCTCCTCCTTTCTTCATTGCTAGATAGGTATTGTTGTTTGGTCAGCTGGCTCCCTAATCCCTTTTCTTAGCCCTCTCAAGACCTCTACGTATATAGTAATTATTCCCTAACACTTTTTCATAGAAGATTAGTTTGCTTATTACATCTTACTGTCCTCTTTTGTATTACTTACATACTTCCAATACCGCCATCCTCCCCATAAATACCGGTAGTAAGAAAGGATATTAAGTAGCACCATCCTAAAAAAAATTCGCTAGGAAAGAGGTGTTAGGGAGCTTTCTTAATAAGCATACTCTGTAGCCTGTATTCTCGTCGGTTGATGATGCTCCCTAACACCTTTTTCTAAGCGACTGGATTCATCTGACTGTCCTCTTCTGTGTTACATAAATCCTTCCAACACTGCCCCCTATTATCTTACTTCCTATGTACTCTGTCTGTCTGTCTGTCTGTCTGTCTCTGTCTCTCTCTCTCTCTCTCTCTCTCTCTCTCAAGAATGGAACTCTGGTCTTAGTAATCTCCCTGAAACGTCTGTATTTATTTGTTTATTTATTTATTTTACATATTTGTTTATATATTTTTTCATTTATTAGCAGTTTCTGGAAAAAAATAAATTTTGCCTTTTTTCAGTGATTAGTCTATTGGAAGAAGCTAACAGTTATAAAAGTATATATATGATTGTTATATATATATATATATATATATATATATATATATATATATATATATATATATATATATATATATATATATATATATATATATATATATATATATATATATATATATATATATATATATATATATATTATGCATTATATATTTATACATTTTATTCATTGATATATTAACATTTCGTAAAGGGTGAAGAAGGAAACAGAGATATTGAGAGAGAGAAAGAGAGAGAGAGAGAGAGAGACACACACACACACACACACACACACAGAAGGATAGAGAGAGAGAGAGAGAGAGAGAGAGAGAGGCAGACAGACAGACAGACAGACAAGCAGTCGACATATTCATTCATCACGCACACACAAACACACACAATATGCACAATATATCAAAAACTGTCAAACAAGGCATGAAATACAGTGTCTTTGTTGTTTTTGTGCTACCGTGTGTGGCAAAAATATAAATGTATGAGCGGATTTGTTATCTTTATTTTTGGTCACAATGCATCTCTCTCTCTCTCTCTCTCTCTCTCTCTCTCTCTCTCTGGATCATTCAGGATTTATATTTTTCTTTGATATTTTGTGTCAGTAATCTTTATATATGTTTTCTGTGAAGTTTTGTGTCATTTACAACGCTGAGTGGTAACCATATAACCAAACCATACGTGCTCCCTACGTGTCAACAAGTGGGTTGGTGGAGGGTTGGTGCCCCTCCCTGTAAAACAACTAACTCAGTGTCAAATGGCCACCCTTTGCGGGATTGTGGTGTCTGGCAATAGATAGATAGATAGATAGATAGATTTTTATATACATTTCATTTTCAGGGATTGCAATGGATAAATTTGTGTGTGTGTGTGTGTGTGTGTGTGTGTGTGTGTGTGTGTGTGTGTGTGTGTGTGTGTGTGTGTGTGTGTGTGTGTGTGTGTTTTAGGTGATTTGCCTGTGATTTTTTTTTACACGTTTACAAGGATCAGTTTGTTTTAATTTTTTCAGTAATATTTCCATAAATTAACGATGACGAATTTTGTGTCTGATTTTTTTTAGACTTTGCTCTCTCTTCCGTTTTTTATTTGCCAAAACCTGACGATTTATTTTATTTATTTTACATTCCAGTCCCATCCTTCCTCTCAAACTCTCTCAGTTTACCCCTCCTCATCACAGTACCGATATATTCCACTCCCATCCTTCCTAAGTTCCTCTCAACTCTTCAATCTTAATCCTAGTCCACCCCCACGTCTCGCATTCAAAGTCGCACTACACATCCATCTAATCATTGTCATTTCTGTATGTCTGAGCCAACTAATACCCCAGGTATGTAATCCAATAACAAAATAAACACAGGAAAATACGAGTAATGCAGTCTAACTTTACAGCAGGAGAGTCTACGAACTCTAGAGACTCACTGCAAAACGCATATAATAATGTAGTTTGGACTATAAGATTTCCGTAACATTATTATAGATGGCCTTAAAACAGCTTTCTGTAATGCTACTGGTGGATGGGAGAGGTTTCCTTTACATCCAGCTCCATAATAATAATGATGATAATGATGATGATTAGTGGTAGGTGGGGGCGCTCACCATCCACTCACTCGATGTAGTGCTGCTGTCGGGTGTCTGCCCTTTCCTCTCCTCCAGCCTTCTTTCCTTCCATCCTCTTCTGTCTTTCTTTCCTTCTTTCTTTCCTAGTCCTTCTTCCTACGGGTAACTTACACTCCCTCTTCTGTCTTTCTTTCCTTCATTCTTTCCTCTTCCTTCTGCCTGTGGGTGACTCTACACTGAGTGACAAGCCAAAAGGTTTCCTGTACACCAGGAAACCATTTACTACGCTGGGTGGTAACCATATAACCAAGTTTTGGCGCCTGGTGGTTTAGTGGGTAATTATTGCGCTCCAATCGGATTGAGCCAGTGAAGGTTTATATCGAAGGGGTGGATGGGGTTGATTGCTCACGTAATGCCACTCAGGGATGAGTGAGGCTGGTCACTCTCATCTTAAATGTCAGGACCAACTGCCTAGCCCCGGACTCCTATACTCCTCATGGAGCAATGTAGGATTGGATGATGGATGGATGAATTTGTTTTAATTAATTATTTATTATTTTCTCTTTTTATTTACTGATTTTTTCATTTTAATATTTTTGTATGTACTTTATTTATTATATTTTTTTCTTATCTATTTTATTTTATTTTTGTTTTTATTTATTAATTTTACCTGTTTATTGAAACGGTGACGTTTGTGTCTTATATGAAACATGGATGTATTTCATCTCTCTCTCTCTCTCTCTCTCTCTCTCTCTGAAGTTGACGGAATGATAGATATACAGTATTTATTGCTGTTTTTTTTTTTTTTTTTTTGGGGGGGAGGACCCTTGTGTTCAGCAGCTGGAATACATTACTAGTAGTATTATCTTGTGGTTCATTTGTGATTTTTTCATGTTGACTGTGTGTGTGTGTGTGTGTGTGTGTGTGTGTGTGTGTGTGTGTGTGTCTCTTTGTGTGTGTGTGTGTGTGTGTGTGTGCTGTTTCTGTGGGATATATTAGTATACTCTTCTTGATATTTCCTTCTGACTACCAACTGACGATTATGCTTTACAAAGATGAAACAATTCCTGTAGTTACCTCACAACTCTCTCTCTCTCTCTCTCTCTCTCTCTCTCTCTCTCTCTCTCTCTCTCTCACACACACACACACACACACACACACACACACACACACACACACACACACACACACACACACACACACACATTATATCTATCTTTGTATTGCTTCATCGAGAAGATATTATTCCTCGCTCTTCTATTACTAGTGTTTGAAAAAAGGCGAGTCTTTCACCATCGCACTGAAGCCTTAAGAGAGAGAGAGAGAGAGAGAGAGGCGATAGGAGGGAGGGAGTGAGTGAGGGAGGGAGGAAGTGGCAGCAGTAAAACATGTTGAGAGCAGTTAGAAGATAGATAGACAGATATATACACAGATGCAGAAAGAGAGAGAGAGGGGGGGGGGAGGAAGTGACAGCAGTGAAACATGTTGAGGACAGATCGACGTCGATTGATAGATAGATAGATAGATGCAGAGAGAGAGAGAGAGAGAGAGAGAATCTTACGAATTCTACCCTTTACACATTATTCATATCCATATACATCCTGATTCATATTAATACATTTCTCACCGGTCTGTGTGCTTTCTCCACTCTGACATAATGTATCTCTCTCTCTCTCTCTCTCTCTCTCTCTCTCTCTCTCTCTCTCTCAACAAGGAGCCCACATCTTAAAGATAGGAGGCTGCGTTGTCTTATAAGCCTCGAAGTAAGTTATTGATGATGACAATAATGATACGTTTTTGTTGCACTTAAATCTTCCCACCTCCGGACGATTGTATTCAGCTGTGTGGGGAATTTTGGACCTGTAGGAGGTTAGATAAACAAGGCAGTAACCTCTGTTATGGAACAGAGAGAGATAATGAACACTTCAAGTGAGAATACTAAAATCACTACTGTCCCACAAAGTTCCAGGTTCAAAACAAAAGACTTAGGTAAAATTACAGGTTAAAGTTTAATGCTCAAACTAACAACTAAACATTCAGGACTCATAAGGATAATGTAATGGCAAAACAGGTTACATATATGGTTGACTGCAATAGCCTCTATTAACATGAATTTAGCAAGGGCAAATTTATCTAAGTCAGCCCTGATAAATGAGAAAACCGGATAAAGCTCTGTTAAAGTAAGATATATTATTACAGATACAAAATATTATTAATAATGGCTGACATTAAAAACTAGACATGAATCACAAAAAACCTTACTAGGCCTACGAATTAATGCCTTAGGCCATACAGTACAAGAAAAAATGGTAACAACACTTATACTCAAATTATACAGCAGCTAGATGGCTGGAAACTTCCTGAGCACTCACAAAAATAATAATACACTATACAGGGGAGGACAAAGATGTGAACAAAATGAGGAGTAGATCTAAGTGGCAATTAATGCAGAGACTGAGCTCATTATATAGGGGCCGGCAGAGCTTGATTCAACTTGCAAGAAGGACGCGCAAATGAGGGCACGGAGGACGAAGAGTTGACACTCCTGCTCTGAACAACAGAAAGAACGACTTACTCTACTATAAGGGAAGAAGGGGGGAGTGAGGTAGAACACGCTAGCCTGGTCACTATGGAAGCCACGAGGCGAATCGTGATCAAACATGCAGCATCCTGTACGTTAGAATTATACAAAGGATGATGAAATCATAGGCCATGTAACACCTCCCCACAAAGAAAAAGAAATTTACAAAGGAAATTTCTTATTACTCTAAAACAATCTGTCTAAAGTCTAGATAAGCAATCTGCAATAACATTTTCTTTCCCCTTGACATGTTGTATGTCTAATGAATACTCCTGAAGAAGTAGACTCCATCTTGTCAATCTCTGATTTTTATCTTTAAACTTACTAAGGAATTTCAGTGGGTTATGATCGGTATAAATGACTATGGGGTCAAAACCAGAACACAAATAAAATGAAAAATGCTGTAAACCCAAAATCAAGGCCAAAAGCTCTTTCTCAATAGTGGAGTAGTTCTTTTGAGGTAGAGTGAACTTCTTACTGTAATAAGATACAGGGTGTTCAATACCATGATCATCCTCTTGCAGCAAAACAGCCCCAGCTCCTGTATCACTTGCGTCAACAGCCATCTTAAAAGGCTTAACAAAATTTGGAGTAGCGAGCACTGGCTGACTTAATAGGATACCTTTAAGTTTACTGAAAGAGGATTCACAGTTATCGGTCCAGACAAATTTAACTCCCTTTTTCAGTAGGTCTGTAAGTGGTGATACAAGAATTGAAAAGTTAAGAACAAATCTCCTGTAATAACCTACCATTCCCAAAAGTCTTTGTAGCTCTTTCCTACTTTTAGGTCTGGGAAGATCACTTATAACCTGAACCTTAGCTCCTGGTGGTGCAACGTGTCCATCACCAATTACGTACCCAAGGTACTGAACTTTAGCTTGACCAAACTCACACTTTGATAAATTAGCTACAAGATTAGCCTGAACCAAACGCTCAAGAAATTTACTGACATGGCATAGGTGATCTTTCCAGTTGTCACAGAAGATTAATACATCATCAATATAAACAACACACCCTGTCAAACCCTCTGTTACAACATTCATAAGCTTCTGAAAAGTGGCTGGTGCATTCTTCATACCATATGGCATTACAGAACATGCAAAAGTCTTTCCTAGTGTTACAAAACATGAGATCTCCCTAGCTCGTTCAGTCATAGGTACTTGCCAGTATCCCTTAACCTGGACTTCTTATCATACCAAGTCTTCATCTTCTCCTGAGCAGCTCCTAAAATCTCTCTCGCCAGCTGTAAAGCAGTGGACAGCCGTTCTTTGAACTTCATCACATACTCCAGCAGGTTGACGTCATCTTCCTCCGACAGCCAGCATTCCTTGAGTAGCTTAAGGGGTCCTCTTACTTCATGGCCAAACAGTAGTTCAAAGGGTGAGAAGCCCAGTGATTCATTTGGAGATTCTCTTGCGGCAAATACAACAAATGGAAGACCTTTATCCCAGTCTTTCTGATGTTCCAAGCAGTATTTCCTGAGCATCGATTTGAGTGTTTGATATCTCTCCAACACTCCTTGGGTCTGGGGGATGGTAAGCTGAAGACGTGATCTGGGTGATGCCCAACTCTTTCAGAGACTGCTTGAAAACATTTGACATGAAATTACTTCCCCGGTCTGACTGTACCTCCTTGGGCAGACCAAACTTGGTGAAGAACCCTAGCATTTCCTTAACCACGTTCTTTGCTGAGATATTTCTAAGTGGAATGGCTTCAGGATAACGAGTAGCCATATCAATCAGGGTCAACACATAAGAAAATCCTGAAGAAGTCTTAGGAAGAGGGCCCACAATATCCACCAACACACAGGTGAATGGCACCTCAAAAGGAGGAATGGGAACTAGAGGTGCAACCTTTTCGGTCTGATTACACTTCCCCACAACTTGGACAGGTGTGACAAGACTTACAATACCAGGAAACATCTCTGGAAGATACCTGGCCAGTAGAAGTGTTTCAAAATGCGTGCCACAGTCTTCCTCACTCCAAGGTGTCCTGCCAAACTGGAATCATGAGCCACTCTAATGATATCCTGCCTACAAACACGAGGGATGACAACTTGATGTACAACCTCCCATTCACAGTCGGCTGATGCTGTTGGGGGTCTCCACTTTCTCATAAGTACTCCTGACTTTATATAATAACAAGTAGAAGCACCAGCTGACTCTTCCTCACTGCAAGCAGAGTTAGCTAGACCTTTCAACTCAGGGTCTGCAACCTGCAACTCAACCAACTCTTGACGAGACAAATTATCAACACTACGGGGTACTGCCTCATCTGGTGAGTGGTCCAAATTAGCAAGAAAGGTGTCAGCTAGGATAACATCATCATCATCATTTTCCTCTAAGTCACCAGTAACTTTAGACTTAGCCCTAGTGACAGCACATGCAGAGAACACATCAGGGACATAAAGTCCTGGGTCGACTTCCACCAATATCATTTCCAAGTAAGAAAGTTACACCTGGCATTGGGAGTGTCTCAACCAACCCAAGCATAACGGAACCATTAACAAAACCAAACTCTAAATTCACTCTGCACAGAAGGACAGAGAAGTAATTATTCGCTAAACCTTGTAAGATTACAGTTTCATCAGAGGAATTAACATTAGAGCCTAGAACACTGGTCAGCATAAGGGATTGGCAAGCACCTGTATCACGATATATTTTAACTGATTTCCTGTCATTACTGTCCAGAGGACTGACAAAACCAT
Organism: Coenobita brevimanus; assembly: GCF_032717465.1. Taxonomy (NCBI): domain Eukaryota; kingdom Metazoa; phylum Arthropoda; class Malacostraca; order Decapoda; family Coenobitidae; genus Coenobita; species Coenobita brevimanus. The sequence goes on from NC_137069.1 coordinate 27,924,259, forward strand.
CAGACAGGAAATTAGCACATGAACTCTTGAGAGTGTCACCCACGTTACTGCTCAAAAGAGGAACTTCATCATGAGAATTTAATTTACCCCTCAAAGCAGGTTCAGTTAACTCGGTTAAAGAATTCTGGGAACTCTCAAGGGTGGACACTAGACCAATTGACTGAATATTTAAAGACTCCTTTTTGTTCACATCACGCTGTTTTCCTGAAACATTTCTCCATAGTATGACCAAGCCTACTACAATAAGTACATTTACTTTTCTGAAATCCCTAGAAGGTGAAGCTGGTATTTACTTCCTGAGAAACATCATCTTTATTCTCTTTCTCCTGTTACCTGTACTCTGAGTATAAACGTACTTACTCTCAGCTTTCCTTTTTTCTTTAGAATATCTCTTGTAGAGTGAAGATATTCATCAGCTAAAACTGCAGCATCCAGGCAAATTTTATCTATTCTTTTCCTCATCAGGAGAGTATAGGCTTACACATCTTTACTAATACACCTTTTGAAGTCCTCCAGCAAAATCATCTTGCTTAAATTTATCAAAATCAGAATTTACATTCTTAGAATTTAACCACTGCTCCTAACAGACTCTTCTTTGATTTTTTGCATTTCTTCAACATGGGATTGCTTATCTTGCTTATAAGTTGTTCTAAATTTTACTCTATAGGCTTCAGGAACAAGCTCATAGGCCTTAAGAACAAGCTCTTAACTACATCTTAATGAGATCCAGATTGATCCTGAGGGAAAGATGCATAAGTTACTTGAGCTTTACTCGGTGAGAACTTGCTCTGTAGGAGTAAACTGCCCAATACTTTTTGGTCCAATTAAAACCTGTAGCTACCCCTCTCAAACAACTGAAAATACTTTTGTTAAATCAGACTCATTAAAAGGAGGGACTAAGTTTACCATTTTTAGTCACATCAAAATCATCAGAGCTAGATGATCCAGTTCCACCTTGTTTCATGCAATACTCATGGTCTGCCTGAATCCTAGCAAGTTCCTGATTTGTGCCTGAGCCTGTGCTGCTGTGCCTCTTGAATACGAGCCTGAGACTCAGCCTCCTTAGCCTCAGCCTTCTCTGCTGCTAGCACGAGCCTTAAACTCAACCTCCTTAGCACGAGCCTGAAACTCAGCCTCCTTAGCACGAGCCTGGAAACTCAGCCTCACTTAGCACGAGCCTCTCTGCAGGGCTAGCTGTAACTTAGTTATTTCAATCTGCGTTCGCTCATCTGGAGGAAGTTGACGTTAAACACGCTCTTATTAATCATTTCAACAATTTGATCTTTAGAATGATGAGAGCGAACAGCTTAATTCCCAATGGTGTTGAGCCAACAAGCTTAAGTTCATTCTCTTGTTCTGTTTTCTACATCACACACTGTTTGCACATTTGACAAAAA
>NC_137069.1:27925755-27970755 GCF_032717465.1 Coenobita brevimanus
CTTAGCGAAATGGCAGCGGAACTTACGTGGTTGAACCGGAAGTGTGGCAAGTTTCCCGCATCCGCTCCGTAACAGCAGCGCAGCAAAAATATATTATCGTTGAAGCACCATCACAGCAATATAGGAAACACACACACACACACACACACACACACACACACACACACACACACACACACACACACACACACACACACACACACACACACACACAGCAGATCATTAGCACAGCACAATACAGTAAAAAAATAACACATCATTAACATAACACAGCATAGCAAGGCATAGCACAGCCCTACAACGACGGACCTCATCTGTGTGTGTGTGTGTGTGTGTGTGATATACCTTATATATACATAATAACAGAGAGAGAGAGAGAGAGAGAGAGAGAGAGAGGGACCAAGTAGCTTTAAGAGGTGTTACATAGCCTATGATTTCACCATCCTTTGTATAATTCTAACGTACAGGATGCTGCATGTTTGATCACGATTCGCCTCGTGGCTTCCATAGTGACCAGGCTTGCGTGTTCTACCTCACTCCCTCTTCTCCCCCTTACAGTAGAGTAAGTCGTTCTTTCTGTTGTTCAGAGCAGGAGTGTCAACTCTTCGTCCTCTGTGCCCTCATTTGCGCGTCCTTCTTGCAAGTTGAATCAAGCTCTGCCGGCCCCTATATAATGAGCTTAGTCTCTGCATTAATTGCCACTTAGATCTACTCCTCATTTTGTTCACATCTCTGTCCTCCCCTGTATAGTGTATTATTATTTTTGTGAGTACTCAGGAAGTCTCCAGCCATCTAGCTGCTGTATAATTTGAGTATAAGTGTTGTTACCATTTTTCTTGTACTGTATGGCCTAAGGCGTTAATTCGTAGGCCTAGTAAGTTTTTTTGTGATTCAAGTAGAGTTTTAAATGCCAGCCATTATAATATAATAATATTTTGAATCTGTAATAATATATCTTGCTTTAACTGAGCATTATCCGGTTTTCTCATTTATCAGGGCTGACTTAGATAAATTTGCTCTTGCTAAATTCATGTTAATAGAGTCAATTGCAGTTAATGACGTATGTAACCTGTTTTGCCATTACATTATCCTTATGAGTCCTGAATGTTTAGTTGTTAGTTTAAGCATTAAACTTTAACTTGTAATTTTACCTAACTCTTTTGTTTTGAACCTGGACCTTTGTGGGACAGTAGTGATTTTAGTATTCTCACTTGAAGTGTTCATTATCTCTCTCTGTTCCCTAACATAAATTTGGCGACCTCTTATCAGGATATTCAGGATATTATCATAAGGATATTGCTTGATATTTTGTGAATGTGATTTATTCATGATGTCTACTATTACTACTCTTGATGAAGCCAAAGATTTTTTGTCAAATGTGCAAACAGTGTGTGATGTAGAAAACAGAACAAAGAATGAACTTAAGCTTGTTGCTCAACAATTGGGAATTGCTGTTCGCTCTCATCATTCTAAAGATCAAATTGTTGACATGATTAATAAGAGCGTGTTTAATGTAACTCCTCCAGATGAGCGAACGCAGATTGAAATAGCTAAGTTACAGCTAGCCCTGCAGGAGGCTCGTGCTAAGGAGGCTGAGTTTCAGGCTCATGCTAAGGAGGCTGAGTTTCAGGCTCGTGCTAAGGAGGCTGAGTTTTAGGCTCGTGCTAAGGAGGCTAAGGAGGCTGAGTCTCAGGCTCGTATTCAGGAGGCACAGGCACAGGCTCAGGCACAAATTGAACTTGCTAGGATTCAGGCAGACCATGAGTATTGCATGAAACAAGGTGGAACTGGATCATCTAGCTCTGATGATTTTGATGTGGCTAAAAATGTTAAACTTGTCCCTCCTTTTAATGAATCTGATTTAACAAAGTATTTTCAGTTGTTTGAGAGGGTAGCTACAGGTTTTAATTGGCCCATAAAGTATTGGGCAGTACTCCTACAGAGTGTTCTCACCGGTAAAGCTCAAGTAACTTATGCATCTTTCCCTCAGGATCAATCTGATAATTATGATGTAGTTAAGAGCTTGATTCTTAAGGCCTATGAGCTTGTTCCTGAAGCCTATAGAGTAAAATTTAGAACAACTTATAAGCAAGATAAGCAATCCCATGTTGAGTATGCAAAAATCAAAGAAGATCTGTTAGAGCAGTGGTTAAATTCTAAGAATGTAAATTCTGATTTTGATAAATTTAAGCAGATGATTTTGCTGGAGGACTTCAAAAGGTGTATTAATAAAGATGTAAGCCTATATCTTGATGAGAAAAGAATAGATAATTTGTCTGATGCTGCAGTTTTAGCTGATGAATATGTTCTCACTCACAAGAGATATTCTAAAGAAAAAAGGAAAGCTGAGAGTAAGTACGTTTCTACTCAGAGTACATGTAACAGGAAAGAGAATAAAGATGATGTTTCTCAGGAAGTAAATACCAGCTTCACCTCTAGATTTCAGAAAAGTAAATGTACTTATTGTAGTAAGCTTGGTCAAACTACGGAGAAATGTTTCAGGAGACAGCGTGATGTGAACAAAAAGGAGTCTTTAAATATTCAGTCAATTGGTCTAGTGTCCACCCTTGAGAGTTCCCAGAATTCTTTAACCGAGTTAACTGAACCTGCTTTGAGGGGTAAATTAAATTCTCATGATGAAGCTCCTCTTTTGAGCAGTAACGTGGGTGACACTCTCAAGAGTTCATGTGCTAATTTCCTCTCTCATGGTTTTGTCAGTCCTCTGGACAGTAATGACAGGAAATCAGTTAAAATATATCGTGATACAGGTGCTTGCCAATCCCTTATGCTGACCAGTGTTCTAGGCTCTAATGTTAATTCCTCTGATGAAACTGTAATCTTACAAGGTGTAGGGAATAATTACTTCTCTGTCCCTCTGTGCAGAGTGAATTTAGAGTCTGGTTTTGTTAATGGTTCCGTTATGGTTGGGTTGGTTGAGACACTCCCAATGTCAGGTGTAACTTTCTTACTTGGAAATGATATTGGTGGAAGTCGACCCAGGACTGTGATGTCCCTGATGTGTTCTCTGCATGTGCTGTCACTAGGGCTAAGTCTAAAGTTACTGGTGACTTAGAGGAAAATGATGATGATGATGTTATCCTAGCTGACACCTTTCTTGCTAATTTGGACCACTCACCAGATGAGGCAGTACCCCGTAGTGTTGATAATTTGTCTCGTCAAGAATTGGTTGAGTTGCAGGTTGCAGACCCTGAGTTGAAAGGTCTAGCTAACTCTGCTTGCAGTGAGGAAGAGTCAGCTGGTGCTTCTACTCGTTATTATATAAAGTCAGGAGTACTTATGAGAAAGTGGAGACCCCCAACAGCATCAGCCGACTGTGAATGGGAGGTTGTACATCAAGTTGTCATCCCTCATGTTTGTAGGCAGGATATCATTAGAGTGGCTCATGATTCCAGTTTGGCAGGACACCTTGGAGTGAGGAAGACTGTGGCACGCATTTTGAAACACTTCTACTGGCCAGGTATCTTCAGAGATGTTTCCTGGTATTGTAAGTCTTGTCGCACCTGTCAAGTTGTGGTAAGGTGTAATCAGACCGAAAAGGTTGCACCTCTAGTTCCCATTCCTCCTTTTGAGGTGCCATTCACCTGTGTGTTGGTGGATATTGTGGGCCCTCTTCCTAAGACTTCTTCAGGATTTTCTTATGTGTTGACCCTGATTGATATGGCTACTCGTTATCCTGAAGCCGTTTCACTTAGAAATATCTCAGCAAAGAACGTGGTTAAGGAAATGCTAGGGTTCTTCACCAAGTTTGGTCTGCCCAAGGAGGTACAGTCAGACCGGGGAAGTAATTTCATGTCAAATGTTTTCAAGCAGTCTCTGAAAGAGTTGGGCATCACCCAGATCACGTCTTCAGCTTACCATCCCCAGACCCAAGGAGTGTTGGAGAGATATCATCAAACACTCAAATCGATGCTCAGGAAATACTGTTTGGAACATCAGAAAGACTGGGATAAAGGTCTTCCATTCGTTGTATTTGCCGCAAGAGAATCTCCAAATGAATCACTGGGCTTCTCACCCTTTGAACTACTGTTTGGCCATGAAGTAAGAGGACCCCTTAAGCTACTCAAGGAATGCTGGCTGTCGGAGGAAGATGACGTCAACCTGCTGGAGTATGTGATGAAGTTCAAAGAACAGCTGTCCGCTGCTTTACAGCTGGCGAGAGAGAATTTAGGAGCTGCTCAGGAGATGAAGACTTGGTATGATAAGAAGTCCAGGTTACGCCACTTTCAGCCAGGAGATCAGGTTTTGATTCTGCTACCGGTGCATGGGCAACCTCTTCAAGCCAAGTTTAGTGGTCCTTATTTCGTGGAGAAGAAACTCAGTGATGTCAACTATGTCATCACCACACCAGATCGTAGAAAGAACAAGCAACTTTGTCACATCAACATGCTAAAGTTATATCACAGGCGGGACGAAAATAACCCAGTCTGCACTGTAGCTGTTCCACCCGAGTCTGCAAGTGAAATTCTCCCATGCAGTATGAGCCTGAGTGATAGTTTGGGGAAGAATCCTGATATCATGAATGATCCCCAGACTAAGCTTTCTCATCTAGCTCCCGAGGAAAGGCAGGAGTTTTCGGCATTACTGCAGGAGTACCCGCCAGTGTTCCGTGACACTCCAGGAAGAACCACTGTGTTGATGCATGATGTCGATGTCGGAGACGCAAAGCCAATTAAACTGCCTCCTTACCGTGTGAACCCAGTGAAAGTTCCTCTCATCCAGAAGGAGCTTGGCTACCTGTTGGACCACAAGATGATTGAGCCCTGTCAGAGCGAGTGGGGTTCTCCTGTCACTCTAGTCCCTAAGCCAGGTGGGTCACAGCAGCTTTGCATCGACTACAGACGTGTTAATCAGATAACCAAAACAGACACTTACTCTCTCCCTCGCGTGGAAGATTGCATAGACAAGATCGGAAAGGCTAGGTACATAAGTAAGTTTGATTTGTTAAAGGGATACTGGCAAGTGCCTATGACTGAACGTACTAGGGAGATCTCATGTTTTGTAACACTAGGAAAGACTTTTGCATGTTCTGTAATGCCATATGGTATGAAGAATGCATCAGCCACTTTTCAGAAGCTTATGAATGTTGTAACAGAGGGTTTGGCAGGGTGTGTTGTTTATATTGATGATGTATTAATCTTCTTTGACAACTGGAAAGATCACCTATGCCATGTCAGTAAATTTCTTGAGCGTTTGGTTCAGGCTAATCTTGTAGCTAATTTATCAAAGTGTGAGTTTGGTCAAGCTAAAGTTCAGTACCTTGGGTACGTAATTGGTGATGGACACGTTGCACCACCAGAAGCTAAGGTTCAGGTTATAAGTGATCTTCCCAGACCTAAAAGTAGGAAAGAGCTACAAAGATTTTTGGGAATGGTAGGTTATTACAGGAGATTTGTTCTTATCTTTTCAATTCTTGTATCACCACTTACAGACCTACTGAAAAAGGGAGTTAAATTTGTCTGGACCGATAACTGTGAATCCTCTTTCAGTAAACTTAAAGCTATCCTATTAAGTCAGCCAGTGCTCGCTACTCCAAATTTTGCTAAGCCTTTTAAGATGGCTGTTGACGCAAGTGATACAGGAGCTGGGGCTGTTTTGCTGCAAGAGGATGATCAGGGTATTGAACACCCTGTATCTTATTACAGTAAGAAGTTCACTCCACCTCAAAAGAACTACTCCACTATTGAGAAAGAGCTTTTGGCCTTGATTTTGGGTTTACAGCATTTTTCATTTTATTTGTGTTTTGGTTTTGACCCCATAGTCATTTATACCGATCATAACCCACTGAAATTCCTTAGTAAGTTTAAAGATAAAAATCAGAGATTGACAAGATGGAGTCTACTTCTTCAGGAGTATTCATTAGACATACAACATGTCAAGGGGAAAGAAAATGTTATTGCAGATTGCTTATCTAGACTTTAGACACATTGTTTTAGAGTAATAAGAAATTTCCTTTGTAAATTTCTTTTTCTTTGTGGGGAGGTGTTACATGGCCTATGATTTCATCATCCTTTGTATAATTCTAACGTACAGGATGCTGCATGTTTGATCACGATTCGCCTCGTGGCTTCCATAGTGACCAGGCTAGCGTGTTCTACCTCACTCCCTCTTCTCCCCCTTATAGTAGAGTAAGTCGTTCTTTCTGTTGTTCAGAGCAGGAGTGTCAACTCTTCGTCCTCCGTGCCCTCATTTGCGCGTCCTTCTTGCAAGTTGAATCAAGCTCTGCCGGCCCCTATATAATGAGCTCAGTCTATGCATTAATTGCCACTTAGATCTACTCCTCATTTTGTTCACATCTTTGTCCTCCCCTGTATAGTGTATTATTATTTTTGTGAGTACTCAGGAAGTTTCCAGCCATCTAGCTGCTGTATAATTTGAGTATAAGTGTTGTTACCATTTTTTTCTTGTACTGTATGGCCTAAGGCATTAATTCGTAGGCCTAGTAAGGTTTTTTGTGATTCATGTCTAGTTTTTAATGTCAGCCATTATTAATAATATTTTGTATCTGTAATAATATATCTTGCTTTAACTGAGCATTATCCGGTTTTCTCATTTATCAGGGCTGACTTAGATAAATTTGCCCTTGCTAAATTCATGTTAATAGAGGCTATTGCAGTTAACCATATATGTAACCTGTTTTGCCATTACATTATCCTTATGAGTCCTGAATGTTTAGTTGTTAGTTTGAGCATTAAACTTTAACCTGTAATTTTACCTAAGTATTTTGTTTTGAACCTGGAACTTTGCGGGACAGTAGTGATTTTAGTATTCTCACTTGAAGTGTTCATTATCTCTCTCTGTTCCATAACAGAGGTTACTGCCTTGTTTATCTAACCTCCTACAGGTCCAAAGTTCCCCACACAGCTGAATACAATCGTCCGGAGGTGGGAAGATTTAAGTGCAACAAAAACGTATCATTATTGTCATCATCAATAACTTACTTCGAGGCCTATAAGACAACGCAGCCTCCTATATTTAAGATGTGGGCTCCTTATTAAGAGAGAGAGAGAGAGAGAGAGAGAGAGAGAGAGAGAGAGAGAGAGAGAGAGAGAGAGAGAGATACATTAGGTCAGAGTGGAGAAAGCACACAGACTGGTGAGAAATGTATTAATATGAATCAGGATGTATATGGATATGAATAATGTGTAAAGGGTAGAATTCGTAAGATTCTCTCTCTCTCTCTCTCTCTCTGCATCTATCTATCTATCTATCAATCGACGTCGATCTGTCCTCAACATGTTTCACTGCTGTCACTTCCTCCCCCCCCCCTCTCTCTCTCTCTCTCTTTCTGCATCTGTGTATATATCTGTCTATCTATCTTCTAACTGTTCTCAATATGTTTTACTGCTGCCACTTCCTTCCTCCCTCCCTCACTCCCTCCTACCGCCTCTCTCTCTCTCTGTTAAGGCTTCAGTGCGATGGTGAAAGACTCGCCTTTTTTCAAACACTAGTAATAGAAGAGCGAGGAATAATATCTTCTCGATGAAGCAATACAAAGATAGATATAATGTGTGTGTGTGTGTGTGTGTGTGTGTGTGTGTGTGTGAGAGAGAGAGAGAGAGAGAGAGTTGTGAGGTAACTACAGGAATTGTTTCATCTTTGTAAAGCATAATCGTCAGTTGGTAGTCAGAAGGAAATATCAAGAAGAGTATACTAATATATCCCACAGAAACAGCACACACACACACACACACACACACACACACACACACACACACACACACACACACACAGTCAACATGAAAAAATTACAAATGAACCAAAAGATAATTCTACTGGTAATGTATTCCAGTTGCTGAACACAAGGGTCCTCCCCCCCCCCCAAAAAAAAAAGCAATAAATATATCTATCATTCCGTCAACTTCAGAGAGAGAGAGAGAGAGAGAGAGAGATGAAATACATCCATGTTACATATAAGACACAAACGTCACCGTTTCAATAAACAGGTAAAATTAATAAATAAAAACAAAAATAAAATAAAATAGATGAGAAAAAAATATAATAAATAAAGTACATACAAAAATATTAAAATGAAAAAATCAGTAAATAAAAAGAGAAAATAATAAATAATTAAATAAAACAAATTCATCCATCCATCATCCAATCCTACATTGCTCCATGAGGAGTATAGGAGCCCGGAGCTAGGCAGTTGGTCCTGACATTTAAGATGAGAGTGACCAGCCTCACTCATCCCTGAGTGGCATTACGTGAGCAATCAACCCCATCCACCCCTTCGATATAGGCTAAACCTTCACTGGCTCAATCCGATTGGAACGCAATATTACCCACTAAACCACCAGGCGCCAAAACTTGGTTATATGGTTACCACCCAGCATAGTAAATGGTTTCCTGGTGTACAGGAAACCTTTTGGCTTGTCACTCAGTGTAGAGTCACCCACAGGCAGAAGGAAGAGGAAAGAATGAAGGAAAGAAAGACAGAAGAGGGAGTGTAAGTTACCCGTAGGAAGAAGGACTAGGAAAGAAAGAAAGAAAGAAAGACAGAAGAGGATGGAAGGAAAGAAGGCTGGAGGAGAGGAAAGGGCAGACACCCGACAGCAACACTACATCGAGTGAGTGGATGGTGAGCGCCCCCACCTACCACTAATCATCATCATTATCATCATTATTATTATGGAGCTGGATGTAAAGGAAACCTCTCCCATCCACCAGTAGCATTACAGAAAGCTGTTTTAAGGCCATCTATAATAATGTTACGGAAATCTTATAGTCCAAACTACATTATTATATGCGCTTTGCAGTGAGTCTCTAGAGTTCGTAGACTCTCCTGCTGTAAAGTTAGACTGCATTACTCGTATTTTCCTGTGTTTATTTTGTTATTGGATTACATACCTGGGGTATTAGTTGGCTCAGACATACAGAAATGACAATGATTAGATGGATGTGTAGTGCGACTTTGAATGCGAGACCTGGGGGGTGGACTCGGATTACGATTGAAGAGTTGAGAGGAACTTAGGAAGGATGGGAGTGGAATATATTGGTACTGTGATGAGGAGGGGTAGACTGAGAGAGTTTGAGAGGAAGGATGAGGCTGGAATGTATAATAAATAAAATAAATCGTCAGGTTTTGGCAAATAAAAAACGGAAGAGAGAGCAAAGTCTAAAACAAATCAGACACAAAATTCGTCATCGTTAATTTATGGAAATATTACTGAAAAAATTAAAACAAACTGATCCTTGTAAACGTGTAAAAAAAAAATCACAGGCAAATCACCTAAAACACACACACACACACACACACACACACACACACACACACACACACACACACACACACACACAAATTTATCCATTGCAATCCCTGAAAATGAAATATATATAAAAATCTATCTATCTATCTATCTATCTATCTATTGCCAGACACCACAATCCCGCAAAGGGTGGCCATTTGACACTGAGTTAGTTGTTTTACAGGGAGGGGCACCAACCCTCCACCAACCCACTTGTTGACACGTAGGGAGCACGTATGGTTTGGTTATATGGTTACCACTCAGCGTTGTAAATGACACAAAACTTCACAGAAAACATATATAAAGATTACTGACACGAAATATCAAAGAAAAATATAAATCCTGAATGATCAAAAGAGAGAGAGAGAGAGAGAGAGAGAGAGAGAAGGAGAGAGAGAGAGACGCACTGTGACCAAAAATAAAGATAACAAATCCGCTCATACATTTATATTTTTGCTACACACGGTACACAAAAACAACAAAGACTCTGTGTATTTCATGCCTTGTTTGACAGTTTTTGATAAATTGTGCATATTGTGTGTGTTTGTGTGTGCGTGATGAATGAATATGTCGACTGCTTGTCTGTCTGTCTGTCTGCCTCTCTCTCTCTCTCTCTCCTTCTGTGTGTGTGTGTGTGTCTCTCTCTCTCTCTCTCTCTCTCTCTCTCTCTCTCAATATCTCTGTTTCCTTCTTCACCCTTTACGAAATGTTAATATATCAATGAATAAAATGTATAAATATATAATGCATAAAATATATATATATATATATATATATATATATATATATATATATATATATATATATATATATATATATATATATATATATATATATATATATATATATATATATATATATATATATATATATATATATATATAAAACAATCATATATATACTTTTATAACTGTTAGCATCTTCCAATAGACTAATCACTGAAAAAAGGCAAAATTTATTTTTTTCCAGAAACTGCTAATAAATGAAAAAATATATAAACAAATATATAAAATAAATAAATAAACAAATAAATACAGACGTTTCAGGGAGATTACTAAGACCAGAGTTCCATTCTTGAGAGAGAGAGAGAGAGAGAGAGAGAGAGAGACAGACAGACAGACAGACAGACAGACAGACAGAGTACATAGGAAGTATAGATAATAGGGGGTAATGTTGGAAGGATTTATGTATCACAGAAGAGGACAGTCAGATGAAACAAGTCGCTTATAGAAAGGTGTTAGGGAGCTTCATCAACCGACGAGAATACAGGCTACAGAGTATGCTTATTAAGAAAGCTCCCTAACACCTCTTTCCTAGCGAATTTTTTTTAGGATGGTGCTACTTAATATCCTTTCTTACTACCGGTATTTATGGGGAGGATGGCGGTATTGGAAGTATGTAAGTAATACAAAAGAGGACAGTAAGATGTAATAAGCAAACTAATCTTCTATGAAAAAGTGTTAGGGAATAATTACTATATACGTAGAGGTCGTGAGAGGGCTAAGAAAAGGGATTAGGGAGCCAACTGACCAAACAACAATACCCATCTAGCAATGAAGAAAGGAGGAGGAGGAGGAGGAGGAGGAGGAGGTGGAGAGCAAAAAGAAAAAGAAGAAAGGAGGAAAAGCAGAAGAATAAGAAAGAAATAGGAGATGAACGAGAATAAGAAAAAGAAGAAAGAAAAGGGAAGACAGGAAGATGAAGAAAAATAAGACTGAAAGAAGAAAATTTGCACGTTAGATACAAAAATTAATGTAGATATCTAGAAAAACAAAACACCCACACCCACACAAAACCTAAGTATACCTTCAATGTAAATAATAAAAAAAAAAAAAAAACAGATAACCCTCTTAATAAAAACTAGAATAAGTAAACTGCGTAAGGCGTCGGTTAAGACACGGAAAAAATCTTGAGAACTCTTTCTGCTCGTGGGAGAGAGAGCATCTGTCCGCCTCGTATGAGACATAAAAATCTTGGCCGAGAAAATTATTCATCTCCATTCCGAGAAATATTCATCTCTTCATCCCGTTTTTCTGCTCCTTGTAAGACTAGAAGAATGGAGAGCACTTCGTCTGCTATTTCTTATTCTCACTCACTCACTCTCTCTCCAATGCTCCTACGGTTCGTCTTAATCTTCTACTTCATCATCATCGTCTTCATTTCGTCTTATTATTATTATTAGAACGTCCCAAGTCCATGTGAGAAGTTTTCTTGTTGTCAGTATTATTATTATTACTAGAGATTATTTAAGTATAGTTAGAGGCCCCCAAGGGGAGAATCACACCACCCGCGAGCCGATACGTATCTAGCGCGGCTCGAAATATGACATTGACCTTGATCTACTATCACTAATTTCGAACCCGTAGGAGACTTTCATCCCTACAACACACATGTAAAATTTTGTGATGATATCTTGAGCAGTCGCGAAGTTAACGTAATAAAAGACAGACAGTTATTGACCTAAATAAACCAATTTCGAACGCGTAGATTTTCATTTCACACCTGTAAAATTCTGTGATGATATCTTGAGCGGTTGCGAAGTTATCGTGCTAACAGGCACACTGACAAACAGACAAACTGAAAACAATACTCGTTGGAGATTTTCATCAGTACTACACACCTGCAATATTTTGTGATGATATCTTGAGTGGTTGCGAAGTTACGGTGGTAACGGAGAGACAGACTCTGACCTACTTTCACCAAGTTCGAACTCGTGATCGCTTTTTTTTCCCTACTACACACCTGTAAAGTTGTGTGATGATATTTTGAGCGGTTGCTAAGTTATCGTGCTAATACACACACACACACACACCCACACACACACACACACACACACAAGCTGAAAACAATAGCAGCTTCGCTATCGGGGCTAGTAACGATAATTATAATCAATATTATTATTATTATTATTATTATTAATACGAAACTACTACTACTACTACTACAATTACAACTATACTCCTACTCTACTACAGTACTACTACAACTTTTAACTCATTATTATCATTTTTACTTTGAAACTACGAATGGTGTGAGAAATGAAATATTATGATTTATCTGTGTCCGGGTACCGGTATGTTCTTTTTCGAAGAAAATTTTTTATGTATACATGATTCCTGGCTGATTTTATTCGAATTAATATAATCCTCTAATATATATTTTTGTATCTAAACTCGAGCGATTATATATAGGCCTATTATGGGCAAGTTTCGGTCGATTTTTCATTTTCTTTTTTGCATAATTTACTATTTTTTTTTATTTTAACTGAGATAACTCAAATACAAGTGAAGATAATAATTTGGCTTTAGTTGCTGTAGAGTTAGTTCTTGCTAAAATAAATAAATAAAAAATGAATTAAATAAATAAATAAATAAATGCTGATGAATGCAGGAACAATAAAAATTTAATTATTTGTATTTTGTTAAGTCAAATATTATTTTCTCGTGTGTGTGTGTGTGTGTGTGTGTGTGTGTGTGTGTGTGTATTTTACTTTGGCTGCACTTTCTTATGTATCCTAAATATTTCTGCTTTATTAAAAAAATGACTTTATTAGGAAAGTTATTATTTTCCTTGTCTGAGAGGAAGCTTTTTTTTTTCAATAGTAATTTCTTTATTAATTTTAAGGTCTGCTGTGAGTTTTCTTAAATTTTCTTGCAATTTTGTAAGGGTAATCTTACTCTTAGGAAGACAGGGAAAATTTTCGTTATCTGAGACTTATTTATATATCTGTTTATCTTATTTATTCATTTCAAAGTTTGTTTTGGAGTTTTTCATATATTATCTTGACATTTTTATGAGTGCAGCTTTGCATCATAATATTTTTCGCATATTTACGTTGTCTGAGTGCAATTTTTTCATCACTTTTTAAAAGGCATGATTTTTATTTTTTACATTTTTTGGATATTTTTGGATATTTTTCTTGACCTATTCCGGATATTATATTCTTTTTCTGGATTTTTTTCCTGGATACTTTCTGGATATTTTTCTGGATATTATTTCTGGATATTTTTTCTAGCTACTTTTTTTGGACATTTTTTTCATAGACATTTTTTTCTGGTTATTATTAGGACAAGGATTATTTTCGGTGCATGAAAGAAAGCTTTTTTTTTTTTTTTTTTTCATCGAGTAAAAAATTCCAAAAATAAAAGATTTTGTGAAGGCCTGGGTTGGCTTTCTTTTTTCTGGAGCTGATATTTTCAGTTTTCACCTCGAGGGCATCTTGGTTCTCTCTCCTTTCATCCCTCCTCCAACTTTTTTGCATCATCAAATATATCTCTCTCTCTCTCTCTCTCTCTCTCTCTCTCACACACACACACACACACACACACACACACACACACACACACACACACCTCATTTATTTCTTTGTCTCTCTCATTTTTTCAACTTCTTCCATTCTCATTCCCTCCACTCTTTTTCTCCTTTTTCCTTTCTCTCTTCCTCTTTTTACCTCCTCCATTTCCCCTCACCTCTTTCCCCCCCCTCGTCTCCATCCTCCTCCTCAGTCTCTCCCTCCCCTCTTCTTTTTTTTTTTCTTTTTCCCCCTCTTCCTCCTCCCTTCACTCCTCTTCCTCCTCTTCGCTTCTTCCTGTGTTTTATTCCTTCTCCTTCCTACCTCCCATTTTCCCACCTCCATTCTCATCTTTATCTTTTTTCTTTTTGTATTCCTTTTTTCTTCTCTCCCCCTCATCCCCTCTTTTCCCTCCTCTTCTTCCTCCTCCTCCCTCTTCAGCTTCTTCTTCTTCCTCCTCATCCTCATCCTCTTCATTATCATCATCACTTCCTCCTCCTCCCCCTCCTCCTCAAACTCATTTTCTTCTTCTTCTTCTTCTTCTTCTTCTTCTTCTTCTTCTTCCTCCTCCTCCTCCTCCTCGATCAGCCATCCACCTTCTCACGGCACCCATCTTGGAAGAACGGTTCACAGCGCTCTGCACATCCAAGTGTTTTAACAAGTTTGAGTGAATGTTGGTGTGAAAGTGAATAGATCAGTGTATAAGAGTCCTAAACTTATTTTCCCCGTATAAAGTATTTAAATAGATTTCATGTAAAAGTTTTTGAGCGGGTTAAAGGTTTAAAGCGTTCGCGTGTCCCTTTGTTTACATTATATTCCCACCCTCTATATCGTATTCCTGCCCTTTCCTGCCTTTATTTCTGGTCTCAGTCATATTATAGTTTATTTTCCCGCAGATCAAGGTCAGTTAGAACGATATCTAGCAAGTAGATTATATTTTCTCACTAGTAAATGGTGTAGTGTACTGAGAGTGTATTTACCTACCAGCTCTCTTTGTTTTGGTTCTCCCTATCAGCCTTGTACGTCTTACTGTAAAGTCTAACGTTAACAAATATTAACTGAGTTGCTTGCTAGTTTAGTGCAAGTGAATAGCATTGTCTTCTGTATAGAGTAACAACCGTGTGATTGATGTTACACCAGTGAAATAGGTTTTACACAATAAACAGTTCACTGAGTGAAGCTAGGTTTTTATTTTGATTTCTCCCCAACATTCCATTGTTATTTTTTTTCATTTTTTTTCTCAGTGAATCAGTTTATGGTGTATTTCCACAATGCATGGTAAGTTATATTATACTATAGCAAGTAGATTTTCTTTTCGTTTCAAACAATTCATGGTAAGTTAGGTTGTACGATAGCAGGTAGATTTTCTATTCTTTTTATACTGGTAAAGGAAGATAGTATATAAAAAGTAAGTGAATCTCCCTAGAAATTCAATATTTCATTTATAGAGTATATTGTCCATTTGTAACAACGTCCCTTAACCAGTTGTATATTATTTTTTTATTTTTGTGGGATTTTGGAAATATTGCTGCAAAATGCCATTTAACCTGAAGGTCTGCCAGGAATGTACTGGTCGTTCTGCATCTCAGTATTTTTCTGATTGCTTTTCGACACCTGTGTGCAAACTATGCATCATGAGAAGAGATTTAAAAAATGATTTAGCCAAATTGCAGAGAAATTACAGGGAACTCAAGGCAGAGTTTGAGATACTGAAAGAGTTTGTAGCGGCAAACGTAGGACTCGGCAACAGCACTCAAGAGGGAAGACACTGACAAACTGTGCACGTACAAGCTCCCGCCCATCAGGCAGTTACAAATGATAGTGTACCAGTATCATCCTCACCCAGCGATTCAGTATGTTCCTCGCCAAGCGAAGTCCTCTTTACTACGGAAAAGGTATGAGGAAGCACCTTCCCATAACTACGTACAATCGCTACCAGATCCTTGCCGAAGCGGTTGATGAGACAAAAGAAATAAGGCTTATTGGGAACTCTATTGTACGCAGTCAGCTGGAGGAATTTTGTGGATGCGCCCCCAGCAGCAGAAAGAGGTACTGCTTTCCAGGAGGTGGACTGTGATATCACAGAAGCCTGCGATGAGGTCACAAAAGACGCAAATGATAAAACTCTACATGTATATGTCAACCATGTTGGTACGAATGATCTGAAGTGCAATAGATCGGAGGAATTGCTAGCAAAGTATCATGAAATGATCAAACGATTCAAAACTAAGTCCACTAATGTGATAATATCTGGTATACTCCCAAGGATCAAGGCAGAGAATAGTTTTTATTATAAGGCCTTCAGCACAAATAACCGACTCAAATCTCTATGCACGCAAGAGGGAGTCGACTTTGTCAATCTATGGGACCAGTTTTATGAGCAGCGTACTCTATTCCAGAAAGATGGTCTCCATTTGAACTCAGCAGGAGAGGCACGGCTAGGTAGACTTTTACACGATAAAGTCGCCCTCTTCAAATGAAAAAACACGGCACATCCAGGAGCAGTAACCTCAACATAAATACCCACAAAGTCAGATCATCAACCGTTTAGGACGGAATTAAAGTCTGCTATGTTAACGCATGTAGTCTACGGAACAAGTTTGAGGATTTAGAATCTCTTATTTACCTAGAAAATTATGACATTGTTGGCGTCACAGAGTCCTGGATTAACACATCCAATCATGACTTTCTAACGGAATACTCATTAACAGTGTACAATATTTTCAGCTGTGAGCGACCACATTGAGCTGGTGGCAGTGTTTTACTATATGTGAAAACTAGTGTCCACCCCCTTGTGCTATCCAAACCCAGTATTACCAGCATAGATGCTGGTTATGTTCAGCTAAGTATTAATTCACACAAAATAAATATATATCTCGTCTATCGTCCTCCAGCACAGTCAACTGAGACAGATGAAACACTTTATGATCAAACTACGGAAATTTGTTGTCAAGAGGATAGCGTAATTTTTGGAGACTTTAATCTACCAGTAACTAAGTGGGGTGAACCGCTAACGGCACACTCAGGACAAGCGCTTTATACGAATCTTCAAGAAAGCACCCTTTCCCAACACATAGAATACCCAGCAAGAGGAAACAATATCCTAGACATCATCTTGACTACAAATGATAACCTAGTCAACAACATTGAAATAGGACCTGAGTTTAGTTCCAGAGATCATCGAATTATACAGTTTAATATTACTACTGAAAAAGTAAAAGAAACGGAGAGCAAAGAAAAGGTCCCAGATTATCATAGAGCTGATTTCAGCAGGCTCAGGGTGCTACTTGCAACTGCAGATTGGAATCAAATGTCTGAAACAGGTGACATAAACCAAGCATGGGAAATATTCACCAGAAAATTTAATGAAGTGGTAAAGTCATGTGTGCCACCACATAACAGGCGTCCAGCTGGTAATAGTAAACCAAAGTGGTGGTCCAGTGAATTTAAAAGAAACTTAATAGCCAAAAAACAGGCATACCATAAATATAATACTACACAAAATAATGATGACAAGTTATAGTACGAAAATCTACGCCGCACATAGAAAAGACTTATTAAACAAAGCAAAAGAGCACTGGAGATCCACACTGCTAATACTTCCAAATCAAATCCTAAAGAATTTTACAGCTACATTAGAAAGATGAAGGTTATGATTACATCAATGGGTCCTCTAGAAACGAATAATGGCAAACACATAGAAAATGAGGTCGAAATGGCAAACATTCTTAACGATTACTTTGCATCTGTTTTTACAGTTGAAAACACCACCAGAACCCTACTGTTACCCACAAACCAAGCAAATACCACAGTCCTTAGTAACTATGCTATCCATAATAACGATATCCTTTCAGCCATAAATAGTACGAACATAAACAATTCCCCTGGCCCCGATAAGATATCACCGAGAATTCTCATAGAAGCAAAAAAATGAGTTACTGCTGCCACTCTCTGTCTTATTCAATAAATCGTTAAGTACTGGGAAAGTTCCATGCGAATGGAAACTAGCAAATGTAACACCAATTTTCAAAAAGGGAGATAAGTCGCACCCAGAATATTACAGACCAATCAGTTTAACATCAGTAGTGTGCATGTTAATGGAAAAAATCATAAGAGATAAAATGTTAATTATCTAGAAGAAAATAATATAATTAATGACTCGCAGCGTGGATTCAGACATCGTCGTTCATGCTTAACTAATTTATTGGACTTCTTCCATGATGTTTACAAATCATACGATGACTCGAGCAGTGGATATAATTTATCTCGACTTTCAGAAAGCATTTGACGCTGTCCCTCACAAGCGTCTCATGAGCGAAATAGAAGCACATGAAAAAACAGGAAATACGCAAAAATGGTTACAAGACTGGCTTTCAGACCGAAAACAGCAAGTTGTGATAAATGGAAAAGAATCCAAATGCCGTAATGTGATCAGCAGCGTTCCCCAAGGCTCAGTACTTGGATGGATACTTTTTATTATTCATATAAACGATAATGATGAGGGTCTAAATTGTAAAGTATCCAAATTTGCAGATGATACTAAAATAACCAGTAAAGTAACTTCAAATTTACAGTGACAGGAGTTACAAAATGACCTTAATACTTTAGCAAGCTGGGCAGAAAAATGGCAATTGAAATTCAACACAGAAAAATGTAAAGTACTTCATATTGGAAGTAAAAACGTCCATGCGAATTACAAAATGAACAATATCCAGCTATCAAGTACAGACAATGAAAAGGATCTTGGTGTGATAGTATCAAATGACCTAAAACCAAGCAAGCAGTGATCGAGGTGGTTATAATTGCAAACAAGCTGGTGGGTGTTATTGGAAGAACTTTTTGGTTTAAATCGGAAAAAGTCATACTTGCCTTGTACAACTCGCTAGTGCGCCCCCATTTTGAGTATTGCGTGCAGTTCTGGTCTCTGTACTACAGAAAGGACATTGAAAAATTAGAGAAAATTCAGTGAAGAATCACAAAAATGATACCATGACGTAGAAACAAACCATATTAGGAACTCCTTGAAGAACTTAAATTATTCAGCCTAACGAAGCACAGGTTAAGAGGGGACCTTATTGAAGTTTTCAAAATCATGAAGGGATATGGCAACTTAGACATGAATAAATATTTTGATATAGACCGGTCGAGTTAAACCAGAAGTAATGGCTGCAAAATTATGGGAAAGCGTTTCCAATCCCATGAAGCAAAACACTTCTTCTTTAGCAGAGTTGTAAATATCTGGAATAGATTACCCTCAGATACCGTGAACAGTATCTCTATCTATCTATCTATTATTGCCAGACGCCTCAATCCCGCTCGGGGTGGCCACAAACAAATCGCCTCCACGTCTCCCTGTCCCCCGCCATTTCACTGCCCTGCTCCCAACTCACACCCACCTCTCTCATATACCTCTCCACTCCATCCCTCCATCTCATCCTCGGCCTCCCCTTCCCTCTTCCCCCCTCCACCTCACTCACATTCACTCTCTTCGTCAGTCTTTCACCCACCATCCTCTCCACATGGGCAAACCACCTCAGTGTATTCCTCCTAATGCTTCCTATCACATCCACATCCACACCACAATGCTCCTTTATATCCTCATTTGTCAGTCTGTCTCTCCATATGACTCCACAGGCTTAAATAACTCATTTCCACTGCTCTCACTCTTGACTTGTGCCCTTCCAGCAACGTCCAAGCTTCACTACCATACATTAGAGTTGGTATCACAATACTGTCATGTAGTAACTTTTTCACTTCCATGCTCACTTCCCTGCTTCTTATCACGGCTTTCAAGGAACCAGCAACCTTTCTTCCCTGCTGTACCCTTTCAAGCACTTCACCCTCCAAACCTCCATCCTTACTCATCACACAACCCAAGTACTTAAACGTACTCACATTTTCCAATTCCTCACCATCCAACCTCGCTGTACATTCACTGACTTCACCTCTCTCAAAGAAAATCACTTTACTCGTCCCTATATTCACTTTTAGATTCCGTTTCTTACACACTCTCCCAAACTCATCTACCAAGTCTTGCAGCTCTCCTTCGTCTTCACTCAACAACACAGTATCATCTGCAAACAACAGTACAGGGAGTTTCCAAACACTACCCTCTCTCACCAGGGCCACTCCAACATCAACTACCCTACCTTGTACCTCTTTTATTACCACATCCATGTACAGATTGAACAATCATGGAGACTGACACATCCCTGTTTCAACCCAACCTTCAAAGAGAAAAATTCACTCAGTTCACCATCCACACGCACTGCAGCCTTAGCACCATCATACATACTCTTCACAGCATTCAACAATATTCCATCTACTCCATAATTCTTAATACTTTCCACAATCCTTGTCTATCCATCCTGTCATATGCTTTCTCCAAATCCGTGAAGGCCGCATACAACTTCTTTCCCTTCTCTAGAAACTTTTCCACTAAAGATCTAAGAATGAATATCTGATCTACACAACCTCTTCCCTTCCTAAAGCCTCCCTGTTCTTCTCCAACTAATTCCTCTGTTCTTTCTCTAACTCTGTCAATAAGTATCCTACCATACACTTTTCCTATTATACTAAGAAGACAGATGCCCCTATGATTACCACACACTTCTTTTTCACCTTTTCCTTTGTACAAGGGAATAATTATACCTGACTTCCAATCCTCTGGGACTCTACCTTCCTCCCAGACCAATCTGCACATTTTCCACATCCATTCTACTACTATCTCTCCCCCATACTTCAGCATTTCACCATACACTCCATCAATTCCTGGGACTTTCCCCAATTTAACTTTCTTCATTGCTTCCACAACTTCTATCCTACTGATTTCTTCCTGTCTTCTCACCTCCCTCCTTCTCCCAGCCATTCCCCAGCCACTTATTATCCTGTCTTCTCACCTCCCTCCTTCTCCCAGCCATTCCTCAGCCACTTATACTCGCATTACTTCCATCCTCTATGTTCAACAATTCCTTAAAGTGTTCTCTCCATCTGCTCACTTTTTCTCCCTTCTCCACTGGTAATCTACTATTTTTATCTTTCATTCCCCTGTTAACTTCACTTCCACCCTGTCTTACTTTTTTCACCTCTTTCCAGAACATTTTCTTACAGTCCCTCCACTTTACACTCAAGTTCTTTCCAAATTCCTCATCTGCTCTCTTCTTACTCTCTCTTACTAATCTTTTCACCTCTCTCTTTCTTTCTACATATAACTCTCTCTTCTGCCTCTCAACCTCTTCCACGCCCCTATTTCTCATCCATTCATTGTATGCTTTCTTCTTTTGTGCCACAGCCTGTCTCACCTCTTCATTCCACCACGCTGTTCCTTGCACACCCCTCCGTCTTCTCTTCATCCCACACACCACATCACATGCTGCACATATTTCTTCTCTAAATATCCTGCACACACCGTCCACGTCCCCCATCTGCTCCAATTCATATTTGCCCAATCGTTCCTCCACTTCTCTCTTATACTCCCCCTTTTTCTCATCCTTTTGTAACCTTTCCACTCTCCTTACACATACTCCTTCTTCCCGTCCTTCTCTTCTTCTATTTCTCCATCCTAATTGGATCTTGATTCTGGCCACCACGAAGTAGTGGTCAGAAAGTCCACTCCCCCAACCTCTATAAGCTCTTGCATCCATTACACATTTTCACATCCTTTCATCCACACATACATAATCAATCATTGCCTTCCTTTCATTCAGTTCACCACCCACCCTTCTCATCACTCGCCATGTATACCTGTGGGTCATTTTGTGCCTGAAGAGGGTATTGGCTATCACCAACCCCCTCCCAGCACAAATGTCCACTAACGCACTGCCATTCTCATCTATCTCAGCAGGCACACCCCACTCACCAACTATTCCATCCACCTTCACATTCCCTACTTTACCATTCATATCACCGATCAAAAACACTCTCTCATTCCTTCCAAACTTTTCCATGCACACTTCCACATTTGTCCAGAACTCTTCTCTCACTCTTCTTGCTCGATCTTGCGTTGGCGCATACACACACACAATCGCCCACATTTGTATTCCAACTTTCAATCTTACCCACACAATCCTTGACTCAACTGATCCATACTCTCTTATGCTCTTCTTCTATCTTTTACTCACATCTATACATACTGCTTCTTTTGCCCTCTCATTCTCATCTACTCCTGCACATATACCCCATCCATACTCCCATTCTCCCACATTCTTACCTTGCCACTTCGTTTCAGTTATTCTGCATACATCAACTTTCGCACACTCAAGCACCTGGACAATCTCTCTCTCTTTCACCTCATCATTTGCTATCCTTTCATTCCAGGTTCCGATTACCATGTCCTTTGTCCTGTCCTTGGTCATCATCTTTTGGTCAGTCCTTGTCCGAGTCTTATTGTTTGTCTTTTCAGTTAGTTGTTTTCCGGGGAGGGGCAGTAACCCTCCGCCAACCCTTTTAGTCGCCTTTTACGACAAGCAGGGATACTGGGGGAGTATTCTTGAACAAAACCCCCCTACCCCCAGGGGTATCTCAATTGAGACATTCAGAAACAAAATAGACAAGTATTTGCATGAGAATCCTCAGCTGACTCTTTTTCTGTCCGAATAACTTGCGTTTATAGCTATGTGTAAGTTCATTCCCCTTTTGTCTACAAGACACCCCGTAAACAACGTACCCGTACATAGTGTTGTGCCACGTCATTATACATTTTTCGATTTACTCAATGCAAATGAGGTAATATACAGTAAGCACAGATTAGGATCTGCACAGATAGCCCTGAGTTAATGGTCACTACTCTTACTTTTGACCTGTGATGGGTGTGGATCACTGAGGGTCCCTGTTAGTCAAGTGACCAGTATCGGGATTTTTTTTAATGTACCAGGGGTCACTGCTTCAGGATGAAACCTGTGTACTTGCCCCACATGGAAGAGTTCCTTGTCTCAGTGGAGTGAACGGAGCTAGGGCCTGATTGACTGCTGCCTACCTAAAAAGCGCCAGGCAAGGCTGCCGCACCACCCCTAAACATCCACTCTCTACATTGTACATCCACACTGTGCACTGTGCATTCCCCTTTTGTCCAAGACACCCTCTTATATATTTTTCAATCTCCCTGATGCAAAGAAAGTAATATAAGCACAAATTAGGATCTGCATAGATAGCCCTGAGTTAACGGTCACTAGTCTTACTTTCGACCTGTGATGGGCTGTGGATCACTGAGGGTCCCTGTTAGTCAAGTGACCACTATCGGGATTTTTTTAAAGTACCAGGGGTCACTGCTTCAGGATGAAACTTATGTACTTGTCCCACATGGGAGAGTTCCTTGCCTCAGTGGAGTGAACAGAGCTAGGGCCTGATTGACTGCTGCCTGCCTTAAAAGAGCCAGGCAGGGCTGCCGCACCACCCTTAAACATCCACACTGTGCAGTATGTAGTTTCCACGTTATGTCCACAGACTTCCCATTGACTCAATGTACCGGTTTATAATGTCATGCCGTAACCATCGGTTTATTTGATTACTTTCTCTTTCAGGTTACTCAGACGGGTAGCTTATAGACAAAGTATTATAGAATGTGACTTTTGCTTTCCAGTATTTCCTATGAAATCTCCATGTCAGTTTTTCCATGCTGCATGGTGGTTTTTCTCACTTTTTCCTGGAGGGTTTGGGGGTGGGGGGAGCCTTCTTGCTTTACTATCCTTATCCTTCAGCATGTGGAGTTAGATCTTGTAGTCATAGTTTTCTTTGTAACAAGCAGCCTCGAAAGGACCATAAGGTCTGTTGCTGTTTGCTTTCCTATGTAATCCTATGTAATCCTAATCCTCATATAAATCTTCAAGAAGGCGCCCTTTATAAACACGTAGATTAGCGTACAAGAGGAAACAATATCCTAGACATCATCTTAACTACAAATGATAACCTGGTTAATAACGCTGAAATCGGTCCTGAGTTTAGTTACAGGGATCATCGAATTACACAGTTTAATATTACTACAAAAAAAAAAAAAAGAAAGAAAGAAACAGAGAGCAAAGAAAAGGTCCCAGGCTACTGAAGAGCGGATTTCACCAGGCTCAGAGTGATACTTGCTACTACGGATTGGAATGAAATGACTGAAACGGAGGACATAAACCAGATGTGGAGAATTTTCACCAAAAAATTTAATGAAGAAATAAAGTCATTTGAGCCACTACACAACAGGCATCCAGCTGGTAATAATAAACCAAAGTGGTGGTCCAGTGAAATTAAAAGCGTAACAGCCAAAAAACATGCTTACCATAAATATAAAACTACACAAATTAATGATAAATTACAGAATGATGATCTACCCTGCCTATTGAAAAGACTTATTAAACACAGCAAGAGAGCACTGGAGATCGAAATCGCAAATACGTGCAAATCAAATCCTAAAGCATTTTAGTTACATTAGAAAGAAAAGATTATGACTACATCAAGAGGCCCTCTTGAAAAGAACAATGGCAGACACACAAAAAATGAGGTTGAAGTGACTAACATTCTTCACAATTACTTTGCGTCTGTTTTTATAGTAGAAAACACCACCAGAAGCCTACTGTCGCCCATTAACTAAGCAAATAGTACCGTCCTCTGTAACTATACTATCCACAGTGGCGGTATCCTTTCAGCCATAAATAGTACACACATAACCATATCCCCTGGTCCTGATAAAATATAACCGAGAGCTCTCAACAAAGCAAAAAATGAGTTATTGCTGCCATTCTCTGTCTTATTCAATAAATCGTAAAATACTGGGAAAGTCCTATGAGAATGGAAACTAGCAAATGAAACATCAACTTTCAAAAAAGGAAGTAAGTCACACCCAGAAATTTACAGACCAATCAGCTTAACATCAGTAGTGTGCAGATTAATGGAAACAAACATACAAGACAAAATAGTTAATTATCTAGAGGAAAATAATATAATCAAGGACTCGCAGCATGGATGCAGACATCGACGTTCATGCTCAGATAATTACTAGACTTCTTCCATGACGTTTACTTCGACTTTCAGAAGTCATTTGACACTCCTTCACAAGCGTCTCATGAGCAAGCCCATGGAATAAAAGGACATACGCAGAAATGGTTAAAGACTGACTTTCAGATCGAAAACAGCGAATTGTAATTAACGGAAAGGAATCCAAATGGCGTAATGTGATTGATGGCGTTCCCCAGGGCTCAGTACTTAGACACATTCTTTTTATTATCTACATAAACGACATAGATGAGGGTCTAAATTGTAAAATATCCACATTTGCAGATGATATTACAGTTACAAATAAAGTAACTTCAACGTTACAGTGGCATCAGTTACAAAATTACCTTAATACCTTGGCAAGCTCGTTAGAAAATTGGCACATGAAATTCAATATGGAAAAAAGCGAAGTACTTCATACTGGAAATAACAACATCCATGCAAATTACAAAATGAACAATATCCAGGTACCAAGTACAGGCAATGAAAAGAATCTTGATGTGATGATATCAAATGACCTAAAACCGAGTAAGCAGTGCACCGAGGCGGTTATAATTGCAAACAAGCTGGTGGGTTTTATTGGAAGAACTTTCGAGTTTAAATCAGAAGAAGTCATACTTGCCTTGTACCCCTCCCTAGTGCTCCCCCATCTCGAGTATTGTTGTGCAATTCTGGTCTCCGTACTACAGAACAGACTTAGAAAAATTAGAAAAAATACAGCTAGGAATCACAAAGATGATACCACGACCGAGAAACAAACTATATGAGGAAAGCCATGAACAACTTAATTTATTAGCCTAACGAAACGCAGGTGAAGAGGTGACCTTAATGAAGTTTTCAAACTCAAGAAGAGATATGACAACTTAGACATG
Organism: Coenobita brevimanus; assembly: GCF_032717465.1. Classification (NCBI taxonomy): domain Eukaryota; kingdom Metazoa; phylum Arthropoda; class Malacostraca; order Decapoda; family Coenobitidae; genus Coenobita; species Coenobita brevimanus. The sequence continues at coordinate 27,951,156 of NC_137069.1, forward strand.
AGCAAATGTTTTGAAATAGACAGGCCGAGTCAAACCAAGAGTAATGGCAGCAAAACTAAGGAAAATTGTTTCCAATCCAATGAAGCAAAACGCCTCTTCTTCAACAGAGTCGTAAATATTTGGAACAGATTACCTTCAGAGACCGTGAACGGTACCTTAATTAAGACTTTTTAAAACAAAATAAACAAGTACTTGCACGAGAATCCTCAGCTGACTCTTTCTTACTTTTACCAGCTACGTGTAAGTTCAATCCCCTCCTGTCTACAAGACTCCACGTAAACTTAATGTACCTGTACATAGGGTCGTGTCAGTTCAATATATATATATATATATATATATATATAAATATATATATATATATATATATATATATATATTGTTATGGTAGCGCCGGCCCGGGGCTATTACAAAAAAGACAACAAGTCAGCCTTAGATGATCGGCCTCCACTGCGTTGCAAAAATAACGCAGACCCCGGCACTGACACTCCGCAAACTAGAGAAAAACTGCGCAACGGAAAAGTACTTACTTAAGAACGCAACACTCTGTACTTTGATAATAAAACGGAACAGCCTACCTATAGATCTAGCCTACTATCGTCACTACCGGAAGTAATACCGCCCGAGACAGCCTACAGGAACACCTCCCACTTACTTCCGGTGGTGACGACTTTCTACTTAACCCGTGTCCAAGGGGGGAACGCAGTTAGTAGCTCACGATGGTTCTCACTAGCCTTGTGCAAAGAGATGGGATTAACTGTGTAGGGGTTAGGGGTGTGTGTGTATGTACGTGTGTTGGGGAACGTTAACAAAGGCAGCGAGAGGACCACGGTGAGCCAAACTGGCCCTCCAAAGACAACACGGTTACAAAAACAAAATAAAATAACTACTTTCCTCAGTCAGCAACAAAAAGAATAAAAATAAACTTAAATGAAAACGCCAGCTCGGCATAAAAATGACTGGGGAGAGAGAGAGAGTGTACAAGCACCCGATACTAAAGCTGGCTGGGAAGAGACTGCCTCTGATCAAGGCTCGTTGCATTCAAGCGCGAACGCATAAATCAGATTAATTAACAAGGAACTTAAATTCGTGCCCCTCTCTCTCTACAATAAATTGGTACTTCTAATGCAAGCAAAACATCATTAAATATACTGGTAGCTCACATAAGACAATCAAAATAATCAAATGCATTCTCAGCATGGTATGAAATAAAATTGCCCTCAGTGGCAGGAACGAAAGAAACAAAAGAACTTGTAACACTCGCTAATTTAAACTCCGCGAATGACACGGATACATACTGCATAATCCCCCTAGCCCAGCTGTAACGGCTGCATCCGTGGGAACGGAAAGGCGAACAGCGTAACACGCCCTTCCCCAAGGGAAAATTTTGAGCCCTGGATCAAAATTTTCGAATCAAGACCCTGACCCCTCCCTGGATAAACAATCAGCAATTACGTTATCAATCCCTTTAATATGCCTAACTTCTAAATTGTACTCTTGCAAAAGCAAACTCCAGCGGGTCAAACGCTGGTTCTTAAATTTGAACTTGTTCAAAAACTGCAGGGGATGATGGTCTGAATAAATCTTGATCACAGGGCCAAAAGGGGTTAGGTAGACAGCAAAGTGTTGCAGGGCCAGGATAATCGCTAATAACTCCTGCTCTATGACGGAATAATTCTTCTGGGCTCTATTAAACTTCTTTGAGAAGTATGATATGGGATGTTCAACCTGGCCCTCATCCGGTTGCATCAACACTGCTCCTACCCCTACTCGACTAGCATCAACTGCCAGCACAAAAGATTTGTCAAAATCTGGTGCACGCAATATAGGGTGGTGGCACAGCAGAGACTTAACAGTAGTAAAAGCTTGCTCACACTCGGCTGTCCACTGCCACTTCTTATCCTTGCGCAATAAGTCAGTAAGAGGGGCAAGCACTGTGGAGTAATTCCCAATAAATCGTCTGTAATAGCCGATCATGCCCAAAAATCGCTGGAGGGCACGGCGACACTGGGGTGCTGCAAAGTTGGACATGGCATCCACCTTAGCCCGAGGTGGAGCCACTTGCCCATGTCCAACAACAAATCCAAGGTACTGGACCTTAGCACGTACGAACTCGCACTTGTCCAAGTTGACTACTAAGCCAGCTTCCTCCAACTGCTTAATGAGCATTTCCACATGATCAAGGTGCTCCTCCCACTTGGTGTCATACACAATGACATCATCGATGTAAACGACACAATTAGGTATGCCATCCACCACTTTATCCATAAGCCTCTGGAAAGTGGCTGGAGCATTCTTCAATCCATAAGGCATCACCTGGCACTGATATACTGCACCACTGACAACAAAGCTAGCCACTTGTTTAGCCCGTTCCGTCAGCGGGACCTGCCAGTATCCCTTTACTAAGTCAAGTTTGGTGATATAAGTGGCATTTCCCACCTTGTCCACGGAGTCATCGACCCGAGGCAAGGGATAAGCATCGGTCTTAGACAGTGAGTTAACTTTCCGGAAGTCCACACACAACCTAACCTTCCCATCTGGCTTCGGCTGCAAGGTAACTGGTGAACTCCACTCACTGAAACTCCTCTTGATCAATCCATGGTCCAACATATACTTGATCTCATTATCGAGAGCTTTCTGTCTGATAGGGTTGATGCGGTAGGGAGCTAATTTTACAGGCTTACTATCCCCAACGTCAATGTCATGAGTAGCCCAAGTTGTCAATCCCGGTGAATCTCCAAAAACTTTCGGATGTTTCCATAATCTGTTGCACAGCTCTTCTCGCTTTACTGGATCAAGGTGTCGCAATTTCTCCACCAGAGCTGCATAACCATTGCCCTCCCATAGGTCAGCTGGTAACATCTCACCACGACTAAGCACTTCCTCCTGCTCCTCCAACTCACTACCAACCACCAAAACTACAGGAGCGCTCTCCTGGTTCCCTCAACGTCCACTCCAAAGTCACCTTCCAGGGACTGTGGCTGTAACCCTGGTCCACTACTCACATTACCGGCACCAACAGCTCCCTCCACAGCACGTTCCTTTGATGCCACGTCCTCCTTTCCCCGTCCTTCACATCCCCAGTGAGAGACATCAGCAGTCATCCCACAATGAGAATCAACTGGGCGGTAGTATGGCTTCAACATATTAATGTGGCACAACTGAGTACTCTTCCGCCTATCTGGGGTAACAATTAGATAGTCAAGTTCCCCAACTCTCTTCTTCACAATATAAGGACCACTGAATCTAGCCGCCAGAGGTTTTCCTTGCATGGGCAGCAGTGCCAAAACTTCATCTCCTTGCTTAAACTCACGACTTCTGACCTTCTTATCGTAATGAGCCTTCATTTTCGCTTGAGCCCCGATTAGATGGTCACGGGCAAGCTCTAAAGCGCAATGCAGTCTCTCCCGAGTGCGGCAGACATAGTCAAGCATGGATTCCTGGTTGCCAGATTTGTTGTTACTCCAGGCCTCTCGCACCACATCCAAGGGACCACGAACTCTGTGCCCAAACACTAACTCATTGGGTGAAAACCCTAACGACTCAGTTGGTACCTCTCTCACTGCAAACATAACAAAGGGTACCGCTAGGTCCCAATTCTTTCCACTATCATAGCAGAAGGTGCGCAGCATTGTCTTTAAGGTCTGATGATGCCTCTCCAGGGCACCTTGTGACTGCGGATGGTAGGCACTGGACAAAATATGTTTGATGCCCAACTCTGTCATTGTCTGCTTAAACAAATTAGATGTAAAATTTACTCCGCGGTCTGACTGCAACTCCTTGGGCAGGCCAAAATGAGTAAAGAACAGGATAAGTTGCTTGACTACTGACTTCGCCTGCATGCTTCTGATTGGTATAGCCTCTGGGTATCGCGTTGTAACATCCATTATGGTTAACAAATACTTGTTTCCAGCAGAAGTAGGAGGTAAAGGGCCCACAATATCAATGATTACCCGGGTAAACGGAGGTTCAACTGCAGGAATGGGAGTCAAAGGGGTCACAGGAAGAACTTGATTAGGCTTGCCCACTATCTGACACGTGTGACAGCTCTTGATGTACGCAGCAACTTGTCCCGGCATACTTGGCCACCAAAAGTTATATCTTAAGCGCTGCACTGTCTTTCTGTTTCCCAAGTGACCTGCTAAAGGTCCCTCATGTGCTAACTGTATTAACGGCACCCTATACTGCACAGGCACCACCACCTGCACTAACTCACCCACTCCTCCATCCATCGTGGCGCCAGTGGGCGTCCATCGGCGATGTAAAACATTGTCTTTAATCAGGAACTCCTCCTTACCACACTCCATACTTCTTTCTTCCCCTGCTCGAGCAAACAAGGGCTTTAATGTTACATCCTCCTGTTGCTTCACCCTCAATTCTGCTGACCCAACACCCGCCAGCTCTACTGAGGACTGAGATAAGGGACTGGTCGGGACACTGGATTGCGAAGGGCAATCAATCTCAGCGTCACCTCTAATACACTCGACAGGGGGAGGAATGTCAGATTCCACACTGACATCATCACCTCTACCCTCAACAGAGGCACTCTGTTCCTCAGGCGCGTTTGACGGTGGTCCTGCATCCCCGCAGTCAACCCCAGCGTCCTGAAATTCTTCTAATTCAGTCGGTGGGCTGGGTTCAGTCTCCACACAGACACACTCAGCACCACCTCTAGTGTCCTGAGTGGGAAGTGGGGCGGCACCCATGCACGCATTCCCACTCTCCTCACCCACCACAGCAACACTCTGCTCACTAGGTTCCTCCATTGGTGGCCCTGCCTCATCACAGTTGACCCCAAGAACCTGTGACTTCACCAGTTCTTCCTCCCGGGCTGCAACCTGTGCCATAGATCGTGTAATTGCACAGACCGGGAACATGGCTTCCACTTCTGCATCAACTTCAATACCAATTTCTGGGGCGTCAAAACACTTCTCTGCCACAACAACTGGTGGGGGAAGAGATGGAAATATTTTCTCTCCAGCCAGGTCGTTCCCCAGCAGAAAATCAACCCCCTCTAGTGGCATTACATCAGCAACAGCTACTTGAGCTGCAGCCTGAACAATGGGGCAATCGAGTTCCACATGAACATAATCATAGTATTCATCTGAGTTCATGCCTCTACACAGCACATACTTCCCTGAGTTTACAGGCCCTCCAGTCACGTTTCTGCACACAGACTGTTGTGCACAGGTATCACGAGCCACAGTAACTGGATAACTGATCCCATGAATTTTCACTGTGCCGTGACATATAAAAGGTTTACACCAGTCTAGGGACGATTTCTGAGGCAGTTCATCCGGAGGTGGCGTAGCATGTTGGGTAACCTTTTCAGCCTGAGCTGGCAGCGAGCACAGCTGGCTGCACTCCAGCTTTCCACAGACTTCTCCCTCACCGTTACCACTCTCCCAACTCCTCTCGTTCACCTGACTCGAACCTACAATTAGTGCCACTGGTTTGGCATTTTGGGAGGCCTTCCACTTAGGGCAGTTAGGCTTGATGTGCCCACTCTGTTTGCAAAAGTAACAAACTAGCTTCGAACTGGATACAGGGCTCTTTCTCCCTGAATTCTTTTTCTCCTCTGTACTTCCCTTGGACTGATTCACGGGAGATTTATCCCAGGCAGGGCCACTCACAGTCCTCTCCCTGGAATACTGAAAATTAGCATACTTGACCCCCATACTCCGCAAGGCAAACACCCGGTCATCAGCCCACGTCGCTGCTTCCTTCACGGTCTTAAATCTCTTCTCCCTAATTTTAACACCAATTTCTTTGTCAGCCATGTTGGTAAAATGTTCCATCAAAAGCAGTTCACGCACCTCGTTATACGAAGTGGCGCTCTCACTCAGCAACCACTCGTCTAACCTCTCCTCCAGATACCTAGCGTAGGCCATATAGGTGTCAGCAGGCCTTTTCCGAGCACCACGGAACAACAACCGATAAGCCTCTGGTCTAAGTTCATATGCCTTCAGGATAGCTGTTTTAAATTCATCATAATCATCTACATCCTCAGGGCTCAACCTATTATACACTTCCAAAGCTTTTCCCTTCAGCACATTAGATACCAACCCCACCCAGCGCTGCCTGGGCCACTCAAACTCCCTAGCCTTCTTCTCAAATCTAACAAACCATTCTGTCACCTTCAACTCATCAAATGCTGGCACTAATTTTAGACTCCTTGAGAACCAACTCTCCCTATCCTCTGCACGGCCTGAGGTTTGGGTATCTGAAGTTGGTCTATTGGCAGTCACCTCCAAACGAGTCTTCTCCAGCTCAAATCGCATTTTTTCACGCTGCAACTCCATCTCCCTCTCTTCTTTCTCTCTTGCACGCTGCATCTCCCTCTCTTCCTTCTCTCTTGCACGCTGCATTTCCCTCTCTTCTTTTGCACGCTGCATTTCCATCTCCATCTTTTTCAACTCCAACTGCAACTGAGCCTCCGGTGACAAGACTCCAGGGTATATGGGAGTGGAATGAACAACTCCAGGGAAAGCACCAGACATACCTGGGGGAACTGCTCTAAACTGGCTCGGCGGCATCATAGATGGTAATAGTGGGGTAGCGAAACGAGGCAACTCAGCACCATAGTCAAACTCAGGGCTCACACGAGGAGTACCTTTGCTATGTGCCTCTCGTTGTTCCATATTTTCCATATCCACAGGTGACTCAGCACGTACGCGATCTGGTGTAGACACGCGTGACTCCATGGCGACAATTCAATGGCAGTACTGAATAATGAAATACTAATGCTGACTGAGAAACTACACACACATCAACTCACCTCAAAGCACAGAGAACGCCAAGGTAACGATATCCTAGCAAGAAGAAGGCACTGTTAGGATATCCTGATGCGAGGTCGCCACTGTTACGGTAGCGCCGGCCCGGGGCTATTACAAAAGACAACAAGTCAGCCTTAGATGATCGGCCTCCACTGCGTTGCAAAAATAACGCAGACCCCGGCACTGACACTCCGCAAATTAGAGAAAAACTGCGCAACGGAAAAGTACTTACTTAAGAACGCAACACTCTGTACTTTGATAATAAAACGGAACAGCCTACCTATAGATCTAGCCTACTATCGTCACTACCGGAAGTAATACCGCCCGAGACAGCCTACAGGAACACCTCCCACTTACTTCCGGTGGTGACGACTTTCTACTTAACCCGTGTCCAAGGGGGAACGCAGTTAGTAGCTCACGATGGTTCTCACTAGCCTTGTGCAAAGAGATGGGATTAACTGTGTAGGGGTTAGGGGTGTGTGTGTATGTACGTGTGTTGGGGAACGTTAACAAAGGCAGCGAGAGGACCACGGTGAGCCAAACTGGCCCTCCAAAGACAACACGGTTACAAAAACAAAATAAAATAACTACTTTCCTCAGTCAGCAACAAAAAGAATAAAAATAAACTTAAATGAAAACGCCAGCTCGGCATAAAAATGACTGGGGAGAGAGAGAGAGTGTACAAGCACCCGATACTAAAGCTGGCTGGGAAGAGACTGCCTCTGATCAAGGCTCGTTGCATTCAAGCGCGAACGCATAAATCAGATTAATTAACAAGGAACTTAAATTCGTGCCCCTCTCTCTCTACAATAAATTGGTACTTCTAATGCAAGCAAAACATCATTAAATATACTGGTAGCTCACATAAGACAATCAAAATAATCAAATGCATTCTCAGCATGGTATGAAATAAAATTGCCCTCAGTGGCAGGAACAGAAAGAAACAAAAAGAACTTGTAACACTCGCTAATTTAAACTCCGCGAATGACACGGATACATACTGCATAATCCCCCTAGCCCAGCTGTAACGGCTGCATCCGTGGGAACGGAAAGGCGAACAGCGTAACAATATATATAAATAAATAAATATATATAACTATATATATCTTTATATCTATATATTTATATCTATATATATCAATTTACTAAATGCAAATAAAGTCATTTAAGCACAGACTAGGATCTGCACAGATAACACTGGGTTAAAGGTCACTGTTTTCACTTTCGACCTGTGATGGGTTGTGGATCACTGACTGTCCCTGTTAGTTAAGTGACCACCTTTGGGATTTTTTTAATGTACCAGGGGTCACTGCTTCAGGAGGTAACTTGTGAACTTGTACCGCATGGGAGAGTTCCTTGTTTCAGTGGAGTGAATGGAGCTGTGCCCTGCTTGACTGCTTCCTACTTTAAGTTCGTCAGGCAAAGCTGCCGCATCACCCATAAACATCTGCACTGTGCACTGCAATTTCCACGCTATGTGTACAGATGCTCCGTTAACTGAACGTACCTGTAGTTTATGTCACGCCGTATTTTTTTTTTTTTTTCTGTTACTTTCAGGTTATTCTAAGTGGTAGCTTATAGATAAAGTATTCAAGAATGTAACTTTTCCTTTTCAGTCATCCCTATGAAATTTCCATGTCAAGTTTTCCATGCTGCATGGTGGTCCTTCTCACATTTTCCTGGAGGGTTTGGAGGCGGGGGGAGTCTTCTTGCTTCACTATGCATGTAGAGTTAGATCTTGTAGTCATAGTCCTCTAAAGGACCATAATGTCTGTTGCTGTTTGCTTTCCTTTGTATTCCTTTGTATTCCTCCTCCTCCTCCTCGTTTCTCTTAGATTAACCTCCTACTCTCAACTATCCTGCTTTCACGTTTTCTTTCCGACAATAATTCTTTCTCCTTCCCCTCCCCCTCCTCTCTCTCTCTCTCTCTCTCTCTCTCTCTCTCTCTCTCTCTCTCTCTCTCTCTCTCTCTCTCTCTCGACTGAACCTCACCCACTTTCTCATATAGGCTATCCATTTTTACACCCTTCGTCCCCATACACCATATCTCAATATGTATGTATGTATTTGTATGTATGTATGTATGTACGCATGCATGTATGTATGTGTGTATTTATGTATGTACGGATGTACTGTGTATGTCAATTTTTATCCCCTGTGTATCCATAGCCTGCCTCAGCCCTGTCCTTTGTTCACATTGTTTCTACGTCTGTTCCAGTTAGTACATCAACGATCAAAGGCTGTGTGTGTGTGTGTATGTGTGTGTGTGTGTGTGTGTGTGTGTGTGTGTGTGTGTGTGTGTGTGTGTGTGTGTGTGTGTGTGAGAGAGAGAGAGTGAGGGAGAGTGTGTGTGTGTGTGTGTGTGTGTGTGTGTGTGTGTGTGTGTGTGTGTGTGTGTGTGTGTGTGTGTGTGTGTGTGTGTGTGTGTGTGAGAGAGAGAGAGAGAGAGAGAGAGAGAGAGAGAGAGAGAGAGAAAGTGAAAATAGTGACTAGTCAGAAGAGGCGGGAGGAGTGTGTGTGTGTGTGTGTGTGTGTGTGTGTGTGTGTGTGTGTGTGTGTGTGTGTAGTTTTTACTATGTTCCTGCTTCAATCCCATTGTTTTGTTTTTGTATTCCTTGTTTTTGTTGTGTTGTCAGATATAGTTTATTTGTATTTTTTTTATTGGCTGTCTTGTTTATGTATTTTCCGATTCTTTTGTTTTTGCTTGATCTGTTGAGTTGATTGTTTTTGTTTCTTGTTTGTTCTGTCTTTCGTTAACAAATTCAGCCTTTCTTACATTTTGTTTTTGTTGATTTTTGTTGGTTGTCTTTCCGTCGTTTGCTATTATGTTGTTTTTCCGTCTCATGGGTTAGGGATTTTGTAGTTGCCTTGATTTTGCTGTTTTATTATGTCCTCGTCGTTGTCGTTGTTGTCGTCGTCGTCATCGTCCTCCTCCTCCTCCTCCTCCTCCAAATCATTATTACTATCAACCCACCACCATCATCATCACCACTACCACTATCACCATCAAAATCATTGCATTATCACAACCACCTCCACCACCACCTCCACCTTCAAATTCAACTTGTCGAATTAGATATAGTGATAGTCTTCTCTGTTACAAGCAGCCTCAAAAGGACCATTAGGTATGTTGCTGTTTGCTTTCCTTTGTACTCCTTTGTACCATCATCACAACCACCTCCTATCCCCACCACCACCACCATAACTATCATCATCATCATCATCATCATTATCATCATTACCAACCACATCACCACCACCACCACTATCATCATCAGCATCACCAACCACATCACCACCACCACCACCACCACCACCACTACCATCATCATCGTCATCATCATCATCATCATTATCATCACCCTATATCCCCCTCTCAATCTCCCTCCCTCACCATCATGAAGAAAGTGAGTCAGGGTTTTTTGAGAGAAGGTGATCAATCTCTTGGCTTGATATGACTGAGGAAAGGAGGGAGGGAGGGAGGGAGGGGAAGGGATAGGGTGAAGAATGGGGAGGGAGGGAGGGAGGGGAAGGGAGGGGACGGGGGAAGAAGAGGGATGAAAAGGATAAGGGGAAGGGAGAAGAGGAGAAGGATAAAAGAAGAGGGGTGAAGTAGGGAGAGAAAAAGGCAGAGATGGGATAGAGGAAGAAAAATATGGGGGGAGGAGGGGTGAAAAGCAGAATGAGGAGAAGAAAGAAAGGGATGAGGGAAGAGAGAAGAAGAGGGTGAAGTGGAGGGCATAGAGGAGAGGGGAGGAGGGAAGAAGAGGGTGAAGTGGAGGGAAGAGGGAGGAAGAAGGTAAAGTGGAGGGAAGAAGGTAAAGTGGAGGGAAGAAGAAAGAAGAGGGTAAAGTGGAGGGAAGAGGGAAGAAGAGTGTGAAGTGGGGGGAAGAGAGAAGAATGGGGTGATGTGGAGGGAAGAGGGAAGAAGAGGGTGAAGTGGAGGGATACAGAGGAAGAGAGGGGACAAACAGAGATGGCTTGGTGAGAGGGATGAAATGCAGGAAAGAGGGGGGGAGGGAGAGGGAAAGAGTGCCTGGGGAAGCAAGAGGAGTAGTGGGGAGAGGAGAAGGGTCGAAAGAAAGGGAGAGGAATGGAGTGAAGTGGGGGAGGGGAGGGGACAGAGGAGGAGGAGGGGAAATGGGGATGACACGTTGATACGAAGCGGCCACACCTCCCTCATCCCATTTCGCCTTCATACTCCCCAACGTTGGGCCGGATCACAAGCAAATATTCATCTATCTATCTATCTGTCAATCTATCTATCTACATCTGCCATCCATCTATCTATCAGTCTATCTACTTACCTCCCTCCCTCCCTTCTTACCTACTTACCCACCTGTTAATCAATCTGTCCATCCATTCATCAGTCTATCTACCTATCTGTCTATGTATCTGTCTATCCCAGTAATAGACATTATTAACCTCTTCAGCCCGAGAGCGTCATTTTATTCCAAGTCTTGTGATAATAAAAGAAAATAAACCAATGAAGAAAAGCATTATCTACACAAACATGTTATCTTACTTGTAAAACGTTAGTGTGCTCTCTCTCTCTCTCTCTCTCTCTCTCTCTCATACTCTTCCTCTTCCTCCTCCTCCTCATCATCATCATCAACATCAGTTCTTAGCCTCTCCTTCCTTTTGCCCCCCCCCCTTTTCCCTCTTCTCTCTCACTCAATTTTCCCTCCACTCTCTCTCCCCCTCTCTTTCTCCTCCTCCTCCTCCTCCATCTACTCCATAGCTCTCCTCGTTTTTTCAGTATTATTTTCACTTACTCTCTTCACTTTTCTCCCTCGCCCTTAATTCCCTCTTCCTCCTCCTCTTCACTCCTCCTCCTCCTCGTCTTCCTCTTCCACTATTTTCCCCTCCATCATTATTCCCAGTCTCATACATTTCCCTGCTCCACCCCCCTCCCTCTTCCCACCCTCTCCTTCTCCTCCTCCTCCTCCTCCTCCTCCTCCTCCAGTGCTCTTTTTAACGCCGTCTTACCCCTTGTCCTTCATATTAAATTATAAAATAGATTTCGTCGATGCCAAACAAAACTTTACTCAACAGCTCTCCACTTTCCCTCTTAAGTGGTCTGTCTACCTATCTATCTATCCAGCTGTCTTTTATATATCTGTCTATCTATCTACCTATCTTGATATATCTATGTAGCACTTGCCTTCCCCTCTGCCTATCAGTCCATCTATCTTTCTATTCACGTTCCCTCTTAAGTAGTCTATCTACCTGTGTATATATCCGTCTAGCGCTCTATCCATATATCTGTCTCTCTATCTACGTACGTACATACCTACCTATCAACAAATCTAGCCATCCATCCGTCCATCCATCCTTTCATCCATCTATCCATCTCTCTATCCATTCATCTATCCGTTCATCTGTCTATCCATCCATTTATCCATTCATCCATATATCCATCCATCCATCTCTCTATTTATCTGTCCATCCATCTGTGCATCTTACTAACAGAGGTATATGAGAGAGAGAGAGAGAGAGAGTGAAACTATCCCATTCATCCAGTCTTAACTTTCACCCTTTCACACATTTTACTGTGAGTCAGGTGGAAACAATATTTTAACACCTCTTTGTCTTTATTTATTCATCCATCCATCTATCCATCATCCAATCCTATGTCGTACCACAAAGGAGCGTAAGGACCCGGGGTTAGGCAAGTTGGTCCTGACATTCAAGATGAGAGTGACCAGCCTCACTCATCCCTGAGTGGCATTACGTGAGCAATAAACCTCAACCATCCCTTGGATATAAACCTGCACCAGCTCAATCCCATTGGAGCACCTTAATTGCCCACTAAACCACCAGGCGCCATAATTTGGTTACTTGGTGCCCACCCAGCGTAGTAAATAGTTTCCTAGTGTACAGGAAACCATTTGGCTTGTCACTCAGTGTAGTCACACATTTATTTACTAAATACTGTATATTTATACTTTGTTGCCAGAATATTGTCTAAATTAAGGGGAAACTGTATTCAAGAAGTGTGTGGCAGAAATATCCATGAACACACACACACACACACACACACACACACACACACAACTCCCCCCCCCCTCTCTCTCTCTCAAAAACCAGATTATAATCACACCTTCCTTTGATGATAAAACGCAGTGTTGTTTGGGGCAGGGGTGGGGAGGGAGGGAGAAACAAAATTGTGAAACATGACCAAGAATGTTTTTAGGAGCTTATGGCTTTAGGGGTGAAGGAGAGTGAAGGAAAGTGAAGGAAGGGTGGGAGGAAGAAGGGGAAGGATAGGAGGAAGGAGAGAGAGAGAGAAGTGGAGGAAGTGTGAGAGAAAGTGAAGGAAAGTAGGAGAGAAGGGAGGGGAACCCAAGGGAAGGATGAATATGGAAAGGAAGGCGAGCGAAGGAATGGAAGAGGAGGGAGGGTAACAGATGGATAGGAGGAGTGAAGGAAAGGGAAAGAAAGTGAAGGATGAAGAGTGAAGGATGGCAGAGAGAGAGAGAGAGAGAGAGAGAGAGAGAGAGAGAGAGAGAGAACAACAAATGAATGTCCCTTTAAGAAAATTAATTAAACGAAGGAAGTGGAATTAAAAGAGAAGGAAAGAAAGAGGAAAAAGGAAGAAAAGAAAGAGAAAGAAGAGAAAAGGAAGAGAAGGAAGAAAGAAGGATAGTGAAGAAAGAGAAGGAAGAGAAGGAATGGAAAGGATGAGAGAAGGAGAGAAGGAAGAGAGAAGGAAAGGAAGGAAAGAGAAGAAAAGAGTGGGAAGAGAGAAGGAAAGAGAAGGAAGGGAGAAGAAAAGAGAAGGAGGAGAGAAGGAAGAGAAGGAAAGAGAAGGAAGAGAGCGGGAAAGGAAGGAAAGAGAGAAGAGGAGCGAGAAGGAAACAGAAGGAATACAGGAGGAAGAGAGAAGGAAAGAGAAAGAAGAGAGAAGGAAAGAGAAGGAAGAGAGAAGGAAAGCGAAGGAGAGAAAGACAGAAAAGGAGAGCGGGAAATAGAAAGGAATAGAGAGGGAGGAGAGAAGGAAAGAGGAGAGACGACAAGAAGGAGAAAATATAATTGAAATGAATAAAAGGAAGGGAGAAGAAAATGGAGATGAGATGGAAGGAAGGAGAGGCAAAAATCTTAAGGAATCTTAGAGGAAAGACAGCCTAGAAGTACTTACTAGAAGGACAGGGAGCTTAGGGAGGGAAGGGAGGAGCGATGGAGGAAAGAGAGGGGAAATGGGGAGAGAAGAGGGAAAGGAAGGGATGAGGGAGGGAGGGAGTTGAAGGGTGCGTGCGTGCGTGCGTGCATGCGTGCGTGTGTGTGTGTGTGTGTGTGTGTGTGTGTGTGTGTGTGTGTGTGTGTGTGTGTGTGTGTGTGTGTGAGAGAGAGAGACATACACACACACACACACACACACACACACACACACACACACCTCTGTCTGTCTGTCTGTCTGCTTCTCTCTCTCTCTCTCTCTCTCTCTCTCAAAAATCATATTATAATCACAGCTTCCTTTGGTTACAAACGCAGTGTTGTTTGGGGCAGGGGTGGAGAGGGAGGGAGAAACAAAATTGTGAAACATGACCAAGAATGTTTTAGGAGCTTATGACTTTAGGGGTGAAGGAGAGTGAAGGAAGGGTGGGGGGAAGGAAGAAAAGGATAGGAGGAAGGAGAGAGAGAAGGAAGTGGACAAAGAAAGTAAATAATGAAGGAAGGGAGGAGGGAAAAAGAGAAAAATGAGAGAAGAAAAGGGGGGGACGTGAAGGATGAAGGAAGGAGGTGAAGGAAAGGTGCAGGAGGGATAGGAGAGAGAGATGGAGGGGGGGAAGTGACGGATAAAGGAAAGAGAGTGTAGGAAGTGTGGGAGAAAGTGAAGGAAAGGAGGAGAGAAGGAAGGGGAACCCAAGGGAAGGATGAAGATTGAAAGGAAGGAGGGTGAAAGAAGCGAGAAAGAGGGAGTATAACAGATGGATAGAAGAGAAGGAAAGGGGAAGAAAGTGAAGGATGAAGTAAAGAGTGAAGTAAGGCAGAAAGGAGAGAGAGAGAGAGAGAGAGAGAGAGAGAGAACAGATCAATGTCTCTTTAAGAAAATTAAACGAAAGAAGTGGAATTAAAGGAAGAGAAAGTGGAAAAATGAAGGAAAGAAAGAGAAAAGAAGAGAAAATGAAGACAAGGAAGAGAGAAGAAAAGAGAGGGAAGAGAGAAGGAAAAATATGTGAGAAGAAAGGAGAAGGGAAGGAGAAGAAAAGAGAAGGAAGAGAAGGAAAGGAAAGGAAGAGAACAGGAATGGAAGAAAAGTGAGAAGGAAGAGGAACGAGAAGGAAATAGAAGGAATACAGTAGGAAGAGAGAAGGAAGGAAAAAGGAGAGAGAAGGAGAGAGAAGGAAAAGAAAAGGAGAGCAAAGGAGAGAAGGAAAGAAAAGAAGAGAGGGAAATAGAAAGGAATAGAGAAGGAAGAGAGAAGGAAAGAGAAGGTGGAGAGAAGAAATGGAGAAAAAATAACTGAGAAGGAAATGAAAGGAAGGGAGATAAAAAATGGATCATAAGATGGAAGGAAGGAGACGTGAAAATCTTAAGGAATCTTGGAGGAAAGACCGCCTAGAGGTACTTACTAGAAGCTTAGGGAGGGAAGGGAGGCAATAGGAGGAAAGATGGAGGAAAAAGAGGGGAAAATGGGAGAGAAAAGGGAAGGGAATGGGTAGAAATGGATGAGGGAGGGAGAGGGCTGAAGTGTGTGTGTGTGTGTGTGTGTGTGTGTGTGTGTGTGTGTGTGTGTGTGTGTGTGTGAGAGAGAGAGAGACAGAGCGATGGGGGGGCGGAATTTTTTAAAGGACCAAGAGATCAAAGTTCCTATAATTTCGTTCCATCCTTCCTTTTTTTCTTTTTCTTTTTTCTTATTTTTTTTATTTTCTTACTCTACTCCAATCGATATAACTTGTCCTAAAAATTGCCATCTCTCTACCCTGACTATTTGAGTGTTATTGGTACAATAACACTTTAAATGTGGTGCTAGTCACGAAGAAGTGCTACTGGGAAGGATGTAGAGCCACTGACCTACGGGAAATAAACTAAAAAAGGAAAATACATAGTCAAAAATATACAGAGTCAGTTCCGAGGCTATATTTATCTACCTCTGCAGCACTCAGCTTTTCATATAGGATTAAATAACTTCTGGGTCTGGTAGAACTATGATAATACTACATAGGATCAAAGTTTTGTTGAAAAAAATGGGAAACTGATTGAGATAGCAAGTTTTTAAATATAAGAAATTCTAGTTCGGAAAAGAAAAAAGGCTTTCTTGATTGATTTTTGCACTGTCCAAGTTCAACAGCAAAAATTTACCTGAATACCTGTTACAAATTAGTCTTAGGACTCTTTTAATGTCCTGAAAAAAAATTAGGCCATTCCTGCTGGAAATAAGCAGATGGTGATGCTCAGAATGCAAAGATAAAAAGTGTCTAAAAAAAAAAAAAAAAAATGCCCTTTGGACCAAACTTAAACATTCATACGTAATAAAGTATTTGAAGTACAATTTTAGGATTCTGCATGGTTACATGGATTATACAGAAGTACAGTATTTTCTTGAAAATTTTCATGAAAACTGATGTCACGAATTGGAAAACGTTCTTAGTTCTGGGTCAGCCAGTGTAGAATAACCCAAAGGTGAAAAAAAAAGAAAAGAAAACAAAAAAGGTTATCCTAGCATATACGAGAAAACAGAAACGTTGCCATGAATCTAGGTTGTGTGGGTGGGGGTGGAGGGTGTGGGGATGTGGGTAGGTAGGTGGAGGCAGGGGCAGATGGATGCGGGCGGTGGGAGGGATGCAGATAGTAGGTAGGCGGGTGGGTGGAATGGGATGGGTGGGTGGGTTGGGGCGGAGGTGTGGGGGTGGACCGTAGTGTGCGGGTGGGTTGGTGAATGTGGGTGCGTTGTTGTTAGGTACTGTAAATGCTTCAAAGGCGTATTCCGTGAAAATCCTCGGTCTCCTTCTCGCAGAGAAATAAAAGCAGGGTTTTCGCTCGCCTGGCCTTGAGGTGATGCGTCCTCGTGGCACTAGAAGCCTTCCTGACACACACACACACACACACACACACACACACACACACACACGCACACGCTCGCTGGTGCAGTGGTAACGTTCTCGCTTGCCATCTGGTAGACGGGAGTTCGCGCCTCGCTCAGGTTGCGAAAAGTTTCACTGACGAAGTGGGTGGTTACTGTCCCCATGGAGCAAGGGGACGGGTGTGTGCATGTGTGAAGGTCACAGCCTTGCCCTTAGATCGGACTATATGAGCTCTCAGCTCCCTTCCGGGAGGGAAAAAGCTGACGATCACGACCATCATGTGATCCTGACCGACCCGGTGAATTACACACACACACACACACACACACACACACACACACACACTCTCTCTCTCTCTCTCTCTCTCTCTCTCTACCTATCTATCTATCTCTATCATTATCTATCTCTGGGCGCCACGTGGCTTAGTGGGCTAAGGCGCTCCAACTGCAAGTAACCGAATAAGTGCTTATCTGAGGTGAGAAGTGATGGTTGGTGCTTTATGTAATGCCACTAATGGAAGAGCGACTGGTCACTAACCTTAAAATGTTTCGACTGAGCCTAGCCCCGGACCCCAACCTCCGGATGGGACGATAAAGGACTGGATGGATGGACGGACGGACGGACGGACGGATGGATGTGGAACTGTGACATTTTTACCACCTGCTGTAGTGAAGCTGGTATTGTTTTCAGTTTGTGTGTGTGTGTGTGTGTGTGTGTTAGCATGATAACTTCGCAATAGCTCAAGATATCATCACAAAATTTTACAGGTATATAGTAGGAAAAGAAAGTGATCACGAGTTAGAAACTGATGAAAGTAAGTCAAGGTCTGTCTGTCTGTCTGTTACCACGATAACTTCGCAACCGTTCAAGATATCATCACAAAATTTAACAGGTGTGTAGTGAGGATAAAAATCTCCTACGAGTATTGTTTTCAATTTGTTTTTCTGTATGTATGTGTGTCTGTTAGCGAGATGACTTCGCAACCGCTCCAGATATGATCACAAAATTTTACAGATGTGTAGTAGGAATGAAAATCTCCTGCGAGTTCGAAACTGGTGAAACTAGATCTGTGTGAAGTTGTCAGGAGGCGCCCCGGCATCTTCTTCATCACCGTTTTTACCAAACTTGGACGAAAGTGATGTATTCATCCTTCTTGTTTGTTTTATTGGATTGCAAGGTGTAGTGGGGGCGCTCACCATCCACTCACTCAATGTAGTGCTGCTCTCGGGTGTCTGCCCTGTCCTCTCCTCCATCCTTCTTTCCTTCCATCTTCTTCTATCTTTCTTTCCTTCATTCTTTCCTCGTCCTTCTGCCTACGGGTGACTTTACACTCCCTCTTCTATCTTTCATTCCTTCATTCTTTCCTTTTCCTTCTGCCTATGGGTGACTCTACACTGAGTGACAAGCCAAATGGTTTCCTGTACACCAGGAAACTATTACTACGCTGGGTGGTAACCATATAACCAAATTTTTGCGCCTAGTGGTTTAGTGGGTAATTATTGTGCTCCAATTGGATTGAGCCGGTGAAGGTTTATATCCAAGGGATGGTTGGGGTTTATTGCTCACGTAATGCCACTCAGGGATGAGTGAGGTTGGTCACTCATCTTAAATGTCAGGACCAACTGCCTTGCCCCGGGCTCCTACCTCCTCATGGGGCAACGTAGGATTGGATGATGGATGGATGGATGGCAAGGTGTAGCCGGATCCGGATGCAAGAATCAATTATAAATCATATTGGCGTTGGCGGAGGTAGCTTATGCCTTCTCGGAAACAGTGTAATAGACTCGACTCCGCCAACGACGCTGAACGCAGGTCTGTTGTATAAATCATACATTATATTGCACTGACGGAGGCACGAGTTTGAGCTCTCTGCGTGTTTCCTATTTTTTTTTTTTTTTTTCTGTTTGTGGCATATGTTCTTGTATGTTCTTTATATACTACTGCTGTTACTACTACTACTACTACCAGAAATAAATTATTATTACTGTTATTATTATTATTATTACTATTATTATTACGGTATGACGATGATAACATTTCCTTGCTTGTTATTTTTGTCGACTTCACGATGATTAGTGCCCCTCCCTGTAAAACAATTAACTCTAAGCCCTTGGCCACCCCGTGTGGGATACATGGCGTCTGGCAATGGATGGATGGACGATGAGAGTATTCTATTGTAAGTTATTTATGCTGATGTACGTGATAGTGAATCATTTATTATGAAAGAGCAGCATGCAAGATTATATCAAATGAAAACGAAATGCAGCTTACAATCAAATGTCTTACAGTATATTTAACTAGGAAAACTGATCAAGACAAAATCATTACAAGACAACTAAATCATGTCTATCTTTAATTTATAATACTCCTAAACCATCTGTACAGTTTACAAGTTAGTTACATAAATTTCTACCCATATTATTCTAATATTTCTAAATCATCTACCCTCCACAAGCACTAGATACGTACATTTCTACCCTTCTGATTCTAACATTTCTAAATAATCTATCGTGTACAAGCAACTGATGCATACGAGTACATTTCTACCCTTCTAATTCTAACGTTTCTAAATCACCTACCCTCTACATGCAACAGCTACATTTCCATCCTTCCAATTCCAGTATTCCCAAATAGCGTACCACCTTCTCTTGTTTATTCCCTCCAAGCCTGGTCTCAGGTGGTATTCGTGAGAGAGAGTGAGAACAGGTAGGTAGGTTCCGCTTACTTACTTCCGATACAGCTAGAATGGGGAGGCTGTGTGTGTGTGTGTGTGTGTGTGTGTGTGTGTGTGTGTGTGTG
>NC_137069.1:27988255-28020755 GCF_032717465.1 Coenobita brevimanus
AGAATTTGATGTTGTAGTCAGTCTAGTCTGTAACAAACAGTCTCGGAAGGACCATAAGGTCTGTTGCTGTTTGCTTTCCTTTGTAATCTTTTGTATTCCTCTTCCTCCTCCTCCTCCACAGCCACCACCACCTCTTCTTCCTCTTCTTCCTCCTCCTCCTCCTCCTCCTCTTCCTCCTCCTCCACCTTCACCTTCAATGCAATATTGCCATTTCCTTCCTTCCACTCTCACTCTCCTCACCATCATTACTCTCCAGGTCTTCATTTCATTCCTAATTAAATCTCAGCTTGCTAATTGCCCCCTAATTGCGCCTAAGCCACAAGACTCCCTCTTGTAAGTGATTCATAATTGATCTCTACAGTTCGATGACGTATTTATTTCCTTAATTATAGGTAGAGTTTTGCTACGATTGTTTTTATTATTATTATTATTATTATTATTATTATTATTATTATTATTATTCCCCTTCCCCCTGCTCTTGTTCATCTTGCTCCTCCTCCTCCTCCTTTTCTTCCTCCTTCAACAAGCAGCTCAATTAAATGCCCTATTCTCATCACCTCTCCTCCACTCAAATCCTCCTTTCCTCTTGCTCTTCCTCCTCCTCCCCCTCCCCCTCCCCCTCCCCCTCCACTCAAACTCTTCTTACCAATTTACAAAGGCTCATTCGTTAGTGAGTTGGAGGGGGGAAGAGGGGTAGGGGAAGACCAAGGATGAGATGGAGGGATGTGTAGAGGTGTATGAGAGAGGGGGGTGTAAGTTGGGGGGAGGGCAGCGAAATGACAGGGGACAGAGCGACATGGAGGCGACTTGTTTGTGGCAACCCCTTACTGGATTAAGGCGTCTGGCTAGATAGACAGATAGATGGACAGATAGATAGATAAACAGACAGATACAGACAGATATGCATACGTCCCTAACCATATTCGCCTTCACTCCAATAATTAGTCCACAAAACTCTCATGTTTTCAGTTTATCGTAATTAAGAAGCGACCTTGTTATTTCTGGTGACATTTTCACTGAGAGAGGCTTCACTCTCGTCAAATGTCCTTTTTTTATATTTCTTTCCTGAGAGAGAGAGAGAGAGAGAGAGAGAGAGAGAGAGAGAGAGAAAATGTAAATGGACGAAAGGGGATACTCGTCTATAATTTACTCTCGACCTGTTAATCAGCCTCCAAAATGCCCGTCTCTGTAACTATACTCCTTTAACTCTAACTTGGCCTAATATTGCCATCTCTCAATCTTGAATGCTGAGTTGAGTGAAGAAATTGACAACAGAAAAGGATGCTAGTCACGAAGCAGTGCTATGGGAAGGATGCAGAGCCGTAGTACCGAAGTACTGTCTTACGATACGTCTTCCCTATACTCTTTTTACCCTAACTTGTCCTAAAATTGCTCTCTCTTCATCTTGAATGCTGAGTTGTAACGAGAGATTAACACTAGACTATAATGCTAGTCACGAAGAAGTGCTATGGGAAGGATGCAGAACCGTTTTTTCTGCCACTGTGCTACGTGAAATAAGCTGCCAAAGGACGATAACTTGGGCCAATTTAAGATGAAAGGAGTATAATTCACGTCTCATTCTCCTGCAAGTTTTCAATTAAATGTCTTTTTCTTATAAAATTTCTTTCACTATAATCCTCCTTTCTTAATTATACCCTTAATTACTTCCATCCACAATTATACCTCATCATCTTAATCAGATCCAATTTGCCCTTCATAATCAAATTGAATATCGGTGACTCATCGCATAATTGTCAAAGAAATAACAGCAAGATTCTAAAAATAAACACGTAAATAAATAAATAAATAAATAAACTTTCTTCTTCCATTCGACCAAGGGGTTTCATTCATTCTTAATTAAATACCAAAGTAATTCGAGTCCTAATCATCACTAATTAGCCCTTCTCAGTGCCATTAATCCCCAAGTCTCATTTGTAAAGTGGAAAGGGATTAACGGCGATTTTCTGGTTACACTCACTCTTCCTGGCCAGTAGCCACAGATTTATAGTCATGATTTAATCGACTGTAATTTAATCCAACGTTGTAATTCCCCCGAATCTGCCCTCACAAAAATAAATAAATAAATAAATAAATATCTCCAATCCTCCTCGAACATGAATTTCAAAATAAAATGCTGAATTTTTCGTCATACCTTACTTTTCAGTATTTATCTTATTTTTAAATATTTCAAATTTTTCATAATTTTTCTTATTTTTCATCAATTTTATTTTTCATTTTTCTTGATTTTATCTTTTTTCTTAATTTTAGTATTTTTCATCATTTTTTTATTTTCCATATTTCAAAATTTTCCTCGTTTTCATTTTCCTCATTTTGCTTCATTTTCATATTTTTCATCAGATTTCTTCCTTTTCATCATTAATCCTGTTTTTCATATATTTTATTTTTCATTTTTTATTATTTTTGTTTATTTTTCAACATTTTCTTACTTTTCATTTTTTTTATTTTCATTTTTTTCTTATTTTCATATATTGTTCTTAGCTTTTTAATTTTCATTATCATCATTTTCCTTATGTTTCATGTTTTTTCTTACTTTTTCATCCTTTTTCATATTTTTTATCATTTTTCTTATCTTCGAACCCTCAATACTGACTTACGTTAGAGGGTTTAATTCGTTCGTGATTAAATCCCAACGTCCAACTCAACCCTAATGCCTTTCTCATTGCGACTCATCCCCAAGGCTCCTCCAACAAGTGAGTGTGTGTGTGTGTGTGTGTGTGTGTGTGTGTGTGTGTGTGTGTGTGTGTGTGTGTGTGTGTGTGTGTTAACTGGAGTCTTCTGAGGAGGTATTCTAATACAGTTAGGAAGCTTACTTAACACCTCTTCTTTGCCGATTTATTTCTGATTCTGCTCCGTTGCTATATTCTTGTGTTATTCATGCAATCTATGTCGACAATGAATTATAGAAGAAGCAACACAGAGGGAGTTAATGAATAATTCTGAAAATAAATCGAGAAGAAAGAGGTGCTAGGGAGAATACGGCCTGGTCACCTTTATTCTTTGCCAATCCTCCTAACTGTTTCAATTGTTGCTATTTAAATCCCAACCTTCTAATCCCCCCACAGTTCAACCCCAGCATGTTAATCACCTCTAACTCCCTCTCCTCAGTGCAGCTATACCTCAAGCCTCAAAGTTCTCCTCCAACAAGGGTGAGGGAATTTACTGCAACATTCTAAGTTCTTTCATTCCATTTAGGTTCTTATTCGCTCCTAATGAAAATCCACCGTACTTATCCCCCCCCTAGCATTTTAATCACCTCCATATCCCCCTCTCCAGTCCAATCAGTCCTCAGTCCTCAAGGTCCTCCTTCAGCAGGCGTGGTCACCTCTTCTCTTTCAATCTTCTCATTCGTTTCATTTGTTCCTAATTAAATCCTAACCCTCTAATCCTTCCCCAGCATTTTAATTACCGCAAAATCCTTCTCCTTAGTGCACCCAATCCTCAAGGTCCTCCTCCAACCACCCAATCCTCAAGCTCCTCCTCCAACCACCCAATCCTCAAGCTCCTCCTCCAACCACCCAATCCTCAAGGTCTTCCTCCAACCACCCAATCCTCAAGCTCCTCCTCCAACCACCCATCCCTCAAGGTCCTCCTCCAACCACCCAGTCCTCAAGCTCCTCCTCCAACCACCCAATCCTCAAGCTCCTCCTCCAATCACCCAATCCTCAAGTTCCTCCTCCAACCACCCATCCCTCAAGGTCCTCCTCCAACCACCGAATCCTCAAGCTTCTCCTCCAACCACCCAATCCTCAAGGTCGTCCTCCAACAAGGGTGTGTGAATTAAACGGGATATTCTGGTCACCAACACACCTCCTCATGACGTACCAGGCGTGAGAATAGCGTGGTTAATTGAAGATGCTGATGCCGTAGAGCCCACAATGATACCGAGTGGCACAGATACGTAGCCCCCTTCTCCTTGGCGACTTATTGATGGAGTGAGCGTCTGGTGGTGGTTGTGGTGGTATGGCTGTGTGGTGGTGATTGTTGTGGTTGTGGTGGTGTGGCTGTGTAGTGGTGATTGTTGTGGTTGTGGAGATGTGGCTGTGTAGTAGTACTGGTGGTGGTGGTGGTGGTGTGGCTGTGGCTGTTTTGTGGTGGTTGTGGTGTTGTGGTAGTGGTGTTGTGGTTGTGGTGGTCTGGTAGTGGTACTGTGGTAATGGTGTTGTGGTTGTGGTGGTGTGGCTGTGTGGTGACGATTGTTGTGGTTGTGGTGGTGGTGGTGGTTCTGGTGGTGGTGGTTCTGGTGGTGGTGGTTCTGGTGTTGTGGTTGTGATGGTGTTGTAGTGATGTTGTGGTTGTGGTGTTAGGACTCCATATTATAATTACAAATCATAACAGATAGATAGATAAATAGATAGATAGACAGAGCACCAGGCAAGCCTGGGAACGGGAAATGATCTTGCAAGTGTAACTGAGGAAATGTTGACAATACACAGGAAGTAGCAAGTCAGGGGATGATATAGGTAGTGTGTCAGCGAGATAGCATGCCGAGTGACCATATACACACATACTCACACACAGGTTTCTAGAACATTCCAACAACAGTGTATCACACGTGACACGACCCCTGCTACACCAGAATTTAGGAAGCAGAGCTCAGAAGGAGGCTAGCATTAGAACCGACGGGTAGTGGAGAGAGTGAACAAGAAGAGGGGTCCAACTAGACTTACTTTGTGTATTCAGTCTCTGTAATACATACACTGCTCAACTTAAGATTTTCTCTGAAGATAATAAATCAAGATAAACTCCCTGTATTCATCTTTAACTCCTACTACAAGAATCGAGAGTCACATTTGGTTGGCAGCGGAGTACGGACCTCGTCTCCGAACCAACAGTGAATTTCTACAAAAGCAGGTGCGACTCTACAAGATTAGCTTCAGTTCTACAGTGAATTCCTACAAAATACAGCCTACAAGCCTATGAGCCTACAAGTCTACAAAACAACTCTATAATCTTCACGTAACTTCAAGCAGCAACAAGAAGAATAAAAAACAAAGCAAGTAAAGAAAAAGAAAGACCAAAGCAACAAGCACACAAAACCCCAACACTCTGTCCCTCCTACCTCCATCGCTGACGCAGAGGTCAAGACACACAGCAAAACACCAGAGCCATATTTATAACGCATCTTACTCACCTTTCTTCACCCAGGTTACGCATCGCTACTCAGTTACTCACAACAGCTACCAGTGTCACCATGTGCTGAGATGACATCACAAAGCGAGTTTGCTGACAAAGGGCCAGGCCAAGCAACGTGTGACTGACACCAGGCACTTCTCACCCACTACTCATTACTCATTATTCACATAGCTCCTACTCATACTCATTTTATTTCCACAGTATAGAGTTGGAAATTCGACGTTCTCTGCTGAGGTTTGCCTGTGACAGCTGTTAACCACCACAAGCACCAGGCCATGGAATTTCCTGAGTAATATCGTCCATCAACACAGCCCTAGAATTATCAAGAGATCTTCAATCAACCCTGCAGTTTTCTTCCAAGATCGACAGTTGCATCGACACGCCTCTCCGATCTGTATCAAGTGGGTGAAATTATACTTACTCAATTCTTCTCAGTGCTAAAATTAGGTATATTCAACTCCTTTACTTATTTCTATATATACACTTATACACTCACTATCTATCATTTATTACAACTCATTTACTCATCTATTTAATTAGGACATAAAACAAAAGGCGTATTTCATAACACCAGACCTTAATGACAGGGATATTTTCGCCACCACCCACGTTAATACCAGATGAAAAACAATTAGCTCCAACAACAGATTCACAATTAGGAGAGCACCAAGGCAACACACCCATTGTACAAAACTCAACACAAACTAAAGATCAAGAAACAAATACATCATTTCCAGATGATGAGTGGGAAACCCCCTCTGATGTGGCAAGTGAGGACTTTGTCGCTGACTTGCACACGTTATGCCAATATACTTAACAGGGTTCACCGTTCCGGCCGAACCTATTCCACCATTCCCTCACACAATGATAAACAAGTCCAAGTTAAATTAACAGAGCAAAAAGTGAAAATGAATAACGAAACAAATACCGCAGATCAAACTTCCCCACCTCATGTTTATGTTTACCATGAAGATAAAACTGCCCCAAAATTCTCTGGCACAGAAAAAGATCGTATTGACGTCATTTCAATGGTCAGTCAGTGCGAACAGATGTTCATCAAGTGCCACATCCTCGATGAACAAGAGAAAATTGCCATTTTTTCATCTTGCATAAGCCAGGAAAGATGTCCAGCAAGCAATTTATTGAGATCAGATAAGCTCCTCAAGGCTAGGACATATGATGAATTTAAAACTGAATTTTTGAAGAAATTTTCTGGAGGTATGAACTTCTTGCCAGATATAATTCCAGAATTACATAAGATTGTAGATCTTGTAAGGGAGCACACTACAAACCATGTGCTCGGTGAAATAACTGCTGATGTCTCCACAATCAAAAGAACATTGTTAGTTACTTTGGAAAACTCAAATTGGATAACAGATGATGGAAAGATGTCCCCAGACCTCGTCGTGGACATCATTGGTTATGTAGCTGCCTTGTGTAAATTACCTGATAGGACCCTTAAGATCGCCAAGACGATCGCGTACACCCCAGGTATGTGCTTACTAGACTTAATGAACGAGGTAGAGATGCAGTGCAGTAAAGCAGGTATGGTCGACACACCCGCACATTCTAGTAGAATGAGAGTACCTGAGACAGTATCAGCGGTGAAAACATCAACAACAACCCCAAACAGAGAACAAAATCGATTGCGACCCGAAAGCAGGCAGAGCAAACAACTAAACTTGACGAGGGTTCGATCACAAACACCAGGCTACAGGCAGTTTCATAAGTTTACGCGCAGCCCAAGCAGATCTTGCGCCACAAACAACACTACATATGGGAAGTCACCTCTTAGGTCACAGTCAAGAGATAGGTCCATTCTATTTCATTATTGTGCAAAACCTGGACACACAAGGTATGAATGCCTTATCAAAGTAAAAGAGGATAGACAAAAGACACAAGGATTTGGTCCTTACTGTAGGCATCATAGATGCCAAGGGCACTGGACCAGTAACTGCAAAACAGTAGAAAAAATTGTCTATGTTCAAATCGGGGGAAGACCAAGTCATGACAAAAAACGAACAAACGTAAAGAAAAGCAAGTCTAAAATTCACATAGGAGGCATGTTGGGAAATGAGTGTATCTTGATACCAGGTGTATGTGAGAATCAAAACGTTTCCTTATTTTTAGACATAGGCTCTCCAGTGAACTTAATAACACATGAAGAAATAAACAGAATTCTTAAAAATAAGAAGAAAGTAACTTTTCTGGAAAAAGCTGATTTAGATTTATATACAGTAGATGGAAAAAAAATTACAGTAAAAGGTATGATAAGGTTAAATATCAGTTTCACAGAGACTAAAAGACCATTCTCTGCATTTTTCTATATCGTTGAAAACTTAGCAATTAAAGCTCATATGGTACGGTACTGGTCTTAAGATCCATGAGAGCAGAGAAAATAACTATACTCCCACAAATGAATGGAATAGACTTTGACAATGAATTCATAGAGGAAATACCATCAGAGCCCTCACCGATTAGCAAAAGAGAACCAAAAAGAATTGGTAATATTAAAAGCTTAAACAAACATACACAAACAGATGAGTGTATAGATCCACTCCCACCACCAGCCCCAGCCTCCAGAATTAGTGACCCAGATAACAGTACTGATTTATCAGTTTTTCCAGCCAATTTCACCAATGATTTAGTTATACCACCTAATTCCTATATGAAAGTTACCATAAAGAGCAAATTACGGAATAGTACTGTTCTTGTCTTAAAAGAATTATGTAAAGTAAAGGGATTGTCAGTAGAAAACGCATTATGTCAGATGAACGACGAAGGGCAAACTCAGATATTCATAATTAATCACATGAATGGGGAAGTTCAGTTGAAAAAGGGGACTTGTATAGTTAATATTGAAAAATGTCCCGCCCCTGTGAAAGAAATAGTTATAGCTGGAGTGACAAGTGAGATAAAATCTATGGATAGAGAAAGCATAAAAGAGAATTTGATTAACTCATGTGAATTTGATGAAGAAAATGATTTGTTAACCCTGCTGGAAACAAACAGGGACACCGTAGCATTACCCGGAGAACAATTAGGGTGTACTAACCTGATTAATCACAAGATTAATGTGCACCCAGAAACACCACCAATTTTCGTACCAGCCTACCGCATCCCACACTCCCAACGTACACTTGCAAATCAGTATGTCGATGAAATGTTAAAACGTGGAATTATTGAACCTTCAGTCTCCCCGTGGAATGCCCCATTATTCTTCGTGCCCAAACGAAATGGAGAAATGCGTGCGGTACTAGATTACCGTAAACTAAACAATCACACAATCCCAGACTGATTTCCCATGCCATTGCTAAGCGGCGTTCTACAGATTATTGGACCGGAGAATAATATATTCTCAACAATCGATCTACTAAATGGCTATTATCAAATACCGGTTACAGAGGAGTCACGTAAATACACTGCCTTTTCCACAAATAGAGGTCACTACCAATATACAAGGATGCCGATGGGACTGAAGACAGCCCCAGGCACATTCCAGCGTCTTATGAATTACGTATTGTCCGGAATTTAAGGACAAGGAATATTTGTTTATCTTGACGATATTATAATCGCAACGAAAAATATTACGGATCATCTCAAGAAATTAGACTTACTCTTACAAAAGCTTAGTGATGCTGGTTTAAAGATTAAGCTTTCTAAATGCAAATTTTGCTTTAAGGAAATAAATTTCTTAGGCCACAAATTAAGTTCTAATGGTATTCAGACCACTGATGACAAAATACAGGCAGTGAGAGATTTTCCTGGACCCACTACGACTGACGAAGTTAGACAATTTTTAGGTCTAGCTAGGTACTATAGGTCATTCGTACCACAATTCTCTCATATAGCCTTTCCTCTATTCCAACTACTCAAAAAAGATGCTATATTCCAATGGGAAGAAGAACAAAGAAGGGCATTTAACAATCTACAAATTAAACTAACAAATGCACCTTGTTTAGCATATCCAGATTACACAAAATCATTTTTTATTTGTACAGACGCATCAGTTAAAGGATTAGGGGCTGTACTGATGCAGGAAGATAAAAGAGGAAAGAATCAACCAATTGCATTTGCCAGCAGACAAACAAAAGGTGCAGAGAAAAATTATTGCACTACAGACTTAGAGGGACTTGCAGTGGTTTTTGCATTACAAAAGTTTCGAGATTTGGTATATGGTTACGAAATCCACTTATTCACCGACCATAAACCACTAGTGGGTATGTTTAAAGAAAAACTCCTTTCTGGGAGGAGAGCAAGATGGAAATGTACAGTTGAAAACTACAATGTACAAATTCAATATACACAAGGTAAAATGAACATAGTAGCTGACGCATTATCTAGGAACCCGAACACAATTCAGGTCGCGACATTAGATCTCAAAGGAAATATCCCAAACCACGATGATATCGCAAAAGCACAAAGACTTGACCCAATATGGTCTAAAGTTATATACAAGTTAGAAAGTGGAGACGACATACAATTACCGAAACTGCATGTACCACTAGAACAATTCACAATGGTCAATAATACATTATACAAGATTAACCCGAAACAACCAAAACGCCAAAGAAATACTAACCAGTTGGCAGTACCGAATGACATGATACCCCAAGTATTACGAACGATACACGATAGCCCACATGCAGGACATCCTGGAAAGGATAAGACATTCAAAATGGCCCAGCTGTTATACTACTGCCCTTCATTACGAAAAGATATAAACAATCATATAGACAGATTCGAATCATGTGCAAAACACAAAGGATACCCAATCACACCAACACCGATGGGTAATTACCCTGTACCACATCAACCATGGGACGTTGTCGCTGTTGATTTACTCAAGATGCCATTATCGTACAATAATAACCTATACCTATTCTTAGCAATGGATCATTTTTCCCGTTATGTCATTTTAGCTCCAATTAAAGATAAAACAGCAGAGACAGTAGCAAAGGCAAAAACAGATAATGTAATATGTCGCTTTACTACCCCAAAGGTACTAATAAGTGATAATGGAGGAGAATTTAATTCTGATATCATACAAGAAAAATGTAAACAATACAATATCAAAAAGGTTAACGTTTTAGCCTATCACCCAGCATCTAATGGGTTAGTAGAGAGACAAAACAAAAAAGTATTAGATGTGCTACGACACATTCTCAGTGAAAATTATGCAAGCTGGGATGATTGGATTCCCAGAGTACAAGCCTCAATTAATGGATCTATAAATAAATCCATAGGTGACACACCACATTTCATTATATATGGGACAGATAAAAAACTACCATATGAGCTCCTAGAAGGTGACAGTCTGCCCATATACAATTACGATGATTACTCTAAACTCCGTTTACGTGAATTCCAGGACATACACAAAAGAGTAAAAAAACAAGTAACGATGTCCAAGGAAGAAATGACGGAGGCATTTAACAAGAAGGCAAGAGATTCACCTATCAGCTTAGGAGACATTGTTTATGGTATCATTCATACGAGAGATAATAAATTATCCCCAAAATTTGAGGGCCCATACACAGTAATTAACATTAAAGCAAACAAAGTTTTAATTAAGTCACTGTCAAGTGGCGAAGAGAAACAAGTTCATATTGACCATTTAAAACGAGTTTCAAGGGAATTATCCAATAATTATTCAGCATCGGATACAACCGAACAGGCGAACGTACCTCAAGAAACCAAGCAAGAAAACAACAATGTTTACAAAAAGAAATTAAAGTCATACACCAAACAATCAAAAATAGGTGCAACTGTTCCAATAAAATCTACAGTACATCATTTACGAGAATTAAATATCGATTTAAACTCCTTCTATAAATGAATTAACAATCAACCGTAACGCATATCATCACTATCATCGACCACAGCATGACCATATTAGGAAATTAATAGCATTTTTTTTTTCTGTAGGTAGCGATGAAGGGACTTATACTATGGATTCTCCTCTACATAGCAAGAGGATATGCGCACTTAGACCCCCAACACATAGTACGACAAGGATGCCTCCTAGCTCCAATGGTCACGACTTCAATCGTAAAAGACGTCATGAGTACCGAAATAAGTCTGGATTACTTGTATGAATTACCTTCTTATCTAGAAAATCTTGCAAAACCCATGCAAACCCTGGACTTCATGATAGGAAGCTATGTTTCACAAGCACATAACACAAAGCAAGTGAATGAATTAGTGAAGTTAGCGAAATGGAAAATAGAACAGGCAAAGTCAACTATGCTCATCATGATCCAAGATCTCCCATCTCATGGAACGGAGGTACTGAGCGAGAGGAACAACATCACACGTACTCGCCAAAAGCGCGGTTTGTTCGACCTGTGTGGCGCAGATCTTGGGAACATCTTTGGATTGGCTACAGAGGATGACCTTCAAGAAATAAACAACAAATTTAATAAAATAGCTCAGGTACTAACATACCAAGATAAATTCATCACAGGACATAACTCAGCAATGAAGACAATTGTGATAAATCTGAAAAAGGCAGAAAACATAGCTCTCGAAAGTGTAGATAAAATAAATGAAGTGGAAGGCAACATAACACTTTTCCAACACATCTCGATCATCACAGAACATATTGACACAATTCTACTACAACTAGACAACACTAGAGTTCGTTACAGGGCACTTATGCAAGGAATTTCGAATGCTGGTTATGACAAGATCACAATTGACTTACTCCCAGTTCATGAGCTACTTCAGATAATTAGTCAAGGCATACATAAACATAAATTGAAGCCTTTGTTCCGAAGTAGGGAATTCATGCAATATTATCCATATTTAGAAGCAACACTACCACCATCTCATACTTCAGCCTCAGGTTTATACATAGCACCAGACTACTGTGCGGTATTTACACAATCCATGTCCACTTTATCCACCATCAATCACTACGCCATCCTCAATCCTACACACAAACATTTCTACCCACTGCCTGATATGGACTTAAACATGAGCACAAGTATTAAGTTGACTTCACCTAAGTTTGAAACTATGCAACTGATCAATGAAACAATGAAGCCCTGGGAAGATTTGAGTTTGAGTATGTTCAACCCATATTATGTGTATAGCCCAGCACCTACTGTCTTTATAATCTTCTGCATTGTATTTGCAGTACTGCTGTTCGCAATGCACAAAATGGATGCAAGAATTGCAAATTTGGAGTCAGTATTTAGTGGGGGTAGAGTTAACATCCAAGTTAACCCCCCTGAATGAAGTGTACATATTTTGTATATAGTATTAATTATATATATATATATATATATATATATATATATATATATATATATATATATATATATATATATATATATATATATATATATATACATATATATATATATATATACATATATATATATATATATATAAATACAAAGAAGAATGACCCATGATATAGAAGTATGGCATACCATTAGCATTATCTTTAAATGAAATATTAATAACTCTTACCATAATCTTAATTTTAAACTATTTTTTTTTTTCTTACATGTGTGCATTTCACTACAATAACCCATGTACATACTGTATTACAGTTAAATAGTTTACCTTTAGTGCATTTATTCAAATATTTATACAACTTGTTTAAAATGCAATATTACTAGATCACTGTAATTTACTATGAATATTATATGTATACAGTATTATAATCAATATCATGTACTAATAGATTAGCATATGTCAATGATGATTGCTGTCGGAGGACCTTCAGCGGCGTGGCCGAGCAATGTTAAGACTCCATATTATAATTACAAATCATAATAGATAGATAGATAAATTGATAGATAGACAGAACACCAGGCAAGCCTGGGAACGGGAAATGATCTTGCAAGTGTAACTGAGGAAATGTTGACAATACACAGGAAGTAGCAAGTCAGGGGATGATATAGGTAGTGTGTCAGCGAGATAGCATACGAACAATGCCTAGTGACCATATACACACATACTCACACACAGGTTTCTAGAACATTCCAACAACAGTGTATCACACGTGACACGACCCCTGCTACACCAGAATTTAGGATGCAGAGCTCAGAAGGAGGCTAGCATTAGAACCGACGGGTAGTGGAGAGAGTGAACAAGAAGAGGGGTCCAACTAGACTTACTTAGTGTATTCAGTCTCTGTAAAACATACACTGCTCAACTTAAGATTTTCTCTGAAGATAATAAATCAAGATAAACTCCCTGTATTCATCTTTAACTCCTACTACAAGAATCGAGAGTCACAGTGGTGGTGTGGTAATGATGTTGTGGTTGTGGTGGTGTGGTAGTGATCTTGTGGTTGTGGTGTTGTGGCTGTGGTTGTTTTGTGGTGGTGATGTGGGTGTGGCTGTTTTGTGGTGGTTGTGGTGATGTGGCTGTGGTTGTGGTGATGTGATTGTGGTCGTGTGGTAGTGGTGTTGTGGTTGTGGTGATGTGGTTGTGGTGGTGTGGTTTTTGTGGTGCGGCAGTGGTGTTGTGGTTGTGGTGGTGTGGTAGTGGTGTTGTGGTTGTGGTGGTGTGATAGTGGTGTTGTGGTTATGGTGTTGTGGTTATGGTGTTGTGGTTGTGGTGTTGTGGTTGTGGTGGTGTGGTTGTGGTGGTGTGGTAGTGGTGTTGTGGTAGTGGTGGTGTGGTTGTGGTGGTGTGGTAGTAGTGTTGTGGTTGTGGTGGTGTGGTAGTGCTGTTGTGGTTGTGGTGGTGTGGTAATGGTGTTGTGGTTGTGGTGGTGTGGTAGTGGTGGTGTGGTTGTTATGGTGTGGTAGTGGTGTTGTGGTTGTGGTGGTATGGTAGTGGGTGTGTGGCTGTGGTTGTTTTGTGGTGGTTGTGATGTTGTGGTTGTGTTGGTGCGGTAGTGGTGTTGTGGTAGTGGTGTTGTGGTTGTGGTGTTTTGGTTGTGGTGTTGTGGTAGTGGTGTTGTGGTAGTGGTGTTGTGGTTGTGGTGGTGTGGTTGTGGTGGTGTGGTTGTGGTTGTGGTGGTGTGGTTGTGGTTGTGGTGGTGTGGTTGTGGTGGTGTGGTTGTGGTGGTGTGGTTGTGGTTGTGGTGGTGTGGTTGTGGTGGTGTGGTAGTGGTGGTGTGGTTGTGGTGGTGTGGTAGTGGTGGTGTGGTTGTGGTGGTGTGGTTGTGGTGGTGTGGTAGTGGTGGTGTGGTAGTGGTGGTGTGGTTGTGGTGGTGTGGTTGTGGTTGTGGTGGTGTGGTTGTGGTTGTGTGGTAGTGGTATTGTGGTTGTGTGGTAGTGGTGTTGTGGTTGTGGTAGTGGTGTTGTGGTGGTGTGGTAGTGGTGGTGTGGTAGTGGTGTTGTGGTTGTGTGATTGTGGTGTTGTGGTTATGGTGTGGTTGTGGTGGTGTGGTAGTGGTGCTGTGGTAGTGGTGTTGTGGTAGTGGTGTTGTGCTAGTGGTGGTGTGGTTGTGGTGGTGTGACAGTGGTGTTGTGGTAGTGGTGTTGTGGTAGTGGTGTTGTGCTAGTGGTGTTGTGATTGTGTTGGTGTGGTAGTGGTGTTGTGGTTGTGTTGGTGTGGTAGTGGTGTTGTGGTTGTGGTGGTGTGGTAGTGGTGTTGTGGTTGTGGTGGTGTGGTAGTGGTGTTGTGGTTGTGGTGTTGTGGTAGTGGTGTTGTGGTTGTGGTGTTGTGGTTGTGGTGTTGTGGTTGTGGTGTTGTGGTTGTGGTGTTGTGGTTGTGGTGGTGTTGTGGTTGTGGTGGTGTGGTAGTGGTGTTGTGGCTGTGTTGGTGTGGTAGTGGTGTTGTGGCTTTGGTGGTGTGGTAGTGGTGTTGTGGTTGTGGTGATGTGGTTGTGGTGGTGTGGTTGTTGTGGTGCGGCAGTGGTGTTGTGGTTGTGGTGGTGTGGTTGTGGTGTTGTGGTTGTGGTGTTGTGGTTGTGGTGGTGTGGTAGTGGTGTTGTGGTAGTAGTGTTGTGGTTGTGGTGGTGTGGTAGTGGTGTTGTGGTTGTGGTGGTGTGGTAGTGGTGTTGTGGTTGTGGTGGTGTGGTAGTGGTGTTGTGGTTGTGGTTGTGTGGTAATGGTGTTGTGGTTGTGGTGGTGTGGTAGTGGTGGTGTGGTTGTGATGATGTGGTAGTGGTGTTGTGGTTGTTGTGGTATGGTAGTGGTTGTGTGGCTGTAGTTGTTTTGTGGTGGTTGTGATGTTGTGGTTGTGTTGTTGTGGTAGTGGTGTTGTGGTAGTGGTGTTGTGGTTGTGGTGTTGTGGTTGTGGTGGTGTGGTTGTGGTGTTGTGGTAGTGGTGTTGTGGTAGTGGTGGTGTGGTTGTGGTGGTGTGGTTGTGGTTGTGGTGGTGTGGTTGTGGTGGTGTGGTAGTGGTGGTGTGGTAGTGGTGGTGTGGTAGTGGTGGTGTGGTTGTGGTGGTGTGGTTGTGGTGGTGTGGTAGTGGTGGTGTGGTAGTGGTGGTGTGGTTGTGGTGGTGTGGTTGTGGTTGTGGTGGTGTGGTTGTGGTTGTGTGGTAGTGGTATTGTGGTTGTGTGGTAGTGGTGTTGTGGTTGTGGTAGTGGTGTTGTGGTGGTGTGGTAGTGGTGGTGTGGTAGTGGTGTTGTGGTTGTGTGGTTGTGGTGTTGTGGTTATGGTGTGGTTGTGGTGGTGTGGTAGTGGTGCTGTGGTAGTGGTGTTGTGGTAGTGGTGTTGTGCTAGTGGTGGTGTGGTTGTGGTGGTGTGACAGTGGTGTTGTGGTAGTGGTGTTGTGGTAGTGGTGTTGTGCTAGTGGTGTTGTGATTGTGTTGGTGTGGTAGTGGTGTTGTGGTTGTGTTGGTGTGGTAGTGGTGTTGTGGTTGTGGTGGTGTGGTAGTGGTGTTGTGGTTGTGGTGATGTGGTAGTGGTGTTGTGGTTGTGGTGTTGTGGTAGTGGTGTTGTGGTAGTGGTGTTGTGGTAGTGGTGTTGTGGTTGTGGTGTTGTGGTTGTGGTGTTGTGGTTGTGGTGTTGTGGTTGTAGTGGTGTGGTTGTGGTGTTGTGGTTGTGGTGGTGTGGTAGTGGTGTTGTGGCTGTGTTGGTGTGGTAGTGGTGTTGTGGTAGTGGTGGTGTGGTTGTGGTGGTGTGGTGGTAGTGTTGTGGTTGTGGTGGTGTTGTAGTGGTGTTGTGGTTGTGGTGGTGTGGTAATGGTGTTGTGGTTGTGGTGGTGTGGTAGTGGTGGTGTGGTTGTGATGGTGTGGTAGTGGTGTTGTGGTTGTTGTGGTATGGTAGTGGTTGTGTGGCTGTAGTTGTTTTGTTGTGGTTGTGATGTTGTGGTTGTGTTGGTGTGGTAGTGGTGTTGTGGTTGTGGTGGTGTGGTTGTGGTGTTGTGGTTGTGGTGGTGTGGTTGTGGTGTTGTGGTAGTGGTGTTGTGGTAGTGGTGGTGTGGTTGTGGTGGTGTGGTTGTGGTGGTGTGGTTGTGGTGGTGTGGTTGTGGTTGTGGTGGTGTGGTTGTGGTGGTGTGGTAGTGGTGGTGTGGTTGTGGTGGTGTGGTTTTGGTAGTGTGTTTGTGGTGGTGTGGTAGTGGTGGTGTGGTTGTGGTGGTGTGGTTGTGGTGGTGTGGTAGTGGTGTTGTGGTTGTGTGGTTGTGGTGTTGTGGTTATGGTGGTGTGGTTGTGGTGGTGTGGTAGTGGTGCTGTGGTAGTGGTGTTGCGGTAGTGGTGATGTGCTAGTGGTGGTGTGGTTGTGGTGGTGTGATTGTGGTGTTGTGGTAGTGGTGTTGTTTGTGGTGTTGTGGTAGTGGTGTTGTGCTAGTGGTGTTGTGATTGTGGTGGTGTGGTAGTGGTGTTGTGGTTGTGTTTGTGTGGTAGTGGTGTTGTGGTTGTGGTGGTGTGGTAGTGGTGTTGTGGTTGTGGTGGTGTGGTAGTGGTGTTGTGGTTGTGGTGTTGTGGTTGTGGTGTTGTGGTTGTGGTGTTGTGATTGTGGTGTTGTGGTTGTGGTGTTGTGGTTGTGGTGTTGTGGTTGTGGTGTTGTGGTTGTGGTGTTGTGGTTGTGGTGTTGTGGTAGTGGTGTTGTGGCTGTGTTGGTGTGGTAGTGGTGTTGTGGCTTTGGTGGTGTGGTAGTGGTTGTGTGGCTGTGGTTATGTTGTGGTTGTGGTGGTGTGGTAGTGGTGTTGTGGTTGTGGTGGTGTTGTAGTGGTGTTGTGGTAGTGGTGGTGTGGTAGTGGTGTTGTGGTGGTGTTGTAGTGGTGTTGTGGTAGTGGTGGTGTGGTAGTGGTGTTGTGGTAGTGGTGATGTGGTAGTGGTTGTGTGGCTGTGGTTGTAACTGAAGTATAGTTAAATCAGGCTAGGTTAGGCTGAAGTAGGTAAGTGAAGTGAGGTAAGGTTTGGTTGGGACAGGTTAGATTAGGGTGGGTGAGGTGACGTCTGGTTAGGTTAGGGTGGGTGAGGTGGCGTCTGGTTAGGTTAGGGTGGGTGAGGTGACGTCTGGTTAGGTTAGGGTGGGTGAGGTGGCGTCTGGTTAGGTTAGGGTGGGTGACGTGGCGTCTGGTTAGGTTAGGGTGGGTGAGGTGACGTCTGGTTGGGTTAGGGTGGGTGAGGTGACGTCTGGTTAGGTTAGGGTGGGTGAGGTGACGTCTGGTTGGGTTAGGGTGGGTGAGGTGACGTCTGGTTAGGTTAGGGTGGGTGAGGTGACGTCTGGTTAGGTTAGGGTGGGTGAGGTGGCGTCTGGTTAGGTTAGGGTGGGTGAGGTGACATCTGGTTAGGTTAGGGTGGGTGAGGTGACGTCTGGTTAGGTTAGGGTAGGATGCGTTAGGGTGGGGAAAGGTTGGGTAGATTAGGGCAGAATAGGTAGATAAGGTTAGGTTAGACTGGAGTGTTCAGGGGAGATGTAGTGGTGGTGGTAATGATGTTAGTGGTAGTCATAAGCAGGATGCATGTAGTGATGGTGATAGTGGTGGTGGTGATAGTGATGATAATGGTAGTGATATGCGTGGTACAAGTAGTGGTGGAGATAGTGGGGGTGATAATGGTGGTGATGATAGTGATGATAGTGGTAGTGATAAGCAAGGTATATGTATTGGTGGTGATAGTGGTGGTGATAAGGGAGGCTGGTGATAGTGATGGTAACTGAGGATGCAGACGGTGGAGAGGGCCATAATGAAGCTGGGTAGGACAGATAGCTTGCCTCTCCAGCCCAGCTCATTGCTATTGTCAGCGTCATTTGCTATAAGTGGGACTGATTCCAGTGTGTGGTGGTGGCGGTGGTGGTGCGGTTGTGGTAGTTGTTAGTGGTGGTGGAGGGGTTGTGAGTTGTGGTTGGGAGTGGTTGTAGTTGTGGTGGTGGTGGTGTGGCTGGGAGTGGTGGTGGTTAGCTGTGGTGATGGTAGAGGTGATAGTTCTTGTAGATGTGGTTGTTGTTGGTGGTGGTGGTAGTGCAAGTTGTTAGTGGTGGTGGTGTGGTTGGGAGTGGTTGTAACTGTGGTGGTGGTGGTGGTAGTGGTGGTTGTTAGTGGCGGTGTTGTGGGTGAGTTGTGGTTGTGGGCGTGGTAGTTGTGCTGGCGGATAGTCGGGTTAGGTTAGGTCTGAATGATTGTTGTGTGGATGGCACGTGCTGAATGGATGTGGTGGTGGTGATAAACTCGTACATACTGTACATACATACATATAAACACACATACATGCCCATACGTACATACATATATACATACAAAAACATACATATATACATACATAAAGACATACATACAAACATACATACATACATACATACATATTCGTACATACACATATAAGTGAAGGGAAGAAGTGCAAATAAACGTGAGTGTTGGGGAGGGGGCGCAGATTCCGAACAGTCACCTCCCCCAAAAAAATAATGATGATGATGATGATAATAATAATAATAATAATAATAATAATAATAATAATAATAACAACAACAACAATAATAATAATAATAATAATAATAATAATAATAATAATAATAATAAAAATAACAACAACAATAATAATAGTAATAAAAATAAAAATAATAATAATAATAATAATAATAATAATAATAATGATAATAATAATAATAATAATAATAATAATGATAATAATAATAATAATAATAATAATAATAATAGTAATATTATTATTATTATTATTATTATTATTATTATTATTATTAATTCGTGAAAGATGCGGAGTGAGGAAGTCGGTGGGCACCAGAATCGAGGAGAGTGTACTGAGATGGTATGGTCATGTGGGGAGAATGGATGACAACAGAGTGGTGAAAAAAGGTATATCTGAGCGATTTTAAAGGAGGGAGGAGGCGAGGTAGGTAAAGGAGAAGGTGGAGATATGGTGGATAAGTGTGTGAGGAAGAGATATGAAAGCTGGTGAGGCTAAGAGACTGACAAGAGATCGAGCCGGCTGGATGAATTTTGTGAAGAGAAGCACCTGACTAAGGATTTGGTACCCCTTTTTAACGTGACAGCTTTCGGATTGACTGTATCGGATAAGTATATATGTAGCTACAGTGCGTGGTGAAACCGTTTGGCCTCTCAGATGGAGCCAGGTTTCAGTGGGCTTGAATGATGAGTGAATGGAAGCGTGGCCCATTGAATTGGACAAACTTTGACTGTCTGGACGCTGCTACTTCTCACCCCGTCCTAGGGAGGGAAAGGAGGTCCCTATGATGATGATGATGATGATGATGATGATGATAATAATAATAATAATAATAATAATAATAATAATAAATAACAATAATGAAGATAACAAAAATAATAATGATAACAATAAGAAAAATGAAAGTTACTCGGCTAACCCTAGAAGCGCCGATTGCTACTTCTATACCCTGTTCACTTTAACTAAGACATTAACACTAGAATACGATGCTAGTCACGAAAAGTGCTATGGGAGGGACGTACAGGTGTAGCGTGGTCCTTTTCAGCCAGTGACGTAGGTAAGAATTTTTGCAAAATGACGAAAATCTCCACCCAGTTAAAATAAAATAAAAATTGAGAAGAGTAAAAAAAAAAAAGTGATATTTGATAAAGTTTTGACTTAAAATGTTATTATGGAATTTTTTTTTTTCCTGAAAATTTTTTGCCTTCTCATGAACCATGCCATGACGTCACGCATGGCTAGAATAAACCCATTAGGTAAATGAGTCACGACAGCAGCGAGCAACAGCACGAGATGGTTTTGTTACTCAGTGGCACAGATGCTTCTTACGTTAGTGGGAGGTGAGTACAGGACAATATGAAATACACAAACACACACACACACACACACACACACACACAAATCTTCTGTCTCTCCGCATAGGAAGGTCAGAACTACAAGAGTTGAAAATATGTAAGACAAATTTATGTCCCCTAGTGCCCAAGTGTATGAGCTCTGGGAAAGGATACCACAATATCAGATTGTAAAGTCAGAGGGATTTCTCCTAAGCAGTAGCCAGAATCAAACGGACAGACAGATAAGGATAGAGTAGATACAGATAGATAGATACAAACATACAGATACGGTATAGAAAGAAAGACAGATTAGATATAGGTAGATAGATACAGACAGGCACAGAGAGATATAAAAAGACAGACATATAGATAGATAGACAGACAGACAGATAGATTGATAGATTATAGACATAAGTAGAAGTATGGTGATTCACTACTGAGAGGCCCCAGAGTAATAACAAAATTCTAGTTACTAACGAAACGATTTAAGTGAAACTTGGCACATATTTTCAACATATCATTACAGTTTAATCACACATCAGGTTTTGAAGGCGCTCTCCTTCAGTGTTTTCCATACGAGCGATTTTTCAATGTACCATATAGACTTAAATGGCTGGATTCCCCGTAATAATGGTTTCTCTTGAGTGGTGCAAGGTTTGTTTATAAATCCTTCATCCTTAAAGTTACCCCTCAGGCCCTCCCCTTAGAATAATCTTACGTTAGTTAGAAAGAAAAAGAAAAAAAGCAGCCAGTTATCAAACACAGCATAGTCATCGTATCAGTAAAAAATTACCAATTGATGGCCACTAAGTACTGTGCCGGTGGGTGAGGATCATTTTATTTCCAGCATCTGTCTCCTTACATTCACGTGTCAGGGAGCTTCGCAAATGCAGCATATATCTGACAGACTAAAGATTGTAAGTACGAAGTTTCATATTAATCCGTCCATAAATTTCGGATATACTAGCATTGTTTGGCGTCCTTAGAATAGTGAATCACCCTGTTCTCTCTCTCTCTCTCTCTCTCTCTCTCTCTCTCTCTCTCTCTCGGTCAGGCGATTATTTTTTGCATGATGAGTCTAGAAGGAAGTGACGAACACGCCCCGGGTTGATACAGTGGAATAGGAGACCAACGTTTTTTCCCCCATGACAGTTTACGTACGAGACTGAACACATACTTCTCTGTCGTGTGTGTGTGTGTGTGTGTGTGTGTGTGTGTGTGTGTGTGTAGAATAATGTGTACTGTATACGTGGAGGCCTGGACAATCTGCTACAGGCGGGGTGGTGTCTCTAGGGACTGACCTTCATATTAGACCGATAACCTTCTGGGGAGGGGCAGGGGGAGGGAGGGGGGAAGGAAACTGGGAGGGAGTACAGAGAGAGTGGAGATGATGGAAGAGGGAAGTAGAGAGTGAAGGAAGAAGGAAGAGGGAAAGAGAAGAGATATTAAGTTAGAGAAATGGATGTATGGGTTGGGAAGGGAAGGGGAGAGGGGGGGGGTGGATGGGATAGGGATGTGGATGAAGGATGTAAATAGACAGGGGATTAGAATGGAAAGGTGAAAAAGGGAATGATGAGGGATGGAGGAAGGGGAGGAACAGTGAGTGAAGGGGAGGAAGTGGGAAATGAGGAGTGAGGGGAAGGATGAGTGAGAGGCAGAGGGTGCGGGTTGGGGGAGTGAAAGAGAGGGAGGTGGGGGATGGGGAGTGAGAGGGGAAGGTAGGGGGATGGGGAAATGAACAGAAGGGAAATGATGTGATCAGCAAGAGGGAAGAAGAGGGACGGGGGGGAGGAGGCGTAGAGAAGATAGAAATGAAAAGGAAGGGGAGAGGAGAAATAGAAAAAGGATCGGGAGGGAGAGAAGAGAAAAGAAAAAAAACGAGAAGAGCGATGAGAAGAGGAAGAAGAGGGAGTGGTGAGAGAGGAGGGACAGAGGATATACGTGGAACAGAAAAAAAGAATATGTGAAGGGAAGGAAGAATAAGGAAGAAAGGAGGGAAGAAGAGGTAGAGAATGCTGCAGAGATGAGAAAATACGTAAGGAATACTAGGTAAAGTAAGAAGACTGGGAGGAAAGTTGGAGAAGAAGAAGAAAGGAGAAAGGAAAGAGGGATGAGAGACAGAAGAAAAGAAGGTGACAATGGGAGAAGCGGAGAGAGAGAGAGAGAGAGAGAGAGAGAGAGAGAGAGAGAGAGAGAGAGAGAGAGAGAGAGAGACGTCAAGAAAAGAGCAGGTACATACCTTGAAGGGGGCTAGGATGAGGAAGGACCATGAAGGCAAGAGCATAATCAAGTAGGGTGGGGTAACCTTGATCGGATGGAGAGACTTTTATATAAGAGAATATGACGCAGACTCTGGTAGGAACTGACAAGGTGACTAAATTGACAAGGAGTGGATGGAAGGAGTTTGGATCAGATATGGAAAAGGAGACTTAGGTTGATACAGAGGAGACTTAGGCTGATACTGAGAAGGATGTTATATAGCGGAGAACAGGACACAAAAACTGGTAGAAACTGACAAGGGAACTAAACTGACTATGATAGGATGGAAGGAGGTTGAATTAGACATAGTGAATGATATTAGATAGAACAGACTGAGAGAAGCGCTGGACAGAAGTTGACAAGGGAACTAAACTGACAAGGACAGGATGGAAGTAGGTTGGATCAGACACTGAGAAGGGCCTTAGATACAACAGAAAGACAGAAACTGACAAGGAAGCTAAATGGAGTAAGACTGGGTGGAAGGAGGTTGAGTATACTTGAAGAAGGCTATAGTTTTCTTATGCTAACTTGGCCTAGATTTTCGTCCTTTTGCAGTTTATTTCACGTAGGAGGGTGGCAGGAAAAGACATTGTTACGGTTGTACATCCATTCCATGACATTTTCGTGACAAGCAGCATATTCAAGGGATACTCTGTTGTTACATCTCGGCCATCGATATGGGGACATGGTAGATTTAGGCCAAGTTAGATTGAAGAGAGGATCGTAGAGAAACATGAAAATAGGGATAACTTTTTGATATACTAAAGAACTAGAAAATTAACAGAAAAAGATTAGGCGGACAGCGATATTCTGAAGATAAAACTGAGAAGGCTTTATTGATGTAAGACAGAGGCAGATGGAGAGACTCTGACAGAAAACAAAGAGGAATTATATGTGTGATAGAAATGGATAGAAAATGAGAAGGAATATGTGTGTAGTAGGACAGGGTGCACAGAGGATGATATGGTTTGGAAATAGGGTGGTGGAGGGGAAGGGGAGAGGAGAGTACGGAGAGAAATGAAGAGAAAGGGGAGGAAGAGGAAGGGAAGGGAAGGGAGGGAGGAGGAAGAGGAGGAGTGTGTGAAGAGGAATGGCAAGGAAGTCGGGGAGGGAGAGGATAGTGTGGAGAGGAATGGAAAGGAAAGAGGGGAGGGAGGAGAGTGTGGAGAGGAATGAAGAGGAAGGAAGGGGGGGGAGGGAGAGGAAGGAGGGGAGGGGGAGGAGAGTGTGGAGAGGAATGGAGAGGAAGGAAGGTAGTAAAGTACGAGAGACGGATGGAAAGAAAGAAGGGATGGAGGGAGGGCAGGAGAGAGGGGGGAAGGGACAAGGGGAATAGGTAAAACGA
Organism: Coenobita brevimanus; assembly: GCF_032717465.1. Lineage (NCBI taxonomy): Eukaryota > Metazoa > Arthropoda > Malacostraca > Decapoda > Coenobitidae > Coenobita > Coenobita brevimanus. The sequence continues at coordinate 28,012,134 of NC_137069.1, forward strand.
AAAGGAGGGAGGGAGGAAGGCAAGGAAGGGAGAAGGGATGATAAGCTAGTGATGAGGGAGAGGGGAGGGGTGGACACAAGGAGTGGGAAGGAGAAGGTAAGGAGGGGGGGGTGAGAGGTGGGAGTGGGGAAAAGGAGGGAGAGAGAAGGAAGGGAGACATGAAAGGGAGGAAGATGGGGGAATGAAAGATGGTAGTGAAGGATGGAGAAGGGATGGAGAGAAAGAAGGAAGCAAGGAAGAGAGAGAGAGAGAGAGAGAGAGAGAGAGAGAGAGAGAGAGAGAGAGAGAGAGAGGGAGGGATGAAAGGGAGGGTGGTGATAGGGAGATAAAGGGAAAGTAGGAAAGAAAGAAAGAATGAGAAACGGGGATGGATGCGAAGGAAGGGGAAAATAGGGAGAGAAGGAGGGGCAGGGAGGAAAGAAAGGAAGGAAAAGAAGGATGAAAGTGGGAGCAGGAAGGAAGGGAGGAGGAGGGAGGGAGAAGTGAGGGAAGGAAGACAAGATGGGAAAGGGAGGAAGAGGGTGGGAGAAATGGGAAGACGGAAAGAAAGGGAGGGGTAGAGAGAAGAGAAAGAAGGGAGTGAAAGGGGAGTGGGGAGAGGGAAGAAGAGGGAGGAGAGGAGAGGGAGGAAAGAGAGAGAAGGAGAGGAAGAAGAAAGGTGGTATGGAATAAGGAGAAAGAGAGGGATGGAGAGAGACAGCAGTGAGGAGAGGAACAGGAAGGAAAGAACGGACGAACATACGAAGGAACGAAGGAAGGAATGACGCAAAGAGAGGAGTAAAAAAACAGAGGAACGGTAATGAGAAAGAGAGGGACGAGGGAGGGAGAGACGGAAGAAGAAAGATAAAGAAAGAAGAAAAGGTAATGAGGAAGGGAGGGGGAGAGGGGAGGTGGGGGATAGCAGGGGAGAGGGGGTTAGGGGAGAAAGAGGTTTGTAACAGAGTAGTAAGAGGCAAGGGAAAGGCCTGGCTGGCTGCTGTCCTTGTCACATTAATAGTCCTTCGATGCGGTAGGTGATCCGAGGCGAGAGGCGTGCTTGGGGTTACCTCTTGCACCACGAAAGTATCATCATCATCATCATCATCATCATCATCATCATGCACCCTGAACTACCACCATATCTTTCATCATCATCATCATCATCATCATCACCATCTCTATCATCATCATCATCACCAGATGAAGTAGAGTGCAGTTTATCCACTTTCCACCTTGAGCTGGGGGGGGGGGGAGGCAGCGTAATGGCAGGGGACAGGGCGATTTGGAGGCGCTTTGCTTGTGGCCATCCCTTACGGAATAGCCTATGGATAGTTTTTTTTTATTTTTTTCTCAGCTTCTCGTCATTCAGCTCATTCACCTTAATTCATATACTGTCGTTCGTTTTCAGCTTCTTTCCAGTTAATTTCAGAGTAGGTCAATACTTTGGCTCTACATCTTCGTCATAGCACTTCTTCGTGACTAGGATCATACTCTAGAGTTAATCTATTGTTACAACTCAGTACGATATTGGTGGAGAGAAAGTAATTTTAAGCCTAGATAAAGTGAGTGGAGTATAGCAGTGAAGGATGGAGAGAAGGAGAATATGAGGATGCTGAAGAAAAAATCATGCTAACAAGAGAGCTAGTTTTGAACCTACTAGAATAAGACAAGGATAATAAAGAATGAAAGAAGGAAGGAAGAGAGGCAGGCAAGCAGGCAGGCAGGCAGGCAGGAAGGGAGACAGACAGACAGAGAGGCCGGCAGGCAGGAAGGTAGGAAGAATGGAAGGTAGGAAGGAAGGAGGGTAGTTAAAAAATGGAAGAATGAAATTTGCCAAAGTAAGTCATGTCGTGAGGTGATGAGGGAGGTGGAGTCATGTTGTGGTGGGTGAGATGCCTTCGAATTGAACCCACCGGTGTCAGGCAGGATCAGGTGAACGTGGGGGTGGGGTGGGCTGGGGGTTGATGGTAGGGATGGGGGTGGGGGTAGGGGTGGGGGTGCGGGTGAGGGTGGAGTAGCAAGAATAATTTGAGTCTGTTTCGTAGGAGTTATGCCTATGACTACAAAGAACTATTTTCCTTTTATTCCTACCAGTGATAGGTAAGTATACTCAGCTCCTAGACGCCAACCGCAGCATAAAGGGGGAAAAAAGACAATGAATACCTTTAATAGCCGCACCAAACCCAACCCTACCCACTGCCTTAACACATCCAAAACGGTGTCTTCTTCCTTTAGGAGAACCTCTCAGACAGATCCCAAACACACCCTAGACACACCCAAGTTTTCATTGCACCCACACAGACTGTAGCACCAGTCGAGCAGGGCAGTACTCCCGAGGTGGATGGAAAACTGATGACTGGGAGTGCTGGAGCTCTCGTTTCATCAGCCCTTAGGACTACTTCCTGACCATCCCCCTTTGCTGAACTTTTTCAGTGTCTCAGTTACACAGAGAGTAGGCCAGCATGCTCTCCAGTACAAATTTCCCTAACTATCTACGCCAGACTACATGCACAGTACACACTACACTTCCTTTTCCAAAATTCAAAAATTATTATGGCGTCTCATCACCAAGCCTCGGAGTCCCCAGGGGGGAGGACCATAAATGCCCCCACCATCCGCCCCTCTCCCGGTGACGACTCGAGGTGCCTGGAACCACTGTCGGACTCACTTCTTCTTCATTTCTGCAACATTCGCGGCCTTTCCTCTAACTTTCGCTCTGTTGAGCACCACCTCTCCTCCTCTAAACCTCACCTTCTTTTTCTAACTGAGACTCAGCTGTCTGAGGCAACTGACAGCAAACCCTTTTCTGTATCCTCCTACTTTCTCTATACTCATTTCAAAGCCAAAGGTGGCTGTTGTGTATATATTCGCAACGACTTATCTTGCTCTTGTGTTCAAGAACTCAATTCTTCTGAATTCTCTACACTCTGGCTTCGGCTTTCCTGTCATTCTCTGACTAAATATATCTGTGCTGTTTACTTATCCCCTAATTCTACTGACTATCGAAAATTCTTCGACTATCTTACTTCTACGATGGAACACATTCTATCCATTTCTCCTTTCTCTGAAATCTCCATTCTAGGAGATTTCAATGTTCACCACCACCTTTGGCTCTCCTCTCCTTTCACTGATCCACCTGGTGAACAAGCCTACACCTTTTCTATCCTTAATGACCTAGAGCAGCTTGTACAGCACCCTACCCGTATCCCTGACTGCCTTGGAGAGAGCTCCAACGTACTTGACCTCTTCCTCACAACTAATCCTTCTGCTTACTTTGTTAATCTTTTCTCTCCATTGGGCTCCTCCGATCACAACCTTATCACCTTAACCTGTCCTATCACTCCGGTACGGCCTGTGGACCCTCCAGGGAAACGTCGTCTGTGGCATTTTGGAGCCGCGGACTGGGAGGCCCTCAGGCAGTGCTTCTTTGATTTTCCCTGGAATGATTATTGCTCCTATGGCCGTGAGCCATCTGAATGTGCTAGAGATTACGGAGGTTATTCTCTCGGGCATGGAAGCATACATTCCTTTCTCATATCCTTTGACTAACGCAAGAAAGCCTTGGTTTAATCACGCTTGTTCTAATGCTGTCCGCAACAAGGAGTGGGCCTACAAAAGGTACCAGAGCCAACCCACCCCTGAATCACATCATCTTTACGTTTCTACCCGGAATCGTGCTAAGTCTGTTCTTCGCTCTGCTAAAATGATTTCATCCATACTAAATGCTCTCAACTCTCCAACTCGAATTCTTCCCGCTCCTTCTGGCACCTTGCCAAAAACCTTTCTAACAACTTTACCTCAACATCCTTCCCTCCTCCTTTCTACTCTGATGGTTCTGTAGCTATTTCTTCTACTGATAAAGCAGATCTCTTCGCACAGACTTTCTCCTCCAATTCCACCTTAGACGATTCCGGTGCTGTTCCTCCATCACTTTCCCCCTCTGACTTCCTCATGGCTGACATTAAAATTTCTTCAGTTGATGTATTTTCTGCCATCACTGGCCTCAGTACTAACAAGGCATATGGGCCTGATGGGGTCCCTCCTGTTGTTCTCAAGAACTGTGCTTCTGTGCTTACACCCTGCCTAGGCAAACTCTTTCGCCTTTGTCTGTCAACTTGTACCTTTCCTTCTTGCTGGAAGTTTGCTCTCATTCAGCCAGTCCCAAAGAAAGGTGACCACTCCCAACCCTCCAACTATCGTCCAATTGCTTTAACGTCCTATATTTCAAAAGTTTTCGAGTCAATTCTCAATAGAAAAATTTTAAGGCATCTTTCCTATCACAACCTTCTTTCCGATCGTCAGTACAGGTTCCGTCAGGGACGCTCCACTGGCGGTCTTCTCACCTACCTTTCAGACGCCTGATCATCTTCCTTTCGGGACTTTGGCGAAAGCTTTGCCATTGCACTTGACATCTCAAAGGCTTTCGATCGAGTCTGGCATAAATCTTTAATTTCCAAACTGCCCTCCTATGGTTTCTATCCTTCTATCTGTGCCTTCATCGCTAGCTTCCTTTCTGGTCGTTCTACTGTATAGCCACTGTTGTAGACGGCCATCGTTCTTCTCCTAGATCTATCAAGAGTGGTGTTCCTCAGGGCTCTGTCCTATCACCAACTCTCTTCCTTTTATTCATCAATGATCTTCTAAGCTGTACATCTAACCCTATCCACTCATACACTGATAACTCCACCCTTCACCTTTCCATTCGGTTCCCGCAACGCCCATCTCAACAGTTACTTCAACAAACAAAACAACTGGGGTAAAAATAATATGGTTGTTTTTAATGCATCTAAGACTCAGTTCTTATACCTATCAACACGACAAAATCTTCCACAGGTATACCCACTAATGTTTAATGATATTCAGCTTAATCCTGCACCATCCTTGAACATGCTTGGGGTTTCATTTACTCGGGACTTATCTTGGAAAGATCATATTACATATCTTGTAAAATCTGCTTCCAAGAGATTGGGTGTGCTAAGCCGACTCTGCTCTTTCTTTACCCCTGCGCAATTGTTGACTCTATACAGGGGTTTTATCCGCCCCTGTGTGGAGTACAACTCTCATGTGTGGGGAGGCTCCCCACATACAGCTCTTCTCAATAGGGTGGAGTCAAAGGCTTTTCGTCTCATTAACTCTCCTCCTCTTACTGACTCTCTTCAACCTCTGTCTCTTCGCCGCACTGTTGCATCTTTATCTCTTTTCTATCGCTACTTTAATGGTCATTGCTCCTCTGAACTGTATGCTTGCATTCCTCCACCTCTACGACGGGCGCTTAGCACCCGTCTGGCAGCAAACTCTCATCCCTTTTCTGTCCAACTCTCTAATGCAAGAGTTAACCGTTACTCCCAGTCTTTCATTTATGCAACAGGTCAACTCTGGAACCGTCTCCCTCTGTCTGAATTTCCTGCTGCCTATGATCTCCAGTCTTTCAAACACAGTGTGTCCAGGCATCTCAAAATGATCGGATCTTGAATTTGGCTCTCTCTTGTATTTTGTTTTTCTCTTGGAGGGAACTGTTACTGCGGGCTCATGGCCTTTGGTTCCTTCTTCCTCGCATAAAAAAAAAAACTCCAGTACCCCCCCCCTCCCATGTGTGATGCCCATAAAACACTACGGTTGCAACTTGCTATATTTCACTAGGCTAATACAAATTTTTCACTAACTTAACAACGACTCTCCTATCATACCCTGTCAATCCTTATCACTCTCTGGCTCCTAGGGCTCTATCTTAGATGCATAAAACCGTCTGTGTTAGGTGGAATACTAGATTCCTGGCTCCCATAGCTCACTCTCAGCTCAATGAAATCGTCTTTGGATTCAGTGGATTGCTCACGGCCACAAGAAGGTTAAGGTCATGCCCCAATTTAACCTACGCACATTCAGAATAATATAATAATAATAATAATAATAATAATAATAATAATCTGCTTTGACCTAACACACCTGCAGTAAACTGATGACAGTGAGGATGATTATAATTCCCATCGCATAGGAGGGAAGTGAAGAAAGAAGAATGAGCACTGCGGATGACGAAGGCGATGACGTTGACGATGAAGGATGGATAAAGAAAGAAGAATGAATAATGAGGATGGCGATGATGATAAAGGAAGGAAATGAAGAAGGAAGAGTGAATACTGAAGATGACGAAGGAGACGACGATGAAGAAAATGAAAGAATGAGAACGGAAGATGACGAAGACGATGACGACGGACTGAAATGAAGAATGAGGAATGAAGATGACGAAGAAGACAATAAGAGACGATGAAGATGATGATGAAGATGACTAAGATGATGGATAAAATTCGTCCCCACTCCTACGATAATGGCTCACTGACGAACTTTCTTGTCCAACGGATATGACGATGACGAAGACGATGCAACTGAAGATGATGAAGACGACGACGATAAAAACGAAGAAAGAGAAATGAAGACTGAAGATAACAAACACGAAGCTGATTAGGATTAGTGAAAATTACAGTGAAGATGCTGATAATGCTGATGATAATGATGATGATGATGATGATGATGATGATGATGATCATGATGATGATGATGATGTTGAGGAGGAGGAGGAGGAGGAGAAGTATGACGAAGATGAAGACTACGTTGATGATGATAATAACGATAACTACAAGAACAACGACGACACGATAACGTTAACGATGAAGACGATAAGGACAGCACAAATTCGTCCCCCCTGCCCCTCCCCCCCCGCCACAAAACAGGGATCAGCAGCTAATGGCCCCCTGACCAGCCACCTTGTTGGCCACACAGCCAACTTTGAAGACGCCACAAAATATCTTACTATAGTTTCCCCTCGACCCTAAGAAAAAATAGTTTTCGCTCGTAACTAGCACATAATACAGTCTCCCCTCGTAACTAAGACAAATAATAGTTTCACCTCGGAACTAAGACAATAGTGTCCCCTCGCAACTAAGACAAATAACAGTTTCCCCTCTTAACTAAGACAATATAGTTTCCCCTCGTAACTAAGACATAAGTTTCCCCCTGTAACTAAGACATATTTTTCCCTCCGTAACTAAGACAATAGTTTCCCCTCGTAACCAAGGCATAATAGAGTTTCCCCTCGTAACCAAGGCATAATAGAGTTTGCCCTCGTAACCAAGGCATAATAGAGTTTCCCCTCGTAACCAAGGCATAATAGAGTTTGCCCTCGTAACTAAGACATATTTTTCCCTCCGTAACTAAGACACAATAGTTTCCCCTCGTAACCAAGGCATAATAGAGTTTGCCCTCGTAACTAAGACAATATTATAGTTTCCCTTTGTAACTAAGGCAAATAATAGTTTCCCCTCGTAACTGGGATTAAAATTTTATAGTTCCTCTTGTAACTAACACTAAAATAATAGTTTCCTCTCGTAACTATGACTGAAACAATATAGTTTACCCTCGTAACTAGGACAAAAATAATAGTCTCCCCTCGTAACAGAAAATGTTGTTTCTCCTCGTAATTAAGACTTACAACAGTTTTTTTTTTTCGTAACAAAGGAGGATTTGAACTTGCTATAAAACGAAGAGCCAGTAGCACACACACACACACACACACACACACACACACACACACACACACACACACACACACACACACTGATAATATGATGAGGATGGATTTTCACGACTACACTATCTTACCTGCGCCACCCACACACACTACCTTATCTGCGGTATAAGAACATTGAAGGAAATTTCCTGAAGTAATTGTCGCTTAAGACAGACTCAAGAAATACTTAAGACGCCAAGACACGAGGCGCCTTCCTTTCTTCTTCGCGCTCTCTCTCTCTCTCTCTCTCTCTCTCTCTCTCTCTCATCATTCAGTTTATGCCCGTAATGATTCTCACACCGCCCACACCGACAGAATTCCTACTCTCTCTCTCTCTCTCTCTCTCTCTCTCTCTCTCTCTCACACACACACACACACACACACACAAAACCATTTTCTTATCTTCTTTTGTTCTCGCAACTTTGGCTTGCTTTAAAAGTGGTTTTTGAAGGTGTGTGTGTGTGTGTGTGTGTGTGTGTGTGTGTGTGTGTGTGTTCTACGCTCACAGATGTTCCTTATTTTATGTATTTGATAAGACTTTTACTCAACCTTGAGAATGAGAGAGAGAGAGAGAGAGAGAGAGAGAGAGAGTATAAAAATTGAAACATCACCTCCTTCCTTTCCTTCAGTTTGTCCTCAATATTTCCATCACCAAATCAGGTTTTCTTGGCACTATTCTGACACGTGATGTGGATTTCTCAAGACTTCAGCAACTCCTTTGATCCCTGGAGGCCTGATCTTTCTCATAAAAAACCGTGGGAGAGGAGGATGAATTTTTGCTGGTGGTGGTGGTGTGTGACTGATTGAATCTCTCTCTCTCTCTCTCTCTCTCTCTCTCTCTCTCTTCCTTCAAAGCGCTCTTATAATAATCTACATAATTCTAAAAACTTTCTATTATACATTTAATCTTTTTCTGCATGTCTGTCTGCCTGTCTGTCTGTCTGTCTCTCTGCCTGTCTGTCTATCTCTCTGTCCGTCTAACTGTCTGAGTATATATCTATCTGCCTATCAGTCTGTCTGAAAATTTTACATGACTGATGGTATGGGGCACAAGGGCTTAAAGGTAAATGCAGATAAAACAA
>NC_137069.1:28028255-28060755 GCF_032717465.1 Coenobita brevimanus
CCCCAAATTTATAAATGCCCCTAAAATCCCTCCCCAAATTTATATATGCCTCTAAAATTAATCCCTAAATTCACAAATCCCCCCAAAATCCCTCTCCAAATTCACCTGCCCCTAAAATTCCTCTCCAAATCCACAAATGCCCCAAATCCCCCCCAAAAAAATCCTAAATCCCCCTAAATTCCTTCCCCAAATGCAGTGTCCCTAAAATCCCTTCCCAAATTCACAAATCCCCCTAAAATCCCTCCCCAAATTCACAAATCCCCCAAAAATCCCTCCCCAAATTCACAAATCCTAAAATCCCTCCCCAAGTTCATAAATCCCCCTAAAATCCCTCCCCAAATTCACAAATACGAAAATCCCTACCCAAATTCAATGTCCCTAAAATCCCTCCCCAAATTCAGTGTCTCAAAAATCCCTCCCAAAATTCACAAATGCCCCTAAAATCGCTCCCCAAATTCACAGATCCCCTTAAAATACTTTCCCAAATTCACAAATCCCCTAAAATCCCTCCCCAAATTCACAAATCTCCTAAAATCCCTCCCCAAATTCACAAATGCCCCTAAAATCCCTCCCCAAAGTAACAAATACCCCTAAAATCCCTCCCCAAATTAACAAATGCCTCTAAAATCCCTCCCCAAATTCACAAATGACTAAAATTCCTCCCAAATTCACAACTGTCCCTAAAATCTCTCCCCAAATTCTCAAATGTCCCTAAAATCCCTCCCCAAATTCACAAGTGCCCTAAAATCCCTCACCAAATTCATAAATCCCCTAAAATCCCTTCCCTATTTTACAAGTGTCCCTAAAATCCCTCCCAATTTTACAAATGCCCCTAAAATCCCTCCCCAAATTCAATGTTCCTAAAATCCCTCCCCAATTCAATGTCCCTAAAATCCCTCCCCAAATTCAATGTCTCTAAAATCCCTCCCTAAATTCAATGTCTCTAAAATCCCTCCCCAAATTCACATAAGCCCTTAAAATCCTTCCCCATTTTTAGAAATACCCCTAAAATCCATCCCCAAATTCACAAATCTCTCCTAAAATCCCTCGACAAATTCACACAAACCCTTAAAAACCCTCCGCATTTTCAGAAATGCCCCTAAAATCCATCCCCAAATTCACAAATCCCCCTAAAATCCCTCAACAAATTCACACAAGCCCTTAAAATCCCTTCCCATTTTCAGAAATGCCCCTAGAATCCCTCCCTAAATTTATAAATGCCCCTAAAACCCTTCCCCAAATTCACAAATCGCCCAAAATCCCCCCCCAAATTCATCTGCCCCGAAAAACTTTCTCCAAATCCACAAATGCCCCCAAATCCCCTCCCCAAATTCACAAATCTCCCTAAAATCCCTCCCCAAATTCCATGTCCCTCAAATCCCTTCAAATTCACAAATGCCCTTAAAATCCCTCCCCAAATTCACAAATGCCCCTATAATCCCTACCCAAATTCACAAATACCCCCAAAATCTCTTCCCAAATTCACAAATCTCCCTCAATCCCCTCCCCCCCAAAAAACAGTAGCGTAGCAAAGTTTCGACGGATGGGGGGGTAAGGTGCCAAACCCTATTTTTTTTTTTGGGGGGGGGAGGGGAGTGCTAAAAATTTTCCACAAACTAGTTAGTCCGAAGTTTGAAGCTGGTGGTGAAGCGGGGGAGGGGGGCTAAGATCTGACAGGACCCGCGAGACCCCCCCTCCTCCACCGTAGCTAGGCAACTGGTAAAAAAAAAAAAAAAAAAAGCATCACTTATTATCATCCCATCTTCACGAAATCACTTAAGAAATGTAAAAAAAAAAATACTAAAATATATCCTAAGCTTGGAAATAATCTCTGGGAAATGGAAATACTGTATGGCTAAAATTAACTTTGGAACTACTGTACAGTAGCGTCTCCTTCCCCAACTCGACTCTCACGCCTCCCCGTTTTCTGTGAAGTCTGGTCTAGCTCGACTGGAGGGGGGACTATTATTATTATTATTATTGTTATTATTATTATTATTATTATTATTGTTATTATTATTATTATTATTATTATTATTATGATTATTATTATTATTATTATTATTGTTACTATTATTATTATTATTATTATTATTATTATTATTATCATCATCATCATTTTTATTATTATTACTGCATTATTATTATTATTATTATTATTATTATTATTATTTTTATTACTATTATTACCGGTATTAATGTTTTATTATTATTATCATTATTATTAACTATCCTCATTCATTACCCCCAAATTGATCAAAGTACCTTTACTGTATTCTAACCTGTCAAATAGCCTTAACCCCTTTCGGCTCAGGTGATAGCCAGGTGTACAGTAGTCAGACTGGACGGACAGTTTGATTAGTAACCAAGGAGACTCATTAAAACTGTGGAGGTGGCCCAGTTCCGCCAGATGAAAAAAAAAGATATTGAGGATGGCTATGACGATAACAATGAAAAAAAAAGAAAAATAATGTAAGTCAGGTATACCTGTATAGTTTTTTCATTACCAGGTATGTTTTTGTTCTGACACACACACACACACACACACACACACACACCTATCACGCCATCTGTCATCACACGTGTCTCTCTGTCACGTGTCAATCACAATCCACCAAAAATGAAGTATCCATCACCCATACCCAACACTGGCTATTCATACATCATTACTACACACACACACACACACACACACACACACACACACACACACACACACACACACACGTACATACATACATACAGAGAGAGAGAGAGAGAGAGAGAGAGAGAGAGAGAGAGAGAGAGAGAGAGAGAGAGAGAGAGAGAGATGAGGAAGTAAAGGAGCGTTGTGGTGTTGCTGCGGATGTGACTGAACGTGTTAAGAGAAATACTATGAGATCGTGTGGCCACGTGGAGAAGATGGAGAATGAGAGACTGACTAGAAGAGTGTATGTGAGTGATGTGGTGTGACATAGCAGGAGGGGGAGACCACAGATGAGATGGAGGAATGGAGGCGGTGCGAGTTTGAGGGAGGGCAGACAAACAGCAGAGGACAGAGCGACGTGAAGGCGATTTGTTTCTGGCTATCTCTTACGGGATTAAGGCATCTGGCAACAGATCGATAGATAGATAAATAGATAAGTAGATAGACAGACATAGATAGATGATATAGATTCTTGTTCCCTTCAGACGATTAAGGAAACTCCATAACAAATTTTCCTTAGCGATTTATTTTGCTTATTAAACCTATGTCATTTAAATCTCTCTAATTCTAGTCTGTCCCAAGCTGAAAAAAACCGTCGGGGAAGAACAAGAAGCAAGTAAAACCGTCCAGGGTTAGACAATTAAAGATATAAATAAAGAAGTTATCGTAGTAAATGAGAAAATAATTGACACTGATAATGAGGTTAATTAATATCAGTGTTTAAATACCTTGGCATCATGGCGTCTCGTTGTTGCTGACTCCCTGATCCTGTGAAAAATAAGTAAAATAAATAAATAAGTAAAAGCTGTGTGTGTGTGTGTGTGTGTGTGAGAGAGAGAGAGAGAAGGGGGGGGGCAACGTCCATGAACTCCTCTGAAGAAAACAAGCCATTAACAAAAAAAAAAAAAAAGCCCCAAAATTTCAAAATAGCCCAAAATATACGTATAGATTAACAGCCCCGTTGCTAAGAGTGATTTTCCATGCCTTTAATTAAGCGTCCATGATAAAAATGAGTCAGTATTTCGGAATAGTATACGTGAAGCTTCGAAACAGGTGTTGGTTGTGGTTCGTGAAGAGTTTGGTGGGGTCTGAGTGAGGGAATGTGTGGGGATTAGAGAGGGGGAGATGCAAGGAGGTAGGGAGGGAGGGGGAGAAGGAAGGAGGAAGGGTGGGATGGGGAGATGGAGGGAGGAAAGGAGGGATGGGGAGCTCTTGGAAGGTAGGGGAGGATTAAGAGATGTAAATGACCAAACAGTCTGAGCCAAATCCAAAAAAATAATCCAAGTTAGTGTAAAAACCGTAAGAAGTATATAACCAAACAGACAGATAAACAGATAGACAGATAAATAAATGGGCAGATAGATAGACAGAGATAGATAGATAGATAGATAGATAGATAGATAAGTTGGTGTAAAATAATGTGGTTTCTGGTGCACTACCCCAATGGACTGGAGGTTGGAGGCACGAAAAGGAGCTCTTGCCTTGGCCTCCATCCAACACCCATCAATTTGTGTGTCACTCCCCCTTACACACACACACACACACACACACACACACACACACACACACACACAATTATTTGACGCATATAGTGACTTACTGTACATGGCCACATACTTACAGAGTGTTATACACTCATACACATACAATTTCATACTGACATGGTGACATGCTCGATATCTTACCTGTCCCTATACTTACATGTCTACACACACACACACACATACACACACATTTTAAGAAGCACATGGTGACTTACATGGTCACATACTTGCAGGGCATTATACACCCCGCCCCCCCCACACACACAGAATTTCATACTGACATGGTGACATACACGATATCTTGCTTACTTGTCCCTATACTTACATGTCTATACACTTGCACTATTAAACACACACACACACACACAAACACACACACACACACACACACACACACACACACACACACACACACACACACTTTTAATACTAACATGCATATACTTTCACGGAGACATACTTACATGCCTTGTGGGAAATATTTTCCCCCAGAGCAGTTGCGCTCTCTATTTTTATCATAGTTATCCCTGGTTAAAGGCAGAGGAAAACTTGAAACCGTTGTTAATTGTTCAAGCGGTTTTAATAACCCAGAAATTACGTTCTCTTTAATAATTCTTGTTATTGATAAATTAAATGCTACTGCCTTTAACCCCCGTGGACAACTAAACATTGTAAATACATGTAATTATGTGGTATTTTCCACTGACTTAAACTGCGTCTGCGCGTTAGATGACGTGGCGAGTAGGGAAAGATTCTCGTGTTAAGCAGATGTGGAATTAAGATATTTTTCTAGTTAAAGGGAATATTTGGTCTATCTTTAGTTTAAGTAAAATTAAGATTAATTTGTTGGATTCGCCCTGTACATATCAAGATGTAATCTAACTGTATTTAGTACTCTAATTAATTATTAGTTGGCAACCTACCATTCTATGAGGGAGGTTAGAGTTTGCCACGCACCGCACTCTGCTCCTAGATCTCGTGGAGTTAGCACTCTGTTCCTAGTCACTCTCAAGCTAGCACGGTTGTACAATACATACGCACCTTAAGGACGCTTGCTCGCTCAAGCAATTACACTAAGCAGCCTCATCGTCATCGGTTAACGATCACTCCCTCTTCACTAGCTAAGTAACCTTTACGAATTGGCCAATTCAAGGGGGGATTAGCTAAGAGACCGAAGAGAAATAGTTATTGTAGGTGAGTTAAGGTTAAGTTACGTTTCACCTAACTCTATGTGACTTGTTTGATTTACTTAAAGACAACTTTAGGGAAGAGTAACGACTTACGAGTTGTTTACCAGAAAATTCTTGCATAGCGGTGCCCCGGCAGGGATACCGACTTGTATACATTAAATATTTTTCACATTGTGGTGCCCAGGCCCCGATTTTAATACCATAACCTATTAAACATTTTTCACATTTTTGGTGCCCCAACCGAGTGAGGATAGCCGATGTGTGGCGAGGCGCTGAATGTGTTTAAAGTTGCTTTTGTGGGGCACAGTTTACTACCACGTTCGGTTGAAGTGGAATACGTGGACGTACGTGTCTATAGAGCTCCGGGAGGAAAGGCAAGCTCTTTCTCTGAAGATGAAAAGCTGAATGCCGTACTAGACTGCAAGCAAGACCGTACGGTCCTATTTCTTGGAGGAAATGATATCCATGAGGATGTGGAGATCAATGAAGTAGTGGAGAATATTTTAGCAGTGGTAGGAGCCATAGAGGGCTCTTGTAAATCCTCAGTAGCCATAACTCTCCTCGAGCCATGGAACCTGCCATATGGCTCTCCAGTTTGTTATGGAACATATAAATTAATTAGCAGAGCTGTAAACCGAAAGTTGCAACGGATCAGGAAGGGAAGGGATTTCATACATTTTAATGCCAAGCCCTTCCAAGCAATGGTGAAGGCTGATGGTATTCATTGGAACCGTCATGGTAGGGAAGCGGTTCTGCAGAAATTAATAAATTATGTAGAACATAAGAAAGGAGAGTTCTATGTTGTACAAGCTATGGGTGGGCCTATGGAGTATTGAGGTAATTAATTCTGAGCTCGGGGAATATGGGTGTTTTGGCAATTGAGTGTGGGGATGAGATAGAACCCTAGAGGTTAGGTTGAAATTGTAGACCTAATCCCAACACTCCTCAAAATTAAATTAATAATTAGCTGAGGTGTAATGAATATTTCGAAATTGGGAGGGGGGATAATTTGCACAATGAAGACTTAATACCTACCCTCTACAAAATTTAAAATAATTAAATCATTACTAAGTTGAGGTAAATTTGTGTTTGGAATTCATAATTAAATTATTAAATTAGAATTGTCAACATGTCTGTTTCTTTATTGCAAAGATCTTCTAGTAGTAAGGCAGGATGGGTAACTAGAGCCATAAATGATTGTAACCAGTCGTTGGACCAAATACCTCTGTCCAAGGAGAAAATAAATAGTCTCGTAAATATCCTGAAAGATCGATGGAATAAGTACGAAGAGAGTTACTTAACTTTAGAAGCGGCTATAGTAAAGGCTGAGAATAAGGAACTCTTAGAGTCAGAAACTACGAAGTTTTAAAGCAAATTAGAAGAATACTTAACTGTAGTAAAGACTCTAGTCAAAATTAGCTGCCACTGCCACGGAAAAACAAGTTGTGGCACAGCAGCGTAGAGCTGTGTTGCCGCAAATAACGCTTCTGGAGTTTGATGGGGAGCAGAACTGGAAATCCTTTTGGGATCAGTTCAAATATTTGGTACACGATAGAACAGATCTCCCTAAAGTCAGCAAACTTACGTATCTGTTAGGACAGGTCAAAAGAACACCATATCAACTGATAAAAGAATTACCAGTAGAAGAAAATAATTATGAGATGGCTTTGACCATCCTTAGACAAAACTACGAAGCCAGGGAGCAAGTTATAAATCAATTACTGAAGGCTCTAATAGAATTACCCATGCCTAGGCACGATTTTGATTCCTTGCAAAAAATTTAGAATTGCACTAAGTTGTAATTTAAAGGCCTTAGGTACTTATGAAGATATTAAGACATCAGATTGGGTGCTTTCAAGAATTGTGTCCCCAGCCCCGTCCCGGAGACGTGAATTCACGTCCTCACATGATGTGCACTCATATCCCGGAGACGTAAATTAACGCGGCAACATTGCAAGGACATTGCAAGGTCCCTAATTTGCACAATTTTCAATTTTTGCGAGTGATTTTTGGCACATATACACGGGACACCTTCCTCTACAAGATGCCAGGCAGGGACAATGCCTTACCCAGCATGACCTCCTCCCCCCCCCTGCATGACCTTTTCTCAGCAATTCACCTGTTATCAGTGACCTGGCCAGTAAAGCCATGTCATGCTATGGTACGAGATTCAGGGCCAGAGTGATTCCCCAATCGATGACAATGTGGATGACAAACATTAGAGGAAGAAACTGTCAGAAATGATGATCAGGTAATGTGGCAAAAAAATGGTCAGGAATGGTGATGAGTTAGTGAGTGAAACAATGCTTATAATGCCTATATTACCATTTGAAAACCAATATACTCTCGTACTACATATAAATTCGTACCAAATAAATAAATAAATACTGTTTATGAGTGGTGTAGAATAGTTATCCTCCCATAGAACTCGTTTTCTTTGCAGCCAGCCTGATAGAAAACCCTGTAAGGTGAGGAGGTACTCCTACCTGGATCGAGTATTTTAAACCTCAGGTGAGCGATTTCTCTATGAATTTTCGATGTTTCTCACCAAAAGTGGATGTATGAGCCAAAAAAAAAAAAGTCCAAAAATGTACTGGGGCATACCACTGCCCAGAAAACGTCGGGATGGGGCGGGTTAAAGCTACCATCGAAAGCCAAAGATGCTTTGTATGGTAGGTACCAGAAGGATAATTTCTCCTGTGAAGAGGCTGAGGAAGACTTGATGCAACTCTGTAAACATTTGCAAGGAACATTAAACACTACTGAGGTCAAACAGTAGACTGAAGTAAAAAAAAAAAAAAAAACCCACTGACCAACTAGTTGGGAAAGCTAAGTCAGAGAAGACTAAGTATGTGCCTAAAGAAGAAATAGGTACTTTCCTTAGCTCCTTAAAGGCTGAGGATAAAGTATTAAAACAAAGGAATAGACATGCTGAGAATATTAAGGAAGTAAAACCTTCCATGGTAAAAGACAGGAAAGTTTGTGTATTTTGTGGTGAGCAACATTCCAGTGCATCTTGTCAACAGTATCCTAATTATGCTTCTAGAGTAGGAAAGCTTCAGGAACTGGGGTGTTGTATAATCTGTATGAACTCTGAACATACTGCCGCGGACTGTAAGACCAAATTAAATCTTTGCTTTAAAGGCAAAAAAGATCATCATCATAGTGCTTTATGCCCCAGGATGAAAATTGAGGTTCCTAAACCTGCAAGCGTCAATATGACAATTGCAAAAGGGAATGCTCCATTAGTAATGCCAGCTGCAGTACCAATAGCAGATGTGAATGTATTGTTTGAGAATAGAAACCTATTAGTATGTACCCTATTTGATACGGGTGGTCAGAAAACTTTCATTTCCGCAGACATTGTGAAGAAATTAAAGTTACCAATTATTGGCAAGGTAAATCTAGCCATTACAGGATTCTTAACAACTAAGGAAGCTCAGTCTTTTGATTTAGTTAGACCTGTAATACAATTAGGCAGATATAAATGCCGTATAACAGCAGTTGTGCTTGATAATATGGAGACAAGTATATACATAAAAGGACTGAATGAAACCTCTGATCTACAAAGCTCAGGGATAAAGTTGGCTAGACGGAATGTGGAATCGGATACTGTGGGTCCCATAAAAATGATAATTGGTTCTGATTATTGTGGAAGATTCCTACATAGGACTTTCAAAAGGAATAAGGTACAGTTGTTCAAGAGTCCAGGAGGTAACCTTATTATGGGTCAGTTGCCTTTTCCAAAACAAGTTAAAGGAGAAGCCAAACTAGTAGACTCAGCCTTTGTTACCCCCACACAGTCATTGATGGTAGCTAGAATAGGTGCAGAATTAGAACCTACTCAGATAAATGACTTGTTAGATGAAAATATTGAACCAGTACACAAACTGTGGGACCTAGACAGTGTAGGAATACACGCTGAGGAACCAACCCCTGAAGATAAGATAACCTTGGATTTGTATAATCAGTCAGTGGAATTTAAGGATGGACAATATTGGGTAGGATTACCATGGAAACTAAACCATTCAGAGTTGCCAACAAATTACCAAGCAGCTAAAGCTCAGTTAAATTCTCTTCTAAAAAAGTTGAGAGATAAACCAGAACATTTAACCATATATGATATTATATATAAAGGATCAAATGAAGTATAAATTTATAGAATAGGTAGAATACCCTGTTAACCACAAAGAAGGACACTAGTTACCACATCATGCTGTAAGCAAGGATTCAGTAACTACTCCCATAAGGATAGTATTCAACTGTAGTAGTAAAGCGTCCAAGGGATCAGCTAGCTTGAACGATTGCCTATACTCTGGACCTACACTAATGGAGAAGTTAGGGAATGTGTTACTAAGATTTAGAGAGAAACCTTATGCTTACACAGCAGACATTAGTAAGGCTTTTCTCAGAATAGGACTGAGAAATGAGGATAGGAAATTTACAAAATTCCTCTGGCCTCATGATCCTCAAAATGAGGATAGTCCATAGAAAACTTACTGTTTCCGATCGGTGCTCTTTGGCTCTTGTGCTAGTCCTTTCCTACTTTGCAACACTTTAAAGCATCATTTTGAAAATGCCAAATGTCTAGATATAGGGCGGGATTTTTATATGGATAATTTGCAAGGTGTTGCTGATACACAATCGGAAGCTTTGAAGGCTTATGAAATAGCCAATTCCGAATGTGGGAAGGCAAATTTGCCGTTACAAAGCTGGAATACAAATTCACCACTTTTGAGGAATAAAATACAAGAGGACTATCCAGATTTTGACATTCCCAAAATTCAAAATGTGTTAGGTCTTAACTGGGATACAACAGCTGATGCAATAAGTTTGAAACCAATTAAGTTCTCTGATGTCAATCTCACCAAGAGGTCCTTGTTAAGTCAGGTTTCCAAACTATTTGACCCATTAGGGTTGGTCAGTCCTATAGTTATTAGAGGCAAATGTTTAGTACAGGAGGCTTGGCGAGAAAAGTTAGACTGGGACACTGAATTGGGTGAGACATATGTGGAACAATGGGAACAGATTAGAAAGGAGTTTGAAACCACATCAAGCATATGTATTCCCAGGGAAATGAACAGTAATGAGAAGTCAAACTTACACATATTTTGTGATGCTTCTCAAAGGGCCTATGGAGCAGTAGCTTATTGTGCAACAGGAGAGGATAGTAAGATTATTATGTCCAAAGCCAGAGTTATGCCAATTAAGGGAAGAACACTACCTCAAATGAAATTGGCTTCCATAGAAGTAGGAACTAAATTGGCCAGGTATATAACCACTACTCTTGATACTCAGTTTGAGGATATTTACATATGGACTGACAGTGAGATTTGTCTTTACTGGATATGGAAGGAAGACAGTAAAATTCCTTTCGTCCGTAATAGAGTGAAGACTATTAAAAAGCTGTCTTCCAAATTTAATTTCATGCATGTGTCCTCCAAACAAAATCCAGCTGATCTGCTCTCAAGAGGTTCGACCGTAAAGAGACTGATCAAAGATAATTTGTGGTTTAAAGGTCCTAAATGGTTACTCACTAAGGATTGGCCTGAACAGAAACAGTACAGTATTGCTGAGATCAGGGTAGTGAATTTGGATCCTATAGTACCTGAGCCAGAAGTAATTGACATCAGCCGATTCTCATCGATAAGACAACTTCTAAATAGTACTAAATTGGTTGTTGAATTTTTGAATAAGAAGGTGGGGTTTCAGAAATTAGATCCCCTAGAATACTGGCTGAAAAGAGTACAAAGAAATTCTTACGGGGAAATATATAAACTTTTAGGCCAAGACACTGAAAAAGGGAATAAGCTGATGAAGAATTTAGGCTTGTTCTTAGACGGAAAACGTTTGATAAGATGTCGAGGCCGATTGGTAAAGGCTGACTTGCCCATCCAAACCAAATATCCCATTTTATTACCCAAGAGCGGATGCTTTGTACAACTTATTATAAAAGAAGCCCATGATTCCACTCTCCATGGAGGTGTACCGCAGACCTTGGCCCAAATTCGGGAAAGGTACTGCATTCCTATGGGTAGACAGGTTATTAAAAAATATCTCAAAAACTGCATCATTTGTAGGTGGTATGAGCAGCGACCTTTTAACTACCCAGGACCACCAGCCCTACCGAAGGATAGGGTGAACATAAGTCGGCCCTTCCATATAACAGGAGTGGACTACACAGGGGCTATAACTGTTACGGGTGAGGAAACTCCCCATAAAGTTTACATTTGTTTATTTACTTGTGCCTACACAAGGGCAGTCCACCTAGAATTAGCAGAAGACCTAAGCTCAGAGACATTCCTCAATGTCTTTCGCAGATTTGCCACTAGAAGGTCTTGTTCTGGCAAGTTAATAAGCGACAATGGAACTAATTTTGTTGGAGCAGCACCCTTACTGTTGAACCTAATGAACGACCCAAAGGTTAAGTCGGCGCTGTGGATATCCAGGAAGAAATTGATGATCCTAACATAGAAAATAACGATTTAGGACAACATCTGCGGGAGGGATATCAACGACTGAAAAGGGTGTTGGATACTTGGAATAGACATTGGAGCGATGAGTATCTTTTGAGCCTACGCGAGAGGTTTTATGGAGCTCAGGCTGCCAGCAACAAATCGGTTATTAACATAGGAGATGTGGTCTTAGTGAAGACTGAACTGCCAAGATCCCAGTGGCCATTAGCTAAAGTGATCTCCACACACCCAGATTCTGAAGGGGTGCTGAGACTCGTTAAAATAAAATGCAGGGGACGTACCAGTATAAAAACTATTGATAAACTGGTACCCCTTGAGTTAGCAGCCACTCCGGATTCAGAGAATGGTGAAGATCAAATGGGTCAAGAGGCACGACCTAGTAGGGCCGCAGCACAGGGTTCTCGAGAACTATGGAGGGAACTCTTGGCTAAGGGTCATATTACATGATACAGCGTATCATTTTCCGCCGGCCCCAAAACTGTGGGAAATATTTTCCCCGAGCAGTTGCGCTCTCTATTTTTATCATAGTTATCCCTGGTTAAAGGCAAAGGAAAACTTGAGCCCGTTGTTAATTGTTCAAGTTGTTTTAATAACCCAGAAATTACATTCTCTTTAATAATTCTTGTTATTGATAAATTAAATGCTACTGCCTTTAACCCCCGTGGACAACTATACATTGTAAATACATGTAATTATGTGGTATTTTCCACTGACTTAAACTGCGTCTGCGCGTTAGATGACGTGGCGAGTAGGGAAGATTCTCATGTTAAGCAGATGTTGAATTAAGATATTTTTCTAGTTAAAGGGAATATTTGGTCTAACTTTAGTTGAAGTAAAACTAAGATTAATTTGTTGGATTCGCCCTGTACATATCCAGATGTAATCTAACTGTATTTAAGATATTTTTCTAGTTAAAGGGAATATTTAGTCTAACTTTAGTTTAAGTAAAACTAAGATTAATTTGTTGGATTCGCCCTGTACATGTCAAGATGTAATCTAACTGTATTTAGTACTGTAATTAATTATTAGTTGGCAACCTACCATTCTATGAGGGAGGTAGAGTTTGCCACGCACCGCACTCTGCTCCTAGATCTCGTGGAGTTAGCACTCTGTTCCTAGTCACTCTCAAGCTAGCACGGTTGTACAGTATATACGCACCTTAAGGAAGCTTGCTCGCTCAAGCAATTACACTAAGCAGCCTCATCGTCATCGGTTAACGATCACTCCCTCTTCACTAGGTAAGTAACCTTTACGAATTGGCCAATTCAAGGGGGCATTAGCTAAGAGATCGAAAAGAAATAGTTATTGTAGGTGAGTTAAGGTTAAGTTACGTTTCACCTAATTCTATGAGACTTGTTTGATTTACTTAAAGACAACTTTAGGGAAGAGTAACGACTTACGAGTTGATTACTAGAAAATTCTTGCATAGCGGTGCCCCGGCAAGGATGCCGACTTGTATACATTAAATATTTTTCACATTGTGGTGCCCAGAAAGAGGGCACCGATTTTAATACCATAACCTATTAAACATTTTTCACATGGCTTGATTCATGGGTTCCTGCTCATAAGGAGACACCCATGCACACAAATTTTCATACATGACCACACACTTACATATCATACTTAGGCTACATGTCAGTCTGCCTCTACCCGCTCTCTTTCAAAGCCCCACACCCACACACTCACCCACTCCCACCTACCCACCTACAACCACACTTACCCACCCAACCAACTACCACCCACGCACGCACACCTACATCCACACCCACCCACCCACACCCACACCAATGCCAACACCCTCCCACCCACCCACCCACCCATCCTGTGCTGAATAAAATCGTCTGGAGACTGCACAATTGGGAAAAAAAGTTCGAAAGGATGGAGTAAGGCTGTCCAACCCCCACCACTACTAAAGACTCCTTCCTATGCTGAATAAAATCGTCTAGAAGTACCACAGGAAGAATAAGCTAAATAAATAAATAAATAAGTCACCATAGAGAAATAGTTAACGTCACATAATAAATAAAAAAGAGAAAGACAAAGAAAGAGGTTTTAGGTGAAAATATTTTTCATAAAGAAAGTAAATGAAAAAGAAAAAAAAAATGATCGTAGAGAAATAAAAAAAAAATGTTATAGCAAGGAAATATTCAACACTCCTGGGGATGAGTATCATACAGAAATACTTAAAACAATGTCTCTGCCTCCTTATCCCATCTGACCATTAGTAATATCCCCTTACGATTTTTTTTATTGTGTCTTTTTTCACACTGGAGGGGTTAGAGATAGGTGTCATTAACCCCATCAGTACGGGAGTTTGTACGAATAACCTAAATTAAACACGTACATAAATAATAATAAAGAAATAACACAATTTTTTTGGTTCCTTATTCCATTTCATTTTCCCTCTCTCTCCCACACACCCACTCCAAGGCCAGTATTCTAGCACAGTTAGGAAGTTTACTAACACCTCTTCCTTACCGATTTATTCCTGACTCAGTTCCGTTATTATATTCTTGTGTTGTTCATGCAGTCTCTGTCGATATTGAAAAGACATATGAAGCAAACCGAGAGATGTCAATGAGTAGTTTGGATTTTAGATCGCTAAGGAAGAGGTGTTTGGGAGCCTTCTTACCCAACGAGGCTCCCTAACAACTCTTCCTTACCGATTATTTCCGACCCTGCTCTGTTACTTTATTCTGATGTGCTATTCATGCAATCATGTCGAAACTGAAAAGGCATAAGAAGGAAACCTGGGAAAATTTACGAGTTGTTTGGAAAATAAATCGTTATGGAAGAGGTGTTAGGGAGCCTCCTTACCTCATGAGAATACGGGCCCAAGTCACTCTGCTTCACATACACACACAAGATTAATTTTCTTTTATGTAATGCAAGGAAGAAGGAACCAAAGGCCATGGTGCTAAAAACGGACACTGAATGCTCCCTTTATTCCATACATCAATCACACACCTACATAACATACACAGACCCACACCATACAGACATACACATACAGACCTTCACCATACATACATACACATACATAGACCTACACCATACATACTGTACATACACAACACACACCAAACGAGCAATCATACAAACATCATCCACAGGTCGTAACTTCACCATACATGCACTGTACACCAAAAATACTGTGAATCATTCCATGCTCCATACATGTATCATCTGTACAGCATATACACCATACATACACCGTATCCTCTGCCTCTCCCTCCTCTTCAACAATCCATGCCACATACCAACTCTTTCTCCCTCCCCCTACCCCTATATCCCACTTACCTCCCTGACCACTCCCTCCCCTCTCCTTCTACAGATCCCCCTCACCCCTTACCACACACACACACACACACACACACACACACACACACACACACACACACAGTCCTTCTCTCTCCCCAACCAGTCCCCTCCCTTCTTCTCTATCTCCACCATCTCCCTTCTTCTCCCTCTCTTCACCATCCCCCTTCCTTTTCCCTCACCATTCCCCCCTCCCCTTACCCCTTTATCACCCACTCCCCTCCAAGTCTGCCTCCCTCATATACACACACAGCTGTAATTGGCGAGAGACCCGGGCATTCCCCAAACACCTTCCAGTCTTCTCATTAACCACCTCACACACACACACACACACACACACACACACACACGGCATCGTCGGAGGTGGACGTCTGTACCGGCACTCCATACCAGCTCAACACGGCCAGAGGCATTACCTAAATAAGTATCTTTGAATGAGTCAAGCTCTGTACCAGGTTAGACTAAATGATTTTTCATTATTAAAAGGGAAAGAAATAATAAGTTTAAATAAGACTGTTTCAAACAACAAAGAACCACGATGCGTTGAGTCAGCTGGGTTTGTTTATACTACAGAAAGACGGGGAAAGCGTGCACACTGTAAGTACACACTCTGTTCATTTAGTATTACAAAATGGATACATACTTCAGTAAAACAAATTTGGAAAAGGGATAAAAGTAAGAAGCAAAATGATGATTTCTACCAAGAACTAGCTGAAGTGGAGACTCACAGTAGACTGGTTGAACGTGTACACAAACTAGAAATGGCTTTCAAAAATGAAACTGATGAAATAAAGAAGCAAATGCACTTGCAAAAGGAAGAGATAGAAAAACTAGGAAGGGAGGCCGATAAGAAAGACACAACCATCAGTGAACTAACAGTGGAATTGAATACCCTTAGGAAGAAAGTGAGTGAAATGGGAAGTACAGTAGTTAATCACGAGAGTGTTATGGAAGAGTTCAAAAATGACACAGAGACAATTAGACAAGCAAGCAGTCTTATGGACCAGAGCAGTGATATTGAGGAGAAGATAACACAGGTGAATGAAGCTGTGCAAAGCTACAAAAATGATGTAGAAATCACTTATGCTGAAATGGTGAAAGTAAAGAAAGACTTAGAAACAAGGGTGGAGGAAAAAAACATTAAAAAGGAAGTGAAAAGAAGAATCCAAAACAATCCAAAGTTAGTCAGAGATTCAGTAGAAATAAATAAATTAATAGTAATCACTGGTATAGAAGAGGAAGAAATTAAAAACAAAATCACTAGAGACAAAAAGGAGATGACAAATGTAATGAGTTTACTGAAAGAAGTATCAGAGGAAATCTGTAGTAAAGACATAGAGGAACACAAAAGGTTAGGGAAATACGAGAAAAGCAAGACAAGACCTCTAAAGGTGACTTTCCAGAGTGTAAACACTGTGGAAGAGATACTAAAAAATGCAAAGAATCTTATGGAAAAAGAGGAGTTCAAAAATGTATGGATAAAAAGATGTCTAACACAAGAGGAACTGGAATTACTGATAGAGAAAAGGGAGGAAGCAAAAACAAAAAATGAGGGAAGATCAGAAGAGGAGAAGAAGAAATTTTTTTACAAAGTAATAGGATTGCAGGTACGAAAGTGGTACACAAACAGGATGGAAGAAGGAGGAGGAAGTTAGTAGAACCATGTCATGACAAGTATATAAACAAGAAGATAAAATTGATGTACTCAAATGTGGATGGAATGGTATCTAAATTACTAGAGATGAATGATTATGTCAGAGAAAATGAACCACAAATAATATGCCTAACTGAGACAAAATTAACACCAAGGATATCCAATGACATACTAAACTTAGAGGAATACAATATATGGAGGAGAGACAGAAATTTTAAAAAAGGAGGAATTATAATATTAACTAAGAAATATCTAAAAGTCAAGGAAATAAACCTAGATATACCATCACAAGTAGAACTGATTGCAGTAGAGATCGACACATCTGAAGGTAAAGTAATTGTAGCCAATTTGTATATGCCACCCAGATCAAACACATGGGAAAGAGACGAATATGAGGACCTGGCAGAGAGTACAATTCAGAGTATAAGATCCTTGCTACATAAAATGGAAGAGAAATCGGAAAGAATTATACTAACTGGGGATTTCAATACAAATATAAATTGGAATACTCTAGATATAAATAGCCAAGAAAGCTGTTGGGACCAAAAGCTCCTGGATCTCGTACAAGAGTTTTTCTTAACGCAACACGTGAGGGAAACCACCAGAAAAAGAGGACTTGATGTACCTTCAGTGCTAGATCTAATATTTACTAAGCAAGAAAATGACATTGACAGTTTAATATATCACCCTCCACTCAGCAAAAGCGATCATGCAATACTAAATTATAACTTCAGGATAGCATATGACATAGTAAACAGCAATGACAGTTACAAAAAGAGACTAAACTATAAAAAGGGAAATTATCAAGACCTAAAGAAGTGTTTCTTAGAAGTTGATTGGGAAAATGAGCTTAGAGGACAAGATTTAAATGCTGTATATAAAAAATTTTGTGAATTTTATGAAATAGGAGTCCAGAAGTACATTCAACAGCACAAAGAAGCAGATAAGAAAATACAGAAATGGTTCAATACAGAATGTAAAAAATCAAATGAAAGAAGAGATTTGTTGTGGAATAGATACAGAAGACACAATAGTGAAAGAGCGTATAATAATTACAAACAGGCAAGAAACGACTATACAAGAATAAGGAGGGAAGCCCAAAAACAGTTTGAGGAGGATATAATAAATAAAAGTAGTGATCAACCAAAGCTGTTTTACAGCTATATCAGAAGCAAAACCAAAGTAAAAGATATAATACAATCCATCACGGACGAGGGAATCACTTATACACAAGAGAAAGATATTTGTGAAGCACTAAATAATAATTTCCAATTAGTTTTTTACAGAAGAAAACAATTTTGAGAGGGAATATGTGGAACACGCATGTCCACATATACTACCAGATATACAAATAGCAGAAAAAGTAATACAAGAGGAGTTAAGTAGATTAGACAGAGGAAAAGCAAGTGGTCCTGATGAAATTTCATGTTGGGTGTTACGAGAATGTGCAAAGGAGTTAAGTAAACCATTATTTTTAATTTTCAAGAAATCCTTGAGTCAAGGGAAACTACCTGATATTTGGAAAAAAGCAAATATAGTCCCCTTATTCAAGAAAGGAAATAGACAAAATCCTCTCAACTACCGACCAGTATCACTGACCAGTGTTGTAAGCAAGGTATTAGAAAAACTTATAAGAAAAGCTTGAGTAAATCATCTAGAACACAGTATGATAACAGAAAGACAGTTTGGTTTCAGAAAAGGAAAATCATGTGTTACTAATCTGTTGAGCTACTATGACAGAGTAACAAACACAATACAGGAAAGGGAAATATGGGTGGACAGTATCTATTTAGATTTCAAGAAAGCTTTTGACACAGTACCACACCAAAGACTTTTATGGAAGCTGTACCATCAAGGAGGAATTCGAGGCAAACTGTTTTGTTGGATGCAAGACATTCTCATAAAAAGAGAAATGAGGACAGTACTAAGAGGAAACTACTCATCATGGAAAGAAGTGACTAGTGGAGTACCACAGGGTTCGGTGCTGGCACCAATCATGTTTCTAGTGTACATAAATGATATAAACAGTAACACTGGAAATGAGAGCTATCTGAATATGTTTGCAGATGATGCAAAAATACAAAGGAGAATTACTAACTCAGAGTCTTGTAGGGAGCTACAAGAAGAATTAAATAAACATCATGAATGGAGTAGTACATGACAAATGGAATTCAATGTGGACAAGTGTCATGTAATCAAGTTTGGTAAAAGTGGAAAAAGACCTGATTGGGATTATAAGTTAGGAAGTAAAACCCTATACACATCAGAAAGAGAGAAGGACCTAGGTGTGATTATCAATAACAGACTATCTCCGGCTGACCACATCAGCGAGAAGGTACGGAACATGTATACACTGCTTGCAAATATGAGAATAGCATTCACATACATAAATGAAGACATGCTAAGAAGGATAATAACATCATTCATTAGACCAACCCTGGAATATGCATCAATAGTCTGGAGTCCTCATCTCAAAAAACATATAGACAAGATTGAAAAAGTTCAAAGGGCCGCTACAAGATGGATACCAAGCTTAAGGGACCTAAGCTACGAAGAAAGACTAAATAAACTGAATCTACCAACACTACAGGAGAGAAGGAAAAGAGGTGACATGATAATGCTATATAAGTGCATATCAGGAAAGGAGAAAATAGACATAAATGATTACTTAACATATGGAGAAGCATCAGCAAGAGGACACTGCAAAAAAACTGCATAAGAAGAGAGGTGATAAAGACGTAAGGAAATTCAGTTTCCCAAACAAAGCAATTGATCAATGGAATGCACTACCGAATGAAATAGTGTGTGCCAAAACAATTCACAAATTTAAGGATATGTACGATAAATATGGTCTAAGACACGGGACAATACGAGCTTGACTCATTCCTGTAAAGATACAATTAGGTAAGAACAATTAGGTAAGAACACACACCACCATCACCCCCTCCGTTTTCTTTATTCCTTTTAATGGGTGACTATTCCACTGGGCACATGTCACGGGGTTTTTATCATATCAGGGTAATTTTGGAATAAATGGTGAAATATTATTTAAATTGATAACAATATTCAATAATATTGAAGAGCAGAGACAATGATTGTCTTGCTACATCAAGCAACGATTACTTTACGCTGACTTGCTAAGATTCTCTAAGAACGAGAATTTATAAACTTTCTCAACAGTACACAGCAGAGACTAATTACTCACAATTGCTGAATTACTGTACTGTTAGCCTCTGGAGAAAGTTACATCACCCCTGACAATAAATAACTAATACTAACATCAAGTTCTTGCTGATGCATTAACTCCTGGCACAACGGATTTTAAGTTAATACAACAAGACTGGTCTAAGTACCAGTTATGAAAGCAAACGTTTATGCAAGCTAGGAGCTATATGGGAAATAAGCTTAATTATGGAGAAATGAAACAAGAGTTTACTCTACATTAAGCTCAAGAAATAGAACTGTTAAATTTATTGATTACAAAAATAAATTTCACATTACATTTCAAATCAAATCAATGAGACGCACTCGCTCACTCACACAGAAGCTAAATACTTACGCCTAGGAAAAACACCTTAACTAAACTCTTAAAACTAGGAAATACACAAAGGAAATACTATAGTCGATGAATGCTGCGTATCACCCAAGCTGAACTAGGATGGAAGTACTGAAGAACTGTGGAGTTTGGGTACTAGCTGACCTCACACTGCTAACACAGGACCTCTCTCCATCGCAGCAACAACTGGACTGAATTCAAATACATTGTATGGGCAGGACGCAAGGCGTGGCTAACGGTTGAGGGAAGCAGAGGCGAACGATAAAGAAACAATTGTATCGCTCAGTAGCGCACTTAGTGACGTGCATTAAATCGGTCACTTTTTGAAAACGGTGACGAATGATTTGAAAAGTATACTCCGAAATGGAGGGAGAAACGGTTAGCTGAGCGATACACAGTGAGTTTTCCACTAATAGTTCGTGGCTTCTCACAAAAGGGAAATGTCGCGAACTGATTCGTGACATTACGCCCTTAGAAAGTTAAATTTTTTCCTTATGGGAAAAAATTTGTGGATATATATATATATGTACACATCCTAAGTCATTCGCACAAGATTCACACTGTGGTGTGTGTGCTATCCTGCTACAGGAGAAAGTCGCCGTCGCCAGTGAGCGAAAAAACCTCGTATTTACGTTAATAGAAACAAGCTTGAGGGAAAAACTCCGTGACGACTGTGAGAATCCTGTACTCAGGTCAAACTGAGCGAAAGTTCGCTACATTTACATTAACACTAATTGTTATGTAGTGTAGTGTATGTAATACACGGTGTAGGTGTGACAGTTGTAGTGTAACTGTACCTACGTGTAAAATGACACAGTAATACAAATTTATAGTAAAATAATGATGACGAAGCAGAAGAGAAGGGGCGGCAGCATGCAACAGGAACGGCCAGCTGATCTGCACAGCAATGCTGCACCCACCAGCTACACCTGCGAAAGGAATTAAGGTGGAGCATCAAAACTGTTATTTCTGTCTCTCTCTCTCTCTCTCTGCCTAGCAATCAGTACTTTTGTCATTATTAACCAGGAAACGTAATTCTTGAATTCACAAATTGCTTAGAACCCTTATAGCTTACTGGTTAACGCTTATTAACTAGGAAATGTGCCAATTCTTGAATTACTCAAATCTCTTAGAACGGGCAGTTTACTAGTTAACCTAACGTTATTAACCAGGAAACGTGCCAGTTCTTGAATTCACAAATTGCTTAGAACGGGCGGTTTACTGGTTAACCTAACTCTACACTTACGAGTAATACAGGAAGCTGAAAATCGCTACGCAATCTCGGGCAGGTCACGTTTTAACACCCACCGTGGGTGTGAACACTCATGTGGGTAATGTGCATTCTCCGGGAATCCTCAGAGAGGCCCACAGCTCGAGACATTCCACAAGGTAATTCATACACAGCCTCGGACTGTCTCTGCAAGGTTCTCAAACTTCCCCCTTAACTTACGGTATACATGTATGTACAAGCCCTGGATATACTGTGTCCTGTAGGGCCGACGAGTGAGACGTCTGGTCTACACTTTTAACTGGGAACCAGGCTGGTCCTTGGATTACTCAAATCGCTTAGGATGCCTATCTTACGGAACCCAGCATGCAACAATTGCCCATATTAGTCAGCAGTTAGCAGGCGAGACATCAGGTCTGCACCTACGTTATCACTTCCCTTGATGTATCTCACAACAAGGTTAAACTGCTGTAAATACAGTGTCCAGCGTGTCAATCTTGCATTAGCCGTCTTGGTCGTGCTAAGACTAGTGAGTGGCATATGATCAGTTTCCAGAGTAAATGGTGCCCCAAAAAGATAATAATAATATTTTTTAACACCATCAACCACAGCCAAGAGTTCCTTCTCAACAGTACTGTAATTCCTCTCGGCAGGTTTTAGCCTACGGCTGTGGTATGCCACTGGGAAGATTCCACCTTCCGATTCCTGCATCAATACGGCACCTACTCCATCTTGTGAAGCATCAGTGCGCAGTATGAAAGGTTTGCTGGAATCAGGCAACTGCAAGATAGGCTCCTTACACAACATGTTCTTAAGAGCAATAAAGGATCTCTCTTGCGCTTCTCCCCACTCAATGGTGTTTGGAGCATATTTCCGTAGCACTTCGTACAACGGTTGGGCAATGAGGGCAAAGTTGGGGATAAAACTCCTATAATATCCCACTAGGCCAAGAAATGCCCTAACCTGTTTCTTGGTCACGGGTCTCGGGGCTTCTCTAACTTTCCTGATCTTGTCACCCTGACACCTGCAGTGATTGTTGCCAACAATATGACCGAGGAACTCCACCTCACTGTGAGCAATCTTGCATTTGCTAGGCTTCACAGTCATGTTGAAACTCTGGAGTCTACTGAAGACAATTTCCAAGAGTCTGAGGTGCTCCTCCAATGTGGCGGAATGAACGAGGACATCGTCAACGAACATCTCTACTCCTACAATACCATGGAGCACTTGTCTCATGGCACGATTGAATACTGCTGGGGAATTGGTAAGTCCAAATGGGAGGACTTTATACTGGTACAACCCCTAGGAGTAGCAAAGGCAGTGAACTGACGACTCTCAGGATGAAGGGGAATCTGGAAGAATCCCTTCGCTAGGTCAAGCTTCGTGAAATATCGTGACCCTGCCAGCTTGGAGAAGATGGCAATATGGTCACCCATTGGCTCAGCATCCACTTTAGTGATTGCATTGAGCCTTCTATAGTCACCACATATCCTGACTCCACCATCTTTCTTGCGGACTACTACCATCGGACTACAGTAAGGAGATGAGGACTTTTCGATAATGCCTGCAGTCTCCATGTCAGCAATTTCCTTATCTACTGCACCCTGTAGTCGCATGGGAATCGGATATGGCTTAACCTTAATAGGAGCATTGCTGGTCAACTCAATTTTATGACACGCAACCTTTGCAAGTCTAGGTTGGTCTGAGAAGACATCAGCATACTGACAGAGCAGTGACCATAAGGCATTTTGGTCCCCTACTGCTAAGTCAGGGTTAAGTAAAACATCTCCGACAGTCTCTTCCTGATGGGACTGAGCGGTTAAGGGCTCATCATCATGGTCATCAGCTGGGATCACCGCAGCTGCCCCGGTTTCTTCCAGTGGCTGGTCACTATCATCAGCTACTAGTAGGCCAGTCTCCTCGGGGTCTGACTCATGATAAGCCTTCAACATGTTAATGTGGAACCTTTTACGAAGATTCCCCATCTGTATTATGTAGTTGAGGTCTGAAATGCTCTCTACTACATCGAATGGACCCTTCCACTGCGCCAACAACTTGTTCTGGGCAGTGGGGAGTAATACCAAGCATTTATCGCCTGGACTAAACTTCCGAAGCTTTGCCTTCTTATCGTAATAAGCCTTTTGAACTTCACGCGCCTTAATCAGTTCTTCCTTAGCTAACTCGCACGTCGACTGGAGGCGGTCAGCCAAATCAAGGACGTAGGTGTAGGTGGTCTTGACTTCAGGGTCGGGTTCTTCATCGTCCCATAACTCACGAAGGACTTGAAGTGGGCCTCGGACCGACCTCCCATACACCAGTTCAAAGGGTGAGAATTTCAATGAATGCTGTGGGGCTTCTCGATAAGCAAATAGAAGAGGAGCAATGAACCGCGGCCATTCCTTTGGCTGTTCGGCGGTCATGCGCCTCAACATCTTCTTGAGAGTTCCATTGAACCTCTCACACAACCCGTTACACATGGGATGATACGGCGTAGTTCGTAAGCCTCGGATGGACAGCAACCTGAACGTTTCGTTCATCATTGCCGAAGTGAACTGCGAACCCCGGTCGCTCAAGACCTCCTTAGGGATACCTACACGACAGAACACTTCAATTAATGCCTCAGCAACAGTGACGGCCTCTATATTCTTAAGGGCCACGGTTTCAGGCCACCGTGTGCTGAAATCAACTATAGTGAGGATATACTTTGATCCATCACTAGCCCTAGGAGAGATTGGCCCAACTATGTCAACTGCTACTTTCTCGAACGGTTCAGAGATTATGGGCATTGGCTTCAATGGCGCAGGACGGACACGTCCCCGGTCAGTGGTACGCTGACACACATCACAGGAACGTACGAGCCTCGTTATTTCCCGTCCCATTCCTGGCCAGAAAAAGTCAGCATGGATGCGGTCAGAGGTCTTCTTTTGACCCATGTGACCTCCCATTGCTGAACAGTGACCTAATTCAAACACTGCTCGGCGATACTTTGCAGGAACGACAAACTGCAGTCGAACCTCACCCTGGGGTGTCTGTGACTCACGGTACAGCCGTCCTCGCTTACGAAGGAACCTGGCTTGACCTCCCCGTGAATACTTGATCACTTTACCCTCCAGCTTCTTGCGCACTGAGGCAAGTGTCGAGTCAGTCTGTTGCTCTTGGACAACATCTTGACTACGAATCAGATCTTGCGGAGTTGCAACGGTCAACGGAGTGACGCGATTTGGAGCCTTGGCCATGGCTCGTGTTATCGCAGCAGCCGAAGTCTGAGTAGCAACATCTACGGCACAACTATTTTTGATGCCAGGTATGTTGCCTAAGATGAGGTCAAATAAAGGTTCTGGCATGACAACTGCAGCTGTCAAGCCAGTGAAAAATGGAGATGCCACCTGGATACGTGCCTCAGGGAACAATCTCACTGATCCATCAATAAGTCTAACTTGGATCTGTCGACCTGTATACTCATCAGGCCGAACTAAACTCTGCTTAACAGAGCAACCTGAGGAACCATTGTCCCTCAGGACATTTACAGAAACACCTCCCACAGACCCTGGCTGAACAAGAAAGGCAGTGTTGCTGGTGGAAGGGTCTGAGGAGGTAGCAGCCAGTCATTCATGAGACTGCGGAACAACCGATGCAGCAAACGTGGCGCCCTGGGAACTAGGTGTCTGAGGAGAGTTCATGGTCGGAGGGGGACTTGTGAACTGTTGTGAAGTACCTGTACTGGTAGAGATGGCACCACCGGGTACTTGTGGAATGAAGGCTGCATTTGCCTCCTGTCTCCGATACACTAATTGACCTGACTGAGGGTTACGTGGCTTGTCCTTGTATTGCTGCTGCTGCTGCTTGGGGAACTGCTGCTGGTTGGGGTGCTTGTTGTACCGCTTCCAAGCAGGCTGCTGTGTATTTTGCCCCTGGTCCTTCTGTGGTTTGCTTGGACCTTGACCATTACTCTGAGAACGGCCTTGGTGCTGGGATTCAGTCTGAGACGGCTTCCCAGACTTGGCAGTATCTTTTCTGCTCCAGGTGTTTTGCTTACGAGCTTGATACCCGTATGCAGTAAAGAATGCGTCAGCCTTCTCTACCATTTGGCTGGCATCTTTCACCTGGCAGATCTTAAGCTGTGCTATGAGCTCAGCAGGCCACGACCTCTCTAGCTGTGTACGCAGCATAAGGTCAATTATCCCCTCACGCGTGGAAGGAGTTTCATCTTTCTCCATCCACTCACCTAGGTAAGCAGTAAGACGGTCGAGGAACTGAACAGCTGTCTCCTTGTCTTGGAGACGAGCTCGCATGAACTGAGCTTTGGCGTCGTCTACTGTGAGACCATACGCCTTAATGAGTGCAGCTTTCATCACTTCATACGTGAGATTGTCTCCACGAATTCTGTGGAGAATATCGAGGGCAGGGCCCTCAAACAGGCTAAGAAACTGAAGCCGCTTAGCTGCATCATCGAGCTGGTAAAGCTGAGCCATGTCTTCAAATCGAGCTATGTATGGCTCGATTCGCTCGCCATCTTTGTATGGGGGAAGCTTGATGTGTGGGGTCGCCAATACATGTGCAGGGAGAGCGCTCGTGGAGCTTGAACCAACTACACCAGATGTGTCTGAAGCCAAGGAATCTCGCTTGAGCTTCAGCACTTCAAGTTCATGTTTCTCGCGTGCTTCACGTTCGGCACGTTCATATTCACGTTGTTCCCGCACGTGTTCTAAGTCGAGTTCGCGCTGTTTTTGCTCGTGTTCACGCTGTTCTCGCTCGTGTTCCAAGTCGAGTTCGCGCTGTTTTTGCTCGTGTTCACGCTGTTCTTGCTCGTATTCGCGCTGAATTCTACGCTCTTCACGAGCATCTTTCTCACGTTCTTGCTCGTAATTGAACCGTGAGAGTATGTATTCTTTGATTTCAGTTGGGTCCGTAAGGCCCATATCTTTGGCTTCCTGTAAAAATACAGCTGTAGCCATGATGCTAGCTCAATTTACTAAGTAACCGAAACTGAGTACTGACTGCTTAGCGAACAAATGCTAATAAACACAAGTAAAGAGTACAGACACAAGTTAGTGGTGACCAGTCTTATCTAGTTAACTGGCAAAGATTAAAGCAAAAAATGCAAATGACTGGGAAGACTCAATAATAAACACAATGGGTACGGCGACTTCCCAGGAGCGAATAAAATCGTCTGGTGTTACCAAAAATAAACTAGAGTTAAGTACTCTATGGATTGATAAAGCAAAATTCACTTGCTAAATTAACGGTAAACACCAGTAAACTTGTGTCTATAAACTTTAATGATAAATACCTAAATATGAATGAGTGAGCACTATCTCGTGAATAGCTTTAGGGTTAGGAGTTAATATCCTGGAATGAGGTCGCCAATTGTCACGGGGTTTTTATCATATCAGGGTAATTTTGGAATAAATGGTTAAATATTATTTAAATTGATAACAATATTCAATAATATTGAAGAGCAGAGACAATGATTGTCTTGCTACATCAAGCAACGATTACTTTACGCTGACTTGCTAAGATTCTCTAAGAACGAGAATTTATAAACTTTCTCAACAGTACACAGCAGAGACTAATTACTCACAATTGCTGAATTACTGTACTGTTAGCCTCTGGAGAAAGTTACATCACCCCTGACAATAAATAACTAATACTAACATCAAGTTCTTGCTGATGCATTAACTCCTGGCACAACGGATTTTAAGTTAATACAACAAGACTGGTCTAAGTACCAGTTATGAAAGCAAACGTTTATGCAAGCTAGGAGCTATATGGGAAATAAGCTTAATTATGGAGAAATGAAACAAGAGTTTACTCTACATTAAGCTCAAGAAATAGAACTGTTAAATTTATTGATTACAAAAATAAATTTCACATTACATTTCAAATCAAATCAATGAGACGCACTCGCTCACTCACACAGAAGCTAAATACTTACGCCTAGGAAAAACACCTTAACTAAACTCTTAAAACTAGGAAATACACAAAGGAAATACTATAGTCGATGAATGCTGCGTATCACCCAAGCTGAACTAGGATGGAAGTACTGAAGAACTGTGGAGTTTGGGTACTAGCTGACCTCACACTGCTAACACAGGACCTCTCTCCGTCGCAGCAACAACTGGACTGAATTCAAATACATTGTATGGGCAGGACGCAAGGCGTGGCTAACGGTTGAGGGAAGCAGAGGCGAACGATAAAGAAACAATTGTATCGCTCAGTAGCGCACTTAGTGACGTGCATTAAATCGGTCACTTTTTGAAAACGGTGACGAATTATTTGAAAAGTATACTCCGAAATGGAGGGAGAAACGGTTAGCTGAGCGATACACAGTGAGTTTTCCACTAATAGTTCGTGGCTTCTCACAAAAGGGAAATGTCGCGAACTGATTCGTGACAGCACATAATTCTCGCGTATCCATTATTTTCTAGTGAAGTCCTTTATTGTCTATTCTTGCCGCTCCCAGACGGTTTTTAATTCAGTTTAAGAAAATCTACTCGTGCTGAATGGGTTAACTAAGGCTATATCAAACACCTCCAGTTCAAAAAGTTTCTCTCTCTCTCTCTCTCTCTCTCACGGTGAATATACGGTACCCCTCCAATTTCGAAAGTCTCTCAGCTAAATCTAACGGTGAGGAGATGGGAAGAATAATATAAAAGAAAAAAAATTAAAGCGGAAAAAATAGAAAATAAGTGAAAAAGGGAAAAATAGAAAAAAATAGAAAAAGAAAAACAGAAAAACGAGAAATGGTAAAAAGATAAAATAAGAAAAACAAAAATGAGAAAAATAGACAAAAATAGAAAAAAGAAAAAATAGGGCGAAAAAACTAAGAAAAATAAAACATTGACGAATAAAAAGGAAACGAAGAATAAAAATGGAAGAGAAAAAATAGAAAATGAAAAAGAAAAATTATACAAAGGAAAAAAGAAAAAGAAAAAATCGAAAATAACAATAGTACCGTATAAAAAGGAAAACAGAAAAAGAAAAAATCGAAAATAACAATAGTACCGTATAAAAAGGAAAACAGAAAAAGGAAAACAAAAAAAAATAAAAAGAAAAAATAGAAAAATGAAATATAGAAAAAGAAAAATGAAAATTGAAAAAAATATTGAAAAAATATAGGAAAAAAGGAAGAAGCAGAAACAAGAAAAAGAAACAGGGAAGAAAAAGAAAGAGGAGGGAAGGAGGATGGGAAGACTGAGAGGAGACAGAGAGGGGATGAGGAGGTGGAGGTGGAGGAGGAGGAGGATAATGATGATGATGATGATGATGATGATGATGATGATGAGGAGGAGGAGGAGGAGAAGGAATACTAAGGAGAGCAAACAGCAACAGACCTTATGATCCTTTCGAGGCAGCTTGTTACAGAGTGGACTATGACTACAAGATCTAATTCTACATGCTGAAGGAAAAGGATAGTAAAGCAAGAAAACTCCCCCCTCCCCACCCAGCAAACTCTCCAGTTAAAACTGACAGGATAAAGTGAGAAGGACCACCATGCAGCATGGAAAAACTGACATGGAAATTTCATAGGAAAGACTGATATGGAAAAGTCACATTATATACTTTACCTATGAGGAGGAGGAGGAGGAGGAGGAGAGGGTGCAAGGAGGCGGAAGAGGAGGAGTGGGAGGGAGGAGGAGAAAGAGGAGGGGGAGGAGGAAAAGGAGAGGAAGGGAGGAGGAGGGAGGAGGGAAAGGAGGAGGAAGAGGAAAGGGAGGAAGGAGGAAAAAGAGAGGGAGAAAGAGGAAGAGGGAGGGGAAAAGAGGAGAAGGGGGAGGGAAGAGAGAAGAGGAGGAGAGGGAGGATGGAAGAAGAGAGGGAGGGTGAAGGATGAGGAGGGAGGGAGGGAGGAGAAAGAGGATTGAAGGGGATGGAGAAGGAAAAGCAGAAGCTGGGAGGAGGAAGAAGAAGAGAGGGAGGGAGGAGGAAGAGGAGAAAGAGGGAGGAAAAGGAGAAGAGACGGAGGTGGGAGAGGAGGAGAGGAAGGAAAGAGCAGGAGCGGAAGGGAGCGGGAAGAGGAGGAGGGGGAGGAGGAAGCAGAGGAGGAGGGGGAGGAGGGAGCAGAGGAAAAACGGGGAAGGGATTACACAGGATTACACAGGAAAGCAAACAGCAACAGACCTTATGATCCTTTCGAGGCTGCTTGTTTGAGAAAACTATGACTACAAGATCTAACTCTACATGTTGAAGGATAAGGATAGGAAAGCAAGAAGGTTCCCCCCACCACCAAACCCTCCAGGAAAAAGTGAGAAAAACCACCATGCAGCATGGAAAAACTGACATGGAAATTTTATAGGAAACACTGGAAAGGAAAAGTCACATTGTATAATACTTTATCTATAAGCTACCCGATAGAGTAACCTGAAAGAGAAAGTAAACAAATAAAATAATAGTTACGGCATGACATTATAAACCGGTTACATTGAGTTAATGGGAAGTCTGTGGACATAACGAGGAAGCTACACACTGCACAGTGTGGATGTTTAGGGGTGGTGCAGCAGCCTTGCCTGGCGCTTTTAAGGTAGGCAGCAGTCAATCAGGCCCTAGCTCCGTTTGCTCCACTGAGACAAGGAACTCTCCCATGTGGGACAAGTACACAAGTTTCATCCTGAAGCAGTGACCCCTGGTACATTAAAAAAAATCCCGATGGTGGTCACTTGACTAACAGGGACCCTCAGTGATCCACAGCCCATCACAGGTCGAAAGTAAGAGTAGTGACCGTTAACTCAGGGTTATCTGTGCAGATCCTAATCTGTGCTTATATTGCTTTCTTTGCACTGGGGAGATTGAAAAGTATATAGGACGGGTGTCTTAGATAAAAGGGGACTGCACAGTGCACAGTGTGGATGTGCAATGCACAGAGTGGATGTTTAGGGGTAGTGCGGCAACCTTCCCTGGCGCTTTTTAGGTAGGCAGCAGTCAATCAGGCAATAGCTCCGTTCACTCCACTGAGACAAGGAACTCTCCCATGTGGGACAGTACACAAGTTTCATCCTGAAGCAGTGACCCCTGGTACATTAAAAAATCCCGATGGTGGTCACTTGACTAACAGGGACCCTCAGTGATCCACATCCCATCACAGGTCGAAAGTAAAAGTAGTGACCGTTAACTCAGGGTTATCTGTGCAGATCTTAATCTGTGCTTACTGTATATTACCTCATTTGCTTTGGGTAAATCGAAAAACGTATAATGACGTGATGTGACGCTATGTTAAGTTTATGGGGTGTCCTGTAGACACGAGGGGACTGCACAGTGTGGATGTTTAGGGGTGGTGCGGCAGCCTTGCCTGGCGCTTTTAAGGTAGGCAGCAGTCAATCAGGCCCTAGCTCCGTTCACTCCACTGAGACAGGGAACTCTCCCATATGGGACAAGTACACAAGTTTCGTCCTGAAGCAGTGACCCCTGGTACATTAAAAAAATCCCGATGGTGGTCACTTGACTAACAGGGACCCTCAGTGATCCACAGCCCATCACAGGTCGAAAGTAAGAGTAGTGACCGTTAACTCAGGGTTATCTGTGCAGATCCTAATCTGTGCTTATATTGCTTTGTTTGCACCGAATAAATTGAAAATGTATATCGTGACGCAACACTATGTACGGGTACATTGTTTACGGGGTGTCTTGTAGACTAAGGGGGCATGAACTTACATGTACCGTAGCTATAAGAGCAAGTTATTCGGACAGAAAAAGAGTCAGCTGAGGATTTTCGTGCAAATACTTGTCTAATTTGTTTTTGAATGTCTCAATTGAGATACTGTTCACGGTATCTGAGGGTAATCTGTTCCAGATATTTACAACTCTGTTAAAGAAGAAGTATTTTGCTTCGTGGGATTGGAATCGCTTTCCCATGATTTTGCAGCCATTACTTCTGGTTTGACTCGACCGGTCTATATCAAAATATTTATTCATGTCTAAGTTGTCATATCCCTTCATGATTTTGAAAACTTCAATAAGGTCCCCTCTTAACCTGCGCTTCGTTAGGCTAAATAATTTAAGTTCTTCAAGGCGTTCCTCATACGGGAGAGGGAAGATGAAGAGAGGGAGGAAGAAGAGGAGGAGAGGGAGGAAGAGGAGGATGGGGAGAGGGAGGAAGAGGAGGAGGAGGAGGGATGAGGAGGAGGAGGAGGAGGAGGAGGAGAGCGATGAGGAGGAGGAGGAGAAGGGAGGGAGGGAGGTGAGGATGTAAGGGGGGAGATGAAGCATGTAAGGGAGAAAATGGAAGTGAAAGATGAAAGATTTGCGAACACAACATACATAGCCACAATATCATCATCATCATCATCACCACCACAATCATCTAATTATACAAAGCATGTATTCAATCTACAGATCAAACAAGGAAAACAATTAAACAAATAAATATGCAGAAATAACAAAATACTCAAATGCCAATTTCCTTCGCTCCCTAATGAAGTCTTTACATTTCTGGCTTAATTAGAAAAAATAAAAATAATAACATCCACGAGCAAAAATAAACGCAAAATGAGGAAGATAGAAGTTCAAAAAGGAATTTCAACCAACTTACCTTCCGCCATTACAACTCGGCGCGTCCACCCTCTTCGTCGACAAGATGACAGTTTTTCCACTTACGACTCCACCGTTTCGTTAAATTCACTATCACTGGCATCAACATAAACTTTCGAAGTCGCATTGTAGTTTGTGAGTCACTAATTCCTCCGTCAAGAGTTAGGTTTTAGTAACGAATCCCCGCACACGCGCACATACACCC
The DNA here is from genome assembly GCF_032717465.1 of Coenobita brevimanus. NCBI lineage: Eukaryota > Metazoa > Arthropoda > Malacostraca > Decapoda > Coenobitidae > Coenobita > Coenobita brevimanus. The sequence continues at coordinate 28,060,637 of NC_137069.1, forward strand.
TGTCCAAAGTCTTGATGTGCACCGACCAGTACCAGTAGGGATGGCCTGGGCGTAATGGATTATTTGTAATCAATTACTTCGATTACTTCTAAAAAAAAAATGCAGTAATCGATTGTTTT
>NC_137069.1:28065755-28125755 GCF_032717465.1 Coenobita brevimanus
GTACTACTCCATTCATGATGTTTATTTAATTCTTCTTGTAGCTCTTTACAAGAGTCTGTGTTAGTAATTCTCCTTTGTATTCTTGCATCATCTGCAAACATATTCAGATAGCTCTCATTTCCAGTGTTACTGTTCATATCATTCATATACACTAAAAACATGATTGGTGCCAGCACTGAACCCTGTGGTACTTCACTAGTCACTTCTTTCCATGATGAGTAGTTTCCTCTTAGTACTGTTTTCATTTCTCTTTTTATGAGAAAGTCTTGCATCCAACAAAACAGTTTGCCTCGAATTCTTCCCTGATGGTACAGTTTCCATAAAAGTCTTTGGTGTGGTACTGTGTCAAAAGCTTTCTTGAAATCTAAATAGATACTGTCCACCCATCCTTCCCTTTCCTGTACTGTGTTTGTTACTCTGTCATAGTAGCTCTACAAATTAGTAACACATGATTTTTTTTTTCTGAAACCAAACTGTCTTTCTGTTATCATACTGTGTTCTTCTAGATGATTTACCCAAGCTTTTCTTATAAGTTTTTCTAATACCTTGCTTACAACACTGGTCAGTGATACTGGTCGGTAGTTGAGTGGATTTTGTCTATTTCCTTTCTTGAATAAGGGGACAATATTTTTTTTTTTTTTTTTTTCCAAATATCAGGTAGTTTACCTTGACTCAAGGATTTCTTGAAAATAAAAAATAATGGTTTACTTAACTCCTTTGCACATTCTCGTAACACCCAACATGAAATTTCATCAGGACCACTTGCTTTTCCTCGGTCTAATCTACTTAACTCCTCCTGTATTACTTTTTCTGCTATTTGTATATCTGGTAGTATGTGTGGACATGCGTGTTCCACATAGTCCCTCTCAATTTTTTTTTCTTCTGTAAAAACTAATTGGAAATTCTTATTTAGTGCTTCACAAATATCTTTCTCTTGTGTATAAGTGATTCCCTCGTCCGTAATGGATTGTATTATATCTTTTACTTTGGTTTTGCTTCTGATATAGCTGTAAAACAGCTTTGGTTGATCACTACTTTTATTTATTATATCCTCCTCAAACTGTTTTTGGGCTTCCCTCCTTATTCTTGTATAGTCGTTTCTTGCCTGTTTGTAATTATTATACGCCCTTTCACTATTGTGTCTTCTGTACAGTATCTATTCCACAACAAATCTCTTCTTTCTTTTGATTTTTTACATTCTGTATTGAACCATTTCTGTATTTTCTTATCTGCTTCTTTGTGCTGTGGGATGTACTTCTGGACTCCTATTTCATAAAATTCACAAAAAATTTTATATACAGCATTTAAATCTTGTCCTCTAAGCTCATTTTCCCAATCAACTTCTATGAAATACTTCTTTAGGTCTTGATAATTTCCCTTTTTATAGTTTAGGCTCTTTTTGTAACTGTCATTGCTGTTTACTGTCATATGCTATCCTGAAGTTATAATTTAGTACTGCATGATCGCTTTGGCAGAGTGGAGGGTGATATATTAAACTGTCAATATCATTTTCTTGCCTAGTAAATATTAGATCTAGCACTCAAGGTACATCAAGTCCTCTTTTTCTGGTGGTTTCCCTCACATGTTGCGTTAAGAAAAACTCTTGTACGAGATCCAGGAGCTTTTGGTCCCAACAGCTTTCTTGGCTATTTATATCTAGAGTATTCCAATTTATATTTGTATTGAAGTCCCCAGTTAGTATAATTCTTTCCGATTTCTCTTCCATTTTATGTAGTAATGATCTTATACTCTGAATTGTACTCTCTGCCAGGTCCTCATCTTCGTCTCTTTCCCATGTGTTTGATCTGGGTGGCATGTACAAATTGGCTACAATTACTTTACCTTCAGATGTGTCGATCTCTACTGCAATCAGTTCTACTTGTGATGGTATATCTAGTTTTATTTCATTGACTTTTAGATTTTTCTTAGTTAATATTGTAATTCCTCCTCCTTTTTTTTTAATTTCTGTCTCTTCTCCATATATTGTATTCCTCTAAGTTTAGTATGTCATTGGATATCCTTGGTGTTAATTTTATTTCAGTTAGGCATATTATTTGTGGATCATTTTCTCTGACATAATCATTCATCTCTAGTAATTTAGATACCATTCCATCCACATTTGAGTACATCAACTTTATCATCTTGTTTATATACTTGTCATGACATGGTTCTACTAACTTCCTCCTTTTTCTTCCATCCTGTTTGTGTACCACTTTCGTACCTGCAATCCTATTAATTTGTAAAAAAATTTCTTCTTCTCCTCTTCTGATCTTCCCTCATTTTTTGTTTTTGCTTCCTCCCTTTTCTCTATCAGTAATTCCAGTTCCTCTTGTGTTAGACATCTTTTTATCCATACATTTTTGAACTCCTCTTTTTCCATAAGATTCTTTGCATTTTTTAGTATCTCTTCCACAGTGTTTACACTCTGGAAAGTCACCTTTAGAGGTCTTGTCTTGCTTTTCTCGTATTTCCCTAACCTTTTGTGTTCCTCTATGTCTTTACTACAGATTTCCTCTGATACTTCTTTCAGTAAGCTCATTACATTTGCCATGTCCTTGTTGTCTCTTGTGATCTTGTTTTTTACTTCTTCCTCTTCTATACCAGTGATTACTATAGATTTGTTTATCTCTACTGAATCTCTGACTAACTTTGGATTGTTTTGGATTATTCTTTTCACTTCCTTTTTAATGTTTTTTTCTTCCACCCTTGTTTCTAAGTCTTTCTTTACTTTCACCATTTCAGCATACGTGGTTTCTACATCATTTTTGTAGCTTTGCACAGCTTCATTCACCTGTGTTATCTTCTCCTCAATATCACTGCTCTGGTCTATAAGACTGCTTGCTTGCCTAATTGTCTCTGTGTCATTTTTGAACTCTTCCATAACACTCTCGAGATTGACTACTGTACTTGCCATTTCACTCACTTTCTTCCTAAGCGTACTCAGTTCCACTGTTAGTTCACTGATGGTTGTGTCTTTCTTATTGGCCTCCCTTCCTAGTTTTTCTATCTCTTCCTTTTGCAAGTGCATTTGCTTCTTTATTTCATCAGTTTCATTTTTGAAAGCCATTTCTAGTTTGTGTACACGTTCAACCGGTCTATTGTGAGTCTCCACTTCAACCAGTTCTTGGTAGAAATCATCATTTTGCTTTTTACTTTTATCCCTTTTCTTTTCCAAATTTGTTTTATTGAAGTTTGTCTCCATTTTGCAATACTAAAAGAACAGAGTATGTACTTACAGAGTATGTACACTTTCCCCGTGTTGCTTTAGTCTAAACAAACCCAGCTGACTCAGTGCATTTTTTTCCTCGTGGTTCTTTTTTCTGTTTGAACAAGTCTTGTTTAAACTTATATATTTTTTTCCTTTTAATAATGAAAAATCATTTAGTCTAACCTGGTACAGAGCTTGAGTCATTCAAAGATACTAATTTAGGTAATGCCACTGGCCGTGTTGGTTTGGTACGGAGCGCCGATGTCGGACGTCTACCTCTGATGACTCCCTGTGTGTGTGTGTGTGTGTGCGCCACATAGTAAGTTTGTTTTGAGACCTCTCACACCTCTTCATAAGCGAATTACTCTGCACACAGAATCACAACATCCTCTTTTATATTACTGATGCAAGTTGTCGATATTAAACCGAGAGAAATGACACAAGCTAACGTAATATGCACAATAAGTCACTAAGAGTATGAATACTACTAATACTACAATTGATGATAATAATAATAATAATAATAATAACAATAATAATAATAGTAACAATAATTATAATAATAATGATAAAAATATCATGCTACTTTGAATAAGTAGAATACAACCCTATGTTATTCCAGTGCCTGATGAATGACTTGTAGCATACAAGATAAATCGCTTGGGAAGAGGGATTACGGCGTCTCCCACTAAGGCTGGTCATTATGGAAATCCCGGTAAATCCCGATAACACCTCTTCCTTAGCGATTTTTCTTCTTCACATTAGGTATCATCATCATTATCAGTAACAACAATCATAACAGTAACAACTACAACAATAACAATAACATCAATTCATCAACAAGAATAAACAATAACAACCACAACCATAAACACTATATCGTCAATCACCTTATAAAAAAAACAGCCATAATTAACAATAAAAATAACTACATTTATCTAAAACAACAATCAACAGTAACACCAACCACACTCATCACATACAACTACAACCACAATTAACAACAACAACAACTACAATCATCCACCACCACCACAACCACCACATTCAACAACAACAATCATAAACATCCACCACCTCGAACATTTTCCATTCTTCGTCCGTTTTCCTTTTCACTGACACGGGTAACTAGGATAAAAATGTTAATGCTTCCGAATTATATATTAAAATGTATTCCTCCGAGATCCAGCTTCCTAAAAAAAATAAAAAGAATAAAAAGAAAAATAGAACTGGAGTAAAAACATGATTATGAAAAGCTAAGTTATATTTTTTCTATTCATTATTCGCGGAATTATTTTAACCTTGCTGAATTTTTGTTCCTACAGCCTGATAATTTTGGGACGCAAAATTAATGAATATGAGAGTACAGTGTGCTTATTTTTTTTCATCTGGTTAAAAAGTATTAGGAAAAATGCGCCACTGGACTGAAAAAAAAAAAAAGTCCTGGGGTGTCATGTGGCTAGCAGTACGGTTCGGCGCAAATCAAAACATACGGAAAAGTTGTCGTACGGCATTATCACTGAGGTATCCAACTAATTCACCTTTGCCTAAACTGGAGAACACTACTGTAGATTGTGTTGACCATGGTAGAGGTAATGGTGCTAAAATTAGACTCTTGGGTCCTGCGACTCTCAGCTAAATACTGTAATGTCTGATGTTAGATGGAATAAAATAAAACTCGGTCCTGCGACGGTTAACAAATATCAGAAGTTTAAAATGGAAGTAGTAGGAGTAGTAGTAGTAGTTATCAAGGCTCAGTAGCAGCAATAACAGTCGTAGTAGTAATAGTAGTAGTAGTAGCGGTAGAATTGGTAGTAGTGGTATTTGCAGCAACGCTATCCTCAACTGAATGTGAACTCGATGGACTAAAGGCTGAAAACCCCCTAGTGCAGTCTAGCATCCTCCTTTCGGGGATAGGGAAGGAGCTGGGAGGCATTTGTACAACCGGGCAGAAGTGCAGTTTGTTAAATAAGTGTCATGCATGACGGCGTCCCTTTGCAGTACCACAGAGGCATAATAAATTAAAAAGATGGGACTGAATAAGTCGCTATCAATGGGAAAAAAAAAAAAAAAAACTTGCGGTTTGGCGTTCAAGGCGAATCAGTGGATTTATATGGGCAGGTTGTCTAGGGATGGGTAAATGGGCACTGTTTTCTCGGTATTTACGCAAAAAATAGCTACTTTCAGCGTCTATACTCACCATAAGAAGCACAGGGAATACTGAAGATTGACTGTAATGCTCAGTCCCGGCATTAGTAACGAGAATCGCATTAACGTAGCTTGTATTTTGATGTCATATTTCTGTGTTTAATGTTTAAGCGGCGGCCGTCTTGCCACTGTTGCTATATCAGTGCATTACCCTTCATATACTGTAAATATAAACTTAAGCTCCACCTAATATGCATATATTTAAGGCGGTGGATAACTGGGTAAGCAAGTATAGAATTGAAAGGTATGAGTGGTAGGTGAGCTGCGTAATTAAAGTAAAGCAATGTTATAAATTAATTACGAAATGAAATTATCCAGCTCTTGGCTACACTGCATGATTTGTTTGCGACAAAATTTTACCCAAACATTTTTTCTGTTTAGTCACGAATAACAGTTTAATTCAGGTACACTCGTAACTAGTGTTAGTATGGGACTATGGGGAGTATCAAGTAACGTAAAGATGCAAAATACTACTACTACTGTTATTACGACTACTACTACTACTGCTGCTGCTGCTGCTGCTGCTGCTGCTGCTGATGCTACTACTACTACTACTACTACTCTAATAATAATAGTAATAATAATAATAATAAAAATTACAGGGGTATCTGGCCTCGTGATGCCAGCTCGCCTGAAATGGAAAAATGCTCATTTTAACATCCAATTCTCATCACTTAAAATTTTACATGCCAATATTTCACTTTAATTAAAACATCTGGCATTCAAAGTAAAGTTCTTATGCGTGCACTTACTAATACAAGGCTTAATAAAGATAAGTTTTATAGCACAGTGTAAGAGGTACTGTTCACTTCATTACTTCGTACATCAGCCACTTAACAGCAATTCCAGCAAGACGCAGAACGAGGGTGGACTGATGTAGGAACAGAACCATCTCAAGAGGCGGAACAGAATCATCTCAGGAGGCGGTACAAGGGTGGAAAAATGTCGAAACAGAATCTTATCAGGAGGTGGAGCAGAATCATCTCAAGAGGGGGAACAATCATCTGAAGAGGCGGAACAGAATCATTTCAAGAGGCGAAACTATCTTTTTATCTATCTATCCACCCGCCTGTCAGTCAGTGGGGGTACCTTGCAAACCCTCACTAACAACCCAACTCAGCTTTATAAATCTATCTCCTTCTATCTACCTATTTATTTACCTATCTATCCATCTATCTCTACTTATCTATTTATCTATCTATCTATCTACCTTCCCTCCCGCCTGTCAGTCAGTGGGGGGTAACTTGCAAACCCTCACTAACAACCAAACTGCCCATAGCAAAACTTTACTCTCTATCACCTACCTTATTGCGTCTTTCCATTTCATTCTCTTTCAGTAAAGAGTTTCCTAAATCTCTATCTATCTACCTATCCATCAGTCTATCTGTCTACATCTCTATACTGGATACCTATCTGACTATTGTTACATAGCCTATGATTTCATCATCCTTTGTTTAATTCTAATGTACAGTATGCTGCATGTTTGATCACGATTCGCCTCGTGGCTTCCATAGTGACCAGGCTTGCGTGTTCTACCTCATTCCCTCCTTCTCCCCCTTATAGTAGAGTAAGTCGTTCTTTCTGTTGTTCAAAGCAGGATTGTCAACTCTTTGTCACCTATGGCTTCATTTGCGCGTCCTTCTTACAAGTTGTATCAAGCTCTGCCGGCCCCTATATAATGAGCTCAGTCTCTGCATTAATGGCCACTTAGATCTACTCCGCATTTTGTTCACATCTCTGTCCTCCCCTGTATAGTGTATTATTATTGTGAGTGCTCAGGAAGTCTCCAGCCATCTAGCTGCTGTATAATTTGAGTATAAGTGTTGTTACCATTTTTCTTGTACTGTATGGCCTAAGGCGTTGATTCGTGGGCCTGGTAAGGTTTTTGTGATTCATGTAGAGTCTTTAATGTCAGCCATTATTAATAATATTTTGTATTTGTAATAATATATCTTGCTTTAACTGAGCATTATCCGGTTTTCTCATTTATCAGGGCTGACTTAGATAAATTTGCTGTTGCTAAATTCATGTTAATAGAGGCTATTGCAGTTAACCGTATATGTAACCTGTTTTGCCATTACATTATCCTTATGAGTCCTGAATGTTTAGTTGTTAGTTTGAGCATTAAACTTTAACTTGTAATTTTACCTAACTCTTTTGTTTTGAACCTGGAACTTTGCGGGACAGTAGTGATTTTAGTATTCTCACTTCAGGTATTCATTATCTCTCTCTGTTCCGTAACATAAATTTGGCGACCTCTTATCAGGATATTCAGGATAATATCATAAGGATATTGCTTGATATTTTGTGACTGTGATTTATTCATGATGTCTACTATTACTACTCTTGATGAAGCCAAAGATTTTTTGTCAAATGTGCAAACAGTGTGTGATGTAGAAAACAAAACAAAGAATGAACTTAAGCTTGTTGCTCAACGATTGGGAATTGCTATTCGCTCTCATCATTCTAAGGATCAAATTGTTGACATGATTAATAAAAGCTTGTTTAATGTAACTCCTCCAGATGAGCAAACGCAGATTGAAATAGCTAAGTTACAGCTGGCCCTGCAGGAGGTTCGTGCTAAGGAGGCTGAGTTTCAGGCTCGTGCTAAGGAGGCTGAGGCTAAGGTGGCTGAGTCTCAGGCTCGTATTCAGGAGGCACGGGCTCAGGCACAAATTGAACTTGCTAGGATTCAGGCAGACCATGAGTATCGCATGAATCAAGGTGGAACTGGATCATCTAGCTCTGATGATTTTGATGGGGCTAAAAATGTTAAACTTGTCCCTCCTTTTAATGAATCTGATTTAACAAAGTATTTTCAGTTGTTTGAGAGGCTAGCTACAGGTTTTAATTGGCCCAAAAAGTATTGGCCAGTACTCCTTCAGAGTGTTCTCACCGGTAAAGCTCAAGTAACTTATGCATCTTTGCCTCAGGATCAATCTGATAATTATCATGTAGCTAAGAGCTTGATTCTTAAGGCCTATGAGCTTGTTCCTGAAGCCTATAGAGTAAAATTTAGGACAACTTATAAGCAAGATAAGCAATCCCATGTTGAGTATGCAAAAATCAAAGAAGATCTGTTAGAGCAGTGGTTAAATTCTAAGAATGTAAATTCTGATTTTGATAAATTTAAGCAGATGATTTTGTTGGAGGACTTCAAAAGGTGTAATAATAAAGATGTAAGCCTATATCTTGATGAGAAAAGAAGAGATAATTTGTCTGATGCTGCAGTTTTAGCTGATGAATATGTTCTCACTCACAAGAGATATCCTAAAGAAAAAAGGAAAGCTGAGAGTAAGTACGTTGCCTCTACTCAGAGTACAGGTAAGAATAAAGATGATGTTTCTCAGGAAGTAAATACCAGCTCCACCTCTAGATTTCAGAAAAGTAAATGTACTTATTGTACATGTACTTATTAATAAACAAAAATGATGGACAGAGTCAAAGAATAGCATATGAATCGATTAGAGAACTGAGTGGTAATGCAGATAAACGCAAGGAAATACCAGTTAGACAGGGAAGGAAATTTATTGACCAAAGATGGAGATATTAAAAATAGATGGAAAGAGCATTTTGAGACAGTTCTTAATAGACCAATACCACCAGAAGAGGATATACCGTCTGCTCAGGAAGATTTAAATATAGAAACAGGAGAGTTGAGGCTTGCAGAAGTGGAGAAAGCAGTAAAACAGTTAAAGAATAATAAGGCACCAGGGGAGGATGGTTTATTTCCGGAAATGTTTAAAGTGGAGGGGGATAGATTAATAATGATCTTGACCAAGCTATTCAATAACATATGGGCGACGGGGTTACTACCATCAGTTTGGAAGAATGGTGTAATTGTTAAAGTTCCGAAGAAGGGAGACCTGAGTGAATGTGGTAATTGGAGGGGAATTTCTTTGTCACCGATAGCTTTGAAAGTTTTCAGTAGAGTGTTGTTAAATAGGTTGGAGCCGGTGGTTGAGGGTATTCTGAGGGATGAACAGGCTGGTTTTAGAAAGGGACGTGGTTGCAATGATCATATCTTTATAGTTAGGCATTTGATGCAGCAAGTTAATGAAATGAGAGTACCGTTAAGTCTTTGTTTTGTTGATTTTGAAAAGGCTTTTGATAGTGTTTCGAGAGAGACTATGGGGAAGATCATGAGACATTATGGAATACCAGAGGAGTTTGTGAGGGTCATTATGAACATGCATGAGGACACATTTTGTAAAGTGATGGTTGATGGTTGTCTGAGTGATTCGTTTGAAGTCAAGTCCGGAGTAATTCAAGGTGGTGTTCTATCGCCTTTACTATTTATATTGGTCATTGATTACATTATGAAACGCGTTGGAACAGAAACCGGTGCAGGTATACTTTGGGGAGAGAACAGGAAACTTTTGGATTTAGATTATGCAGATGATATAGTTTTGACTTGTGATGGGCCAGAAGAGATGCAGAGAGTGTTGGACTGTTTGGTGAGTGAAGGTCGCAAGGTGGGTTTGGTTATTAATTGTGGAAAAACTGAAATAATCAATATGAATATGGAAAACGCGCAGGAATGTGTAATTGGAGGTATGGTTGTAAAGCAAGTTGATAGGTTTAAATATTTAGGTACTTATTTAGCCAAGGATGGTTCTTTGAACTTTGAATTCGAGGAAAGGTTAAAGAAGGCTAATCAGGCAATGGGAATGCTTAAAAATATTTGGAATAATAACAATTTTTCTGTGCATACAAAAATCAAACTTTATAAGGTAATGGTTAGGAGTATCTTAATTTATGGACACGAGTCTTGGTACAGCACAGTGACTATGGAAAATAAATTCTTGGTGTTTGAAAATAAAGCACTTAGAAGAATATTAGGAGTTAAGTGGTGGGAAAGGATACCAAATAGTAGAATTAGAGAAATAACGGGAGTGCAGCCGATCGATGAGTATGTTAGATTCTCACGATGGAAGTGGCTAGGACATGTGTATAGGAGACAGGGAATAGTACGAGGTACACCAGGGTGGGTGGCACTTGGTAGGGGAGGTAGAGGAAGGCCAAAAGAGACGTGAGTGAGGACAATGAGACAGGAAGCTGGAGATGAGTGTTGGGGAGATCTTGAGGAGTTAGCACAAGATAGGATGTGGTGGTGTGAGTTCATCGAGGCCCTATGCATCCCCGAGGGTGCCACAGGAAATGATTGATTGATTGACTTATTGTAGTAAGCTTGGTCATACTACGGAGAAATGTTTCAGGAGACAGCGTGATGTGAACAAAAAAGAGTCTTTAAATATTCAGTCAATTGGTCTAGTGTCCTCCCTTGAGAGTTCCCAGAATTCTTTAACCGAGTTAACTGAACCTGCTTTGAGGGGTAAATTAAATTCTCATGATGAAGCTCCTCTTTTGAGCAGTAACGTGGGTGACACTCTCAAGAGTTCATGTGCTAATTTCCTGTGTGATGGTTTTGTCAGTCCTCTGGGCAATAATGACAGGAAATCAGTTAAAATATATCGTGATACAGGTGCCTGCCAATCCCTTACGCTGACCAGTGTTCTAGGCTCTAATGTTAATTCCTCTGATGAAACTGTAATCTTACAAGGTGCAGGGAATAATTACTTCTCTGTCCCTCTGTGCAGAGTGAATTTAGAGTCTGGTTTTGTTAATGGTTCCGTTATGGTTGGGTTGGTTGAGACACTCCCAATGTCAGGTGTAACTTTCTTACTTGGAAATGATATTGGTGGAAGTCAAGTGTGTCCAGCTCCTCAGTTGTCTAGTGAACCAGTGACAACGACCCAGGATTGTGATATCCCTGAGGTGTTCTCTGCATGTGCTGTCACTAGGGCTAAGTCTAAAGTTACTGGTGACTTAGAGGATAATGATGATGATGATGTTATCCTAGCTGACACTTTTCTTGCTAATTTGGACCACTCACGAGATGAGGCAGTACCCCGTAGTGTTGATAATTTGTCTTGTCAAGAGTTGGTTGAGTTGCCGGTTGCTGACCCTGAGTTGAAAGGTCTAGCTAACTCTGCTTCCAGTGAGGAAGAGTCAGCTGGTGCTTCTACTTGTTAGGAGTACTATTTGTCAGGAGTACTTATGAGGAAGTGGAGACCCCCAACAGCATCAGCTGACTGTGAATGGGAGGTTGTACATCAAGTTGCCATCCCTCGTGTTTGTAGACAGGATATCATTAGAGTGGCTCATGACTCCAGTTTGGCAGGACACCTTGGAGTGAAGAAGACTGTGGTACGCATTTTGAAACACCTACTGGCCAGGTATCTTCAGAGATGTTTCCTGGTATTGTAAGTCTTGTCACACCTGTCAAGTTGTGGGGAAGTGTAATCAGACCGAAAAGGTTGCACCTCTAGTTCCCATTCCTCCTTTTGAGGCGCCTTTCACCCGTGTGTTGGTGGATATTGTGGGCCATCTTCCTAAGACTTCTTCAGGATTTTCTTATGTGTTGACCCTGATTGATATGGCTACTCGTTATCCTGAAGCCATTCCACTTAGAAATATCTCTGCAAAGAACGTGGTTAAGGAAATGCTAGGGTTCTTCACCAAGTTTGGTCTGCCCAAGGAGGTACAATCAGACCGGGGAAGTGATTTCATGTCAAATGTTTTCAAGCAGTCTCTGAAAGAGTTGGGCATCAGCCAGATCACGTCTTCAGCTTACCATCCCCAGACCCAAGGAGCGTTGGAGAGATATCATCAAACACTCAAATCGATGCTCAGGAAATACTGTTTGGAACATCAGAAAGACTGGGATAAAGGTCTTCCATTCGTTGTATTTGCCGCAAGAGAATCTCCAAATGAATCACTGGGCTTCTCACCCTTTGAACTACTGTTTGGCCATGAAGTAAGAGGACCCCTTAAGCTACTCAAGGAATGCTGGCTGTTGGAGGATGACGTATGTGAGTATGTGATGAAGTTCAAAGAACGGCTGTCCACTGCTTTACAGCTGGCGAGAGGGAATTTAGGAGCTGCTCAGGAGAAGATGAAGACTTGGTATGATAAGAAGTCCAGGTTACGCCACTTTCAGCCAGGAGATCAGGTTTTGATTCTGCTACCGGTGCATGGGCAACCTCTTCAAGCCAAGTTTAGTGGTCCTTATTTCGTGGAGAAGAAACTCAGTGATGTCAACTATGTTATCGCCCCACTAGATTGTAGAAAGAACAAACAACTTTGTCACATTAACATGCTAAAGTTATATCACAGGCGGGACGAAAATAACCCAGTCTGCACTGTAGCTGTTCCACCTGAGTCTGCAAGTGAAGTTCTCCCATGCAGTATGAGCCTGAGTGATAGTTTGGGGAAGAATCCTGATATCATGAATGATCTCCAGACTAAGCTTTCTCATCTAGCTCCCGAGGAAAGGCAGGAGTTTTCGGCATTACTGCAGGAGTACCCGCAAGTGTTCCGTGCCACTCCAGGAAGAACCACTGTGTTGATGCATGATGTCGATGTTGGAGATGCAAAGCCAATTAAACTGCCTCCTTACCGTGTGAACCCAGTGAAAGTTCCTCTCATCCAGAAGTAGCTTGACTACCTGTTGGACCACAAGATGATTGAGCCCTGTCAGAGTGAGTGGAGTTCTCCTGTCACTCTAGTCCCTAAGCCAGGTGGCTCACAGCGGCTTTGTGTCGACTACAGACGTGTTAATCAGATAACCAAAACAGACACTTACCCTCTCCCTCGCGTGGAAGATTGCATAGACAAGATTGGAAAGGCTAGGTACATAAGTAAGTTTGATTTGTTAAAGGGATACTGGCAAGTACCTATGACTGAACATGCTAGGGAGATCTCATGTTTTGTAACACTAGGAAAGACTTTTGCATGTTCTGTAATGCCATATGGTATGAAGAATGCACCAGCCACTTTTCAGAAGCTCATGAATGTTTTAACAGAGGGTTTGGCAGGGTGTGTTGTTTATATTGATGATGTATTAATCTTCAGTGACAACTGGAAAGATCACCTATGCCATGTCAGTAAATTTCTTGAGTGTTGGTTCAGGCTAATCTTGTAGCTAATTTATCAAAGTGTGAGTTTGGTCAAGCTAAAGTTCAGTACCTTAGGTACATAATTGGTGATGGACACGTTGCACCACCAGGAGCTAAGGTTCAGGTTATAAGTGATCTTCCCAGACCTAAAAGTAGGAAAGAGCTACAAAGATTTTTGGGAATGGTAGGTTATTACAGGAGATTTGTTCTTAACTTTTCAATTCTTGTATCACCACTTACAGACCTACTGATAAAGGGAGTTAAATTTGTCTGGACCAATAACTGTGAATCCTCTTTCAGTAAACTTAAAGCTATCCTATTAAGTCAGCCAGTGCTCGCTACTCCAAATTTTGCCAAACCTTTTAAGATGGCTGTTGACGCAAGTGATACAGGAGCTGGGGCTGTTTTGCTGCAAGAGGATGATCAGGGTATTGAACACCCTGTATCTTATTACAGTAAGAAGTTCACTCCACCTCAAAAGAACTACTCAACTATTGAGAAAGAGCTTTTGGCCTTGATTTTGGGTTTACAGCATTTTTCATTTTATTTGTGTTCTGGTTTTGACCCCATAGTCATTTATACCGATCATAACCCCCTGAAATTCCTTAGTAAGTTTAAAGATAAAAATCAGAGATTGACAAGATGGAGTCTACTTCTTCAGGAGTATTCATTAGACATACAACATGTCAAGGGGAAAGAAAATGTTATTGCAGATTGCTTATCTAGACTTTAGACAGATTGTTTTAGAGTAATAAGAAATTTCCTTTGTAAATTTCTTTTTCTTTGTGGGGAGGTGTTACATAGCCTATGATTTCATCATCCTTTGTATAATTCTAACGTACAGTATGCTGCATGTTTGATCACGATTCGCCTCGTGGCTTCCATAGTGACCAGGCTTGCGTGTTCTACCTCACTCCCCCCTTCTCCCCCTTATAGTAGAGTAAGTCGTTCTTTCTGTTGTTCAAAGCAGGATTGACAACTCTTTGTCCTCTATGGCTTCATTTGCGCGTCCTTCTTACAAGTTGTATCAAGCTCTGCCGGCCCCTATATAATGAGCTCAGTCTCTGCATTAATGGCCACTTAGATCTACTCCTCATTTTGTTCACATCTCCGTCCTCCCCTGTATAGTGTATTATTATTGTGAGTGCTCAGGAAGTCTCCAGCCATCTAGCTGCTGCATAATTTGAATATAAGTGTTGTTACCATTTTTCTTGTACTGTATGGCCTAAGGCGTTGATTCGTGGGCCTGGTAAGGTTTTTGTGATTCATGTAGAGCTTTTAATGTCAGCCATTATTAATAAAATTTTGTATCTGTAATAATATATCTTGCTTTAACTGAGCATTATCCGGTTTTCTCATTTATCAGGGCTGACTTAGATAAATTTGCTCTTGCTAAATTCATGTTAATAGAGGCTATTGCAGTTAACCGTATATGTAACCTGTTTTGCCATTACATTATCCTTATGAGTCCTGAATGTTTAGTTGTTAGTTTGAGCATTAAACTTTAACTTGTAATTTTACCTAACTCTTTTGTTTTGAACCTGGAACTTTGCGGGACAGTAGTGATTTTAGTATTCTCACTTGAAGTGTTCATTATCTCTCTCTGTTCCGTAACACTATCTATCTGACGAAACCGTGGATAGAGGCGCACGCTCTCCTTTCTTTAGGTGACTGCACTGAATGACGACAACTTCCATGATCTTTTGTTATGAGGTAGGAATGAGTCTTCTTGGTTACTAGTCAAAGCGACCTTCCGTGCTGACTACGCATGTCTGGGGTTGAGTTGTGTGGGGTTGAACTAAATAGATGTATAGGTAGACTGAGACAGATAGGTAGATAGATAGATAGATAGATAAAAGGAGAACTCTCTAACCAGGCGATGGGGTTGGCTCACGAACATTTTTTTAAATTTTTCTGTACATTACTTTTTTATTCCCATTTTCTTTATTTCTCTATTTCTTGTCTTTATCAAAGTATTTTATTTTCCTTAAGACAGTGCTTTGGTTAGTGAAGGGATTAAATAAAATTTTGAATCTTAATCTTACTTCGAAAATTCGGGACTTAGCCACTTCAAGGAGTAGCCTGGTGGTCTAGTGGTCAGGACGCCCAAGTGGAAGTGTCGGCCTTGCGTAGGTTCGATTCCCAGAGAGGTGGCTGGAGTTTTTATTTTTTCATATATTTTTTTTATCCTGTAATGTCATTAAGGGAAGACGTCCGGTCATATTATCCTTAGACTTACTGGATTACCCCTGCCTAGCCTCGGGGTCCTACACCCAAAGGGGTATTACTGTTGTTACTACTGCTACTACTACTACTACTACTACTACTACTACTCTTGCTACTACTACTACTATCCCTGCTACTACTACTACTATCCCTGCTACTACTACTGCTACTGTACTACTACTACCACTACTACTACCATTACTACTACTACTACTACTACTACTGCTACTACTACTACTACTACGACTACTACTACTACGACTACTAATACTACTGCTACTACTACTACTACTCCTGCTACTACTACTACTACTACTACTGCTACTACTACTACTCCTCCTGCTGCTACTATTACTCTTGCTACTACAACTACTGCTACTAGCACTACTACTGCTACAAGTACTACTACTACTACTACTACTATTACTACTACTATTACTACTACTCCTGCTTCTGCTGTTGCTGCTTCAACTACTAGTGCTAATAGTAGTACTGTAGTAGTAGCAGTAGTAGTAGTGGTAGTAGTAGCGGTAGTAGAGAGATTATGTAGTAGCCGTAATAGTAGTAAAGGGGATAATATAGTTGTAGTTGTCTTGTTACCCCTATCTGTCTGAGAGAGTAGACCCATCAACCGCAGGCACACAACCGCTCCTGCTAAGCACAATCATCTTGGCATAGCAAATCAGGATAAGAGATATCATGGAATAAAAAACAAATAATAAAAGGCTTGCATAAAAGAGAGAGAGGGAGAAAAAAAAAAAACTATCTAGTGCAAAATAAAGGTTACATCAAGAAATAAACGTTAGTCTTCAGTACTTTGTCTACTTCCTTGTTCAGTCCAAAGCAACTTCCTGTCCTCATGAACTTTACGTACTTTTTTTTTTTTATGTTATTTTGGTCCCAGGCTCATCAGGACGTGAACTCTGTTGGCTGCAGGCTGATTTTTTTTTTAAGTGTCCGACTCTGGGCATAGGCTTCACAGCCTGCTATCAAGGCCCAGTAGTCCTCCTACATACCATACATCTCTACATGTCACCACTTCGGCGCTAACACCAACCGTCCATACTGAATACATGCTAGAGCTGTCTCATACAGGACTGGTGTATTGGTATTAGCGGAGGTATTTTTATGACATGTCGGAGAGTCTTCTGGTAGATCAGTAAAGTCTGATTTCATGAAATTCATATCCTTAAACTGTTCCCTGCCCCAGCGGGGATTTGAACCTGGGTCCGGTGGGACTGCAGGCCACCTCTCTCCCGATTGAGCCACTGCCTCCCCCTCTTGTGGTCCACCATCATCTTTTCGGGGGATAGGGAGTTGAGGGATTTTGATGTTACTGGGCAGTGGAGATGTCTGTTATATCGGTGCCACCACGTGAAGAGGTCCCTCTCCAACGCCATTCCTGTTGTATGGAAGTAAATATGCAGTTAAATAATACCGATAACAATGATGATGATGATAATAATAATAATAATAATAGTAGTAATAATAATAATAATAATAATAATAATAATTATTATTATTACCATCATTATTATTATTAATTTAATAATAAATCCAAACAGTCGCTGAAACATTCTAAGGATAAAAATACACTATCTTTAATGACATTGTAAGATTTTACTGACAAACTAAAAAAAAATAATAATAATAATAAAAACTTTGTAAGATACACATAAATCTTCCCTTGACCAGGTAACCAAGGGGAGGTGGAAGAAAGGAAGAATAATATTTATTTAATATATTACATAAATTTTTACATACATCTTTCTTTTATAGCTATTCCAAACTTGTATTATTTATATAAAATCTATTTATTTCTCACTTATGACACGGTATGAAAAAGAGGATCATTTAAACGGTGGGGGTGTTATCAAAACTGTACATATAGGGCGTTTACCTGAACTTGGCCAAATATTTCAACATTTTGCAACTTATTCCCTGTAGCTCAATGGCAGAAGACAGTACCACGGCGGCTCCTACATGCTTTACGGAGTTCTTTTTCATGACTAGTATCGTATTTCTAGCCTCATGTTACAGCTTAGCGTTTCACAGATGGGGAGAGATGGCAATGCTAGGCCAAGTAAAAGTGAACAGAGCATAGTGAGAGGGGGGGTGGCGAGGTGGGCTGCTTCTCGTATATCACAACACCAGTATCACCAAATCCTAACACCATCGACCTTTCATAGTTTTCACCATCCTTTCATAGTTTTTCAATCTATCGTCACGATTTTCAGTATCCTCTCACAGTTTTCACCATTCTTTTAGTTTTTCATTATCCTGTCACAGTTTTTCATCATCGGGTCACAGTTTTTAACCTTTTCACAGTTTTCACCATAATTTTCGGTATCCTTTCACAGTTTTCACCATTCTTCCACAGTTTTCTATCATCCTGTCACAGTTATTCATCATCGGCTCACCTTTTTTCACCTTTTCATAGTTTTCACCAACCTTTTCATAGTTTTCACCTTAATTTTCAGGTTTCACTATCCTTTTCTCGGCTTTCAATATCCTTCCACAGTTTTCACCATCCCTTCACAGTTTTCATAATCACTAATTCGTGTGTCATGGCTAAAACAACATCTGTGATTCACCCTTCTAACACCAATTCTCTCCATCAATTTCTATTCTTATTACTACTGGGCAGTATCTTTAATCTTCTAGTAAGCATCTCTGCCACTGAAGAGGATTATAAGAAAATGATCACTGACTACTTAAGAATCACAATTTTTTTCATACCTCCTCACTACTACAGCAAGATTTCATTCAACTTAGGAGTAATTTCAAGTTGTGAAAGAGTTAGGGAAAATATTCTTTAACCTTTTCAAAACTATGTCTCTTATTTACGTCTTGTCCAGACGATATATATTAATTTTAGGAGGGATAAGTGGTAGTAAGATTGTTAAAAATTTCAGGACCGACTTGCCTAGCCTCGGGCTTCTACGCTCCTCATGGGGCTACACATGATTAAATGATGATAATGATGATGATGATGGTGAAAATTGTTAAAATCTACTTTACCTCAGGAAGAAAGAAATGCAATGGCCGAGGGAATTTCGTGATTAAATAAAAGCATGATGGAATATTAAACAGGCAACTCTCATTATAAAATGGAAATGTTTTCCAAAATATAAAAACTTTGCATTTAAATTAACCCTCTCTGTCGGTGAAAAGAGGCAAATTAATTCTACTGGGTAGGCCTACATTAAACCTTTATTAAGTAATTTTTTATCGCTTACTATGGACTTCAATCTTTAGGCCCGACAGTTTTACATATTATTCCTGCTCCCTCTACATTTTTAAAATTCAACTTTCTATAAAAACTATTTGTAATGACAGGATTAAAAATTGCTTCAACTAACCCCTTCACAACCAGAACTCTCCCCTAGATCTGAAGAAAATCGTCTGGAAATTGCAAGAACATAACTGTAAAACTCTCATGAGATTGAAAACATTTATATCAAAATAATAATAAAATTGTCCATAAACAGGACACTGCATTTAGGCATGGGGAGGAAATTCGATAACATGTATCCTATTTCACACTGCTATGGATATTAAAATGGATGAACGACAATAATGACAGGTAAAGTGGTGCTTGTCAGTCCATTTTCACTCTAATTTATTGCGTTTAATTTCGCTACTTTCAAAAAACACTAATCTTTTCACCTCTCCCTACTGCCAGATACTGAGTTTGTTTTTACTTATTTACTGTTCGCAGACAAAATTATCAGTCCGTTTTATTTTCACAGTAATTTTAGTTATTGGATTAATTAAGTTAAATTCCATATTCATTCCATATATAGCAATCGTTTCATCCCATCCTATTGCCAGATACTGAATGCATTTATTTTATTTATTTGTTACACATGCACAATATTAATAATCCAGGTTCTGAACATGCCACTCTTTCCATCAGTTATTCTGAGCTGAAATTGCTAACCTTACCACCTTCAACATTTCCATATGCTTATTTTATTTATATATTTTTGTTACTGTATCTTCAAACAAAACACAATTCCAACATACAGACATAAATAATCATCGATTTTCATAACATCAACCTTTCAACTCATTATTCTAAACTGAACTTGCCAGCCTTTTCACCCTCACTACTTCCATATACCCAAAGCGTCTGTACTTTTGTTTTCTTACTAATGCATTCTTAAAGTAACCGCAATTTCAACAGGTAGACATAAAAACTTTTCCCAAAATTTCAAGTTTTTGATGACATACTGAATTTATGTTTATTTACTATTATTGTATACCGGTACTCAAAATAAACACGACCCATGCACGTGAACATAAAAAATGAAAACCGACTTTCCAAACACTTTAACCATTCTTTTTTTTTTCTTTTTTGCCTGTTGAATTTATGTTCAATATTGTGTATTATTGTATATTCAAAGTTAACGCAATCTAAATATCATCGTCATCATCTAATCCTACGTTGCCCCATGAGGAGTATAGGAGCCCGGGCCTAGGCAAGTTGGTCCTGATATTTAACCCGCCACGTCCCGTCGACATATGGGTACGTTGCAACGATTTGCATTTGCCAGTCCCGGCGATGTACCAGTACGTCGTGCAATTGCAAGGTTTATAATTTGCACAATTTTCAATTTTCGCACGTGATTTTTCGTATGTATTCACGGGACACCTTCCTCTATTCCTCTACAAAATGCCAAGCAGGGACAATGCCTTACACCGCATAACCTCCCCCCTCCCCCCCTCACGCCATTGTCTTGGCAAAGGACATGTTACCAGTGACCTGGCTAGTAAAGATATTCAGGGCCAGAGTGATTCCCCAATCGATGACAATGTGGAGGACAATGTTTACATAGCATTAGAAGAAGAAACAGCCAGAAATAATGATCAGGTAATGTGGCAAAAAAAGGTCAGGTATGGTGATTAGTTAGTGAGTGAAACAATGCTTATAATGCCTTTATTACTGCTTGAAAACCAATATACTCTCATACTACATATACATTTCTACCAAGTAAATAAATAAATACCGTTTATGAGTGGATAAAATAGTTACCCTCCCATAGAACTCGTTTTCTTTGGCGTCAGCCTGTTAGAAAACCCAGTCAGGTAAGGAGGAACTCCTACCTGGATTGGGTATTTTAAACCTCAGGTGAGCGATTTCTCTATGAATTTTCGATGTTTCTCACCAAAAGCGAAGGTTTTAACCAATTTTTTTTTTCTCGACAATACCTCGGGACTGGGGGATGTCGGAGGTGCGGAAAACCTCGGGACGTGACGAGTTAAGATGAAAGTGACCAGCCTCACTCATCCCTGAGTGGCATTACATGAGCAATAAACCTCAACCCCCCCTTGGATATAAACCTGCATCAGCTCAATCCGACTGGAGCTCTTTCATTACCCACTCAGCCACCAGGCGCCATAATTTGTTTATATGGTTACCACCCAGCGTTGTAAATGGTTTCCTGGTGTACAGGAAACCATTTGGCTTGTCACTCAGTGTTGAGTCACCCATAGGCAGAAGGAAGAGGAAAGAATGAAGGAAAAAAAAAAGAAGAGGGAGTGTAGAATCACACGTTGGCATAAGGATGAGGAAAGAATGAAGGAGAGAAAGACAGAAAAGGACGGTAGGAAAGAAGGAAGGAAGAGAGGAAAGGGGCAGGCACCCGAGAGCAGCACTACATCAAGTGCGTGGATGGTGATCGCCCGCACATACAGTCTAAACACGTCGAAAAAAAAAATAATAAGCCACTCTCCGAATATTCCATTAAAAAAATCATCTGCTTTCGAAATATTTCACAAAAAATTATATACTTGTCGGAAATGCCATAAGAAAGTTATCTGCTTTTCGAACATTCAAGAAAAATTATTTACTCGTCGAACATTCCATAAAAATTATCTACTCTTCGAACATTGCATAAAAATTATATATCTACTCTTCGAACATTCCATAAAAAATAACCCACTTCTGACATTTAAAAAAATCCAGTTCCGAACATTTCACATATAAATCAACTTTCGAACATAAAAGAAAAAAAATTCATCTACTTCTTAAACATCAAAAAATAAATCCAATTTCTGAACACGTCACAAAAATTATCTGCTTGAACATACCCCACGATATATACACTTTCCACAAAAAAAAAAAAAAGTTTATGGACATTTCACACAAATCATCTACTTTTCGAACACATCACGGGAAAAAAAAAAAAAAAATCTACTATTCGAACATTTCACAAAAAAATCATTTTTTTTTTTTCTACATTCCAGCCCTTCTGCCCTTTCCTAAGCGCTGCCGTGCTTCCAGCCCACCTCGTCCCCTGTATTAATATATATGGCAAATAAAATGAGCAGACTGATTTTATTGCACATGTTGGAGCACTGCGTAACTGCTGCTGTGGGCGCTGGTGTGGTGGTATTAATGCAGGAGTACGCCTATTAATATTGGGAACATAAAAATACCACTACTACTACTATTATTATTATTATTATTATTATTATTATTATTATTATCTTACATATTTGGTGCTGTTTGCTGAATTGGCAAATCAGCATTATCGAGTTGCAGTGGATAAGGTATAATTAACAATAATGGTAATGATAATGATAGTAATAATAATAATAATAATAATAATAATAATAATAATAATACGCCTATCGATCACCCGAGTGTTATTGAGAAGGAGAATCATTTCATTCTTAATTTTGCCCTTGAAGAAGACCGATATTGATAGATTTTTATTCAAGTTCCAAATTTTTGAAGGCAAAGTAATAGGACGAGGGGGAAACAATGACTGAAAATTTTGATAATTTTTCTATAAACTACTATGGACATTGACCAAAAAAGTAGGTATAATACAAGACTTTAGATTTTTAGCTTTGGGAATTTTGATAAGCAGTCTTTTCCGGTATACTACTTCGGATATTAATTTCTGTATGTAACTGCTTCCTTAAAAGTAAAAAAAATAAATATATAAAAAAAGCGACCACTAACGAGGTCTTAACGAGGACCCAGTGTAAAAGGTGCTTAATAATAATAATAATAATAATAATAATAATAATAAATTTTTCCTACTGACATCATCTCTTCTTAATGCCATCATCTCTTCATATTAAAATCATCTCTTCCTATTAACTGTCTTCCTGTTAATATCATCTCTTCCTGTTAACACCGTCTCTTCCTCTTACCATCATCTCTTCCTATTAACATCGTCGTTTCCTATCTCACCTCTCTTTCTTTCTTTCTCTCTCTCTCTCTCTCTCTCTCTCTCTCTCTCTCTCTCTCTCTCTCTCTCTCTCTCTCTCACACACACACACACACACACAGACAGACACACACACACACACACAGCTTCCCCCCTGGCGTGACCAGATGAGGACCAACCCATACCCCAATAATTCTCAACCTTACCTACCCTATTACTATTACTACTATTATTACTGTTACTGCTATATTTACAACTATCTTTACTACTATTACTAGTTACTACTATTTTTACTACTGTTTTTACTGTTACTACTATTTTTACTATCTTTACTACTATTATTACTGTTATTATTTCTATTACTACCTTCACTACTATTTTTACTACTATTATTACTATTACCCCCACTGGACAACTAGCAGATTCCTAGTGGCCCCTTCAATATCATTCCCCTCCCGAGATCCCCACAAACAGTAATGAACAATAAAGCAGTTTGGTTTAGAAATGTTGCCAAAAGATATTAATTTTAATACAAGAATATACTGCATATTCTCTTCAGTCATAAGCCAAAAAGTAACATTTATATTCATTTCAAAATCTACATATTTTTCTGAAACTTTTACAAATTTACAACCCGCTGTATCCCTCTCCCCCCAAAAAAAAATTCTTGCCATGACCCCCCACAAAAAAAAAAAAAAAAAGAGAGAAAAGCCCCCACACCACCCAAAAAATCGTGCATCCCTCAAAAATATCTTGCATTCCTCTCCCCCCCCCAAAAAAAAAAAATCTTACCTTGGCCCCCTTGGAGGTAAAGCCCCCCAGGCTGAGTCACTAACCACTCAGCCACCGTGACGTCTTTCACATCGTATTCTCAGACCGCCAAGTTATTATTATTATTATTATTATTATTATTACTATAGCTGTACTAGTTGTGTATAGCCTTCATTGACATCCCATTCACTGAAAGGGATAAAATATATGTCCATCATTAACCCCATTTACTGAAATATCTTTTTATTGATTTTTAAAGCCTTCATTAATCGTCATCAGTTGAATTATAGAGGATATTTATAGTCTTCACTAATTCCATAATTTGCAATGTGTGGGTGATGTACAGCCTTCCAGATCCCCATTTACTTAATTACTTATTTAGTTATTCATTTCTTTTTCATCTCTTCATCTAACTATAGCGGTTATTTACAGCCTTCATTAACCCTATCATCGGAATTATTGAGGTTAATCATAGTCTTAATTAACCTCGGTATAACTTCACCTCCTTCACTAAAAATAAAAATAAATATAAAGTATCAATAAGACAGCAAGAATTTAAAAAAAAAAAAAGCCGTTCTCGAGCTGAAATGGTTACCTCAAGCCGGGTCCCGCTGTGAGGTTACCTGTGTCGGATAGGAAAAATGAATTTCACTCTTTCTCTCAGACGATTTTCCTCAGCTTGACCTGTAATGAACCAGAGGTTGATGGGTGAGGTGGTAAGTTAGGAGCAATGTCTTTCACAGCTATGTCTTTTCACTTTAACTTGGCCCAGATTTTCTTTTGTAGATTTTTTCACATACAGCAGATCACTCGTTGATGTACACAATAATACGGCTCTACATCCCTCCCCATAGCACTTCTTCATGACTAGCATTCTATTTTAGTGCTGGAGTTACAACTCAACATTCAAGACAGGGAGTTTGCAAATGTAGACCAAGTTAGGGTAAAAACAGTGTTAGTAATGGCAGCCCCTCCCAACATTACTAGAGGTCCCATCCCAAGCTGAATAAAATCGTCTGTTGTCAGCAAGAATTAAGGACGTCGTGGTACTGAAAGGGTTAAGTGGACGGCTTCCCACATGGGGCGTGATGTGCCAAAATGGTGAGGAGGGCAAAGAGAGAGGGAGAGAGAGAGAGAGAGAGAGAGAGAGAGAGAGAGGGCGGGGGGGGCTTACTCACAAAATGTAGTTTCGAAGCACCCAGTTTTTGAGCGATTTCTCTATGAATTTTCGATGTTTCTCACCAAAAGCGAAGGTTTTAACCAATTTGTTTTTTCTCGACAATACCTCGGGACTGGGGGATGTCGGAGGTGCGGAAAACCTCGGGACGTGACGAGTTAAGATGAAAGTGACCAGCCTCGCTCATCCCTGAGTGGCATTACATGAGCAATAAACCTCAACCTCCCCTTGGATGTAAACCTGCATCAGCTCAATCCGACTGGAGCTCTTTCATTACCCACTCAGCCACCAGGCGCCATAATTTGTTTATATGGTTACCACCCAGTGTTGTAAATGGTTACATGGTGTACAGGAAACCATTTGGCTTGTCACTCAGTGTTGAGTCACCCATAGGCAGAAGGAAGAGGAAAGAATGAAGGAAAAAAAAAAAAAGACAAGAGGAAATGTAGAATCACACGTTGGCATAAGGATGATGAAAGAATGAAGGAAAGAAAGACAGAGAAGGACGGTAGGAAAGAAGGAAGGAAGAGAGGAAAGGGGCAGGCACCCGAGAGCAGCACTACATCGAGTGCGTGGATGGTGATCGCCCGCACATACAATCTAAAAACGTGGAAAAAAAATAATAAGCCACTCTCCGAATATTCCATTTAAAAAATCATCTGCTTTCGAAATATTTCACAAAAAATTATATACTTGTCGGAAATGCCATAAGAAAGTTATCTGCTTTTCGAACATTCAAGAAAAATTATTTACTCGTCGAACATTCCATAAAAATTATCTACTCTTCGAACATTGCATAAAAATTATATATCTACTCTTCATTCCATAAAAAATAACCCACCTCCGACATTTAAAAAAAATCCAGTTTCCGAACATTTCACATATAAATCAACTTTCGAACATAAAAGAAAAAAAAAATCATCTACTTCTCAAACATCAAAAAACAAATCCAATTTCTGAACACGTCACAAAAATTATCTGCTTGAACATCCCCCACGATATATACACTTTCCACAAAAAAAAAAAAAAAAAAAGTTTATGGACATTTCACACAAATCATCTACTTTTCGAACACATCACGGAAAAAAAAAATCTACTATTCGAACATTTCACAAAAAAATCATTTTTTTTTTTTTTCTACATTCCAGCCCTTCTGCCCTTTCCTAAGCGCTGCCGTGCTTCCAGCCCACCTCGTCCCCTGTATTAATATATATGGCAAATAAAATGAGCAGACTGATTTTATGGCACATGTTGGAGCACTGCGTAACTGCTGCTGTGGGCGCTGGTGTGGTGGTATTAATGCAGGAGTACGCCTATTAATATTGGGAACATAAAAATACCACTACTACCACTATTATTATTATTATTATTATTATTATTATTATTATTATCTTACATATTTGGTACTGTTTGCTGAATTGGCAAATCAGCATTATCGAGTTGCAGTGGATAAGGTATAATTAACAATAATGGTAATAATAATGATAGTAATAATAATAATAATAATAATAATAATAATAATAATAATAATACGCCTATCGATCACCCGAGTGTTATTGAGAAGGAGAATCATTTCATTCTTAATTTTACCCTTGAAGAAGACCGATATTGATAGATTTTTATTCAAGTTCCAAATTTTTGAAGGCAAAGTAATAGGACGAGGGGGAAACAATGACTGAAAATTTTGATAATTTTTCTATAAACTACTATAGATATTGACCAAAAAAGTAGGTATAATACAAGACTTTAGATTTTTAGCTTTGGGAATTTTGATAAGCAGTCTTTTCCGGTATACTACTTTGGATATTAATTTCTATATGTAACTGCTTCCTTAAAAGTAAAAAAAATAAATATATAAAAAAAGCGACCACTAACGAGGTCTTAACGAGGACCCAGTGTAAAAGGTGCTTAATAATAATAATAATAATAATAATAATAATAAATTTTTCCTACTGACATCATCTCTTCTTAATACCATCATCTCTTCATATTAAAATCATCTCTTCCTATTAACTGTCTTCCTGTTAATATCATCTCTTCCTGTTAACACCGTCTCTTCCTCTTATCATCATCTCTTCCTATTAACATCGTCGTTTCCTATCTCACCTCTCTTTCTTTCTCTCTCTCTCTCTCTCTCTCTCTCTCTCTCTCTCTCTCTCTCTCTCTCTCTCTCTCTCTCACACACACACACAGACAGACACACACACACACACACACACAGCTTCCCCCCTGGCGTGACCAGATGAGGACCAACCCATACCCCAATAATTCTCAACCTTACCTACCCTATTACTATTACTACTATTATTACTGTTACTGCTATATTTACAACTATCTTTACTACTATTACTAGTTACTACTATTTTTACTACTGTTTTTACTGTTACTACTATTTTTACTATCTTTACTACTATTATTACTGTTATTATTTCTATTACTACCTTCACTACTATTTTTACTACTATTATTACTATTACCCCCACTGGACAACTAGCAGATTCCTAGTGGCCCCTTCAATATCATTCCCCTCCCGAGATCCCCACAAACAGTAATGAACAATAAAGCAGTTTGGTTTAGAAATGTTGCCAAAAGATATTAATTTTAATACAAGAATATACTGCATATTCTCTTCAGTCATAAGCCAAAAAGTAACATTTATATTCATTTCAAAATCTACATATTATTCTGAAACTTTTACAAATTTACAACCCGCTGTATCCCTCTCCCCCCAAAAAAAAAAATCTTGCCATGACCCCCCATAAAAAAAAAAAAAAAAAAAAGCCCACACACCACCCAAAAAATCGTGCATCCCTCAAAAATATCTTGCATTCCTCTCCCCCCACCAAAAAAAAAAAAAAATCTTACCTTGGCCCCCTTGGAGGTAAAGCCCCCCAGGCTGAGTCACTAACCACTCAGCCACCGTGACGTCTTTCACATCGTATTCTCATACCGCCAAGTTATTATTTTTATTATTATTATTATAGCTGTACTAGTTGTGTATAGCCTTCATTGACATCCCATTCACTGAAAGGGATAAAATATATGTCCATCATTAACCCCATTTACTGAAATATCTTTTTATTAATTTTTAAAGCCTTTATTAATCGTCATCAGTTGAATTATAGAGGATATTTATAGTCTTCACTAATTCCATAATATGTGGGTGATGTACAGCCTTCAAGATCCCCATTTACTTACGTACTTATTTAGTTATTCGTTTCTTTTTCATCTCTTCATCTAACTATAGCGGTTATTTACAGCCTTCATTAACCCTATCATCGGAATTATTGAGGTTAATCATAGTCTTAATTAACCTCGGTATAACTTCACCTTCACTAAAAATAAAAATAAATGTAAAGTATCAATAAGACAGCAAGAATTAAAAAAAAAAAAAAGCCGTTCTCGAGCTGAAATGGTTACCTCAAGCCGGGTCCCGCTGTGAGGTTACCTGTGTCGGAAAGTAAAATTCATTCTATCAGTACCAGGACATATGAATTTCACTCTTTCTCTCAGACGATTTTCCTCAGCTTGACCTGTAATGAACCAGGGGTTGATGGGTGAGGTGGTAAGTTAGGAGCAATGTCTTTCACAGCTATGTCTTTTCACTTTAACTTGGCCCAGATTTTCTTTTGTAGATTTTTTCACATACAGCAGATCACTCGTTGATGTACACAGTAATACGGCTCTACATCCCTCCCCATAGCACTTCATGACTAGCATTCTGTTTTAGTGCTGGAGTTACAACTCAACATTCAAGACAGGGAGTTTGCAAATGTAGACCAAGTTAGGGTAAAAACAGTGTTAGTAATGGCAACCCCTCCCAACATTACTAGAGGTCCCATCCCAAGCTGAATAAAATCGTCTGTTGTCAGCAAGAATTAAGGACGTCGTGGTACTGAAAGGGTTAAGTGGACGGCTTCCCACATGGGGCGTGATGTGCCAAAATGGTGAGGTGGGCAAAGAGAGAGAGAGAGAGAGAGAGAGAGAGAGAGAGGGGTGGGTGTCTTACTCACAAAATGTAGTTTCGAAGCACCCAGTTTTTGAAAGATTACCGGCTTTGTTTTGAAGTTATGTTGTTTTAATGACTTACCTGATGCAATTTTGAAGTACAGATATGTTTTGAAACATTACTGGGTGTGTTGTTTTAGATGTATATTGTGTTGATGGTTTATCTGATGCAGTTTTGAAGCAAAGTGATGTTCTGAAACAGTACTGGGTGTGTTGTTTTAAAGTTACATTGTTTTGAGTGACTTACCTGATGCAATTTTGAGGCAGTGCGATGTTCTGAAGCATTACAAAGCATTACTGGGTGTGTTGTTTTAGTTACATTGTTTTGAATGCCTTACCTGATGCAGGTTTGAAACATAGTCATCTGAAGCATTACTAGGTGTGTTGTTTTGAAGTTACGATGTTCTGAAGCATCATGTTTTGGAGTGTTTTGAAGCATTATGTTGTTTCAAAGTCAGGTGTTGTTGTGATGCTTGGAGTTGATTCAAAGCATGCTGTTGTTTTGAAGCATGGTGTTTTGAAGCTGTATGATGATCTGAAGCATTATGTTGATTTCAAGTGCTTTTTCGATTCATAATGTTTCAAAGGACGGCATTTTGTTCTAATTAAGTTGTTCCGGACATAGGTGCATCAGGTGAGCATGCCAAATTACCTAGTTCACTGGATTAATTTGCTGATGATGAAGTAGTGGTTCAGTTTGCTTATGTGGAGTATCATATTTCAAGACGTCTTTTGTTAATACTTTACTCTTCTATCTATACTTCCTTTTCTGATTTAACACAGTGGTTCATAATCCATCCTGTAAAGCAGCCTCAAGAGATAAAAAAAACCACAAAACACTCTTTACAAGAGTTGTCAGAAATCTTTCTGAGGGTATTCTTCTTTAAGGCCACCAAATGTTAAAATTAAATAATACGAATCTCTTTGAATGAGTGGGGTATAACTGACACCCTAACTCACCTATTATTATCTCCTCGATCCTAGCTAGCTCCCCTCGATTTGGCCAAATCTTAAAGGATACTTAGCTAGGTAAGTCAGAATGACAGATAATGACGGGCTTGTGGTCTTGGTTGGGTTGCATGGGTCGAATCCAAGCGTCCAGGTGCTGGCTATATACAGTGAGCTCAAGCTAGCTTGCTTGAACGAAACTGACTAAAAATGGCGTATCTCCTTCTTCATTGAATTCAGAGATGCCAAATATTATTACAATTACTTTACTACAATGAATTACTTCATGAAATTTACAAGGAAGGTGTACTTTAAGTTAATCTTAGGTTAAAAGTAAAACTAAAGGCAAATATTAAAGGACACAAGTCAAGAGTGAGAGCAGTGGAAATGAGTTATTTAAGAGAAGCCTGTGGAGTCACATGGAGAAACAGGCTGACGAATGAGGATATAAAGGAGCGTTGTGGTGTGGATGTGGATGTGATAGGAAGCGTTAGGAGGAACACAGTGAGGTGGTTTGGCCATATGGAGAGGATGGAGGGTGAAAGACTGACGAGGAGAGTGTATGTGAGTGAGGTGGAGGGGGGAAGAGGGAGAGGGAGGCCGAGGATGAGATGGAGGGATGGGGTGGAGAGGTATATGAGAGAGGGGGGTGTGAGTTGGGAGCAGGGCAGTGAAAGGGCGGGGGACAGGGCGACTTGGAGGCGATTTGTTTGTGGCCACCCCAAACGGGATTGAGGCGTCTGGCAATAGACAGATAGATAGATCTAAAGACCTTCCGTTTTCCACGTCATCATACCACCATGCGCAGTCATGGTACACGGAATATTCCTATCGTTATAGGTATCTATACACGTATTTACATTATAGTTGTCCATAAAGTTAAATGCAGTAGCATTTAATTTATTAATAATAAAGACTATTAACAGGAAAACTAGGGCAAATTCCTGGGTTATTAAACCTCTTTGAATCAGCACTAATACGTTTTCTGGTAAATTCCTCTCATTTCAACACGACAACTATATCAAAAGGTGTACATATAATGCTACACACAGGATATCTCTCTCTGGGGGAAATAGTTTCAACAATAGCCATCATCATCATCATCATCCTAACCCACTAATGAATGAGAAACAATAATCATCATCATCATCATCATCATCATCATTATCATCATCTTCATTCTAACCCACTAGTAACTGGGAAAACATAAAATGATATATCTAATTCACTCTTGTAGCTGTATAAGGACATGAACCTGGGCATATAAGAACCCATTATGGCACTCAAACTCATCTGGCAAAGGACTGGCTTACATGATCAGCTCTGAAGTGTGGTATTGCTTTGAAGTGTGGTGTTGCTTTGAGGTGTGGTGTTGCTTTGAGGTGTGGTGTTGCTTTGAGGTGTGACGTTGCTTGGATGTGTGGTGTTGCTTTGAAGTGTGGTGTTTCCTTGAAGTGTGGTGCTACTTTGAAGTGTGGTGTTGCTTTGAAGTGTGGTGTTGCTTTGAAGTGTGGTATTGCTTTAAGGTGTGATGTTGCTTGGATGTGTGGTGTTGCTTTGAAGTGTGGTGCTTCGGAAAATGTTAGCTCAAACTATTGTATTTCAAACCACAATGCTGTTTCGAAGCTTGTTTCAAAATGATGCTGTCTTGAAGAATGGTACAGTACTTTTTTGAGGTATGGTGCTGAAGTGACTGCATTAATAATGTTGTTGAAATACTTATCCATCTAAGTACTCCAAGCAAAGAGGAATGGTTGTTTGGTTTCCCCTTTGACACAATTAGATATCAAAGTGGTGTGTCAAAGTGTTTCAAAGTGGTGTTGTTCTCAAGAATGGTCGTTTTTGAATTATAGTGCTGAAGTGACTGTTGTAGATGGTCTTGTCAAATTACTCAACTCTCTAAATATCCCACTAAATCAGAATGGTTGTTTACCTTGACCTTTGACCCAATTTTCACCAATCATCTGTGACCACAATTCAACACTTAACTTCAATGCTGATCACAAAAGCCATCGTAAAAAGGTGAATACACTTCAGATGTGCCGGAAATAATGATAAAAATAAACTCAATACACTCCAAGTCAAGCAACCGTACCTAATAATTTCTGGAGGGCAGCCCCAAATTTTTTTTTTTTTTTCTAAGGCAGTTATTCTGTCGACCTTCCGAATATTTTTACCGTGGATTCACAAACAGACTTACGATAAATTACCTGCCATAACTAAGATTCGTTTTGCAGGAACAACAAGGGAAATGAATGATTGAATCTTTCAAAGTCCACATCATCCTACAGTTACATGTCTTAGGTTCCAGTCCATTCGCCTACAACATACCACTCACAGATTTTTTTTCTTTTTTTTTTAACTCTCACTAACTCTTGCTGCCTCCAGACGATTTTATTCAGCTCCGGAAAACAGGCTTCTTGTACTGAAGGGGTTTACTGACTCTACCTAATCCCTGCTCTGAAAAAAAGGGTCTGTCTTAAAGATGAATTAAATCGTCTGGTATTGGCAAGAATGAAATGGGGAAAAAATCATCCTTCAGTGTTCAGTGGAAACTCAAATCCCTCTCTCTCTCTCTCTCTCTCTCTCTCTCTCCAGACGGTTTTATTGAGCCAAGGGAACAATTTTTTGCACTTAAAAAATTCATTATATACATTATATTCAACTCATTAATTCAACTTTTTTTTTTATTTATTTCACGTGGAGAAGTGGTAGAAAAAAGTGTTATGGACCTGTTCCCATTCCAATGCTCTTCTTCGTGACTAGAAGTGTATTTCAGAGACTAGGACGGTACTACAGCTCCGCAACCTTCCACAGCACTTCTTCGTGACTATCATCGTATTCTAGTGTTAATCTAATCCACATCTCAGCACTGAAGATGGAAGGACGGCAATTTTTAGGCCAAGTCAGTGGGAAAGGGGTATAGAAGAGGAGGGGTTAAGGAAGGATCCATCTAACCCTTCCTGAGCTGAATAAAATCGTCCGACGATAGCGAGAAAGTAGAGTTCATCGGTGTGAAGGGGTATTAATTTCACCTCACTCCTCTCATGTCTCTTCACATTAACTATTTACGAGTATATAACATTTACAGACACTTATTTCTCTTCACTAACTTGTACCCATGTTCAATTTTTTGTACTAATTTCATTTCTCTTTCCTAACATTCTCTTACTTTATACATCTCATTTAAAGCCTCCCCTCATCTCACTTCTTTACACTTCATATCACTTTATTTAACCTACAGGCACTTCAGACATTGCTTCTTGTCACTTCCCTAGCCTTTTCTCCTTCATTCATCTTAAAACTTCCCCTCACCACATTCTCTTTATGTTAAACTTCCCTTCCCTCCATTTTAATCACTTCGTATAATTAACTACTCTCTCAGACCTGGAACTTCATGTCACTTCACTCTTCATTTAGTTTCAACTTCTCACTTCACCTCACTCATCCCAGCTAACTTCAACCCAAACGGATTTCCTTGTCTCTCAAACTCACAAAGCTTTCCCACATCTATCTACTCACTCGTTTCACTATACTCATCTCCTGTCAAGCTTTATCTCACCTCAGCTCTATGATCAGTTTCCAGACATCGTAGAGCATTCAGATTCCTTGATATCATTTTTTTTTCTTAACTCAAAAATACACATAAATTTACTCATCGACTTGTATTGTTTTCATTCTTTTCCAGTTCTTTTTTGTCATTTTTTTTTCATATTTAAACTTTTAACATATATCAGTTTACTCACCGTCAGCTACATTTAAAATGTTCATACTCTTTCTCACTCTGAAATAGGATACATCTCACATTAATTCACTTATCGTCTTTTAGATATCCAGTTTCATTTTGTTTCGGATGTATTAACTATATTTCATATCACTCACTCAAATTACTTCAACTCACACTTCTTCATCTATGGTTCCAGGACTCTAGATTTCAATTCTTCATTTCTCTCTCTCTCTCTCTCTCTCTCTCTCTCACACACACACACACACACACACACACACACACACACACACACACATACACACACACACACACACACACACACACACACACACACACACACACACACACACACACACACACACACACACACACACACACACACACACACACACACACACACAAATACAGCTTATATCAATTTCTTCACTCAGCTAACTCACCTAACTAACTCTCACGCTTTCTAACATTCCAGTATTTCAGTTCCTACTATGCTCTAATTTATAAGTCCTTTTAACTCAGCTTTCCTCAGCATATCACTAACTCTCCTTTCATTTCAGCTCACTTCAGTTTTCTTATCCAATATTCTGATCGTTTTAAGTCTTTTATCTTTCCACAGTTTCACATTCTTCTTAAATTTTAGCTCATAAACGATCCCACTATTCTCAACTCTCGTCTCACCTCAGCTCTCTTCCGCTCTCTGGTTCACAGCTCCAGGAGTTGTAATGCTTCCAGACTTCCAGATTTTAACTTTGTCCTCTTAGTTCTGGCTCACAGATGATCTCACTTTTCTCAGCTCATATCTCTCCTTAACTCGGATCACTTCTCTTCTCTGATTATTTTTTTTCAGTCGTTGTAAGGCATTTTTCAGTTTTAATTACTCTAGCTCACTCCTATCATCTCTCGTCTCACATCGCTGGCTTGGCTCATCTCATCTCAAATCTCATCTCTTTTTGGCTCACTTCTCCTCACTGATCCATAGTTCTGATTGTAAGGCTTCCCCATTTCACTCTTGTTTTTCCTTCCCAGTTTCTCTCTACTTTTCCTTCCTAATTTTTGTTTTTATTTTCCTTCCCAATGCCTCTCTTTTTCTCCCTCTCTATTATCCAACCCAATTTCTCTCTTTATTGTCCTCCCCATTTCCTTTATTTTACTCATTATTGCCCTTCCCAATTCCTTTCTTTTATTTTCATCTTTATTTTCCTTCCCAATTTATCTTTTTATTTGTCTCTATTTTTCTTCCCAATTCCTCTCTCTATTTTTCCTTTCTAATTCTCAAACACTTAGGTGGGCTGTCTTTTTCATTAGGGTTTTCGAAAGAGGATTGAGTTCACACATGGAGAGAGAGAGAGAGAGAGAGAGAGAGAGAGTACAG
The DNA here is from genome assembly GCF_032717465.1 of Coenobita brevimanus. Lineage (NCBI taxonomy): Eukaryota > Metazoa > Arthropoda > Malacostraca > Decapoda > Coenobitidae > Coenobita > Coenobita brevimanus. The sequence goes on from NC_137069.1 coordinate 28,100,549, forward strand.
GTGAAGACTAGCTAGAGAGGTAGATGTGCAGGAAGAAAGAGAAAAGGCAGACGAAGAGATACAAGGAGGAGGAAAGACTGAGAAAGAGGGGAAATGAAGAAAAAGAGGACACAAAGGGTGATGGCGAAAGAAAAAAAAAATGAGGGGAAGGGAGAAGATAGCAGCAACAAAAACAAAAGGAAGGGAAGAGAGATGTGGGAAAAGACGAGGCTGAGGGAGGGAGAGAGGGGATGGGATGGAGGGAAGGAGATGGGGATGTAAAGAATGGAGAGAGAAAAGGGAGATAACAGAAAGAGGAGAGAGAGAGAGAGAGAGAGAGAGAGAGAGAGAGAGAGAGAGAGAGAGAGAGAGAGAGAGAGAGAGAGAGAGAGAGAGAGAGAGAGAGAGAGAGAGAGAGTGTATGCAGAGAAAAAGGATAAGAAGAAATTGAGAAAAGGACAGGGAAAGTTTAAAGAAAACGAGACTAAAAAGACAGGCAAAGAAGTTACATTAGGGGAGACTCGTGTAGATCCCAGATAGAGACCTTCACCATATAGACGAAAACGACGAGGAAGGAAGCAAGAAAGTAGTGAAGGAAGAAAAATATGGTAAAAGGTGGAAGAAAAGAAGAGGCTAAACAAGTGAAGAACTTACAAGAGAGGGGGACTCATGTTGTTCACAGGCACAGAACCACCCTATGAAAGAAACGTCTAAGGAAGATAACAAAATAAATTCACGAAGAAAAAAAAAGGGGAAGAAAAGTAGCCAAAGCTTAGAGAAAACGTGAAGAGGGAATGAAAGAGGGTAGTCAGCGAGAAAATGGGATAGGTGAAAGAAAATAAGCAGAAAAACTCATGAAGAAACAAGGGAATGAAAAAGGACAGTTACAGCTTAGAGAAAACGAGAAGACATGAGGGGAGAAAGAGTTGCCACGCTGAAAGGGGAGAAAATAGTCACAGCTTTGAGAAAACGAGAAGGAAGAGGAGGAAAAAGAAAAAGGACAGTCACAGCTTAGAGAAAACGAGAAGAGAGAGGGGGGAACATAGTAGTCAAAGGTGAGAGGGGAGAAAATAGTTACTGCTTAGAGAAAATGAGATGAAAGAGGGAAAAAAGAAAGAGGGGGGTCACACCTTAGAGAAAATGGGATACGGAAAAAGGAAAATGGAGAAGGGAACATCAGGGAGGACTCAGATAGACCCCAAATAGAAGACCGCCGCTAGAGATACCGTCACTAGTACCCCTGTCCACCGTAGACTAGAGGCTGAGTTGCAGTAGGAGAAGTCACAGGAGCAGACCCGGCGGATGAGGACCCGGGTGGTGTAGGTCTCGCACGTGTTGGTCATGATGGTGTCGTTGGTGGCGCAGTTTCGGTGGAAGCTCTCGATCTCCCCTGGGGATAAAAGGAGAGGGGTAGATTATAGGAAGGCTTCCTAGCACCTCTTCCTTAGCTATTTATTTTGCATATTTTAATATTTTCTGGCATGCTTTTTTTTTTTTTTTACCTCGTTTTAATATGGATTGGAGCAAATAAGAGAATCATGAGCGTCATGCACGGAATGAGTCGCTAAGGAAAAGACGTTAGGGAATCGTCAAAACAGCTTAAGTACGATCTATGGGCCACACAGGTAATTCTATCCCTTTTAGATGACCGGGCTTAATATTACGAGAGAGAGAGAGAGAGAGAGAGAGAGAGAGAGAGAGAGAGAGAGAGTAAAACATATATGCCAATCTACAAAATATATCAATATGATAAATAAAGCTTAGCCCAGAGAGAGAGACAGACAGAGGGAGAATCACCATGCATACGTAATGTGCTGCCAGCTTGCAAGAACAGCACTTTGCCTGAATAATCAAAGGTTTATCTGCATGAGCTAACATTATTATTATTTTTATCAGTATTTCATTTATATATTTAATTTATCTCAGTACCTTTTCGTTATCGTTTTTATTGCAATTACTTTTTAAAGTTTGCTTTTCAGCTACCTATAAAAATGTTTTTTTTTTAGAAATTCGTCGGATTTGTATTACGTACCTATTCTATCTATCTACAGCCAGACGCCTTAATCCCGTAAAAGGTGGCCAAAAACAAATAGCCTCCATGTCACCCTGGCCCCCGCCATTAAGCTGCCCATCCCCCAACTCACACTCCCTCTCTCATATACCTCTCCACTCCATCCCTCCATCTCATCCTTGATCTCCCTCCCTGTCGCCCTGTCCTCTGCCATTACGCTGCCCGCCCCCCCAACTCACATAGCCCCTCTCTCATATACCTCTCCACTCCATCCCTCCATCTCATCCTCGGTCTACTCTTTATTCTTTATTTCACTCTCTCTCTCTCTCTCTCTCTCTCTCTCTCTCTCTCTCTCTCTCTCTCTCTCTCTCTCTCTCTCTCTCTCTCTCTCTCTCTCTCTTAATTTATGATAAAATTGTCCCTGAAACTGTTTGTCAGAAATTCACTATATATTGTGTAAGAGTTCCTGGTGATGTTAATGCGTCCTGGTGCAGGCGAGGGCAATAGAGGTCAATTTTTGAAGTCACAGGTCAAGGAAGGCAAAGGATGGTCAAGGTAAGACAAGGTAGGTCAAGGCAGGTAAAGGAAGGCCAAGGCAGGTCAAGGTAAAACTTTCCACACTGTTGACACTGGACTGTTGAAGAGGTTGTAGTTAAGTTTTATTGTTTTCGTTAATTTTCACCACTATATTTGAAAGTTTATTTTTCTACTTAAACACACACACACACACACACACACACACACACACACACACACACACACACACGTCATGTGTGTGTGACCTGTAATATATATGTACCATGTATGTACCCTCGCCACATTCCCTGTATGCATCTAGTCTGTTATAATAGCCAAGTATACGTATGTACGTATGTATGTATGTATGTATGTGTATGTCTTGCATCACACATGTGTCATCTATGTATCGTGTATGTATCCTCCTTGTATCCAACAACAAGAGTCCTCGGTGCGGGTGTATGTATGTGCTTATGTATGTATGTATTTGTTATGTATGTATGCATCCGTGTAAGTGTAGCCTTCTCAGCGGACTCCCTCCCATTACCCTAATATGCTCAGCGTGATATACCCCACGCTAGGGACGCTGCCTACTGACGCTGATATACTGACATACTTACCCTAATATACTGACCTACTTACGCTGATATACTAACATACTAACTTACTCTGATATACTAATCTACTTACCTACTTACTATGATATACTAACCTACTTACGCTCACACTTGTTTGTTTACTTACCTGGGGATATGCTTACTCTGAAGCCATTTACTTACTCTGATATACTTACATACTTAGTGAAATACTAACATACTTACTTCCACTGATATACTAACATACATACTCTGATATACTAACATACTTACTGATATACTTACCTACTTACACTGATATACTAACCTACTTACGTTGATATACTAACCTACTTACGAGAAGGCATGCTTATCCCACTCCAAACCTACTTCCTTAGTCTGATATACTTTACTGATATACTAACAGTGATATACCTACCTACTTACACTGATGTACAAACCTACTTACTCTGATATACTAACATACTGATATCCTGTACTTACCTACTTACACTGATATAATGACCTACTTACTCTGATATACTAACCTACATACACCGATATACTAACCGACCTGCTCTGATATACTAACATACTGTACTTACAAAATATACTTACCTAATTACACTGGTATACTAACCTACTTACTCTGATATACTAGCCTACTTACACTGTTATACAAACCTATTTACTCCCTGGCTTATTGGTTTACTTACGAGAAGGCATACTTACTCTGAACTCTGAACCTACTTTCTTCCTCTGATATACTAACATATGTATTTACTCTGATGTACTAACATACTTTCTTACTGATATACTTACCTACTTACACCGATATACTAACCCACTTAAACTGACATACTAACCTACTTACATAGTAATATACTAGCATACACCCAGACTTACTGCCACACACTGATCTATTTACACAGTGGCCTACTTACACCAATATACTCACTGACTTACTCGAAGGCATGTCTGTCTACTTACCAGTGGGCCTGCTTACCCTAATACACTAACCCATTTTGAGTCCTACTTACAGTACTTACCAATCTACTTAAGCTTACTTACGTATCCACTCTAGGCTGTTCTTCATTCTCAGAACTTACTTGTATACCTACGTACAGATATTTATTCGTATTTCCCTTACCTACTAACCTGCTTCACCATCATCATCATCATCATCATCATCATCATCATCATCATCACCAACATTATTATCAACAACATTATCATCACCAACATTATCATCATCATCATCATCACCATCACCACCATCACCACCACCACCACCATCATCATCATCATCATCATCATCATCATCATCATCATCATCATCACCATTCTAAACAGGACGATAACCTCTCATTTTTCTTCACTCTGGCCTATTACCTGTTAGCCTGTTCCATCCAGTCCCAGCAAATCTGCAAAAACATCTCCCCATCTCATCATCTGTCAGCCTGTTTCTCTCACTCTGTCTCTCCATCTTGTTCTCTGTCTGCCTCTTCCTCTCACTCCATCTCTCCATCTCTGTCTGCCTTTTCTTCTCACTCTACCTCTCCTCCTTATTCTTTGCCTCTTCCTCTTGCTCCATCTCTTCATCTTTTTCTCTGCCTCTTCTTCTCACTCCATCTCTCCGTCTTGTTCTCTGTCTGCCTCTTCCTCTCATTCCATCTCTCCATCTTGTTCTCTGCCCCTTTGTCTCACTCTGTCTCTTCATCTCGGCCCGTGTCTGCCTCGACCTCTCACTCCTTCTCTGGGCTGCCACTCAGTTACCCTGGCTGTCCATCTGTTCTACGAAGGAAGCGACCTGCCCACATCCATTTATGCTTTTGGATTGTACTGATTATGTCCTGTACTCTCCTCTATTCCCTTATCCACGAAGCTCTCTCTTTATCTCTCCATTTAATCCTTAATATAACCCTTCCCTTTCCCCTCCTAGAACTCTCCCTCTTCCCCTCTTAGAACCCTCCCTCTTCCCATCCTAGAACTCTCCCTCTTCCCCTCTTAGAACCCTCCCTCTTCCCATCCTAGAACTCTCCCTCTTCCCCTCTTAGAACCCTCCCTCTTCCCATCCTAGAACTCTCCCTCTTCCCCTCTTAGAACCCTCCCTCTTCCCCTCTTAGAACCCTCCCTCTTCCCATCCTAGAACTCTCCCTCTTCCCTTCTTAGAACCCTTCCTCTTTCCCTCTTAGAACCCTCCCTCTTTCCCTCTTAGAACCCTCCCTCCTCCCCTTTTAGAACTCTTCCTCTTCCCCTCCTAGAACCCTCTCTCTTCCCCTCTTAGAACCCTCCCTCTTCCCCTCTTAGAACCCTCCCTCTTCCTCTCTTAGAACCCTCCCTCTTCCCTCTTAGAACCTCCCTCTTCCCCTCTTAGAACCCTTCCTCTTCCCTCTTAGAACCTCCCTCTTCCCCTCTTAGAACGCCCCTCTTCCCCTCTTAGAACCCTCCTTTTTCCCCTCTTAGAACCTTCCCTCTTCCCCTCTTAGAACCCCTCTCTTCCCTTCTTAGAATCCCCCCTTTCCCCTCTTAGAACCCTTCCTCTTCCCCTCTTAGAACCCTCCCTCTTCCCCTATTAGAACCTTCCCTCTTCCCCTCTTAGAACCTTCCCTCTTTCCCCCTTAGAACCCTTCCTCTTCCCCTCTTAGAACCCTCCCTCTTCCCTTCTTAGAATCCCCCCTTTCCTCTCTTAGAACCTTCCCTCTTTCCCCCTTAGAACCCTTCCTCTTCCCCTCTTAGAACCCTCCCTCTTCCCCACTTACCACTCCTAAATTAATTCCTTCTCATTAACCAAAATAAAAAATGAATAAAAAAGTATTCAAACTGAGGGCTTTAAAATCTCAAACTACTGTGGTAAAAGATGAATTTGGAAAGTTTCAGTACTTTATCCATGAGGTGTAATAAAGGTGAATTTGTTACCTTTACTCATTCACCATTTATTAGAGATTACTTTTTGGAGTATTATACTTCTCATTCTACTTTTTCTTCGTCATTATTATCATCATCATCCTCTTTCTTCTTCATCATCATCATTATTATTATTATTACTATTATTATTACTATTATTATTAGTAGTAGTAGTAGTTGTAGTAATAGTAGTAGTGTTAGTAGTAGTAGTAGTAGTAGTGTTAGTAGTAGTAGCAGTAGTAGTAGTAGCAGCAGTAGTAGTAGTAGTAGTAGTAGTAGTAGTAGTAGTAGTAGTAGTAGTAGTAGTAGTAATATTATTATTATTATTATCATTTTTTGTAGTAGTAGTAGTAGTAGTAGTTGTAGTACTAGTAGTAGTAGTAGTGGTGATGGTGGTAGTAGTAGCAGCAGCAGCAGCAGCAGCAGCAGCAGTAGTAGTAGTAGTAGTAGTAGTACGAGTAGTAGAAGTAGTAGTAGTTGCAGCAATAGTAACAACAGCAGTATTACAATTATCATTATTATCATTATATTTACCACACAGTCTTCAATAACCAACTCTTGTCCTATAATAAAAAAGTACAGAACTAAAAACCAAATCCAGACCACTTCACCATTTTTCGAGCGGCATATAAGAAAAGAAAATTTACGCCCACTGCTCCTTCACGCATTTTTCAAGTTTTTCAATACAACATAGACTTGAAGCGAGCGTGGTTAATTAAACTCATAACTCGAAAAAGGCCCCCCAAAGAGAGAGAGAGAGAGAGAGAGAGAGAATCCAGTGTGAGAGAAATTAGAGCTAGCTTACACTCTCACCATTAATATCGTAGACGGTCACCGATTCACAGCCCAAGTCGCAGGATCCGGACTCGATCTGCTCCTCAGTGAAGTTGGCGTCCATGCAGCCGTCTATCCTCGAGCTGTTGCTTCGAGGAGAGTAGCTGCAGAGGAAACACTCCACGCTGAGGCCTGGACGGGCAGGAAAAGGAGGAAAATCAGCTTGGAAAGTGGGGCAGGGAAATTGAGTAGAAAATCAGGAAAAATGTGATGATGATGATGATGATGATGTTGGTGATTTGTGGAGAGTATCAGCACGCTGAGGCCTGGAGGGGCAGGAAACTGAGGAAAATCAGGTAGGAAAATTGGGTAGGGAAACTGAGTAGGAAATCAGGAAAAATATGATGATGGTGATTATTTGGGGCAAGTTGCTGTAGAAGAAACACTCCACGCTGAGGCCTGAGGGGGAAGAAATTGAGGAAAATCAGGTAGGAAATTTGGGTAGGAAATCAGGAAAATATGGTAAGAAAATTTGGCAGGAAATCAGGAAAATATGGTAAGAAAATTGGGTAGGAAATCAAGAAAAATGTGGTGAGGATGATGATGATGATTCGAGGAAAGTAATGAAGAAAATGTAGTAAGAAAATTAGGTAAGACATCAGGTAAAATGTGTCGATGATGATGATGATGATGATGAGCTGCTGCTTGAAGACGATTTGCAATATAAGAAATACTCCAATCTTAGTCCTGTGTGAAGAAAATGAGGAAAATAAGGTGGGAAAATTGGGTAGAATATCAGGAATAATGTGGTGGTGGTGGTGGTGGTGGTGGTGGTGGTGGGAACTTGTTTGGAGGCGAGCAGCTGTATAAGAAACACTCCAGTCTTAGCCCTGCGTGAGTAAAACAAGAAAAATCAATGGGAAAGAAAATAACGCAGGAAAAATTATAACACGAAACTAAAGCAGAAACGAATGATATGAAGTTTTGCATCAAAGTGAGTGCAGTATCTTATTACGACACACACTACGTTTAGTCTTGTGTGAGAAAAATACGAAAAATCGGATAGGAAAATAGGGAAATGTGGCAGGAAAATCGATAATATGACACTAAAACTGATACGACTAATGTGAACTACATTATTGGTTAAGGACGAGTAACAGCGTAGAGAAAATAAGAAAATTACATGGGAAAATAGGAAAATAAGGCGACATAAAACATGAAGATAACACATGCAAACAGGTAATGGATAAGAAAATGTACTCTAGAGCTTCACCTGTAGGAAAAACAAGGAAAATCGTATTGTGATCTTGATTTCTGTAATACTGAGCTGAAAATATGTGGGTTTCGTCAGGGATTACCATTTACCATCTGAGCCAAATTTGGTTAAAATCGGAAGGCTATCATTCATAAAATCAAAACCGGAATTATTCTCACGGCCGCCATGAAAATAGTTCCAGTCTTTTGATAAAAGTTTCGGCCTTGCTGAAACGCAGAGTTTTTCACAAACACTAACCAAAATCGGTGTAACTGTTTATTAACTGTACACGATAAATTTCTCTAGATATGAGATTGATCAGAAAAACACCAGGGTTACAGGGCAACCTAAAAATTGACTTCGCATTGTAACCTAGATATTTTGCTTATTGGTTTGAAAATTAGCAAGTGTCGTCAAGGGCTTGCCCGCAACACCTCCACCAATTTTGGTTACGATCGTATATAAAGTGTTTGTTATCTCATGGCCTGAACTATTCTCACTTCCACCGTGAGAACAGTTCCGACCCTGTAAGAATAGTTCTGGCCATGCTAAGATGAATATTTTTTTTCCCCCGATTTTAACCAAATTTAGTGGAACGCTTGTGGGATGGTTCATGAAAACTAAGGTAGGTCTGAGCAGGACAGGTCAAAGATCAAGGTTACAAGGGAAGCTCATAGTTGGTGTTTCGTCATGACCTTAATTTCTGAACTACAAATTTTTAACACACGCACACACACACACACACACACACAAGAGCCAATGTTACGCTTTGTCGGGTCAGGGTGGAGAAAGGCTAACATGTTTGCTATATTCGGACGACACAATAAACCCCAATACCTTACACTGCTTCTTCTCACACTGCCACAGGTTACACACACACACACACACACACACACACACACACACACACACACACACTCCCATCCCCCCACACACAGTCCCCCATCCCCCCCACACACACATTCCCCCATCCCTCACCCACACCCACTCTCCCCACTCCCATCCCCACCCCCACTCCTACCTTAACCCCCACCCCTAGCCCTCCACTTCCACATCCTCCTCCCTATCCCCCATCCCCACCTCACACAATAAAAAAATTGCCTTCGCCTAAACAGCAGTTTCACCCCTTGCCCAGATAATCACAAGGCTCAGTGTAAATGTAAACTGCTGGTCGAGAAAGCCGGGCCCTTTACCTCGTTGCAAAGGACAAAGGGAGGAATTAATCGCCTGACAGAGAAAAGGAGATTCCGCCTCCTGCAACACACGCAAGGCTCTGCAACACACGCCCAGGTTGCACGGGTTTATTTCTCCTTAGAGCTTGGGGATTAAAAGCGAAGGTTAGAATAATTTAGAATAATAGATGTACACAATAATAAACACCTTGATTTACTGCATGGCGTGTCTGGTGCCGGAGTAGGAGCCTTCTTGCGGTGGCACAAATATGTCTACATTTCTTTCACACTAACCTCGCCCAGATTTTCGTTCTATCGTAGCTTATTTCACGAAGGTTAATGGTTGGAAAGGACAATAATACGAATTTACATCCTTTCCACAAAGCATTTTCTTGAAAGCATCATAATCTTGTGTTAATATGTTGTTACAATATGGAATTAAAGATGGAGAGATGGCAATTTTAGGCCACGTTAGAGTAAAACGAGTATACAGTAGTTGGCTCTGCTGCTTGGTTATAAAAACATACCTCCCCTCCCCCTCTCCATGACCACGGAAAGGAGGACGGTGGACTGCAAGAGGAGGGGAACTTAAGCCTGCAGTCCACAGGGTTCATGTTCAGATAAGCCTGGGATTACAGCTACTACAATTGCCAGGATTAGAGGATTATACGAAGTGGTAAGAATATTCTAATTTCTTCTGAATAATTTAGCAACTTAAACATGGTGGCGCGTCTCCTTGGTTGCTAATTCTTACTGCTGTTAGACAGTAAGATCCATGTAATAAAGAATTACCGAAACCTATATATAATTCGATGATTCGCTGGGACTGGATGGAACAAGCTGAGAGGAAAAGAAATATGGGAGAGGCCTTTGTTCTGCATTAGTCTGACTCAGCGTGATGATAATGATGATGATGATGATGATGACGATGATGATGATGATGATAATGATGACGATGATGATGATGACGATGATGATGATGATGATGATGATGATGATGATGATGATGATGGTGATGATGATGATGAAGATGATGATGGTGATGGTGATGATGATGGTGATGATGATGATGACGATGACGATGATGATGATGATGATGATGATGATGATGATGATGATGATGATGGTGATGGTGATGATGATGATGATGGTCATGATGATAATGATAACGGTGATGATGATGATGATAATGATGATGATGATGATGATGATGATGACATTGATGGTGATGATGATGACATTGATGATGATGATGATAACGATGATGATGGTGATAATGACGATGATAATGATGATGATGACGTTCATTTTCTTTTGCTACTAAAAGACGATTTTCGAAGTAATTGTGCTGAGTCTTAAAGGAGCTTCGTACGGTTGTGTGTGTGTGTGTGTGTGTGTGTGTGTGTGTGTGTGTGTGTGTGTGTGTGTGTGTGCGTGCGGGCGCGCGCGTGTGTTAAAGGCAGGTAATACTACTTATAAGCTTTGTGTGTGCATGTTTAAAGGGACCTCAGTACTGTGTGTAATTCACCGGGTCGGTCAGGATCACATGATGGTCGCGATCGTCAGAGCTCATATAGTCCGATCTAAGGGCAAGGCTTTGACCTTCACACACACACACACACACACACACACACACACACACACACACACACACACACACACACACACGTCCCCTTGCTCCAGGGGGACAGTAACCACCCACTTCGTCAGTGAAACTTTTCGCAACCTGAGCGAGGCGCGAACTCCCGTCCACCAGTTGGCAAGCGAGAACGTTACCACTGCACCAGCGAGCGGTGTATGTGTGTGTGTGTGTGTGTGTGTGTGTGTGTGTGTGTGTGTGTGTGAGTGTTCGTGTGTGTGTGTGTGAGTGTTCGTGTGTGTGTGTGTGTGTGTGTGTGTGTGTGTGTGTGTGTGTGTGTGTGTGTGTGTGTGTGTGTGTGTGTGTGTGTGTGTGTGTACGTGTGCGTCTGCGTCAGTTTGTACGTCTGTGTGTGCTCGCTTGTCTCTGTGTGCGTGTGCTGAGGCAAAATGCAGATTAGTAATGAGTTGCAAATGTCAATTATCCGCTTCAGTTCTTTGCAACGCGGGGTCACAAGCAAGAAGGCAAATAATTAAGTCACTGAGTATATTTGGCAGGTTGGTGTGTCGAGAGAGAGGGAGAAAAGAAAGTGGGTCTTCTTTCTCTTAATCTGGGTTATAGGGAATGAGAGAGAGAGAGAGAGAGAGAGAGAGAGAGAGAGAGAGAGAGAGAGAGAGAGAGAGAGAGAGAGAGAGAGAGAGAGAGAGAGAGAGAGAGAGAGAGACCACATCCAAGGTACAAACGTGGACTAAAAACGGTCCCCTAATATTTCACCTCCTCCCTTTCTCACTTTCCTCTGCTGGCTAATATTGCTAAGCTGAGAGAGGCTTGGTATAATGCTCTGCCCATAGAGATAAAATTCGCCTGATATTTCACCTCTGCTTCTCACTTTCCTCTGCTGGCTAGGATGAGGGAGACTTGGTTAAGAGGCCATCATTAAGGTCAGAGGAGTCAAAACAAGGGCATATAAGGTCGAAGGGCGATGTAAGGTCACGTTCATTATCCTTGCCTTGTCCTTAATGTCCTCTGAGCCGTGGAGAAAATGGATCTGGCACGGACTTTCTGCAGGGGAACTGATGATAGGTGAGAGAGACAAGGCTACGACTGCCCAGAGTTGTATCCAAATTCGTCACTGGGAATGCTTCATACAAAAACACAAGAAAATGCACGCGCGCGCACGCACGCACCCACGCACGCACGCACGCACACACACACACACACACACACACACACACACACACACACACACACACACACACACTGCAGAAACAAACATAGCGAATTCAAATAAACTCAGAGCAGCGGGAAACGCATCACAAATAGAGGGGAGTGGCGGCATTTTTAAACTCATACTGTCTACATACGTTCTTATCCACACACGAAAACAGAAAGAAAGAAAGAAAGGAAAAGTAGCTAATTCAAACAAGCTCAGAGCACTTGGGAACGTACAACAAACAGAGGTGAGAGGCGACATCGTTAATGCACTGGACACAGTCAAAAAATTACAATATAATCGTCTGGTGGAATACAAAACGCATAAAAACGAGAAAAAATGCAGGAAAAGCACATAAAACTCAGAAAGACAGGGAACGTACGGCATCAGGAGGTGAGAGATGGCGTCGCAAAGCACAGGGCATCATCAAATAATATTCTAGTCATAATAAACTCGGCTGGTGGTATAAAAAAAAAAAAAACACACACATAAAAACGAGAAAAAATACAAGAAAATCACATAGAACTCTGAAAGACGGGGGACATACGACATAACAGAGGTAAGAGGAGGCATCGTAGCTCTGGTCATCACTAAATATTCTAGTTATAATAAATTCGTCTGGCGGAAAAAAAAAAAAAAAAAAAAACGAGAAAAAATGCAGGAAAATCACATAAAACTCAGAAAGGCAGAGAACGTAGGGCATCGAGAGGTGAGAGGTGGCATCGTAAAGCACTAGGCATCATCAAAAAATATTCTAGCTTTAATAAATTCGTCTGGTGGCATAACAAAAAAACGCATAAAAACGAGAAAAAATGCAGCAAAATCACATAAAACTCAGAAAGACGGGGAACATACGACATAACAGAGGTGAGAGGTGACGCCATATTAGCTCTGGTCGGCGTCATTTTCTCGTCTGTTCGCTCTGATATTAGTAGACCTGATTGCCGGCGTGGAAAATGGTCTGTTTACTTCAGTTGAGGAATGAAAGTAAAGTGTGCAGTACCTATGTTTGAGAGAGAGAGAGAGAGAGAGAGAGAGAGAGAGTATCTTGCACTAAACATGCTCGGGGTATTAATATTATTACAAGGACTTTTGCTCTCTAATTACGAAAGTTTTAGAACAGAGAGAGAGAGAGAGAGAGAGAGAGAGAGAGTATCTTTACTCCTACTGCATTACCCTCAGACTCTTTGGGATTCGAATCTGTGCCCAGTACACCTCGGACTGGTGCATGATTGATGACTGCAACGTGGCAATTTTGCTCTCTCTCTCTCTCTCTCTCTCTCTCTCTCTCTCTCTCTCTCTCTAGTTTCTTCCTAAAAGTACGTCTTCAAATTAGTTTAAACCTCTCTCTCTCTCTCTCTCTCTCTCTCTCTCTAGTTTCTTCCTAAAAGTACGTCTTCAAATTAGTTTAAACCTCTCTCTCTCTCTCTAGTTTCTTCCTAAAAGTACGTCTTCAAATTAGTTTAAACCTCTCTCTCTCTCTCTAGTTTCTTCCTAAAAGTACGTCTTCAAATTAGTTTAAACCTCTCTCTCTCTCTCTCTCTCTCTCTAGTTTCTTCCTAAAAGTACGTCTTCAAATTAGTTTAAACCTCTCTCTCTCTCTCTCTCTCTCTCTCTCTTTTACCTGCGTCCAAGAACCAGGTTAATGGGAGGAACGTGAGCTGGTCTAGTGTTTGCTCTGGATTTTGTTGTTGTTGTTGTTGTTGTTGCTGTCATTGGAGAACTTTGAGAAATAACACACAAGTACTTAATAATAACAAAACCCGTTTTCAGGGGGTATGCTTTCCTGGCCCTACCTCCGCCCCAACCCCACTCCGTACCTCCACCCTACCCCATCCCATTTCCACCCCGCCCAACTTCACCCCAGCCCACACAACCCCACCCCACCCAACCCAACCCTACACTACCCAACCCTACCTTTACCCCCCCCAAATCCCTACCCCACCCCACCCCATCCCACCCCGACGCTTTCATTCTAGTAATAATACCCAGACTTCAAACAGCCTCACCTGTGTGGGATTCGAACCCACCTCGGCACTGTAGGTCTTAAAGATGTGTGGCCGTCATGTAATTTTGACTTTTTTCTTGTCACACACACACACACACACACACACACACACACACACACACACACACACACACACACACACACACACACACACACACACACACACACACACACACCTATGACCTCCATCCTTGTAAATGCAGTGTGTCCAGGCATCTCGAAATGTACGGAGCTTGAATTTGTCTATCTGGTTATTTTGTTTTTATGTTCTTCTTGGAGTGAACTGTCTTGCGGGTTTGTGGCCTTTTATTCCTTCTTCCATTAAAAAAAATCTGGACTAAATTGGCTCTCTTTTCATTTATATATATATTTTTTGGGGAGGGGTTGGAATCTGTCGGGCAGGCCTTTGGTTCCTTCTTCCTTACATTTAAAAAAATCTGGAATACCTGACCTCCAAATCGATAAATTCTAAAATAGACAAGAAGCTGTGCCAAGGCACAGCAAACCCGCCTCCAGCAGTCATTTTAGTACTGACGTATAAACACAACAGGATATCTAGCCAAAGATGTCATATATCAAATTTGGGGTAAATCGGGGGAACATTAACGATTTTATGCCCACTTGAAATTTTAGGCCCGACCCACCTGACATTGACCCCCCTACCACTAACTGGGGGGGTGACCCCTTGATGTAATGAGGCATGTTATAGGATGCAGGTTTGAAAGATGCACCTTTAGGTTCTGATTTCATGCCGATATGACGAATTTGAATGGAGTTATGGCGAAAAAACGATTTTTTTTACTTTTTTTTAAAATTCTTTGGCCCTACAGCCTGAGCCTTGGCCCAGTTTGGCCCCAAATTTAATCTGGTGATCAGAGAGTCATAGCCTATCATCCCTGCAATTTTAGTTAAAACTGCACCAATAACTCTCGCGTACAGTTGTTAACAGACAGGCAGACGGAGAGACAGACACAAACAAACAGACAAACCGAGCGAAAAAAAAAAAAAAAAAAAATCGTCCCTGAGCCCCTCCTGGGCGGGGATGGGTAATGAAAATCGCGTGGATAAAGAAAAAAAAATATTACAAACTATTGAATGCACCACCAAAAGCAAGGAGAAAAAAAATAAAAATCGTTCTAACCAATTTGAATATTTTTGAGCCTCTATGACGCTTATGAGGCAGTGAAAGAAAACTATTGAATCATGCTGTAAATATATTTTTTTCTCTTTCTTGAAGATTTCGAAACTGGTAATAAGGTCCATACAGGGGGTGAAAATTTTCTGGAAACTTAGGGTTGTGAAAATTGGTGGAGAGAGAGAGAGAGAGAGAGAGAGAGAGAGAGAGAGAAACCTAGTTATTTTTTTTCTTTATTACTTACCCGGCGTTAGTAGTAGTACCAGTGTGACCAGCAGGATAGACGGGGCCGCCCACAGCCACCGACCCGCCATCACAGCCTGTCCGAGGAAGATGAAGAAAAAAGAAGTGTATTGTTCTCTTCTCAAAACAGAGTGAACGAAAGTGTAAAAAAAAAAAGCGATGGAGGAAATATAAGGAATAGTAGTACCCGGTAGATGTGGTTAGCCTGCATCCCATATTTGTGTGTGTGTGTGTGTGTGTGTGTGTGTGTGTGT
Organism: Coenobita brevimanus; assembly: GCF_032717465.1. NCBI lineage: Eukaryota > Metazoa > Arthropoda > Malacostraca > Decapoda > Coenobitidae > Coenobita > Coenobita brevimanus. The sequence goes on from NC_137069.1 coordinate 28,116,170, forward strand.
GTGTGTGTGTGTGTGAATTATTTTGAGATAACCCTTATCATTGCTGTACTTTTATACTCCTACTTTAACATGACCTAAAACAGCCATCTCTCCATCTTGATCGCTACGTTTAATCGCGACACTAGAATATGATGCTTGTCACGAAGAAGTGCCATGGAAAGCATGTAGAGCGGTATCAATGTCCTTTTTAAGTCAGTAATCTTCGTGATATAAGCTGCAAAAGGACGATAATCTGGGCAAAGTTATGGTGAAAGAGCATAGCGGAGAGAGAGAGAGAGAGAGAGAGAGAGAGAGAGAGAGAGAGAGAGAGAGAGAGAGAGAGAATGCCATGTCTGAGGAGAACTAGTGTAGAAGTAAAGGAATGATATATAGAAGAATTTTCACATCCCTCAGTTTCCAGAATTTTTTCACCCCCCTGTATGGACCTTATTACCAATTTCGATATCTTAAAGAATGAGAAAAAATATAAATACAGCATGATTCAATAGTTTTATTTCACTGCCTCATAAACGTCAAAAAAATCACAGAGGCTCAAAAATATTCACATTAGTTAGAAGGATTTTTTTTTTTGTCTTTGTTTTCGATGGCGTATTTAATAATTTTTACTATTTTTTATTCTTTCTTTATCCAGATGACTTTCATTTACTCGAGAATTTATTGATCTGGAGGTTAGGCATTCCAGATATATGTATATTTTTAATTCACGGAAGAAGGAACCAAAGGCCTGCCCGGAGGATTCGTCCCCCTCCCCTCAAAAAATAAAAACAATAGTCATGGACTCAGTTTATTCCAGATTTTTTAAATGGAAGATGGACCCAAAGGCCACAAACCAGCAAGACTGTTCCCTCCAAGAAAATAAAAATAAAATAACCAGACAGACAAATTCAAGCTCCGTACATTTCAAGATGCCTGGATACACTGGGTTTAAAAGACTGGAGACCATAGATGTGTGTGTGTGTGTGTGTGTGTGTGTGTGTGTGTGTGTGTGAGGAAAAAAGTCATGATTGCGTGACGGCCACACATCATTTAGACCTACTGTGCCGAGGTGGGTTCGAGCCCCACACAGGTGAGGGTGTTTTAAAATCTTGTTATTACTGCAAGAAATTGTCGGGGTGGGGTGGTTGGATGGGTAAATGTAGGATAGGGTAGGATAGGGTAGGGTAAGGTAGAATAGGGTAGGGTAAGGTAGGCGGTGGCTCAATCGGTAGAGAGTTGGCCTGCAGTCCTGACGGACCCGGGTTCAAATCCCGCTGAGGCACGGAACAGTTTAAGGATTTGAATTTCATAAAATCAGACTTTACTGATCTACCAGAAGACCCGCCGACATGTCGTAAAAATACCCCCGCTAATACCAATACATCAGTCCTGTATGAGACAGCCCTAGCATGTATTCAGTATGGACGATGAGTGTTAGCGCCGAAGTGGTGACATGTAGAGGTGTGCGGTACGTAGGAGGACTACTGGGCCTTGAAATCAGGCTGTGAAGCCTATGCCCAGAGTCGGTCACATAACAAAAAAAAAAAAAAAAAAAAAAAGGGTTGGGTAGGGTAAGGTGGGGTGGGGTAAGGTGGGGTAGGGTAGGGTAGGGTAGGATAGAGTGGGGTGGGGAAGGGTGGGGTGGGGTGGGGAAGGGTGGGGTGGGGTGGGTAAAGGTAGGGTAGGGAAGGGTAGGGAAGGTAGGGTAGGGTAGGGTCGGGTGGAGTGAGGTGGGGTGGGGTAGGGTAAGGTAGGGTATGATGGGGTAGGGTAAGGTAGGGTATGATGGGGTTGGGTGGGCTGGGGTAGGGTAGGGTAGGGAAGGGTGGTGTGGGGCGGTGTGGGGAAGGGTAGGGTGGGGTGGGGGGTTGGATGTGGGGGTGAGGGGGAGATAGGACCAAGAAAACATACCCTCTGAAAATAGGTCTTGTTAATATTAAGTACTTGTGAGTTATTTCCCAAAGTTATCCAACAACAACAACAACAAAAATAGCAAAATCCAGAACAAAAACAAGACCAGCTCACGTTACTCCCATTAACCTGGTTCTTGGACGCAGGTGAGAGAGAGAGAGAGAGAGAGAGAGAGAGAAAACTAGTTACCTTTTCTTTCTTTTTTCTTTACTTACCCCGCGTTAGTAGCAGTGTCAGTGTGACCAGCAGGGTAGAAAGGGCCGCCCATAGCCATCGACCAGCCATCACAGCCTGTCCGAAGAAGACGAAGAAAGAAGAAATGTTATGTTCTCTTTTCAAAACAGAGTGAACGAAAGTGAAAAATAAATCTAAGGAGAGAGAGAGAGAGAGAGAGAGAGAGAGAGAGAGAGAGAGAGAGACGGAGGAAATAAGTAGGTCTTCATACTTTCCTAAGGAGACTGTACATTACTAGACGCTGGCCTGTCTTTTCGTCAGTTAAGAAGCCTTCCTAAACTCTCTTCCTTTGTGATTTTTTTTTGGATAAGTCTGGTTATTAATATCCCTCTGTACGTCATTTATGCAGAGTAAAGGCGATATTGGAAGGATTTATATAATATACAGAAGAGGACAGTCAGGGGTAATGAACAAGTGCCTGAGAGACTAGATTCCACTTCAAAGAAAAAGCTGATTAATCACTGTATTGTGCTAGTGCAACCCAATCAATTGTATGGAGAACAGTTAAACAGGCTTGTACTGTTGTTTTGAGCATGCTGGTACTGTTGTTGTTACAGTTGCTATTCATATATATCTGTCATTCATTCTAACAGTAAACTTAAATGAAATGGATGTTTTTATACTCTCCAGCACTTTAAGATGTTTGTGCTGGCCGTCCATTAGAAACGCCACCTCTTTGAACATCTACAATTGTTTCTCTAAATATTTTGATCCTGGTTTTCTCCAATATATTCTCTTTTCATATTTGATGATTTTATCTCATATTCTAAATACAGTAATACATGTACTTTCTGGACGCCCACTTTCCGGACTACCCACTTACCGGACATTGGAGGCCTGGACCTTCGGAACCCAAAAATGGCCCCAAAAAGAAGAAAATCCCCCCAAAATCCGAATTTTTTCCCACCTGTAAATTGAAATTGCCACACAGCACCATGCAGCGCCAAACAGCTGTTTACATCAAGGCCCCTTCATCCCTTCCTTCCTCCCCCTTCCCCCCTCCCCAGTCACGGTTGCCATTTGGTATTTTCCATTACTAACTGTGGGCCTATTTGGTACTGAAAAGTTCATTTGGTAGTGAATCAGCATGATCCATTACCAAACAGATTTTTCACATGTATGAAGATATAGAGAATGGAGACGGTGGACTGTCTGCTTTCTTTGATTAATCTGCTAGCTGACATAGTGCAAAAACAAACATGCTGCTGATTATAAGGAGAGTGATTATTTCCATTTGTACACATAATCAGAGAAGAATAAATGCTTCCTTTAAGAATTTGGTAATGAAAAGTTAATCTGGTAATGAACATTGAGGAGTTTGGTAATGTGGCCGAGTTCAGATCTGGCAACCCTGTCCCCAGTTACTGCCTAACCTTCGTTCAGGGAAGACGTCCATTGTAATGGATGCCGCACGTGCTCGTTTTTTATGAATAAACAGTGAATAATCTGCAGTACCTCGCCACTAGACCACATGGGAATTTACAGTGTTGTGCAGTGTTAAGATATTAGAATTTTGAGTACAAAGGATTAAATGTGGAGTGCAAAGTGGCGGTTGAAACTGGCTGTTGAAACTGGCGTGGTGCAATTAAGAACAGAATATGCAGTGTTAAACAATTATAACTCACAGTGCAAAGAATTAAGCGTAGCAGAACACTGGATTACTGTGCATGCTTCAAGAACATTTTCACAACTACCAGAGCCTTAGAGGAGGTGGCCACAGATGTGCTGTAAGTAGCCTGTACACTGCTAAGTATTTTCCATACTTCTAATTCCTCATTCTCTGGTTCCTTTTCATTTATTTCATTCTTTATGTCCATTATTGGTGTGAATTGCTATGCATGTCCGGTAGGGAGCTATTTAGGTGGTTTTCAAAGTTAGGCTAGGTTAGGGTCATAAGTACCAGTCCAGCAGTCAGAGGCCCACTTTCTGGATGGGACCACTTTCCGGACATGCCTTTGGCTCTATTACATCGGATAGTTGAGGGATTATGTATTTCTAACAGTTGCCTATGTACTGTAGTTCATTAATATTTTGATAGTCAGCATGTAATTATGCAAACAAATTTATTTCGAGTTACAACTGTTTTGTAAAAATCAAAATATATCACAATTTTCATCAATAATGTAAAATCCTAATCAAATCATATCCTGATCAGTAACATACAGTGCAACAAGAGCAATGTGAGGACCTTTAATATTGATAAATACCAGACCTACTATTCCTGCTGTTATCTGTGTTGGCTTACTTATAAACCAGGGTTGGCACCAAAGTGGGTAACCCAGTTTTACCCACCCGGGTTTCTTCAGTAAAACCCACTTGAAAGAAAACCACTGTTTTACCCACTTTACTGTTTTTTTTTAAATAATGTATTTAATAATAAATTCAGTTTTATTTGATTAAATGGTTATATTTTTGCACACAATAACATAAGTAAATAATAACTACTTAATCATATTCTATTTCGCAGGTTAAAAAAAAAAAATCGCCAAGTATTTATAATATAATATCTTGGAAGCATAATCTTATTGATCAAAAAGAAAGCTTATTACATTTCTCATCACAAAGTAAAACAAGCTCTTTGCAATTCTTTTTCATTGCAAAAAAGAAGGAACCAAATGCAGAAGCCCGCAAACTGTTCCTTCCAAGAAAAAACAAAAACAATACAAAAGAGAGCCAAACTCAAGATACATTCATTTTGAGATGCCTGGACACACTGCGTTTGAAAGACTGGAGATCATAGGAAGTAGGAAATACAGACAGTGAGACAGTTCCAGAGATGACCAGTTGCATAAATGAAGGACTCAGAGTAATGGTTACGGTAACTCTTGCATTAGAGAGTTGGACAGAAAAGGAATGAGAGTTTGTTGCTAGACGGGTGCTACGCACCCGTCGCAGATGTGGAGGGATGCAAGCAAACAGTTCAGCGGAGCAGAGACCATTGAAGCAGCAACAGAAAAGAGATAAAAATGCAACAGCACAGCGAAGAGACAGAGGTTGAAGAGAGCCAGTAAGAGGAGGAGAGTTGATGAGATGAAAAGCCTTTGACTCCACGTTACTGAGAAGAGCTGTATGTGGAGAGCCTCCCCACAAGTGAGAGTTGTACTCTAAACAGGGGCAAATAAAACCCGTGAATAAAGTCAAGAACTGTGCAGGGGTAAAGAAGGTACGGAGTTGGCTTAGCACACCCAATTTTTCGAAAGTATGAATGTTGTTCTTTGATTTTTTCATAACTGTTCATAATACTTCTATTTTTCTAATAGATTTTATAGCCAAAAATATCCTTTTCTTTGAAATGATAATATTTTTGTGTCACAGTAAATTATGGTTCTTGTCATGTTACCCAAACAGTATAATCATTGCTGGAGTTAACTTATACCATATGTGGTCTCATATCATTACCAAATATCAGTAGTTCTATAGAAATATATTTTAAACATTGCTTTCCATTTAAAATTGATGCACTTTATAGGCTTAGATATTTGGTTACCAAAAGCTATTATTATTGTTAAGATAATGTGAAATCACTTATGCAACAGAATTTTCAATAATAATTATTTAGAACATTGAGAAATGCAAGTGTATAATTACCAAAGAATGGAGAGTAGCAAGGCAAATGATTCCTTCTCCTACTATTGTGTAGTGTGGAATGATCTTTGCCAGCTCATGAGTTGTGCAGTGCTCTCAAGCCTCTCATGTTGAAGCATGTTTTGCTGTGTAGCAGGAGCCGCGTTTTTGTGAGGCTTTTAGACTGGTATCGACCAGTTTAGACTGGTCTTATTGCTGTTCTGGCGAGACAATTAGACTGGTACAGACAGGTCCAAAGCAGTCCTGCCCCACAAGCTAGCTTAGGAGAGACCGGTCTGCGCACAAACGTATGCGCATCAGCAACAGCCAAGAAGGAGGCGAGGAGTGTCCATGGCAGGGTGTAAACATCGATGGTCAACAATGGCGGACTTGGAAATAAGGTTTTAAATTACATTTTTAACGCTAGCAGGAGCCCCTGATCATCCAAGAAGGGAACCAAATAAATCTCACCATGAAGTAGAGGCTTTGTACTGTATTACTACAGAAAGCACGAAATAAGATTATTAAAGCATTAACCCGAGACGTCCCGTCGACGTATGGATACATTGCAACATCTTGCATTTGCCAGTCCCGACGACGTACTGGTACGTTGTACAATTGCAAGGTTCATAATTTGCACAATTTTCAATTTTCGCGCGTGATTTTTCGTACATATACACGGGACACCTTCCTCTATTCCTCTACAAGATGCCAAGCAGGGACAATGCATTACACCGCATAACCCCCCCCCCCTGCATGCCATTGTCTCGGCAATTCACCTGTTACCAGTGACCTGGCCAATAAAGACATTCAGGGCCAGAATGATTCCCCAATCGATGACAATGTGGAGGACAAATTTTACATAGCATTAGAGGAAGAAACAGTCAGAAATGATGATCAGGTAATGTGGCAAAAAAAGGTCGGTATGGTGACGAGTTAGTGAGTGAAACAATGCTTATAATGCCTATACTACTGTTTGAAAACCAATATACTCTCGTACTACATATAAATTCGTACCAAGTAAATAAATAAATACCGTTTATGAGTGGTGTGAAATAGTTACCCTCCCATAGAACTCGTTTTCTTTGGTGCCAGCCTGTTAGAAAACCAAGTAAGGTAAGGAGGTACTGCTACCTGGATCGAGTATTTTAACCCGCCCCATCCCGACGTTTTCTTGGCAGTGGTACACCCCAGGCCTGATATTTTTGGACCTTTTTTTTTTTGGCTCAAACATCCACTTTTGGTGAGAAACATCGAAAATTCATAGAGAAATTGCTCACCTGAGGTTTAAAATACTCGATCCCAGTAGGAGTACCTTTTTACCTTACAGGGTTTTCTATCAGGCTGGCTGCAAAGAAAACGAGTTCTATGGGAGGATAACTATTCTACACCACTCATAAACGGTATTTATTTTTTTATTTGGTACGAATTTATATGTAGTACGAGAGTATATTGGTTTTCAAACGGTAATATAGGAATTATAAGCATTGTTTCACTCACTAACTCATCACCATTCCTGACCTTTTTTTGCCACATTACCTGACCATCATTTCTGACTGTTTCTTCCCCTAATGTTTGTCCTCCACATTTTCATCGATTGGGGAATCACTCTGGCCCTGAATTTTGTACCGTGGCATGACATGGCTTTACTGGCCAAGTCACTGATAACAGGTGAATTGCTGAGAAAAGGTCATGCAGGGGGGGGGAGGAGGTCATGCTGGGTAAGGCATTGTCCCTGCCTGGCATCTTGTAGAGGAAGGTGTCCCGTGTATACGCACCAAAAATCACTCGCGAAAATTGAAAATTGTGCAAATTAGGGACCTTGCAATGTCCTTGCAATGTTGCTGCATTAATTTATGTCTCCTGGATATGAGTGCACATCATGTGAGGACATGAATTCACGTCTCTGGGACGCGGCGGGTCAAACCTCAGGTGAGCGATTTCTCTATGAATTTTCGATGTTTCTCACCAAAAACGGAGGTTTTAGCCAGAAAAATATTTTTCGAAAATACTTCGGGATTGGGGGGTGTTGGAGGTGCGAAATAGCTCGGGACGTGACGGGTTAATGACCGAGATAAAAATCGAGGGGTTGCATGAAATTTGTGTAATCAACGCTACTCCCCGACATTTGTTTACATTCATCTAGGCCATGCCCAGTCACTCATGCAGCCAATAGCAAACCCGGACAGGATCGGACCGATATTAGCCCGTTCTCGCGATCACTTATGAGTCCTGACCGGTCTAAACCGGTCCAACGTGGCCCGCGAAAATGCCACAAAGGATAACAGCCAAACAGGTCAAAACATGATTGTGTTCATTTCCTTCATTCAAATAACTGTGAAAAATAAGATTTTATTGGGCTATTCATAATTATGTATAGTGGAAACATTATTTTATTTAAATTTAAAGTAAACTTTGAAAAAACCCACTTTTGCCAGTTTGGGGGGTGTATTTCGTGAAAAAAAAAAAAAACGAAAAAAACCGGGTGGGTTAGGCTTTTTCAAAAAAAGTTTTTTTTTTGCCAACCCTGTTGTAAACTGGTTCATCCCAAAGGATTGACAAATGGATTTCACCTGACAGAGTCTGTCAATGCCACATGTATTAAAATCCCCAGTAAATATGATAGACGTAATAATGGAAAGACTCAATATCATTTGTGCAAATTGACATTCGACCTTGAAGATGACCTTGAAGGAAACGTCACAGGTCAAATCTGACATCATATTTAGACTCATTATACATGACTTCCTGTCTAAGTTTATAACAACCTGTAAACCTGTTAATGTAAAGGAGATAAAGGATTTAAAGTTTCAAGAACAGAAAATTGATCATAACCCAGCCATCTTGGACTTTATCAAAATTTTGAAAAGACGGGCATCAACCTCCTATATGGCCCAACAATCATACAGAATATAAGAAAATTCCAGCAACTGGTTTCTGAGATCCAGCGTGGAATGGACGAACAGACGTACTGACTAACGGACATATGGACATAACCTAGCCTAAGATTCCACTTCGTGAGAAACGATGTGGAATAACAAAATAAATCGCTTGTGAAGAGGTGTTAGAGAGCTTCCCTAACCGACGGGAATATGGGTCACAGTCGAAGTCAAAATTATTAACATTTCAAAATCCTACGACTCTCTCTCTCTCTCTCTCTCTCTCTCTCTCTCAGGCTCCTATGATTCACACTCAGTTGAATAAAATCGTCTGGTTTTAGCGGGGGGAAAATAATGCGAGAATTGTGCCTACACAAGAGGGGTAAGTGAAATTCAGAGCCCGTAATATTCAAGCCATTCCTATCGCCTGACGTGGATGTGTATTTTATGGTGTGTGTGTGTGTGTGTGTGTGTGTGTGTGTGTGTGTGTGTGTGTGTGTGTGTGTGTGTGTGTGTGTGTGTGTGTGTGTGTGTGGGTGGGTGGGTGGCTGGGTATATATGTATCTTCCTTAGAGTATTTTTATTTGCAGGCCAAGACACAACGTTATAATGTACACATCATATGTATTTTATAACTTTCTTGGACAATAAACCATTAATTATGATTATTATTATTATCATTATAAAGTATGCTTGCACCCAGTCTGCTTGCGTGGGCTTATTACATTTGGTTCACAGACTACACACACATCCAAAGCCACTACAACACTACAATTACATTTACAAGGACTTCTCACCCTACATACAATCTCAATTAGACAGCCTAAGCCGCTTGGTAGAGATACATTGGCTGTATCGTCCCCACTTCGGTTGGGATAGGTCGGTCCTGCAGTGGACACTCAAACGGCCACTGAGCTGTACTCCGTCTGTGTGTGTGTGTGTGTGTGTGTGTGTGTTTATGTAATGCACGTGTGTATGTGTGTGTATGTAAGCCAAGACAGAAAAAAAAACACTATTAAAGA
>NC_137069.1:28130755-28173255 GCF_032717465.1 Coenobita brevimanus
GATAGGTATAAATCTTCACTTCTTCTTCCTTTACTTCCTTTTCTTCTCTTCCTCCAGGTTCACGTCCACCCCCTCCTCCCCCTTCACCTTCACCTCCCCCTCCTCTCCCTCCACCTTCACCTCCCCTTCCTCCCCCTCCACCTTCACCTCCCCCTCCTTTCCCTCCACCTTCACCTCCTCCTCCACCTCCTCCTCCGCCTTCTTGTATATTTCTCAAGGGTCGTCTTAAACCCACCTCAATTAATCACTCAAGGAGCCTCCAGGACATCACCTCCAGTCACCCATTACTCACTGCCAAAAAATAACATTCACACATCATAAGGAGACTTGACTGAGCAATTCTGGAGCTTAGTTATGTGTGTGTGTGTGTGTGTGTGTGTGTGTGTGTGTGTGTGTGTGTGTGTGTGTGTGTGTGTGTCCCTCTCTCTCTCTCTCTCTCTCTCTCTCTCTCTCTCCACTCACCTGCCTCTCTACACCTGGGATACACATTTTCACAACAAAAAGGTCTTTGTTTGCAATTGCCCACTCACGCTTCTGCTGTGTGTGTGTGTGTGTGTGTGTGTGTGTGTGTGTGTGTGTGTGTGTGTGTGTGTGTGGTGTCTATCTTCTCTCTCTCTCTGTCCCCCTGCTTCTTCATTGCTTGCGTTTTTCTGTCTGTCTGTCTGTCTGTCTCCATGTGCACTTCAACCTGTTTACCTGTTTGCTTGGGTGTTTGTGTTTTTCTGCCTTTCCATGCCACTGTCTGCTTGTGCCTGTGTCTGTATCTACCCCATCCTGCGTTTGTTTGTCTGTCTATTTATCAGGCTGTCTTTGTTATTTCTTTATCAATTTGTCTGCATGTATGTCTCTATGTTAGCCTGTTTGCTTGAATGTTTGCGTCTGTCTGTCTGCCTGTCTGGTTTTAGGTCTGTGCCTGTCTGTCTTTCCCTGTCTACCTGTCTGTCTGTTTGTCTGTGTATATGTCTATCTGTGTCCTCTGTTTACTTCAATCTGTCCGTCTGTCTGTGTCTATCCATCTGTCTGTCTCTCTTTTTCTGTGTACGGTATATACTGTATGTTCCTCTGTTTGCATCTGTCTGTCTGTCTGTCTGTCTCTGTCTCTCTCTCTCTCTCAGAATTTTGCTCGTGGTCAGCCATAGAACATGTTGTGCTCTCTCCGTTACCGTCGACGTTTCAGAAAGGTTTGTATCGTTCCGTAGATGTTATTTCCGTGGCTTTTCTTCCCTGGGTCTCGTTCCGTCGTTCCCTTCACCCTCCCCTACCCCTCCTGTTCCAAGAAAGTGGATGGAGGAAGAGGAATTTCACCATATATCTATATTCCTAATTTTATTTCTTTCTTTCCACCCTCTGGTCTGCTCTCGTTCAACTTTATCTTCCTACTGAGAGAGAGAGAGAGAGAGAGAGAGAGAGAGAGAGAGAGAGAGAGAGAGAGAGAGAGAGGACAATATAACGTATTTATCAGACTTAGGTTGGCTTTAGCTTTCCCTTTGTTTATTTTGCCTGCAGACTTCCACCTCCTAGTTCATCTCTTCAGTAATAAATAAACAAACAAACAAATAAATAATACAGCTTTAATGGTGACAATGGGGTGAGATTAACAGGCGTGTTAATACCATAAGACTCATTTTATATCACTTTTTCATTTACTTCTGGAAATAATAATTTAAAACACACTTACATTTCACGTTTTTCCCAGTAATTATGACATTAAAAGATTGCACAAATGTTCTATCTATTTATGTATCTGCAAGACGCATTAATCTCGTAAGGGGTGGCCGCAAACAAATCGCCTTCATGTCGCCCTGTCCTCCCCGCCAAATTGTTTATTCCGTGTTTTGTTAAGCACACTGACTGGCGTTGGGTGTGACTCGAGATATTCACATTTTTAGCAAGCATACGACTAGGTGACACCCCCCCTCCCACACACACACACACTCACACACACACAAACCCCCCGACATCCCACTCACACCCACATCACATTGCAAATAAATACTTAACCAATAAACACTACAAAAGCAAAACACGATCGCTATCACTCTCTCTCTCTCTCTCTCTCTCTCTCTCTCTCTCTCTCCCTCTCTCTCAATACATTACCAACACCCCTACCATAATGCACACACCAAAATCGCCACTACTACTAACTTTTATCTTGCTTCCGTGCACGCTTCACTCTGTGTTAGCAAATAGAAGGTTGGTAGTGAGTGTGTGGGGGGTACACACACACACACACACACACACACACACACACACACACACACACACACACACACACACACACACACACACACACACACACACACACACACACACTCACCTCTGGACTGCAGCTACGACTGTCCTGGCAATAAAAAAACACACCAATGGGCACTCGGCCCGTCCATACTGGGATGTATATGCACTGTTCTTGTATACACACACACACACACACACACACACACACACACACACACACACGCACACACACACACACACACACACACACACACACACACACACACACACACACACTAACGGTAATTGCCAGGCTCCTACGTCACCTATGGCTGTCCTTTAATAGCAATATTAAGACAAGAAATATTACCCTACCTCTAATAACACTATAACTGGTGTCACACTTGAAATGAGAGAAAGAAAGAGAGAGAGAGAGAGAGAGAGAGAGAGAGAATGGGGGATTCTAGCTGGATTAATATGGAATTTAATAAAAATCCGTAATAATAATAGGTAATAAAAACTGAAAACATAGTAAAATGTAATAACAGTGACGACAACAATAAAGGAAATATAATGCCAGAAATAATAAAACTAGCTAGACTTATAATAAAAATATTAGTAATAAGTAATAAAAATAATTTTAATAGTAAAAACCAAGAAGAGTAATAATAGTAATGAAAATAAAAAAAAAATTGGAAAATTAGTCATAAAGATACAGATAACAGTACTACACACACACACACACACACACACACACACACACACACACACACACACACCAATAAAAAACAATCTGCAAGCCTTCTCGTAACAACAGCGTCAAGATCAAGCTGTATACATGATCTTGCAGTCTTAGATGCCTCTTCTGGACTCACTCATCACATCATCTTGGCTGCCAGTAAGGTTGAAGAATTATGGTATGTTTTTCGGCATATATCTTTTTAAATACTGCAGTGTCAACTCATTTTCGAGGGCAAGGGTGGATGAGACCTGAGGGAACGGAGTGTAAGATTGAATCCCACGCAGAAAGGTACACTGTCTGAATTTTGTGAGAGCAGATTTTATTTGTCTACAATATTCGCCGGCATACCCTAAATATACCCCCATCATACCACTATACCAGTTATAAATGGTGTGGATCTTGTATGAAGTGTGTATTTATGGTGGGTATTAACACTGAAGTGGTGATTTGTGAAGGATACTGGTACGTAAGACGGCTACTGGGCCTTAGGGAAGGGACTATCAAATCTATGGACAGACTCGGATACACACACACACACACACACACACACACACACACACACACACACACACACACACACACAGAGTGTGTGTGTTCTAGTGAAATAAGTCGCTTGTGGAACGTTATCAGAGAAGCGACATTGCCAACACAACCACGATGATCACTGCTGCCTCCCCCCGCCACCACCACAGCTACAACTCCCCCCTCCCCATCACCACCTCTACCACACTACAACCACTAACAAGGCTCCACCACCATTCCAGCTACGCATTTCCCCCCCCCCCATCACCACCACAACTACGCATTCCCCCCGCCCCACCACTATCATCACCATCAGCACCACCACCACCAGCACCACCACCACCAGCACCACCACCACAGCTATGAATTCGCCACCACCACCACCACCACCACAGCTATGCATTCCATTCCACCACCACAGCTATGCATTCCATTCCACCACCACAGCTATGCATTCCCTCCACCACCACTACCACACCAACACATCCCCCCACTACCACCACCACACCAACACCACCTCCCTTCCACCACCACCACCACAGCTACCTCCCCACGATCACCAACGCACTCGACTATTTGGCTCAAGGAACACAATCTTGGTACATTTACACACTCCATTTTTTCATTTTCAATTATTTTTTTCTATGCTTGTTCTGTTCCTATATTATTTCCTCTCCTCACATCACACCTACACACACTCATCAACACAAAAATTTTTTTTCTTACTCACCGGCAACACACTATTTTTGTCGTTGTGTTGCATGTTCGATAATCCGTGTTCCTTTTTCTCTTCCTACATTCCTTTCGCATTTTCTTTTCTTTTTTTCCCACACCACATCCACCGTCAAAGCCACACACTTCTCACCACACTCAATTTTTTTGGCATATGGAACACACACTATTTCTAGGCACACTCACCACGAACACACTCCATTTTAGGAAACAATTTCCATATTTTTCGCTGCTTTCTTGGTCCTAAATTTCTTACTATCTTCCCCACCACACTTACACACTACACTCGCCACCAATACACTTTACTCTTTCTCACACGGTACACACTGCATTTTCGGTGCTAATATATTTGTGATAATTTGTACGTCGTTATCTGTTCCTACATTCTTCTTTCTTATCCCAATTTCTTTATATCTTTATATTTTCTCACACCACTATCTTCACCATCATCACTGTCTCCACCAAAGCAACCTAACTTTTTGGCTGGAAGGGCAGACGCTTTTTCTTGGCATACTAACAACACAATCATTTTGGTCACTGAGCTACAATTTAATTATCTCGGCTACTTTCTCACTTCCTGTACCATTTCCTTTATCATTTCCCTTCCTCCTATCACCTCCACCACCACCACACACTCTCCACCACCAGTATTCTCAGGTAAAACACTCCACTTCTCGCTCTCCGCCTGTTGGTACGAAGTGTTAATATTATCGATGATTTTTGCCATTTTAGGTTGAGGATTATTGTTCACATAATGCTACTCTGGGATGAGCGACTGGTCACTTTTGCCACCAGGACTGACTAGCCTATCTTCGTGTTCCTATGATCCTGATATGACAATAAAGACGTGATACACACACACACACACACACACACACACACACACACACACACACACACACACACACACACACACACAAACAATCTATGATGTTCTTTTCTCACATTACCTTACACACACACGCACACACACACACGCACACACACACAGAATCTATGCTGTTCTTTTCTCACATTACCTTACACACACACACACACACACACACACACACACACACACACCACTACGCTGATGCACTCTCACGGAACAAACTTTTCGTCAAACTCACAAACAACACATTCCACTGTCTGGCACATAGACACCTACATAAATGAAAAAAAAAAAAGAAAAAAATTAATGAATGAATGAATCACCAACAATACCAGTGTCATCGGGACTGTTTTTTGTCTTTTTTCACGTCTGAGGATATAAACAAGGATATGTGATATAGTGATGAAAATATGACCGAAATTCAAGCAATGTCTATCTGTTTATCTATCTCTAGCCAGACGTCTTACACTAGGAAGGCGTGACCCAACAAACAGCCTCAGTATCGTTAAGACCTTCGCCATCAGGCTGCCTTATCTCCAACCCATACTACTCTCATTCATATAGCTCTCCACTCTACCCTTTCACCTAATACTCGATCTTTTCCCCCCTTCTCCCCCCCTCCATCCACCTAATCCTCGATCTTTCCGTTACTCCTCTACCTCTGTCATCAACAATCTTAGTTATTCTCCCTCCATTGTCTCCACCTGGCCAAACCATCTTAAGGTACTTCTTCTAATACTCTCCAGGCCTTCACATCATCACCACAATGTTCCTTAACGTCCTCATTTTGCTGATCATCTTTCCACGTCATACCACAAGCTTCTCTCAGGTAACTCATTTCCACCCCTCTCACTCTTAATGTGCGCCCTTCCAGCCACGCCCAAGAAAGAAAAAAAAAAAGATAAGAAAGGGAGGAAGAAAGGATGGACGGACGGACGGACGGAAGGACAGAGGAGGAGGAGGAGGAGGTGACTCTATCTATATCCTATTTCAGTATGTTTGTTGGTTTGTTACCGTAACACAGCAAAAACGGCTCATGTGGCGCAAATTTTTGTTAGAGCAAGGTACCGTTAAAATGCTCTAATTTGAAGAATAAAACAATTTCCGGGCCAACTGGGCCACCGGTTCCGAAGTTATGACTCATTTCTGGCCTTTTGTTTTAGTATTTGCTTTTAGGACAGAGGACGAATTCGTTCTTGTTCCAGCGTTGAAATTACCAGCATGGCACACGAGAGAGGAGTGACGTGTTTTGTTGTATTATCACTCTCTCGCCTCTCCTTCCTCCCTCCTTATACTCCTAAAACTGTATACTATAATGGTATAGTATTAGATATATTATAATGATCCGAGTCCTGTAAGTTTGTTGATTTGTTACCTGACATTGAGTGGAAGCCGTGAAGGCTGCCTTTAAGCGAGTAAGATTAAGAAAAGAATAAGAAGAATACGACGGGACACAACCAAGCCCAAGAAAGAAAATGAAAAGAAAGAAAGGAAAGACGGACGGACAGATGGACGGACGGACAGAGAAGGAGGAGAAGGAGATAAAGGTGGAAGAGGAAAAGAATAAGAATAATAAACCAAACAAACACTACAGGTTCCAATCATAGTATCCAACCATGTTAGTATTGTTTCTTGGTATAATCTTGACCACCTCATCATACGCTTATCTAGAGTTCTGGGTCAAGTCAGAAGCAGGCGTCTTCAAGGTTCCTCGGCTATCTTATCTTTTCCTTCCAATATCTTTGGTTATTTTCGCTCACCGGCACCGTCCACTCTTATCTCTGTTTGCCTCCCCTCCTCCTCCTCCTCCTGACATCCACTTCTGTACCCTCTCCTCCTCCTCTCCACTCCCTCCCCCTCCCCCTCCCCCTCCCTCCTCCTTCCTCGCCCTCCTTTCCCGAAACTCACGCATCCTCCCTCTCCCCTCCCCTCCCCTCCCCCACTTCTTCCCCTTTCCCCCCTCCCCCGACACTCCTTCCCCCTCCTCCCTCCCCTCCCCCATCTAACTTTCGCCCCACCCCCCACCCCCAAGCTCCTCATCTTTAGTTTCTTGCCTCTTACGCTCTCGTTCGCTCTCTTTCTTCGCGTACTCTCTGTCTGTCTGTCCGTCTCTCTGTCTCTGTCTCAGTCTGTCTGTCTGTCTGTCTGTCTGTCTCTCTCTCTCTCTCTCTCTCTCTCTCTCTCTCTCTCTCTCTCTCTCTCGTATTTTCTTTGTCTATCGTTTGTCTGTCTGTCACGTATTATCTTAATCTGTCTGTCTGTCTGTCTGTCTCTCGTATTATCTTTGTCTGTCTGTCTGTCTGTCTCTGTCTCTGTCTCTCGTATTTTCTTTGTCTGTCTGTCTGTCTGTCTCGTATTATCTTTGCCTATCTGTCTGTCTGTCTGTCTGTTTATAGGCATGTATTAAGTATGTAGTTAATATAGGTTGTCTGTCTTCCCCTCCCCCCCCCCTCTCTCTCTCTCTCTCTCTCTCTCTCTCCAAACTCCTCAAAGAATTCCAACAAAGTTTTATCTCAAAATTTACCAAGGATCCTTTTCTTTCGTCGTTATTATCCTCTTGGCGGTGGGTGAGGGCGCCACCATCCACTCACTCGATGTAGTACTGGGGGTGATTCTACACTGAGGGACAAGCCCCAAGATTTCCTATTTCAAGAAAACGTGTACTACGCTGGGTGGTAACCATATCACCAAGTGCGTGTGAACTCCTTACAACCAGGCGGGGAGAGAGAGAGAGAGAGAGAAAGAGAGAGAGAATTATAAATGCACACTTAAATACTGTACATAGACAGACAGATGAACCGAAAGACCGATGTATCTATCTATCTATCTATTGCCAGACGCCTCAATCCCGTTTGGGGTGGCCACAAACAAATCGCCTCCAAGTCGCCCTGTCCCCCGCCATTTCACTGCCCTGCTCCCAACTCACACCCCCCTCTCTCATATACCTCTCCACCCCATCCCTCCATCTCATCCTCGGTCTCCCCCTCCCTCTTCCACCCTCCACCTCACTCACATACACTCTCTTCGTCAATCTTTCACCCTCCATCCTCTCCACATGGCCAAACCACCTCAGTGTGTTCCTCACAACGCTTCCTATCACATCCACATCCACACCACAACGCTCCTTTATATCCTCATTCGTCAGCCTGTCTCTCCACGTGACTCCACAGGCTCCTCTTAAATAACTCATTTCCACTGCTCTCACTCTTGACTTGTGTCCTTCCAACAATGTCCAAGCTTCACTTCCGTACGTTAGAGTTGGTATCACAATACTGTCATGTAGTAACTTTTTTACTTCCATGCTCACTTCCCTGTTTCTTATCACTGCTTTTAAGGAACCAGCAACCTTTCTTCCCTGCTGTACCCTTTCAAGCACTTCATCCTCCAAACCTCCATCCTTACTCATCACACTACCCAAATACTTAAACGTACTCACATTTTCCAATTCCTCACCATCCAACCTCGCTGTACATTCACTGACTTCACCTCTCTCAAAGACCATCACTTTACTCTTCCCTACATTCACCTTTAGGTTCCGTTTCTTACACACTCTCTCAAACTCATCCACCAAGCCTTGCAGCTCCCCTTCGTCTTCACTCAACAACACAGTATCATCTGCAAACAACAGTACAGGGAGTTTCCAAACACTATCCTCTCTCACCAGGGCCACTCCAACATCCACTACCCTACCTTGTACCTCTTTTATTACCCCATCCATGTACAGATTGAACAACCATGGAGACATGACACATCCCTGTTTCAAACCAACTTTCACAGAGAAAAATTCACTTAGTTCACCATCCACACGCACTGCAGCCTTCGCACCATCGTACATACTCTTCACAGCATTCAACAACTTCCCATCTACTCCATATATTCTTAACACTTTCCACAATCCTTGTCTATCCACCCTGTCATATGCTTTCTCCAAATCCATGAAAGCCGCATACAACTTCTTTCCCTTCTCTAGAAACTTTTCCACTAAAGATCTAAGAATGAATATCTGATCTACACAACCTCTTCCCTTCCTAAAGCCTCCCTGTTCTTCTCCAACTAATTTCTCTGTTCTTTCTCTAACTCTGTCTATAAGTAACCTACCATACACTTTTCCTATTATACTAAGAAGACAAATGCCCCTATGATTACCACACACTTCTTTTTCCCCTTTTCCTTTGTACAAGGGAATAATTATACCTGACTTCCAATCCTCCGGGACTCTACCTTCCTCCCAGGCCAATCTGCACATCTTCCACATCCATTCTACTACTATCTCTCCCCCATGCTTCAGCATTTCACCACACACTCCATCAATTCCTGGGGCTTTCCCCGATTTAACTTTCTTCATTGCTTCCACAACTTCCATCCTACTGATTTCTTCCTGTCTTCTCACCTCCCTCCTTCTCCCAGCCATTCCCCAGCCACTTATACCGATGTATGATATATATATATACAGAGAGAGAGAGAGAGAGAGAGAGAGAGAATGTTTAATACACTTAAATGCATAGACAAACAGACGAACCGACAGACAGATGTATGAGAGAGAGAGAGAGAGAGAGAGAGAGAGAGAGAGAGAGAGAGAGAGAGAGAGAGAGAGAGAGAGAGAGAGAGAGAATGAACTGCAAATACACATCCTCGTAATAAAGGGATTAAAATTACAGTCATACATACAGTTGGTTGTGGAAGCTCCCTAACACGTTTTCCCTGGAGATTTATTTTATGCTTTACACCTTACTGTCCTCTTCAGTGTTCCATAAATCTTTCTAACATCGCCATCCTCTGCATGTATAACGTACCAAAGGATAATAACCAGCCGTATCCAAGAATAAATCGCTAAGGAAGAGGTGTTAGGGAACCCCCATACCCTACGAAAACAGAGAGCTAATGAAGTGTTGAAGTGTAGTAGTGTAAGTGTATCGATGGTTATAGTGTATTTAGTGACGTTATCTCTCTCACAGCCCGTCACACAGCTACACACAGAATTAGATGCATCAATATTTATCACAGGCACCAAAACACTGAGGCATGTACACAAAAAACGTACACACAGAAGCATACACACCAAGGAGATATAAGCATACCTACAGAAATACACACACACACACACACACACACACACACACACACACACACACACACACAAAATCTATATGCTGTTCTCTCTCTCTCTCTCTCTCTCTCTCTCTCTCTCTCTCTCTCTCTCTCTCTCTCTCTCTCACACACACACACACACACACACACACACACACACACACACACACACACACACCACAACCCTGATGCACTATCAAGGAGCACACTTCACTTCTCGTCAAACTCACAAACAACACATTCCACTGTCTGACACATACACACCTACATAAATAAAATAAAATAAATCAATATATCACCAGCAATACCGTCATCATTGCGATTTAAAAAAAAATATTTTTACATCTAAGGATATAAACAAAGATACGTCAAAATAGTACTGAAAAAATGACCGAAATTCAAGCAATGTCTGTCTATCTGTTTATCTATCTCTAAGATGTCTTAAACCAGGAAGGGGTGACTCAACAAACAGCCTCAATTTTCATCCTGTCCTTCGCTATCAGGCTGCCCTATCTCCAACCCATACTACTCTCATTCATATAGCTCTCCACCCCACCCCTTCACCTAATCCTCGATTTTTCCCTCCCTCCACCCCATCCCTCCATCTAATCTTTCCCTCCCTCCTCTCCCCCTCCACCCCCATCCCTCCTTCTAATCCTCGATCTTTCCCTCCCTTCTCTCCCTCCCTCCACCCCATCCCTCCACCTAGTCCTCGATCTTTCCCCCTTCCTCTCCCCTTCCACCTCATCGCTCCACCTAATCCTCGATCTTTCCCTCCCTCCTCCACCTCACTCACCTACAGTCTTAGTCATCCTCTCTCCATTTTCTCCACCTGGCCAAACCATCTTAAGGTGCATCTTATAATACTCTCCAGCGCCTTCACATCATCACCACAGCGTTCCTAAACTTCCTCATTTTGCTGATCATCTTTCCACGTCATGCCACAAGCTTCCTTTCAGGTAACTCATTTCCTCTCCTCTCACTCTTGACGTGCGCCCTTCCAGCCACGCCCAAGAAAGAAAAAAAAGATAAGAAAAAAAGGAAGAAAGGACGGACGGACGGACGAACAGAGGAGGTGGAGGAGGTGAATCTATCTAAATATATTATAATGATCCAATTTCTGTATATTTGCTGATTTGTTGGTTTGTTATCGTAACACAGCAAAAGCGGTGCATGTAGCGAAAATTTTTGTGTACTAGCCTTTTGTTTCAAATTTAGTATTTGCTTTTAGGACAGGGGATGGATTCATTCTTGTTCCAGCGTTGAAATTACCGGCATGACACAAGAGAGAAGTGTGACATGTTTGCTGTATTATCACTCTCTCGCCTCTCCTTCCTCCCTCCTTATACTCCTAAAATTGTATAGTTTAATGTAAGTTTGTTGGTTTGTTGCTTGACATCGAGCGGAGGCCGCAAAGGCTGCCTTTAAGCAAGTGAGATTAAGAAAAGAATAAGAATACGACGGGACACAACCAAGCTCAAGAAAGAAAATGAAGAGAAAGGAAGGAAGGAAGGACGGACAGAAGGACGGACGGACAGAGATGGAGGAGGAGGAGGAGGAGGAGGAGGATTACAAAGGATTACATAGGAAAGCAAACAGCAACAGACCTTATGGTCCTTTCGAGGCTGCTTGTTACAGAGAAAACTATGACTACAAGATCTAACTCTACATGTTGAAGGATAAGGATAGTAAAGCAAGAAGGCTCCCCCCACCACCAAACCCTCCAGGAAAAAGTGAGAAAAACCACCATGTAGCGTGGAAAAACTGACATGGAAATTTCATGGGAAAAACTGGAAAGGAAAAGTCACATTCTATAATACTTTGTCTATAAGCTACCCGACTGAGTAACCTGAAAGAGAAAGTAATCAAATAAACTAATAGTTACAGCATGACATTATAAACCTGTACATTGAGTTAATGGGAAGTCTGTGGACATAACGTGAAAACTACACACTGCACAGTGTGGATGTTTAGGGATGGTGCGGCAGCCTTGCCTGGCACTTTTGAGGTAGGCAGCAGTCAATCAGGCCCTAACTCCGTTCACTCCACTAAGACAAGGAACTCTCCCATGTGGGACAAGTACACAAGTTTCATCCTGAAGCAGTGACCCCTAGTACATTAAAAAAAATCCTGATGGTGGTCACTTGACTAACAGGGACCCTCAGTGATCCACAGCCCATCACAGGTCGAAAGTAAGAGTAGTGACTGTTTACTCCGGGCTATCTGTTCAGATCCTAATCTGTGCTTATATTACTTTCTTTGCATTGGGGAGATTGAAAAATATATAAGACGGGTGTCTTAGACAAAATGGGACTGCACAGTGTCACTCAATCAATCAATAATTTCCTGTGACACCCCACGGGATGCATAGGGCCTCGATGAACTCTCTCCACCAATATTTGTCTCCTGCCATCTCCTTCAGGTCCCACCAACACTCTTCTCCTGCTTCTTTTTTCATTGTCCTCAACCAGGTTTCCCTTGGCCTACCTCTACCACTTCTTCCTCTAGCAGTCCACTCTGGCACATCCTGTATTAAACCACCTTCTTTTCTGTATATGTGCCCCAGCCACTTCCAACGAGACAGTCTCACATATTCATTAACTGGTTCCACTCACGTAATATCCCTTACTCTTGCATTTGTAACTCTGTCTTGCCACTTTACCCCAAGAATCCTTCTTAGTATTTTATTCTCAAATCCTAATACTTTCTGATCTGTTGCAATTGTACTGTACCATGACTCATGCCCATAAATTAAAATTGGTCTAACCATGGACTTGTAAATTTTCACTTTAGTATGTACCGAAAGCATATTATTATTCCAAACAGATTTCAACATTCCAACAGCTCGCCAAGCCTGTCTAATCCTCTCCTTAATTTCATTGTTTAATGATCCATTAGATGATACAATCGTTCCCAGATATTTAAAGTTTTCTACATTCTTCACCACATTATTCCCAATTACACAATCGATTTGGTTCTCCACGTTCATATTAATAATTTCAGTCTTTCCACAGTTTATTACCAATCCCACTTTTTCTCCTTCCTCCACCAGACAATCAAGCACCCTTTGCATCTCATAAATATTTCCACAAATCAGTACAATATCATCAGCATAGTCCAAATCTATCAGCTTCTTATTTTCTTTCCAGTTAATTCCTGCACCTGTTCTCCTTACAACCTTTTTCACAACATAATCCATAACCAAACCAAACAACAATGGCGAAAGAACTCCTCCTTGAATCACTCCTGACCTAACTTGAAATGGATCACTCAAAGAACCACCCACCATTGCCTAACAAAAAGTACCTTCATGCAGGCTTCTAATAATATTTACAAACTTTTCTGGTATACCATAGAATTTCATAATTTTCAACATAGCTCCACGTGAAACACTATCAAATGCCTTTTCAAAATCCACAAAACACATACTAAGTGACATTTTCATCTCCTTAGCTTGTTGCATTAGATGCCTTACAATAAAAATCTGATCATTACAACCTCGACCCTTTCTAAATCCTGCTTGTTCTTCTCTTAAATTTTTTTCAATTACTGGCTCTATTCTGTTCAACAAGATTTTGGAAAAGACTTTTGCAACTACAGGTGTCAATGTTATCCCCCTCCAATTGCCACACACACTTAAATCTCCCTTTTTTGGTATTTTTATAATCACTCCATTTTTCTACTCTTCTGGAATTCCACCATTATCCCAAGCCACATTAAAAAGTTTCAAAAGAGCATTCATCAACTCGTCATTTTCCACCTTAAGCATTTCAGGGAATATTCCATCCTCTCCTGGGGCCTTAAAATTCTTTAACTCCTTTATAGATTTTGCTACCCCTTCCAAAGTTATATCCCCTGTTTCTATCAGCAAATCTCTCTCGGCTGGCAAAATGTCCTTTCAGCTGGGATTGGCCTATCTAGAACAGATTCAAAGTGCTCTGTCCACCTCCCTTTTATATCCAAATCTTTAGACATCAAATTACCATCTCTATCTCGTACAGGTATTTCCTTCCTTCTCTTTTCAGTCCCAGTTAACTCCTTTATGACCTGATACGCTGCTCTTGTGCTCTGACCGTCATTTTTACTTAATTTAATTTCTGTCTCTGTTGCCTTTTCATCATATAGTCTCCTCTTATCACGTCTAACGAATCTTTTTACTTCAGAATGTAAACTCCAGTACTTTGCTTTAAGTACTTCAACTACCTGGCCATCAACATGTTCTTCACTTCTTAACTTAGCCTCTTTCCTTTTCTGAATTGCATTCCAAGTTTCATCTGACATCCACTTTTTCCTTCTCGCTTTTCCCTTTTTCTTAACAGTAACCTTAGCACTCTCATGCAAAACCTCTTTTACCTCTCTCCACATTTGATTAATATAATTGTTTTCAGATTCCATCAAAGTCTGCAGGACTAGAAACCTGTTCCTACATTCCCACCGAAACTTTTCCCTCGTGCTCTCATCACTTCTCAGCTCATCATAACCATAATCACCACCTCCTGTACAATTACCATTAACGTTTCTCTTAAGTTTTATTTTAATCTTTGACACAAAAAGTTTATGATCACAACCTATATCTGCCCCCCTCCTCACGCAAACATCTTGCAAATAACTCCTATGCCTTCTGCTAATAGCAATGTGGTCAATCTGGTTACAGTATTTACCACATGGTGAAATCCAAGTAGTCTTATGTATTTTTCTATGCTCATAGATAGTTCCACCAATTAAAAGGTCATTTGCCAAACACAGTGTACAGTGTGGAAATGATGGAGGAGGAGGACAAGGAGGAAGAAAGAAAGAAAAAGAAGAGTAGCCTACCACGGCGAGGAGGAGGACGGAGGGAAGGAAGAGAAGGAGGAAGAAGAGAACGAAGACAAGAAAGAGGGCTACGACGAGGACAACGACGAGAAGGACGGGGACGACGAGGGTAGAGAGAGAAAGAGAAGTCACCGGAGCCCAGTGCTTAAGATTCAAGCAAACTTCTACAAACACGGCCTAACACAATTGCCCGGGAGAGAGAAGAAAATCTGGGCTTGTTCTTGCGGCTCAGTGTTTACGTTGTCTGCCCGTGTTGTTGCTCTTGCCGGAGTCGGGGTACGGTCGCGGAGAAGAATTTCGTGATAATTTTTCGTGGCAATTCTCGTGGCAATTTTTCGTGGCAATTTTTGTGGTAATTTCTCGCAGCAATTTTTCGTGGCATTTTTGGGGGGTCAATCTTTTACGGCAGTTTTTCATGGCAATTTTTCGCAGCAATTTTTCGTGGCATTTTTTTTTTTTTTAAGCAATTTTTAGTCCGAGAACTTGGGAAGAGGCAGAGTTTGCAACAAGACTATTGCTCGACTTCTGTTTTCTTTTGCATTCGTCTCTCTCTCTCTCGAAAAAGGAACAACAATCCTATAGTTAAGTCACATGAAGCTTTGATTTTTTTGTTTTTTCTCTATGATGATGATGATGATGATGATGACGTTGATGATGATGATGATGACGACGACGACGACGTCGACGATGACGACGTCGACAATGATGATGATGATGATACTGATGATAATGACAATGGCAATAATGATGATGATGATGGTTATGGTAATGATGATGATGATGATGGTTATGGTAATGATGATGATGAGGAGGAGGAGGATGAGGATGAAGAGTATGTCAGCTATATGAGTAAAGACAGACATAAACACAAATAATCTTAAATGCAACTTCGGCTTGAGAAAGTTTATAAATATGATCTCTGGTGTTCTGTTTCCCAGCTTAACTTTCCTTTTTGGGCTGGCGGGGGTGGGGCAGGGAGTGGCAGGGGTGAGGCAGGAGGTGGAAGGGAGGAAGGCAGGGAATGGTAAGGGAGGAAGGCTGGGGTGGCAGGGGAGGAAGGCACGAGGTGGCAGGGGAGGAGGGCACGGGGTGGCAGCGTAGGAAGGGGGTGGCAGCAGGGGATGGCAGGGAAGGACAGCAGGGGGTGGCAACGGAGGAAGGCAGGGGGTGACAGGGGAGGTAGGCAGGGGGTGGCAGGGGAGGAAGGCAGGGGGGATGGCAGGGTATAAGAAGACTACCCTGCTTCCCCTGCCACCCTGCATCATCAATAGTTCCTTTTCATTAACCTAGTCAGGCTTTTCCTCCTTTTGCAGGTTATTTCTCGTAGCTCAGTGGCAGAATTATTACTGTGGCTTCTCCATTCTATAGCACTTCTTTGTGACTAGCACCATACCCTAGTCTTGACCACTTGTTACAGCTCAGCATTAAAGATGGAGAGATGGCAATTTTACGACAAGTGAAGGTGAACAGAGTATGGGATTAAATATAATAGGCGTAATCAAATATAAAGATATTTTGAGGGTGTGGCAGGGGTAGAGGACAGCAGGGAAGGCAGGGTATGAACATGCTGCCCTGCTCTTCCTGTCAAAATACAAGCGTTTTCATATTTAGATTTCTTAACTGGGGGAGTGGGTGGTAGGGGGGGCAGGGTATGAAAACCCTGTCCTGCTGTCCCTGTCAAGCCCTAATCGTTGAGGGGTAAATAGGGGTGATATCTTACTTAAATTATATAATCTTTTTGTGTGACAGGGGAAGGGTAGCAAAAAAAAAAAAAAAAAAAAAAAAAAAGAGGAATAAGAGGCAGGGGAAGGCAGGGAAAAGCAGGGGAAGACAGAGAGGCAGAGGAATGCAGGTGGATGCAGTGGAGGGTAGGGAGAGGAAGGGGAAAAGGGAGTCAGGGTAAGAGAGTACTACCCTGCTCTCCTTGCCAACCCTTCACCGAAAATTAAAGAAAGACGGCATCATCAGGGGAGGGGTAGCAAAGAAGCAGGGGATGAGAGGCTAGCCTGAAGGAAAGGGAGGCAGGAGAGAGCAGTGTATGACAAAGACTCCCATGCTCTCTCTGCCACACCACACAAAAATAGTTATAGGGAGCATCATTACTCCTATGTTTATCCTTCCTTTTGGGTGACAGGGGAAGGGCAGCAAAGAAACAAGGGATGACAGACTAACCTGAAGGAAAGGAAAGCAGGGGAAGGCAAGAACAGGCAGGGTATGGTACAAATAGAGAGAATCGTTACTGTTCTGTTTATCCTTCACTTTGGGTGACAATGGAAGGGCAGCAAAGAAACAGGGGATGAGAGACTAACCTGAAGGAAAGGAAAGCAAGGGAAGGCAGGGAGAGGCAGGGGACGACAAGGGAAGGTAGGGAGAGGCAGAGTATGAGAAACACTGTCCTGCTCTCCCTGCCCTCTCCCTGCCACGCCCTTCCTCATCCTCCCTTCTACAGCAGCAGGCAAGGGACGAACACCTTTGATCAGGGTTTATGAATTAACAGGAGGCCTTGAATCGACCCCCTACCCCTCACCCTCACCCTCACCCTCAGGACAGGCTTGGAGGGTGAGGGTTAGGATGAGGGAGAGGGGACGGTGGCTGCATCTCCCTTTAGTTCTCTCTCTCTCCAGCACATCCTTGGTAATCACCAGGGATGAAACGTGTGTGTGGATTTGCGTCTCTTGCTGGCCATTTCGCTGCCATATTTTATTTTTATTTCTTGCTTTATCGGGGAATGTCCTGTGGTATAGATGAGGTAAAATCTGTGTGTGTGTGTGTGTGTGTGTGTGTGTGTGTGTGTGTGTGTGTGTGTGTGTGTGTGTGTGTGTGTGTGTGTGTGTGTGTGTGTGTGTGTGTGTGTGTGTGTGTGTGTGTGTGTGTGTCTCGGTCTCTGTCTGTCTGTCTGTCTGTCTCTGTCTGTGTCTGTCTCTGTCTGTCTGTCTGTCAGTCTCTCTCTCTCTCTCTCTCTCTCTCTCTCTCTCTTCCTACCAATCTTTATCTTTAAATTTATCTTTCTGAATAAAGCAAGATAGTGTTATTCATCTTAAGCGATCCACCTCCACCCAAAGGGAAGAAACAATTACCATAACGGATGAAAGATGCCGAATTAAATCAGCTTTATGTCCTATGGTTATATATGTGTAGGAAAAAATCTACCTGTACTGAAGATATTTATAAGCAATACAGGTAGTGATGAAGAGAAATGAGAGACGCAGACAGATAGTAATAGCAGAGGAAGGTGTAATGACAAAAACTGGGATATATAGAGTCGGATGGACAAAGTGGTGGTGAGATGGACTTAGAGATCACACACACACACACACACACACACACACACACACACACACACACACACACACACACACACACACAAAGGGGAGGGGAACAGTGATGGGGTGAGCTCAGGACTGCGACACATATACACAGAGCTGAGAGATGCGATACATACCGTACATACAGAGCTGATAGAGCTGAAAGAGGCGACACATATACACAGAGGTGAGAACCACAACACACAGAGGCTACAAAAGAGCCGGGAAGGTGAGTTCAGACAGGCGACACATATACAGTAGAGCTGAGAACGCGAAACATACAAAGAACTGCGAACGGCAACACACAGAGCTGAGAACACTGACACATACACACAGAGCCGAGTGGGAGCACCGGTGGAAATTGTTCAAGCTGGCCACAAGGAACTCTCTCTCTCTCTCTCTCTCTTCTCCACTGAACACTCTTCCTTCATGCTCCTGTTTATTGCTACTGTATTTCCCTTCTCTCTCTCTCTCTCTCTCTCTCTCTCTCTCTCTCTCTCTTCCCCACTGAACACTCTTCCTTCATGCTCCTCTTTATTGTTACTGTATTTCCCTTCTTTCTCTCTCTCTCTCTCTGCTTAGATATCCATTCCTCTTCCTCTCTACTTCCCTCCCCCTCACTCTTCCTTTCCCCTTGTCTCTCCCTCTCTCTCCCTCACCCTCCATCACCCTCTCTCTCTCTCTCTCTCTCTCTCTGCACAGATAGCCACTCTTCCTCTCTCCTTCATTCCCTCCCTCCCTCCCTCTCTCCCTGCCTCTCCTCCCACCTTATCTACCCCTCTTGATATAAATCTTCTCTCCCCTCCTCCTCCATGGCCATCTTATATATATGTCTCTCTCTCTTTCTTTCCTTCCACCATTTTCCATCCTCCTCCTCCTCCTCCTCTCTTTCTCTCGAATTTTCTCCCTATCTTTCCTTTCTTTCACTCTCCTCTCTCTCTCTCTCTCTCTCTCTCTCTCTCTTTCTTTCCTTTTTTCACTTTTCTTTCCTATCTTCTCTCCATTCCTTCACAGATTCTCTTCCAGTTTTCACTCCAGTCATGCACTCCCATTTCCAAATTTCCCTCCTCCTTCCTCCCTACCCTACCTACCTACCTACCAACCTACCTACCTTCCTGACCTACCTACCTCTGACTACAAAGAAGCATGAAACACTACAAATTAATTAATGTGTGTGTGTGTGTGTGTGTGTGTGTGTGTGTGTGTGTGTGTGTGTGTGTGTGTGTGTGTGTGTGTGTGTTTTGTCCAGTATCATCCTTCGCATTACTTTCTGGAATTTTTCCATATATTTTTGTCTGTTTTATTATTTTATTATATAGCACAACCAGAATTGGACACTGTATTCCAAGCTGGGTCTAACCAGTGATTTATGTAAGGTGAGGATGATACTTTCTGCCTCTCTCTCTCTCTCTCTCTCTCTCTCTCTCTCTCTCTCCTGTGTGACCTTAATTTCTCCTTCCTGGCCACCGTCACTACAATTCTCTCTCTCTCTCTGCACCGGATATAGGCTGATAGACACATATATAGATATACATATAGATAGACATAAACAGATAGATAGATACATAAATAGACATATTATTTTTTTCCTTAATCCATTCCCTCCAGACTCTATTACTGTATGTTTTCTTTAATATATTTCAGTCTTTCCCCTACTTTAACTCATCATGCCATTCCTTCTCTTTCCTACCTTCCCTCCCTCCTCGGCCGTTCTCTCTCTCTCTCTCTCTCTCTGCACGGGATATAGACTGATAGACACAGATATACATATACACAGATAGATAGATATAAACAGACAGATAGATACATACGGTACATAAATAGAGATATATTATTTTTTTCCCTAATCCATTCCCTCCAGACTCTATTGCTGTATGTTTTCTTTAATATATTTCAGTCTTTCCCCTACTTTACCTCATCATGCCTTTCCCTCTCTTTCCTACCTTCCCTCCCTCCTTGGCTGTTCTCTCTCTCTCTCTCTCTCTCTCTCTCTCTCTCTCTTATTGGCGATTCTTTCTCTCTCTCTCATTCCTTCTTTCTTTCATCCTTGGCGAATCTTTGTCTTTCCTTCTTCCCTTCCTCCTTTGCGTTTTTTTTTTTTCTCTCTCTCTCTCTCTCATAATGAATCTATCTATCTATCTATCTATTTACATGCCACTTTGTCTACTTTTACCAATCAATTTTATGTCTCTATGTCTATCTATCTATCTGTCTATCTATCCTTCTATCTATTTATCCAGTTTCTCACCCTCCCTTTCCCTCCTCTCTCTCCTCCCATCCCCCCTTCACTCCCTCCCTCACTCCCCCTCCTCTCCCCTTCCCCCCACAGCTTCCCTAGGCAGTTACAGCTCCATATACTGCGCACAAGAGGGAAATACATTGTCATAAATCCACCCCCATCCCCATCCATCCCCACCCTTCCCATCCCCTACTCCCATCCCCACCCCCACACCCCCACATAAAAACAAATAAAATCGAACAAGGGGCAAAAAATATATAAAAAGGTGAGTCAGAAATAATAATGAAATAAAGATATAAGTCCAAAATAAATTCCCTCTTGCAGCCAATAATATAAAGAAAAATACACCTGAAGCCAAGATCATTAACATACCTTCATCATCTTGGGAATTTTATAAGAAGGGAAATAAGAAAAATTAGTAGTCTGATATTTCTTCCCTATGAACCTTTTCACTGCGATAACTCTTTGTGTGTGTGTGTGTGTGTGTGTGTGTGTGTGTGTGTGTTCTTACCTAATTGTTCTTACCTAATTGTATCTTTACAGGAATGAGTCAAGCTCGTACTGTCCCGTGTCTTAAACCATATTTATCGTACATATCCTTAAATTTGTGAATTGTTTTGGCACACACTATTTCATTCGGTAGTGCAAAACATTGATCAATTGCTCTGTTTGGGAAACTGAATTTCCTTACGTCTTTATCACCTCTCTTCTTATGCAGTTTTTTGCAGTATCCTCTTGCTGATGCTTCTCCATATGTTAAGTAAACATTTATGTCTATTTTCTCCTTCCCTGCTATGCACTTATAAAGCATTATCACGTCACCTCTTTTCCTTCTCTCCTATAGTGTTGGTAGATTCAGTTTATTTAGCCTTTCTTCGTAGCTTAGGTCTCTTAAGCTTGGTATCCATCTTGTAGCGGCCCTTTGAACTTTTTCAATCTTGTCTATGTGCTTTTTGAGATGAGGACTCCAGACTACTGATGCATATTCCAGGGTTGGTCTAATGAATGATGTTATTATCCTTCTTAGCATGTCTTCATTTATGTATGTGAATGCTATTCTCATATTTGCAAGCAGTGTATACATGTTCCGTACCTTCTCGCTGATGTGGTCAGCCGGAGATAGTCTGTTATTGATAATCACACCTAGGTCTTTCTCTCTTTCTGATGTGTATAGGGTTTTATTTCCTAACTTATAATCCCAATCAGGTCTTTTTCCACTTTTACCAAACTTGATTATATGACACTTGTCCACATTGAATTCCATTTGCCATGTACTACTCCATTCATGAAGTTTATTTAATTCTTCTTGTAGCTCTTTACAAGAGTCTGTGTTAGTAATTCTCCTTTGTATTTTTGCATCATCTGCAAACATATTCAGATAGCTTTCATTTCCAGTGTTACTGTTTATATCATTTATATACACTAAAAACATGATTGGTGCCAGCACTGAACCTTGTGGTACTCCACTAGTCACTTCTTTCCATGATGAGTAGTTTCCTCTTAGTACAGTTCTCATTTCTCTTTTTATGAGAAAGTCTTGCATCCAACAAAA
Organism: Coenobita brevimanus; assembly: GCF_032717465.1. Classification (NCBI taxonomy): domain Eukaryota; kingdom Metazoa; phylum Arthropoda; class Malacostraca; order Decapoda; family Coenobitidae; genus Coenobita; species Coenobita brevimanus. Next base: position 28,152,836 of record NC_137069.1, read on the forward strand.
CAGTTTGCCTCGAATTCCTCCTTGATGGTACAGTTTCGATAAAAGTCTTTGGTGTGGTACTGTGTCAAAAGCTTTCTTGAAATCTAAATAGATACTGTCCACCCATCCTTCCCTTTCCTGTATTGTGTTTGTTACTCTGTCATAGTAGCTCAACAGATTAGTAACACATGATTTTCCTTTTCTGATACCAAACTGTCTTTCTGTTATCATACTGTGTTCTTCTGGATGATTTACTCAAGCTTTTCTTTTGAGCTTTTCTAATACCTTGCTTACAACACTGGTCAGTGATACTGGTCGGTAGTTGAGTGGATTTTGTCTATTTCCTTTCTTGAATAAGGGAACAATATTTGCTTTTTTCCAAATATCAGGTAGTTTACCTTGACTCAAGGATTTCTTGAAAATTAAAAATAATGGTTTACTTAACTCCTTTGCGCATTCTCGTAGTACCCAACATGAAATTTCATCAGGACCACTTGCTTTTCCTCTATCTAATCTACTTAACTCCTCCTGTATTACTTTTTCTGCTATTTGTATATCTGGTAGTATGTGCGGACATGCATGTTCCACATAGTCCATCTCAAAAATTTCTTCTTCTGTAAAAACTAATTGGAAATTCTTATTTAGTGCTTCACAAATATCTTTCTCTTGTGTATAAGTGATTCCCTCGTCCGTAATGGATTGTATTATATCTTTTACTTTGGTTTTGCTTCTGATATAGCTGTAAAACAGCTTTGGTTGATCACTACTTTTATTTATTATATCCTCCTCAAACTATTTTGGGGCTTCCCTCCTTATTCTTGTATAATTGTTTCTTGCCTGTTTGTAATTATTATACGCCCTTTCACTATTGTGTCTTCTGTATCTATTCCACAACAAAATCTCTTCTTTCTTTTGATTTTTTACATTCTGTATTGAACCATTTCTGTATTTTCTTATCTGCTTCTTTGTGCTGTGGGATGTACTTCTGGACTCCTATTTCATAAAATTCACAGAATTTTTTATATACATCATTTAAATCTTGTCCTCTAAGCTCATTTTCCCAATCAACTTCTAAGAAATACTTCTTTAGGTCTTGATAATTTCCCTTTTTATAGTTTAGGCTCTTTTTGTAACTGTCATTGCTGTTTACTATGTCATATGCTATCCTGAAGTTATAATTTAGTACTGCATGATCGCTTTTGCCGAGTGGAGGGTGATATATTAAATTGTCAATATCATTTTCTTGCCTAGTAAATATTAGATCTAGCACTGAAGATACATCAAGTCCTCTTTTTCTGGTGGTTTCCCTCTTGCATTAGGAAGAACTCTTGAACGAGATCCAGGAGCTTTTGGTCCCAACAGCTTTCTTGGCTAATTATATCTAGAGTATTCCAATTTATATTTGTATTAAAATCCCCAGTTAGTATAATTCTTTCCGATTTCTCTTCCATTTTATGTAGTAATGATCTTAAACTCTGAATTGTACTCTCTGCCAGGTCCTCATATTCATCTCTTTCCCATGTGTTTGATCTGGGTGGCATGTACAAATTGGCTACAATTACTTTACCTTCAGATGTGTTGATCTCTACTGCAATCAGTTCTACTTGTGATGGTATATCTAGTTTTATTTCATTGACTTTTAGATTTTTCTTAGTTAATATTATAATTCCTCCTCCTTTTTTTAAATTTCTGTCTCTTCTCCATATATTGTATTCCTTTAAGTTTAGTATGTCAATGGATATCCTTGGTGTTAATTTTGTTTCAGTTAGGCATATTATTTGTGGTTCATTTTCTCTGACATAAACGTTCATCTCTAGTAATTTAGATACCATTCCATCCACATTTGAGTACATCAACTTTATCATCTTGTTTATATACTTGTCATGACATGGTTCTACTACCTTCCTCCTTTTTATTCCATCCTGTTTGTGTACCACTTTCTTACCTGGAATCCTATTACTTTGTAAAAAAATTTCTTCTTCTCTTCTGATCTTCCCTCATTTTTTGTTTTTGCTTCCTCCCTTTTCTCTTTCAGTAATTCCAGTTCCTCTTGTGTTAGGCATCTTTTTATCCATACATTTTTGAACTCCTCTTTTTCCATTAGATTCTTTGCATTTTTTAGTATCTCTTCCACAGTGTTTACACTCTGGAAAGTCACCTTTAGAGGTCTTGTCTTTCTTTTCTCGTATTTCCCTAACCTTTTGTGTTCCTCTATGTCTTTACTACAGATTTCCTGTGATACTTCTTTCAGTAAGCTCATTACATTTGCCATCTCCTTTTTGTCTCTTGTGATCTTGTTTTTTACTTCTTCCTCTTCAATACCAGTGATTACTATAGATTTGTTTATATCACTGAATCTCTGACTAACTTTGGATTGTTTTGGATTATTCTTTTCACTTCCTTTTTAATGCTTTTTTCCTCCACCCTTGTTTCTAAGTCTTTGTTTACTTTCACCATTTCAGCATACGCGGTTTCCACATCATTTTTGTAGCTTTGCACAGCTTCATTCACCTGTGTTATCTTCTCCTCAATATCACTGCTCTGGTCTATAAGACTGCTTACTTGCCTAATTGTCTCTGTGTCATTTTTGAACTCTTCCATAACACTCTCGTGATTGACTACTGTACTTGCCATTTCACTCATTTTCTTCCTAAGTGTACTCAATTCCACTGTTAGTTCACTGATGGTTGTGTCTTTCTTGTTGGCCTCCCTTCCTAGTTTTTCTATTTCTTCCCTTTGCAAGTGCATCTGCTTCTTTATTTCATGAATTTCATTTTTGAAAGCCATTTCTAGTTTGTGTACACGTTCAACCAGTCTATTGTGAGTCTCCACTTCAACCAGTTCTTGGTAGAAATCATCATTTTGCTTTTTACCTTTATCCCTTTTCTTTTCCAAGTTTGCTTTACTAAAGTATGTATCATTCATTCATCATTCATTGCCAGATGCCATATATCCCACATGGGGTGGCCAAGGGCTTAGAGTTAATTGTTTTACAGGGAGGGGCACTAATCCTCCACCAACCAGAGTATGTACTTACAGAGTACTTTCCCCGTGTTGCTGTAGTCTAAACAAACCTCAGCTGACTCAGCGCATTTTTTCGTCTTGGTTCTCTTTTCTGTTTGAACAAGTCTTGTTTAAACTTATTATTTTTTTCCTTTTAATAATAAAAAATCATTTAGTCTAACCTGGTACAGAGCTTGACTCATACAAAGATACTAATTTAGGTAATGCCACTAGCTGTGTTGGTTCGGTACGGAGCGCCGATGTCGCACGTCTGCCTCGATTGTGTGTGTGTGTGTGTGTGTGTGTGTGTATGTGTCTTCTCTATACCAAAAAAAAGAAAAGATATCTGGATGGCAAAAATATTATGGAAAATTAATAATGGGAGTGAAGAAGTTAGGAAAAGAGACTGATAAAAATAAATGGATAAACAAATAAATATATAAATAAAAATACAGCAGATACATTTCTTGAAAAGGTACAGAAAGCTTCGGTACACCGTTCCCTAAGTAATTTATTCCGCTTTATTTTTTTCACCTTCACCTTTCCCTGTATGTTATCTACATCGCTTTACTAATGACAGTTTGTATAAGAAGCTTCCTGATGGATGTTAAGGTATAATAAGCAGGTCCAAGATGGGCCAAAAGCGTTTCATTCTCACAATAAGTATAGATTTAATATATGGATGGTATATATATCTTTGAAATATAATTAAATAAAAAGGAGAAAAAATTGTTGTTGGGAGAGTTTTTTTTTTTTTTTAAGGAATTTAATGCGCACGAAAAACGTCCTGGTTTTACACACACACACACACACACACGCACACATACATACATGCATTCTTACATACATTCGTGCAAATAAACGTACATACATACATATATATATATATATATATATATATATATATCATCAGCCATTGAGGTCCACTGCAGGACCGGCCTATCCCTATCGATGCAGGGACGATACAGCCAATGTATCTCTACCCAGTGACTTAGGCTGTCTGGTAGACCCTGTATGTAGGGTGAGAAGTGCTTGTGAGTGTGATTGTAGTGGCTTTGGATGTGTGTGTTGTCTGTGAACCAAGTGTAATCGGCCCGCCTTAAGCCGATTGGGTGCAAGCATACTAGTATGCGACACTGGTTCAACCACAGCACCCCTTGTGTCCGCCAAAGTAGCAAGTTGCTTGGTGAACGCTTTCCATAGTTTTTACATCTCTGGCGGGAGGCGAACCCGCGCTCACCAGCGTGCGAAACGCACACTCTACCACTGTACCACAGAGGCTCCATATATATATATATATATATATATATATATATACAGTACACTCATTCATACACACACACACACACACACACACACACACACACATACTATTATGTATTATTTCCAGCTGACCTGTTCATGATTTTTTTTTCTTTTTTCTTTTTCCTTTTTGGGTCACGAGCCGAACAATACATTTCCGGATAATGTATTGAAATTTATGCCTCCAGTTCGCTTTAATCAGAGAGAGAGAGAGAGAGAGAGAGAGTGGTTCGCACAAACATCTACTCTCTCTCTCTCTCTCTCTCTCTCTCTCTCTCTCACTAACGAAGCTCCAGTCCGCCTGCTAGCCAACTTATAAACAAGGAAAGTTGCGTTTACTCTACAAATTTTCTCACAGGCCTAACATCCTGATTTGCTCCTCTCTCTCTCTCTCTCTCTCTCTCTCTCTCACACACACACACACACACACACACACACACACACACACACACACACCTATCTCCCCACAGGAAGGTTTTCCCCCAATTAAATCTTTCTCAGAATAAATTAAGAACGGGAATAGGAGAAAAATTCGTCTTAAAAGAGCGAATTAATTTCGTTATACTGAGACACTCGAGCTGCCAAACGCTTCTTCCTGTGTGTATCTATCTTGCTGGAAAAGTGTCTGTGCGATAGACAGAGGTGGGGATGTGTAGATAGACAGTACATTAATGTGGGGTAAATGATGATATGATGATGATGGTGATGATGATGATGATGATGGTGGTGGTGGTTGTAGCTGTAGTAGTAGTAGCAATAATAATAATAATGGTAATAATAATAATAATAATAATAATAATAATAATAATAAAAACAATAGTAATCATCCATCCATCCACCCATCATCCAATCCTACACTGCCCCATGAGGAGCGTAGGAGCCCGGGGCTAGGCAGTTGGTCCCGACATTTAAGATGAGAGTGACCAGCCTCACTCATTCCTGAGTGGCATTACATGAGCAATCAACCCCAACCATCCCTTGGATATAAACCTTTACCGGCTCAATCCGACTGGAGAGCAATAATTACCCACTAAACCACCAGCTGCCAAAATTTGGTTATATGGTTACCACCCAGCATAGTAAATGGTTTCCTGGTAGACAGGAAACCATTTGGCTTGTCACTCAGTGTAGAGTCACCCACAGGCAGAAGGAAGAGAAAGGAATGAAGGAAAGAAAGACAGAGGAGGGTGTGTAAAGTCACCCGTAGGCAGAAGGACAAGGAAAGAATGAAGGAAAGAAAGATGGAAGAGAATGGAAGGAAAGAAAGATGGAGGAGAGGAAATGGCAAACATCCGAGAGCAGCACTACATCAAGTGAGTGGATGGTGAGCTCCCCCACCTACCACAAACAATAATAATAATAATAATAATAATAATTGTAATATTAGTAATAGTATTTATATGAACAGTAATAGTAGTAGTAGTAGTAGTAGTAGTAGCAGTGGTAGTACCAAAAAGAACAAAATTAAAAAAAAAATACAGAAACGATTGTCAAGTCTTGTTATTCATGTGGTATTTTAAAGTCTCAAAAAAATATAGAAAGAAAAAATGGGGGATGGAGAGCATCAAGGCCTTCTGATAGGGAGCATTTGAACTTGGCGTGAAATTGAAACCGGGTTCTGTCACACACACACACATACATGTATTTTATGCGGGCTACACACTAATGCGCACATACAAGAAGGTACACACACACACACACACACACACACACACACACACACACACACACACACACACATTTTCATATTTTATTACGACACAGTTACTATAGTAAAAAGGCCTCTCTCTCTCTCTCTCTCTCTCTCTCTCTCTCTCTCTCTCTCTCTCTCTCTCTCTCTCTCTGCGCACGCGCGAGTGCGTGCGTGAGTGTGTGTGTGTGTGTGTGTGTGTGTGTGTGTGTGTGTGTGTGTGTGTGTGTGTGTGTGTGTGTGTGTGTGAGGTAAAGTGCATGTAAACTTCACCCTGTGACTTCCTTATGGGTGACATTAAAATTTCCTCAATTGATGTATTTTCTGCCATCACTGGCCTCAATACTAATAAGGCATATGGGCCTGATGGAGTCCCTCCTGTTGTTCTCAAGAACTGTGCTTCTCTCCTTACACCCTGCCTAGGTAAACTCTTTCGCCTTTGTCTATCAACTTGTACCTTTCTTTCTTGCTGGAAGTTTGCTCTCATTCAGCCTGTCCCAAAGAAAGGTGACCATTCCCAACACTCTAACTATAGTCCAATTGCTTTAAAATCCTGTGTCTCAAAAGTTTTCGAGTCAATCCTTAACAGAAAATTTTTTAAAGCATCGTTCCTAATTACAACATTCTTTCTGATCGTCAGTATGGGTTCCGCCAGGGACGCTCCACTGGCGATCTTCTCACCTATCTTTCAGACTCCTGGTCATCGTCCATTCGGAACTTTGGCGAAAGCTTTGCCATTGCACTTGAGTCTGGCATAAATCTTAAATTTTCAAACTGCCATCTTACGGGTTCTATCCTTCTATCTGTGCCTTTATCACTAGCTTACTTTCTGGTCGTCTATAGCCGCTGTTGTAGACGGCCATCGTTCTTCTCCTTGATCTATCAACAGTGGTGTTCCTCAAGGCTCTGTCTTATCACCAACTCCCTTTCTTTTATGCATGAATGATCTTCTAAGCTGTACATCTAACCCTACTCACTCATAAGTTAGTGATTCCACCCTTCACTCTTCCATTCGGTTCCCATAACGTCCATCTCAGCAGTTACTTCAACAAACAAGGGATGAGGTTATGGCACACCTGATATCTGGCTTGGATCGTGTCTCTGACTGGGGTAAAAATAATCTGGTTGTTTTTAATGCACCAAAGACTCAGTTTTTGCACCTATCAACCCATCAAAATCTTCCACAGGTGTACCCACTAATGTTTAATAATTGCCAGCTCAAGCCTGCATCATCCTTGAACATGCTTGGGGTTTCATTCACTCGGGAATTATCTTGGAAAGATCATATTACATCTCTTGTAAAATCTGCTTCCAAGAGACTGGATGTGCTAAGTCGACTCCGTACCTTCTTTACCCCAAGCACACTTGTTGACTTTATACACAGGTTTTATTCGCCCCTGTGTAGAGTACAACTCTCATGTGTAGGGAGGCTCCCCACATACAGCTCTTCTCAATAGGGAGGAGTCAAAGGCTTTTCGTCTCATTAACTCTCCTCCTCTTACTGGCTCCCTTCAACCTCTGTCTCTTCACTGCACTGTTGCATCTTTATCCCTTTTCTATCGCTGCTTCAATGGTCAACCCAGGAACTGTCTCTCTCTGTCTGTATTTCCTACTTCCTATAATCTCCAGTCTTTCAAACGCAGTGTGTCCAGGCATCTCAAAATGACCGGATCTTGAAATTGGCTCTCTTTTGTTTTTGTTTTTTTTTTTCTTTCTTTGAAGGAACGGTTTGCAGGCTCCTGGCCTTTGGTTCCTTCATTCATGCATAAAAATAAAAAACGACGTGCAAACGTTTTGAAGTTGTGTGTTTGCGCTCTCTCTTTCTCTCTCTCTCTCTGCTTATCTGTTAGCCAATCTATCTATCTGTGTTGACTGCACATTCACAAGGTCTTGGAAATAAAGATGAAGACAGCTGGCTGGTTTATTTGAAGAGATACACTGAGTAGCGAACAAGCATATCTGAAAATTGTGCAAATTAGGGACCTTGCAATTGCACGACGTACTGGTACATCACCGGGACTGGCAAATGCAAATCGTTGCAACGTACCCATACATCGACGGGATGGGGGGGGTTAATAAATTTCCTATAGTAGCCAGAAAGGCCAAGAAAACTTCTGACTTGGTCAGTGTTGGTTGGGATGGGGTAGTCATTAACCCCTACACGGCGGGCATGTTTACCAATGTTTTGCGTGTTCCGCGGGGTTATTTGGGCTCCGACAGACTCTCAAAAAATATTTGCCAAAAATCAGTTATTAGTCCTAGAATAATAAAATTATATATGCTTATGGCACATACCTTCAGCTTTCTCCTGGAATGTTTGTTGAGCCTTCGTCGTTACTGTAGGACTTGTGGAGACCTCTGAAGTAGGGTAACGAAGTCTCCACTTTACACTTCCTGACAACCAGTAATATGATTACCACAGCCAGATATAAACACTATAAACACTATTCTATGATTTTCAAGTAGTTTGGGATCCATACTCCAAAAAAAAAAACACTGTGAAAGCAATGGAAATTACGAGCGCTTCTGATCGTTGCACTTGCGCTAGTTCGCTCTTGGTACTCTGTCATTTATTATTCATAAAACCTCTCACACTTTATATTTCTATTACTATATCACACTTATATATATCTGGAGTCTTTCTCCATAAGTTTCCTTCAGTCGTATTAGTTTATTGTCACTGAAGTCATTCAATTTTTCATTCAGTAAAATACGTAGAGAGCCACGGATTCACTTTCACTGTTATAACATAAATTATTTGTACTCATATTCGTATATTACTAATTACTTACATTACTATTTACATTTTCTATTCTATTTTCAATATTTACCCTTCTATTATACTTACACTATGTTATTCACTGTCACTTTCAGTAAGATAAAACTATAATACACTGTTCAGTCATATGTACTGAACATCCATTGCTTTCACCTGCTATTTACACATTATTTACACATTACACATTATTTCCAAATTATTCTGCTTTCACACTTGTACTGTTAGAACTGCTTCTGGCTGTGGTAATCGAAGAAGCAGGTAACACAGAGGGGAACCTGGCACTCAGCTCACTGCCAAGAGGTGCGTTTGTGCTCAGGTGTGCGGCGGGTGGTATATGCACATACCTGACACCTGTGAATCGCAGCCTTCCTTTTCCCTGTGGCAGGCATAAGCTCAAGTCTGTGCCGATCCTTATACGCCCTCTGCTCAAGTCGGTCGGGAAGTGTTACTGGATGGCGCCTTGGAGTTGCTGCTTGCACCTTACCATATTTTTCCAGCAGCTGCTGGACACAAGTCCTGGCGAACAACCTCAGGGAGAAGGACTTGGGTGGCTTGACCTTCATTTTGTACTGGATGAAGGCGTTCAGCATCGTCATATCTATCAGATGCAGAAAAACTTTCCTATACCACCTAGTATTCTTCCTGAGGCAGTCAATCTCACCAGTCATCATGTCAGACTTGTCCACCAGCCGCATGTTGATATTATAGTCCAACACAGCATCAGGTTTCATCACAGGTTCGCCTGTCCTACGGTCGACCTTCCCACTGTCTCTCATCTCCCCCTTATGTACGGTGGCGAGCATGTGCACGACTCTCTTGTCATGCCACCGTATTGCACATGATTCCCACCAAAATACTTTTCTAGGAGCACTTTCACTACACAGCCTGAGAAGCCAAGGGGGTGTGTTTTATCCAGATCGACAGTGCTGGCTGAATATATGACGAAGTCAAGGATGTACCCCGTCTTACAGTCGCACAGTACAAAGAACTTAATTCCAAAGCGATGGCGTTTGCTTGGAATGTACTGAACAAACCGAAGACGTCCTCTGAACAAAACCAAGGATTCGTCAATGACAACCTTCTGAAAGGGGTGGAAGAATGACATAAACTTATCCTTCATTCTGCTCAGAATCTCCCGGATCTTCCAGAGTGGGTTGGTTTGGGAAGGTACATCATTGTCAGCAAAGTGCAGGTTTCCCATGATGTTCCGGAAGCGATCTCTGGCCATGTACTTATTGAAGGTGGGTGAGGGTAGTAAGGGGTCCATGGACCAGTATTCATCCAACTCATGCTTCTTGGAGTGTGGCATGAGAAGCATGAGGGCAAAGAACACATACAGCTCCTGCACTCCCAGCATGGACCACTGTTGCATCTTGGCTGCACCTGTACCATTTGCAGCATGTTGTGATTCATACCTGTTGGTCTCATCACATATGTGCTGCATGACTTCGTCATCATAGTGAAGGCAGGCTGAACTCCTGAGGAGCTCTCATCAAACACTAAATTTTCTGGCACAAAATCTGACCCTTCCATCCATGCGAAGGCGTCCAGGATTCCCTGTCGTGGCGGTGTAGGGCGGGTGGTGGTGGTGGTGGTGGAGGTTGGCTGTGAGGCAGATTTATCTCGGTCAAGGTCACTCGCACCGACCCTAGGTTGCCGTACAGCACTAGCAGCCCTTACCCTACTAGCTACACCACTTTTCACTCTCCTTGATTTACCTCTACCTCTACGGCCTGCCTTCACTCTTGATGCTGGTGGTGACTCCGACGACGAAGACTCCGGAGATAACTCAGCCGACGATGATGAGGAAATGAGTGAAGTGGGGCTTGGGGAACGGGGAGGTGAATGCACTCATGAATCATGGTGGGCTGGGTCACGTGGGGGCATTGTTCTGGGGCTAACACGCCGCCTTTTCACTCCCTTTCCAAATTCCTGTCCTTGCTGCACTAAAGGCTCCTTTCCCTTGGAGCTAGACACTAATTCTGACACTGAAGCACTCATTGTAGCTGTTTCTGGCACGATAACCTCACCCGGCTCATCACAAGATTCACCCGAATCGTCAAAGTCACTGTCCATCATAACCATGGACAATTCTGCCAGTTCACGTGCCACTGCAGAGTCACTAAGGCCTTTCCTGCTTGCCTCACTACTTTTCTTAGGGGTAGAGGTCACAGGGCCCTTTGCAATGGGTGCAGAAGCGGCAGGAATGGCGGGGCACGAGTGCGACATTGTTTCTCTACAGCAGAGGACAAGGAACTAAATGCCGCGGCTTATCTGAGAAGGGAAGAGTTGACAATGACACTTAGGCTGACTGCTGCTAACTTACATGCTAATTTTTTATAGGTAGAAAATCTCGACAATACATAAAGAAATAGGTAGTTCCAGGTGAATGTAAATGTCACTTAGGCTTCTTCCTTCCTTTCTGATATATATTTTTATTACAGACATCAATTACAAGGCATAATTCAAAGGGGAAATTACCGTGGTAATGTTGCGAATGAATGCACGTGAGGTTTTGTCAGGTGATAATTAGCCAATTCCTGGTGTATAACACTATCACTTACCTGTTTTTTTTTTTTGGTATATATTATTTTGTATACGTATAGGACATAGGGCTTATTTCAATGGATGAAATCTGTGGAAAAATCCGGGGGAAATTTGCGTAGCGCAGCGCGGCGTGGGAGGTGAGAGGACAGGGTAATGGAGGACAGGGTAATGGAGGGCAGGTAGGGAGGGGAGTCACGAAGGGGGTAAAATCACTAAATTTTCAACAATGGATGGGAGTACAGATGAGTTTTGGAGTGCTGACTAGTGTTGGACATTGGCAGTACTGATAGATGGTACAAGCCACCACTTGAGAGCCCGGGATAATTCAAAATAACACAGAATCACAAAAGTGACGCCCCGCGGTATGATCCATTGTGGCCGAGTGTCACGAAAGTGACGCCCCGCGGTTAAGGGGTTAATGGCTCGAATCTTATCTTGTGAGATGAGGATGCCTTCTGCATTTATAGTATGGCCAAGAAAACTGGTTTCTTTTTTGAGGAACTTGCATTTTGAAAGTTTGAGTTTAAGACCCGTGCTCTAAAAACGGGAAAAAACTATATCAAGTTTCTGAAGATGTTCTGGGATGGTCTTAGAGAAAATAACAAGGTCGTCTAAGTATGCAAAAAAATTAGAGCCAAGGATCCCTGAAAACACAGAGTTAATTAGTCTTTGAAATGTGGCTGGGGCACCAACAAGGCCAAATGGCATTCTTTTGAACTGATAGTGTCCAGAAGGGGTGCTGAAAGCTGTATAAGGTTTACTTTCATCAGTGAGTTTAACTTGCCAGAATCCACTACAAAGGTCAAGAGGGGAGAAGACAGTGTTCTGATCTCCAAGAGATTGGAGAATTTCCTCAAGGACAGGCATGGGAAAGCGAGGAGAGACTGTAATTTTGTTCAAAGCGCGGAAATCAACAACTGGACGCCATTCATTGTTAGATTTAGGTACCAAGAACATGGGACTGTTGTATGGACTAGTAGAAGTTTCAATGGTGTCAGAGTCAAGCATTTCTTTGATTTTTCTTCTAAGTACGCTCTTTTGCTGTGGGGCATTCTGTATGCTGGTATGTAGACAGGTTTATTATCTTTTAGTTGAATGTGATGTTTTACTACATTGGTCTTTCCTAAGGGCTCGCCTGGGAGGGCGATAATGTCTCTGTGGTCAATGAGATCAAGTAGTTGCTGGTCCACTTCAGGGTAGTCTGTGGGTTGAAGATGTGATGAGAGATCTACTTGTTTGCGTTGGATGTGTTGAATAGAGTATACATGTGTGGCATCATTGTCTTCAATCACTTGTACTCTACTGGGATACATGAAGAATGAACAGATGTTAGTGCCTGCAGGTTGACAACAGCATTAGAGATATTTGTGACATAAAGATTTGCATAGCCCTTATCTGAGAAGGTACATAAAGCTGAGGGCAGGACAAGTGCTCTGTGTGAAACTGATTCAGGGAGGGTGATACCATCAGAATTACACATGTTGGGTATACGAACTTCAATGAGAGAGCAAGAGTAGGGAGCAAGACTGACACATTTTGAGACAATGGCATAGTGAGAATTATCTGGAAGGTCAATGTTATCTCTGTTAACATATGTGAAAACTGGAGGAGTCACTTGAGCTGTTGCAATGTTTACTTTAGAATGTTTAGACTTGGACTTGGACTGGCGTCTAGCAGAGCGCCGTTGTCTGCGTTTCTGGTTGCAAGTGAGACTTTTTATATGAGTTTCAGAGGTTGTGTGAGGGTTATTTTGAACATTAAATTTCTGCTGATCATGAACAGTTTCTCTATCACATTGTGGGATGAATCTAAATTTGTACATGACTCCTCTGAGTCTGGGATAAGTGTCAATACCAAATTTCTCCATCTCAGGTTTACCAAGCAAGGCAGCAGCTGGGAGTGATGACAAGTCAGTTTTGTAAAATGTAAGTTGCAAGGGAGGGAAATCAGGCTGAATGTAAACATCGAATGGGATCTTGCCATATGAAGGGAAAGGTTCACCTTCAATACCTGTTAAATGTCAGAAGGTTCCAGAATGCAAACACCTTTGGGGCGGATGGCCTTAAAACAATCCAGGGACATCAAGTTAACTGTGGCTCCTGTATCAATAAGAAGTGATATGAAACACTGATTGACTTCAGCCTGTAGGACCATAGGGTCCTTCCAAGTGTCCTGATCGATGCAAATTTGCTTAAGTTTTTTGAGGCTGTAATGCATGCTGACAGGGGATCTCAGTCAAATATTAGGGGAAGTTTGCTGTGAATTGAAGACACGGCAGTCAGCAGTTGTGTGTCCACACTGGCCATGGTAATCACACACAGAAGTGCCAGCACGGCACTCCGATGTGTCATGACCACAGGGCCCGTGAAAGGCACACACAAATCTCAAACTGCTGTCAAATCTCTGCTTACTATAGCATCTACTGGCTGTGTGACCAGATCTGTGACAAAATGAGCAAAAGTAAGGACTATTGTGCGCTTGATATTGCTGGCGATCTTGCTGACCAGCGGCATGACGGTACCTGGGCAGGTCAGTACAGGGGCGGTGTGGAGAGACAGACTGAGAGGGAAGAGGACGGTGAGGGGATTGATAGGACCGGGAACCATGCAGCCGACCACGGGAAAAGGAAGAGGTCCGAGTTTCAACACTAGCCAGGCGTTGTTGAGGATGGGAACGACCTGCAATAGTTTGAACAGGGGCAACAGGGCTGATCTCTGACGTTTTTTCCTTAAACAGCCTTGAAGATGAAGTCAATGTGTCAGCAGGGGAGAATGGAAGGGTCTCAGCTTCTTTAAATGCCTTAGGGGGAATTAATGCCAAAAAATGAAAATATCCAAGAAGTGAGACAACATCCTTAAATGACATTTTCTGGTCATCATCAACCCAAGTAGACTGACTAAGTTGTTGTGACAATTCTACTTTAAAGGTTGAGGCTGCTTTTACTGCCTAACTGAGTGAGTGAGGCGGGATGGGTCCATGATATGTTTCTGCAAGTTTATACAGGGGAGCTAGAGATCCAATCTGTTGAATACCAGAGAACTGCAGCAAAAATTCTTTTCTAAAGTCATCATATGTGCCAAATGTTTGAAATAAATCAGACTGAATGATGTCCCCAGCTAGGCAGTCACCCAAATCAACCCGTGATTTGAGCAACGCGATTTTCTCTTTATCACTGGACAGATCACGGCGAGTGATTTCATCTTCAATCTCTGCCAGGAAGACATGCGCTGGCGGGTATTTCCATTAAATTTGGGTAGAGCTGGCTGCTCATGGACGAAAGTCATATGGGGCACAGCATCCTTCTTAGTTTTGTTTTGACTCATTGTGCAGCAGTAAAAGAAAATGTTGAATGATATACAGTATAAAAACAGTATAAAAGGAAATAATACAATCTTATGAAAAAAAATATATATATGGGGGATGAAAAGGTAATACAATCTTAGGTAAGCGATAAATTTATGTATGCGGGCACATCACTTGGAATAAATAAACAACTTAACAGGCACAAATTCTCACGTTACACAACTTAGGCAGTGCAGGAGATACAGGCATGTAGGGGTGGAAGACACGGGCAGCAGAGCAATGGGAGGCGAACTTCAGGGAACGTAAACATCAGACATACCAGCAGCACAGGCAGGGAACAGCTCTAAGCAACATAGAACAGCAGGGTACGTACAGCATAGCCTTGATGCGTGATAATAAGTTTACTGTGTCGACTGTGATTTGTTTATGTAGCTTCCCAAGATGGTGGCAGGTTTGTGTGAGTTTGAATGCTGGGGGGTGGGAGGAAGCAGATGGGGATGAGGTTGGGGATTATCGGACCCAACTGTACCTTCGAGCACTTTACACTGTCACAGCAACAATTGTCACTTTTCGGCACGGTGATGAAGGTGTCACTGAACATGAGATGCTTACTAGAACTGGGCTGGTTGTGGTAACAGGAAGTCAGAAATCTGATGTTATGGGAGCTCACTGCACTTCTTTATCCTTCACTTTACAGCTATATCAGTCATTGGTTAAACAGTCATACCTAAACTCGCTGGCACTGTTTTATACTAGCAGGAGGTTGTGATGCTTGGTGGAGGAACATCGGTTGCGTCGTTTAGTAGATACTGGTATTTCTGGTGACTGGCGTGCATGTTATCTTGTCGGAGGACCACCGTTGCCACCAAGAAATGTTGACTGCACATTCACAAGGTCTTGGAAATAAAGATGAAGACAGCTGGCTGGTTTATTTGAAGAGATACACTGAGTAGCGAACAAGCATATCTGGTCAGGCTTCTTGAGTGAGTGCCGGTTGCCCCTGGACTGGCTGGGAAGCCGCGTGTGTTTTTAGTCGACGCGTACAATAACGGTTGCGTGGGGTTGCCTATTTATACATTATAATTATCATACACCAGTGCCTACATCTGTCTACCACTCTATTTATGTGTTCCTTTTCGAAACACTCCGTCTATCTATCCACCAGTCTATCAATTTACCTCTCTACCTACAGTATCTATCTGTATCTATATATTAATCTATCTATCCAAAGTCGATTAAATATCATAAAATCATCAGGCGGAGTCCACACTATGAACATCCTGCGCAGCATCTTGCCTTACGAAATTCTTAAGGAAAACAATGTACGAAAATGTCTATGGAACATTCCCTCTCAATTTCAACACATCTTTGAATTTTCTTCGAGATCTTGGTCAAGCGTCTTAGATATGGAGGCTAACAGGTCGGAGTGGAGACAGCTGTTTTATTATTCTTGATGGTTTTCGTTAATTTTGGTGGATTTTTCTGGTCTTGTTTTGGGATGATGATGATGATGATCATGATGATGATGATTGTGGTTGTGGTGGTGGAAGTAACGGTATTAGAAGTATTATTATTATTATTAGTAGTAGTAGTAGTAGTGGCAGTAGTAGCAGTAGTAGTAGGAAAGCTATAATAATAATACTAATAATACTACTAATAATAATAATAATGAAATAATAATCTATCTATCCATCTATCTATTGCCAGACCCCTCAATCCCGTTTGGAGTGGCCACAAACAAATCGCCTCCACGTCGTCCTGTCCCCCGCCATTTCACTGCCCTGCTCCCAACTCACACCCCCTCTCTCTCATATACCTCTCCACCCCATCCCTCCATCTCATCCTCGGCCTCCCCCTCCCTCTTCCCCCCTCCATCCCACTCACATACACTCTCTTCGTCAGTCTTTCACCCTCCATCCTCTCCACATGGCCAAACCACCTCAGTGTATTCCTCATAACACTTCCTATCACATCCACATCCACACTACAACGCTCCTTTATATCCTCATTCGTCAGCCTGTCTCTCCATGTGACTCCACAGGCTCCTCTTAAATAACTCATTTCCACTGCTCTCACTCTCGACTTGTGTCCTTCCAACAATGTCCAGGCTTCACTTCCATATGTTAGAGTTGGTATCACAATACTGTCATGTAGTAACTTTTTCACTTCCATGCTCACTTCCCTGTTTCTTATCACTGCTTTCAAAGAACCAACAACCTTTCTTCCCTGCTGTACCCTTTCAAGCACTTCACCCTCCAAACCTCCATTCTTAATCATCACACTACCCAAGTACTCAAACGTACTCACATTTTCCAATTCCTCACCATCCAACCTCGCTGTACATCCACTGACTTCACCTCTCTCAAAGACCATCACTTTACTTTTCCCTACATTCACCTTTAGATTCCGTTTCTTACACACTCTCCCAAACTCATCCACCAAGCCCTGCAGCTCCCCTTCGTCTTCACTCAACAACACAGTATCATCTCCAACCAATAGTACAGGGAGTTTCCAAACACTATCCTCTCTCACCAGGGCCACTCCAACATCCACTACCCTACCTTGTACCTCTTTTATTACCCCATCCATGAACAGATTGAACATCCATGGAGACATGACACATCTCTGTTTCAACCCAACCTCCAAAGAGAAAAATTCACTTAGTTCACCATCCACACGCACTGCAGCCTTAGCACCATCATACATACTCTTCACAGCATTCAACAAATTTCCATCTACTCCATATATTCTTAATATTTTCCACAATCCTTGTCTATCCACTCTGTCATATGCTTTCTCCAAATCCATGAAAGCCACATACAACTTCTTTCCCTTCTCTAGAAACTTTTCCACTAAAGATCTAAGAATGAATATCTGATCTACACAACCTCTTCCCTTCCTAAAGCCTCCCTGTTCTTCTCCAACTAATTCCTCTGTTCTTTCTCTAACTTTGTCAATAAGTATCCTACCATACATTTTTCCTATTATACTAAGAAGACAAATGCCCCTATGATTACCACACACTTCTTTTTCCCCTTTTCCTTTGTACAAGGGAATAATTATACCTGACTTCCAATCCTCCGGGACTCTACCTTCCTCCCAGGCCAATCTGCACATCTTCCACATCCATTCTGCTACTATCTCTCCCCCATGCTTCATCATTTCACCACACACTCCATCAAGTCCTGGGTCTTTCCTCGTTTTGACTTTCTTCATTGCTTCCACAACTTCTATCTTACTGAGTTTCTTCCTGTCTTCTCACCTCCCTCCTTCTCCCAGCCATTCCCCAGCCACTTATACTCGCATTACTTCCATCCTGTATGTTCAACAGTTCCTTAAAGTGTTCTCTCCATCTGCTCACTTTTTCTCCCTTCTCCACTAGTAATCAACCATTTTTATCTTTCACTTCCCTGCTAACCTCACTTCCGCACTGTCTTACTCTCTTCACCTCTTTCCAGAACATCTTCTTACAGTCTCTCCACTTTACACTCAAATTCCTTCCAAATTCCTCATCCACTCTCTTCTTTCTCTTACTAATCTTTTCACCTCTCTCTTTCTTTCTACATATAACTCTCTCTTCCGCCTCTCAACTTCTTCCACGCCCCTATTTCTCATCCATTCATTGTATGCTTTCTTCTTTTGTGCCACAGCCTGTCTCACCTCTTCAGACCACGCTGTTCCTTGCACCCCCCTCCGTCTTCTCTTCCTCCCAAACACCACATCACATGCTGCACATATTTCTTTTGTAAATATCCTGCACACATCTTCCATGTCCCCCATCTGCTCCAGTTCATATTTGTCCAATCGTTCCTCCACTTCTCTCTTATACTCTGTCTTTTTCTCATCCTCTTGTAACCTTTTCACTCTCCTTGCAACTACTCCTTCCTCTCGTCTTTCCCTTCTTCTATTCCTCCATCTTACTTGTATCCTAATTCTGGCCACAACCAAGTAGTGGTCAGAAAGTCCACTCCCTCAGCCTCTATAAGCTCTTGCATCCATTACACATCTTCGCATCCTTTCATCCACACACACATAATCAATCATTGCTTTCCTTTCATTTAGTTCACCACCCACCCTTCTCATCACTCGCCATGTATACCTGTGGATCATTTTATGCCTGAAGAGTGTATTGGCTATCACCAACCCCCTCCCAGCACAAATGTCCACTAACGCACTGCCATTCTCATCTATCACAGCCGGCACACCCCACTCACCAACTATTCCATCCACCTTCACATTCCCTACTTTACCATTCATATCACCGATCAAAAACACTCTCTCATTCCTTCCAAACTTTTCCATGCACACTTCCACATTTGTTCAGAACTCTTCTCTCACTCTGCTAGCACGATCTTGCGTTGGCGCATACACACACACAATCGCCCACATTTGTATTCCAACTTTCAATAATAATAATAATAATAATAATAATAATAATAATATTCCTCTTCCTTCTGCCTGTGGGTGACTCTACACTGAGTGACAAGCCAAATGGTTTCCTGTACACCAGGAAACCATTTACTACGCTGGGTGGTAACAATATAACCAAATTTTGGCGCCTGGTGGTTTAGTGGGTAATTGAGGTGCTCCAGTCGGATTGAGCCGGTGAAGGTTTATATCCAAGGGATGGTTGGGGTTCATTGTTCTCGTAATGCCACTCAGGGATGAGTGAGGCTGGTCACTCTCATCTTAAATGTCAGGATCAATTTGCCTAGCCCCGGGCTCCAACACTCCTATGGGGCAACGTAGGATTGGATGATGAATGAAAAAAAAAAGTAGTAAATTAGTAATAAAATTAATAACAAGGAGAGAGAGAGAGAGAGAGAGAGAGAGAGAGAGAGAGAGAGAGAGAGAGAGAGAGAAACCCTAAACCTATACATTCCTGAGGTGAAATGGTAGGCTCTCCACACCTGACATGGGCAACAACTGCACTATGCATTTGCAGGTGGTGTTGCACAGGTGTTGAGGTGCAATTGAGGCGAAGGGCAGGTGTCGCAGTCTCAGTGGCTTTGGATATTTTATGGTTTCTCTTCCTCTGCTGGGACTGGATGGAACAGGTTAAGAGCAAATAGGTAAGAGTGGAAAATGATGGAGAGAGGCCTTTGTGTTGTGGTGGGATGATGATGATGATGATGATGAAGGAGATGATAATGATGATGATGATGAAGGGAAGTAGGAGAAGAAGATGATGATGATGATGATTATGATGATGATGATGGAGGAGATGATAATGATGATGATGAAGAGAAGGAGGAGATGAAGATGATGACGATAATGATAACCGGAATAATAAGCCGATATCATAAACTAAGAAAATATTAAAATACCATACGGATAGCATTTTAAGTAGGTTTCGAAATCCCGTAACATCTTTCCCTAAGCGACGTATTCTGACCATTCCACCTCCATAATCCTTTTTCATATTTCTGATCCAACTACTGTATGCCGATATTAAGACAAGGATCGTACAAGAGGATGTTATGGAATAATCAAAATAAATCGCTTAGGTAGACGCGTTACGAAGGCCTTTTATCCCATTTTTTTTTTTTTTTTTTACTGGGGAAGTGACCCTTTCCCACTCACAAGCAAAACTG
Organism: Coenobita brevimanus; assembly: GCF_032717465.1. Taxonomy (NCBI): domain Eukaryota; kingdom Metazoa; phylum Arthropoda; class Malacostraca; order Decapoda; family Coenobitidae; genus Coenobita; species Coenobita brevimanus. Next base: position 28,173,033 of record NC_137069.1, read on the forward strand.
AGAGGCAGTGAAAAGGGGGCGGTGGACAAAGAAACAAATAAACATAGACACATGGGATGAATACATACCGGTATATGGATAGAAAAATTAAATTAAAGAGAATGAGAGACAGGAATAGAAGACGAAGAAGAAAGAAAGAGAAAGAAAAAAGAGAGAGAGAAAGAAGTGAAGATGAGGAAAGGAAAGCAGAAATGAAGCGACTGAAAAGCAAAAAAGGGAAGGG
>NC_137069.1:28175755-28183255 GCF_032717465.1 Coenobita brevimanus
TGGTGGTGGCGGTGGTGGTGGTGGCGGTGGTGGTGGTGGTGGTGATGAAGTTGGCTGAGAGTCATACCTTTCTAAATAGTCTAATCCTTCTAACTTATCTATCCTGGTCTTCTCTAACTTACCTACACTGCTCCGGCTCGAACCTCTGTCAATTAGGAACATATCTACAGCCAGACAAAAAAGTTAGCCTACTGTTCCATCGGGGCTCCTTCACACTTGGCTCATGTATACTATATTCTTCCTTAACATCCATACATACATACATACTATACAGAGAGAGAGAGAGAGAGAGAGAGAGAGAGAGAGAGAGAATCTAAAAGAGGAATGTGAGAAGAGGCAAAATATTACCCCAAACTCCTGTTTCATAAATTCCCAAGGGTCCTCTCTGTGTAGGGATGTTAACTGCCTATTACTACTACTGCTACTACTACTACTACTACTACTACTACTACTACGACTACTACCACCACTACTACTACTACTACTACTATTGCTACAACTACTACTATTGTCTGCTACTACAACTACTACTGCTCTTACTACTACTACTACTACTGCTATCTGCTACTACAGCTACTATTACTACTACTACTACTACTACTACTATTACTACTGTTGCTACTACTACTACTATTACTACTGTTGCTACTACTACTACTGCCACTACTACTACTGCTACTACTCTCCTTTCCAAACCATGGCATCTATAGTATGTGAATCCCTCTGTCTCTGTCTGTTTGTCTGTCTGTCTAAATCCTCTCTTCCTCTTTTTACAACCTTTCTTCTCAACTTCTCCATTTTTATGCCCCACCATGTATCTGGTCAGGGTGTATACAGTAGTGTTGGTCATGGCCGTTCTTCCATCCTTTCATCCGTCCGTCCGTCCGTCCGTTCTTCCATCCTTTCATCCGTCCGTCCGTCCGTCCGTTCTTCCATCCTTTCATCCGTCCGTCCGTCCGTCCGTTCTTCCATCCTTTCATCCGTCCGTCCGTCCGTCCGTTCTTCCATCCTTTCATCCGTCCGTCCCTCCGTCCGTTCTTCCATCCTTTCATCCGTCCGTCCCTCCGTCCGTTCTTCCATCCTTTCATCCCGTTTTTTGTTTATCGATTCCGGAAGACACTGTTAAAGACACCTTCATTATATTAAATACGCAGATACTTATTTCTCGAGAGCATTTCAACCACGAAAACCTTTGATGACCTTGACCTTCCGTATGACCTTGACCTCCCGTATGACCCTGACCTTCTGCATGATCTTGACCTCCCGTATGGCCTTGACCTCCCGTATGACCTTGACCTCCCGCATGACCTTGACTTTCCGTATGATCTTGACCTGTATGATCTTGACCTCCCCTATGGCCTTGACCCCCCGTGTGACATTGACCTCCCCTATGGCCTTGACCTCCCGTATGACTTTGACTTTTCGTATGACCTGGACCTTCCGTATGACTTTGACCTTCCGTATGATTTTGACCTTCCGTATGACCTTGACCTCGTATGATATTGCGTTTGGCTCATTTCTTGATAACCTACGGCGGGGCATTCATGGCGTATGGATATAATTATACCGTAGTTTGTTTTTCATTCCCTACCGATCACTTCCTATAACTGTATCTATCCATCTATCCATCCATCTATCTGTCTATCTATCTGTCTATGTCTATCTATTTATCCATCCACCTATCATTCCATCTATCTATCTACCTAGTTATCAGCCTATTTATCCATCCATCCATCTATCTATGTTTCTCTCTATCTATTTATCCATCCATTAATCAATCCATCCATCTATCTATCTATTTATTTATCCATCCATCCATCCATCCGTCTATCTATCTATCTATATATCTCCCACACCATCCACTTGCCTTTCCTCCCTTCCTATCTTAACCTAACATGACCTGGTCCAACCAAGACGACCTCATTTCAGAGAGAGAGAGAGAGAGAGAGAGAGAGAGAGAGACGGCCACTGCTTCTCCCAAGTTTAAGTGTCCTTGTTCAGTTACTTAAGTCGTTCTATGTACAGACTTTCCATCCGTCTCTCTCTCTCCTCACCCCCCATCCTTTCCTTGACCTGCCCTGACCTGGGAGAGAGGGCCACTGCTTTCTCCCAAGATTATGTGTCTTGATTAAATTACTTAAGTCCTTCTTTATACAGTCTATCCATCCATCTATCTATCGCTCTGTCTATCTATCTATCTCTCCCCCCACCCCCCTATCCTTTCCTTGACCTGACATGACCTGGGTGAGAGGGCCACTGCTTTCTCCCAAGATTGTGTGTCCTTATTCAATTACTAAGTCGTTCTATATACAGTAAATCCCGGGTCTTTCGTTTAAAGGGGATGTGCTGGTGGTGGATTTTTATGCCTCTGATTTGTTGGCCAGGGTACGATTATACGAGGTTGGCTACGAAAGGCAGGAAAAAGAGAGTTGATTCGCTACCCGATTTCGTCTTTTTTTATCTGTCTATCGATCTATTTGTTTATCCATCTATTCATCTATCTATTTTTTATATGACTAGTAAGACAAACTTCCTGGTCAGGTGAGGATGACTATGTTTATTATATCTGTCTGTCTGTCTGTCTATTTTTTTTTTTTTTTACTGGTAGGGCGGACTTGCTGGTTAGGTCAGGTTAATTCTCTGTCTGTTCATCTATCTATCAATTTATCTATCTATCCGTCTATCTATTATATTCTATAAGGACAATCAATCCCTATCCTCCTAAACTGCAATGTTAAAAAATGAAAATAAATTCCTTTTAAAATGCGCAGTGAACGAGAAAACGATATTCAAATCCTTTTATATGTGGACAGGCTGAAAAGATTAATCACTATACTCATTTTACTCCAACTTGGCCAAATATTGTCATCTCTTCCTTTTCGCTGCCGAGTTGTAACAAGAATCACTAGAATATGATGTTAGTCACGAAAAAGGGCTATGGTGAGGCAGTGTGAGGTGTGGCAGTGTGTGGTGTGGCAGTGTGTGGTGTGGCAGTGTGTGGTGTGGCAGTGTGTGGTGTGGCAGTGTGTGGAGTGGCAGTGTGTGGTGTGGCAGTGTGTGGTGTGGCAGTGTGTGGAGTGGCAGTGTGTGGTGTGGCAGTGTGTGGTGTGGCAGTGTGTGGTGTGGCAGTGTGTGGTGTGGCAGTGTGGTGCGGCAGTGTGGTGTGGCAGTGTGTGGTGTGGCAGTGTGTGGTGTGGCAGTGTGTGGTGTGGCAGTGTGTGGTGTGGCAGTGTGTGGTGTGGCAGTGTGAGGTATGAAATGTGTGTGAGGTATGGTAGTGTTTTTAATGGCACAGTGACGTTTGAAACACTATGTAAACTTAATCAGAAAAGCTCACACACACACACACACACACACACACACACACACACACACACACACACACACACACACACACACACACACACACACACACACACACACACAATAGATCAGATGTAAGTGGATATGGAAACTGGATAACAAGAGCTTATCTCAAAGCCTGTTATAATTAGGCAAACACACACACACACACACACACACACACACACACACACACACACACACACACACACACACACACACCATCCATACACACAGTCCCCCCGCAGCTCCCACTAAATAAACCTAAATTCACACAAATAACCCCCTCCTCCTCCCAACATAAACAAAACCTTTATTGACACTCACAAAAATTATATAATGAAAACGCAGAAAAATCCCCTAGCTCACAAATTAACGTTAAGCCAGTCAGTCCAGCCCTACAAACCATCACCCGCTAAATGCATCAGGGGTACAAGGATGCTGCACAAACTACGGGCGTAATGACAAGAGAATGTGTGTATCTGGATATTAGGGAATGTGTATACCTGGCAATTAAGCCCAATAAACACCTGCCATCACCGTCCCACTACCTGCCACAGTGGAGGGTATATTTAGCGTGGGTTATCTGGCTCTCATGCCCAAAAATGAATAAATAAATAAATGAGTTTAGTCCACATTCGATACGGTGACGTTCTTTATGTGCGACGCCTAATGTGATCAAGTCTGTCTACAGACTACATGTATTAATGTGTGTGTGTGTGTGTGTGTGTGTGTGTGTGCGCGTGCGTGCCTGTAACCAAAATATCTCCAGAATGTTTGACTATATTACGACCAAGTTTGACGCATACATTGGGGGTAAGGATGCGAAGAAGTAATTTGATTTGCGCACAGGTCAATCAAGGGTCAAGGTGATTAATTAAGGACAAAAATTATGGCTCGATGTCACTATGGCCTGTGCATTTTTAAATTTCTTTTTTGTTCCTGCTGTTTCTAGACAATTTCATTCAACTTAGGAAAGAGTTCAAGTCTTGAAACGAATAATGAAGGTTGTCTGTAACCCCTGCGGTTCACAAGGTGTATTTTGGGGTAAATTAGGTTGTTTGAAGACAGTAATAATAATAATAATAATAATAATAATAATAATAATAATGATGATGATCATAATAATAATAACTAGTTCCCTAATCTTATTGTGTACCCACAAAAGGAAGCTTCGTCATGTGGTTAACAAAGTATCCTACGTGTAACATAAACAAGATCTGAAGACACCAAGGTAACTTCTTGTGTAACATCAACAAGATCCTAAGACAAAGGTGTCGAAGAACGCATATATAAATTGTACCTTTGTCTCAATAACTGGCTAACTGTATGCTTAACTGTAACCATATTCCTTTCAGATCATAAGAGGGACCACAGCTATATTTCTGGAAAGTTACAGCTTTAAAACTTTTGTGGTTTTCTCTTAAACATGTTGCAAAGATAAATCTGAACATATTTGAATTTGGTACTTTCCACTTGGCTAAATGGCAAAATATTAAGCCAATTTTATTCAGCACATGTTTTTACCATAAGATTTTCAACCAAATGGCTGTATCTCAATTAGTTTCTGAGATATTTCAGTTTCAAATATGCAGTTATTGGAATAAAAATTAGTGCATCACCTTCAAAAAATAGGTCAAGGTCATTTATATTTGGCTCAAGGACTTGGGTTACCCTAGGGTAATAATACTGGCGAAAAGAAGAAGTTCCGCCATTTATATGGTGAAGCTTAGTAAAAACATCATCATCATCATCATTATCAACAGCAGCAGCAGCAGCAGCAGCAGCAGCAGTAGCAGCAGCAGCAGCAGCAGTAGCAGCAGCAGCAGCAGCAGTAGCAGCAGCAGCAGTAGTAGTAGTATTAACAATGATAATGAAAGAAAAGCATTAGGGAGCCTAATGCTAATCATCCGCCAGAATATGCTGTTGGCCAAGTCTGCAAGCCACTCGCAAACCATATGTGTACAAAATTCGCAAAACTGTATGGAATTCAGTCACCGCGTTTCACAATAAGCCAATCCATAAGGCGGGTGATAAAAACTAGTTGACTTTTGGCAGCCATTTTGGTGACCTTGACCTTGACCCCCAGTGCCCATTTTCGAACTCGTCCAATATTTAATTTATATCTTGCTACCCTGAAGGTTTCATGTTGATAGCTCAAGCCGTTCATGAGATGTAATGGGAACAGACGGACAGACAGACAGACAGACACACACACATACACACACACACACACACACACACACACACACACACACACACACACACACACACACACACACACAAACAGAGGCCCGCAAAAACATTAACGTTCCGCCTTGGTAAAGATGGAGCGATGACAATAAAAACAAAAATAAGGCAGCGAAATATTTAATAAAGGCTGCACAGAATGTAACCCCAAATTAAGAAAATCTCGTCGGAACTTATTTTTTGGTTTTAAGGTACAAAAAAAAAAAAAAATCAGCTCATACCTCTAACAAAGCAGCAACATCCCCCCTTCAGAGCTTGACCTTTGACCTTTCTTGCACAAAATTACTGCTTCCTCTGATGGTCTTCTATCATTAGTTTATATTATTGTATTCTAATTCAATAGCATTGCAGTGGCGTTGTTGACAGACAGACAGACAGACTAGAATCTGAACCAGCCAAGATAAAACTCTCTCTCTCTCTCTCTCTCTCTCTCTCTCTCATACACACACACACACACACACACACACACACACGCAAAACTCCCCCCACACACAAACTTGCATACGACCATGGAAATCTAAAGACCAAAAAAAAAAAAAAAACTAAGCACAGTATAAAGAACAAAATCTACGAACTCTCACACAATTGTACCGTAGGAGTCAAAAGTTTGCCCAATATTTCTCCTCTCCTACTTGTCACTTTCCTCTGCTGGCAAATATTCCTAAGCTGAGAGAGGCTTCGTATGTTTCTCTGCCCATAGATGATTCTCCTTCGTAAGTGACGGGGGGGGGGGGGGAGACGGACATGCTCAAAGTGTGAAGTAGATGGAGTGGAATCGTAAACCAACTTTTGATATTGACTGTAACTTTACTTGAATGCTTTGTGACAGGGTTGCACAAAAAGCGATGGGATTGATAACTAAGCTGACAGTGGGAAAGGGGGGGTTTCTCTGTTTCTGTCTGCATGCCTGCCTCTCTCTCTCTCTCTCTCTCTCTCTCTCCTCCACCCCCCTTGTTAATGTGTCTGTGTCTATTCGTCCGCCAATTCATACCTTTATATTCCTCTCTCTCTCTCTCTTTCTCTCTCTCTATGTCCAAGTGATAAATTCCGCTCATGCATAATATTAAAATCAACTCTTTCAGAAGCAGAGATTTCACACACACAGCTCTCTCTCTCTCTCTCTCTCTCTCTCTCTCTCATCAGCCTTCAACTCCTTTCTTGTTCGTGTTTTCTCTACAAAGTTTCAAAGTCTTTTTCTCTCTTCCCTTCCCTTTCCGTCCTGTTCTTATTTTTCATTTTTTTCTTCTCTCTCCCACACATCCTTCCCTGCCTCGTTCCTTAACCGTTTAGAATGTGTTATTTTTGCTGCTGCCTATCAATCTTATATATATTTCCTTTCATGTTCCTTACATTTTAATTTTTTTCTCCTTTACATCTTTTCTCAATCGTTTTTTCCCTTCCATCCTATTGTCTCTTGTCTTTCTTCTTTTCTCTAGTCTTATTTTCCTCTCTGCTTCTTTTCTTATTCCGCTATAATTTTCATTCATCTCTCTTTTCATTTTCCCTTTACCTAGTCCATTTTCCTCATATTTTTCCTGTTTTTTCCCTCTCTTCACTAGTGTGTGTGTGTGTGTGTGTGTGTGTGTGTGTGTGTGTGTGTGTGTGTGTGTGTGTGTGTGTGTGTGTGTGTGTCTGTCTGTCTGTCTGACTCTCTCTCTCTCTCTCTCTCTCTCTCTCTCTCTCTCTCTCTCTCTCTCTCCCTGTATGACTGCACGTACGTATACATGTAAATGTTTATCTGTTTGTGTGTTAAAGCAGAATTCAGCTGGTGTTGGAAAGTGATACACACATAGTGACAGTTTTGTGGGAGAGGAATTAACTAACAAAAGCAATAGAGGGGATGGCATACCTGTCAACTGATATCAGGTGTGTGTGGGGTGGAGGGTGAAGCAGGTGGACGGGTGGAGT
>NC_137069.1:28185755-28203255 GCF_032717465.1 Coenobita brevimanus
GAGTGGGAGGCCCTAGGGAGACGAAAACAGAGAAGGGAAAATAGAGACGAATTCTTTCTAGTCTGGGCGTCTACTGTTGTAATATTATCTCTATGGTTGCAATATTATCTATCTCTTCTATCTATCTATCACCTAATCCTTTCCTGCAACACGCTAATAAAAATAGACAGTCAAAACGGAGAAGCCCCCCCCCCTTCCCCTCTAGAGAGATGGCAACAGAGAAAAGAGAAGTGGTGAGTAAATCAACTTTGGTATTGGGCGTCTAGCAATTTATCTATCCTTTCCATCTATCACTTAGTCCTTTCCTGCAACTCACTGATGAAAATAGTGTTGGCAACGGAGATGACCCAAGAGACACGCCAAACCGAGTCCAGAGAAGAGGACGTAGGGGAAATTCTTTTAAAAGCCCGCAGAGAAAATGTATATTGCCGCCCATTTCTCTCCTTTCGCCTGAGGATGCTAGTGAGAAGCGAGGGAAGGGTGGAGCACTCTTTATTTTCAACACAGTAATGGATTTGGTGAGGGAGGAGATTGGCGGTGTTTTGGCGTGTTTGTAAGAGCTGGATAAAGATAGCTAACTCAATTCTAAGCTCACCTATCTTCTTTTATGCTAAGTTGATGGTCATATGTAGCCAGACAGCAGGGCTTGACAAAGCTAACTAACTCCTTTCTAACCTCACCTAACTTACATGTTCAGTTGAGGGTCATGTGGTGTTAGTTAGACTGGAGGGTTGATTTAACATTTGTACATTTGTTCTAACCTGTCAAAGACTGCTAACATTTTTCTGCTAACCTGACAAAAATGGCTAACTCTTTTCTGCTAACCTGACAAAGAAAGCTAACTTTTTTCGGCTAACCTGAGAAAGACAGCTAACTTTTTTCGGCTAACCAGACAAATATAACAAACTTTTCTGCTAACCTGACAGAGATAGTTAACTCTCTTCTGCTAACCTGACAGTGATAGCTAACGTTTTTCTGCTAACCTGACAAAAACAGCTAACTTTTTCTGCTAACCTGACAGAGATAGCTAACTCTGTAGATGGTCCCTACCTTTCTCGAATTGGTTTGAGTGTCAAAATCTCAGTTATGTTAAAGATCCAAACCATACCGATATTAAAACAACACAAAGAGTATACGAGAAAATATCAGCGTGTTATATGCATAATAAATCGCTCAGGAAACGGCGCTAAGGAGACTCCTGTGTCAGATTACGGCCCCCACAAGCTGAAATACCTACAGACAGTCTCCATCTTTTCTTCAGTGGGTTTAAATCTAATTTCAGGGGAACCAAAAGAAATCCAAATTACGAAGGGAATTAGTTTTGTGAGGAAGCAGCTGGCGGTAATATCGGGATTAAGGAATATAGTGCTCTCTCTCTCTCTCTCTCTCTCTCTCTCTCTCTCGTTTTTCATGGCTACAGATATTGTCACTCTAAGGTAAAGAATATGATGATGATGATGATAATGATGATGATGATGATGATGATGATTCTAAATTTGTACATTCATTTCACTTATTTCTAAAAGCTTCCCATCCCATAATGTGATGACATGGATGATGATGGTGATGCTGATGCTGATGATGATAACGATAAACATAATGGCGCTGCTGATGATAACCAAGATAATAATTTCCAGCGCACACACACACACACACACACACACACACACACACACACACACACACACACACACTCACATTCTTTCCCTGAGGACCTTTGCGAAACCCCCCCGATCCAGAGAGAGAGAGAGAGAGAGAGAGTCAGCATATACCGAGAAACGATACGATGTGGTGAATGTGGTGGATGTGGTGAATGTGGTGGACGTGGTGAATGTACTATGAAGTGAGAGAGAGTAAAGACTGAATATGCAAGCTGTGTGTGTGTGTGTGTGTGTGTGTGTGTGTGTGTGTGTGTGTGTGTGTGTGTGTGTGTGTGTGTGTAATTGATTAGAGGCATAGGAATGAATATACAAGCTCTGTGTGTGTATGTGCGTCTGTGTGTGTGTGTGTGTGTGTGTGTGTGTGTGTGTGTGTGTGTGTGTGTGTGTGTGTGTGTGTGTGTGTGTGTGTGTGTAGGCTAATTTAGTAAAGGCCTAGGATTGAATATGCAAGCTCTGTGTGTGTGTGTGTGTGTGTGTGTGTGTGTGTGTGTGTGTGTGTGTGTGTGTGTGTGTGTGTGTAATTGAGTAATGGCACAGGACTGAATATGCAAGCTGTGTGTGTGTGTGTGTGTGTGTGTGTGTGTGTGTGTGTGTGTGTGTATAATTGAGTAAAGACATAGGACTGAATATGCTAGGTGTGTGTGTGTGTGTGTGTGTGTGTGTGTGTGTGTGTGTAGGCGGAATTTAAAGGGAGATTTCGTAGTGTAGTCTTCCGCTTGTTCGTTGTATTTGTTTGAGTGCTCTCTCTCTCTCTCTCTCTCTCTCTCTCTCTCTCGTCCACTTCGACGTCTCTCCCTTCTCATCCTTCACGTTTGTGTTCCTCTCCTCACCTCAATCTCTCCTCCTCTCCTTGCTCTACTTCACTATCTCTCCATATCAGTCTCTACCATCTTCTCCTCTCTTCTCTACATATGTTTTTGTCTTTCCTTGCCTCTGTCTCTCACCCCCTCTCCCTTCCTGTCTCTCCCTATCACTCCACTTCTCCGTTTCACCCTCCTCTTCCAGCACCCTTTCCTCACCCTACTTCCCCCTACTTCTCCCTGCCTCTCCCTACCTTTCCCAGCCCTCTGCATTTCACTCTATCCCACCAGCCCCTGCCTCATCCTACCTCACAGTGCCTATTCTGGTCTGTACCTGCTTCACCCTGCCTCTCCCTAAATTTCCTTGCCCTCTGCCCCTCGACCTGCCTCACCCTGCCACACCCTGCCTCTTCCTACCTTTCCCTTCCCTCTGCACCTCAACCTGCTTCTCCCTGCCTCACCCAACCTCTCTCTGCCCTTTTGCCGCACCTCATAAACACCCTCTTACTTCCTGCTTCACTCGACTTTCCTTCCGCTCTGCACCTGACTTATTTTTCTCGATCCTGGCTTTAACACTCTTTTTAGTGCCCCTTAATGCTAGTTTTATTTTGCCTCTCCTACTTCTCAGCCTTTTTAACTGGATTAAGAATTCGAGATGGCAGAACATTAAACATTTATTTTTTTTCTGCTACATCTACAAGTTTTATTATTATTATCATCATCATTATTATTATTATTATTATTATTATTTTTATTATTATTATCATCATCATCATCATCATCCCCACTATTATTCCTTATGGTGGGGGTATTGGAATCGCCCCTGTCCGTCCGTCTGTCCGTCTGTCCGTCCGGGCCTGTATTTCGTAAACTACCAGGTGGCTTGGCTTCATATCACACAGAAAGATAGAGTATGTGTGGTAGTTGATGCCCGTATATGTACAATTGCCATATTGTCTGTACTTTACCAGCTATGACCATATAAGGGAAAATCTGTCTTGTGTTATATTTTGAAAACTCCTTGCTGGATTCTCTTCATATCTTACAGAAAAATTTCTTTTTTTTTATGCGAGGAAGAAGAAACCAAAGGCCATCAGCCCGCAATAACAGTTCCCTCTAAGAGAAAAACAAAATACAATAGAGAGCCAAATTCAAGATCCGATCATTTCGAGATGCCTGGACACATTGCGTTTGAAAGACTGGAGATCATAGGCAGCAGGAAATACAGACAGAGGGAGACAGTTCCAGAGTTGACCTGTTGCATAAATGAAGGACTGGGAGTAACGGTTAACTCTAGCATTAGACAGTTGGACAGAAAAGGAATGAGAGTTTGCTGCTAGACGGGTGCTACGCGCCCGTCGTAGAGGTGGAGGAATGCATGCAAACAGTTCAGAGGAGCAGTGACCATTAAAGTAGCAAGAGAAAAGAGATAAAGATGCAACAGTGCAACAAAGAGAGCGGTTGAAGCGAGTCAGTAAGAGGAGGAGAGTTAATGAGACGAAAAGCCTTTGACTCCACCCTATTGAGAAGAGCTGTATGTGGGGAGCCTCCCCACACATGAGAGTTGTAATCCACACGGGGGCGGATAAAACCCCTGTATAGAGTCAACAATTGTGCAGGGGTAAAGAAAGAACGGAGTCGGCTTAGCAGACCCAATCTCTTGGAAGCAGATTTTACGAGAGATGTAATATGATCTTTCCAAGATAAGTCCCGAGTAAATGAAACCCCAACCATGTTCAAGGATGATGCAGGATTAATTAGCTGAATATTATTAAACATTAGTGGGTATACTTGTCGAAGATTTTGTCAGGTTGATAGGTGTAAGAACTGAGACTTGGATGCATTAAAAACAACCAGATTATTTTTACCCCAGTCAGAGATACGAGCCAAGTCAGACATTAGATGTGCCATAGCCTCATCTCTTGTTTGTTGAAGTAACTGTTGAGATGGGCGTTGCGGGAACCGAATGGAAAGGTGAAGGGTGGAGTCATCAGCGTATGAGTGGATAGGGTTAGATGTACAGATTAAAAGGTCATTCATGAATAAAAGGAAGAGAATTGGTGATAGGACAGAGCCCTGACGAACACCACTGTTGATAGATCTAGGAGAAGAACGATGGCCGTCTACAACAGCGGCTATAGAACGACCAGAAAGGAAGCTAGCGATGAAGGCACAGATAGAAGGATAGAAACCGTAAGAGGGCAGTTTGGAAATCAAAGATTCGAAAGACTTAATCGAAAGCCTTTGAGTTGTCAAGTGCAATGGCAAAGCTTTCGCCAAAGTCCCGAAAGGAGGGTGACCAGGAGTCAGAAAGGTAGGTGAGAAGATCGTCAGTGGAGCGTCCCTGACGGAACCCGTACTGACGATCAGAAAGAAGGTTGTGATAGGAAAGATGCTTTAAAATTTTTCTATTGAGAATTGACTCGAAAATTTTTGAAATACAGGACTTTAAAGCAACTAGACGATAGTTGGAGGGTTGGGAGTAGTCACCCTTCTTTGGGACTGGCTGAATGAGAGCAAACTTCCAGCAAGGAGGAAAGGTACAAGTTGACAGACAAAGGCGAAAGAGTTTGCCTAGGCAGGGTGTAAGCACAGAAGCACAGTTCTTGAGAACAACAGGAGGAACTCCATCAGGCCCATATGCCTTGTTAGTATTGAGGCCAGTGATGGCAGAAAATACATCAGCTGAAGAAATTTTAATGTCAGCCATGAGGAAGTCAGAGGGGGGAAGTAATGGAGGAACAGCACCAGAATCGTCTAAGGTGGAATTGGAGGAGAAAATCTGTGCAAAGAGATCTGCCTTATCAGTAGAAGAAATAGCTACAGGACCATCAGAGTAGAAAAGAGGAGGGAAGGATGATGAGGTAAAGTTGTTAGAAAGGTTTTTGGCAAGGTGCCAGAAGGAGGGGGAAGAATTCGAGTTGGTGAGTTGAGAGCATTTAGTATGGATGATATTATTTTCAGCAGAGCGAAGAACAGACTTAGCACGATTCCGGGCAGAAACCTAAAGATGATGTGATTCAGGGGTGGGTTGGCTATGGTACCTTTTGTAGGCCCTCTCCTTGTTGCGGACAGCATTAGAACAAGCATGATTAAACCAAGGCTTAATTGCGTTAGACAAAGGATACGAGAAAGGAATATATGCTTCCATGCCTGAAAGATTAACCTCCGTAATGCGCAAGGCACACTCAGATGGCTCCCGGCCATGGAAGCAATATTCATTCCAGGGAAAATCAAAGAAGTACTGCCTGAGGGCTTCCCAATCCATGGCTCCAAAATTCCACAGACGACGTTTCCCTGTAGGGTCCACAGGCCGTACCGGAGTGATGGGACAGGTTAAGGTGATAAGGTTGTGATCGGAGGAGCCCAACGGAGAGAAAAGATTAACAGTGTAAGCAGAAGGATTAGTTGTAAGGATGAGGTCAAGTATGTTGGAGCTCTCTCCAAGGCAGTCTGGGATACAGGTAGGGTGCTGTACAAGCTGCTCTAGGTCATTAAGGATAGAAAAGATGTAGGCTTGTTCACCAGGTGGATCAGTGAAAGGAGAGGAGAGCCAAAGGTGGTGGTGAACATTGAAATCTCCTAAAATGGAGATTTCAGAGTAAGGAGAAATGGATAGAATGTGTTCCATCGTAGAAGTAAGATAGTCGAAGAATTTTAGATAGTCAGTAGAATTAGGGGATAAGTAAACAGCACAGATATATTTAGTCAGAGAATGACAGGAAAGCCGAAGCCAGAGTGTAGAGAATTCAGAAGAATCGAGTTCAGGAACACGAGAGCAAGATAAGTCGTTGCGTATATATACACAACAACCACCTTTGGCTTTGAAATGAGTATAGAGAAAGTAGGAGGATACAGAAAAGGGTTTGCTGTCAGTTGCCTCAGACAGCTGAGTCTCAGTTAGAAAGAGAAGGTAAGGTTTAGAGGAGGAGAGGCGGTGCTCAACAGAGAGAAAGTTAGAGGAAAGGCCGCGAATGTTGCAGAAATGAAGAAGAAGTGAGTCAGACAGTGGTTTCAGGCAACTCAAGTCGTCACCGGAAGAGGGGCGGCAGGTGGGGGCATTTATGGTCCCCCTCCCTGGGGACTCCGAGGCTGAGTGTTGAGACGCCATGATTTTTTTGAATTTCGGAAAGGAAGTGTAGTGTGTACTGTGCATGTAGTCTGGTGTAGATAGTTAGGGAAATTTGTATTGGAGAGCATGCTGGCCTACTCTCTGTGTAACTGAGACACTGAAAATGCTCAACAAAAGGGGATGGTCAGGAACTAGTCCCGAGGGCTGATGAGACGGGAGCTCCAGCACTCCCTGTCATCAGCTTTCCATCCACCTCGGGAGTACTGCCCTGCTCGACTGGTGCTACAGTCTACTCCTAGCGTATGAGTCCTAGTTTATGTCCTTACTTATGAAAGTGCCACAATGTACCTATTAAAGAGCTATTTCCATATAAGGAACCAAATCTGTAAATAGCTGTATCTTGGAAACTACTTGCTGGATCATCTTCACTTCTTAAAGAAAGTTAATGTACGAGTCCTAGTTTATGCCCCTATATATGAAATTACCATACTTATTAGTGCATATCTGTATATTCTTTACTACATGGTGGTGATACGTCTTTGCTAAAGGCTTGTTACTTTTATTATTATTATTATTTTTATTATTATTATTATTATTATTATTATTATTATTACTTCTATTATCATTATTATTATTATTATTATTATTAATTATTATTATTATTATTATTTTAAGTTTATGAACGATGTCTCGACCTGTTTTCTCGTCGGTTAAGGAAGCTCCCTAACACCTCTTCCTTAGCGATTTATTTTGCTTACTGGTGAACTGAATGTGAACCCAGTTGACTGCAGACTAAAGTTGACCTTCTCCTGCAGCCCATCATCATCCTTTCGGGATCACCAGTCTTTTCTCCTCCCTGACCTGACCCCTGACCTTTCCTCTCTGACCTGACTCCTGACCTTTTCTCCTCCCTGACCTGACCCCTGAACTCTTCTCCCTGCATTGACCCCTGACCTGTTCTTGTCCCTGCCCTGACCTGCCCTAAGTCATGCCAGGTGTGTGAGTTACCTGAAGGGAGGAGGAAGAAATGACAAAACAAAGTGTATAGATTTTCCTAAGCGTTAGAAAACTGTAGTGAGGTGACGGAAGAAAAATGGGAAGATTGGTGGAGGAAGGAAGATGAAGAGGATGGGAAGGAGGAAGAAAGAGGAAGAGGAAGGGAGAGAGGATGGGAAAGAGGAAGCGGAAGAGGAAGGGGGCGAGGATGGGATGGAGAAAGTGGGAGGAAATGCAAGAGGAAAAGGAAGAGGCTGTTGAGTGGAAGAGAAGGAAGTTGAAGGGGAGAGGATGGGGAGGAGGAGGAGGGAGGAGGAAGAAGAGGATGGGGAAAAGGAAGTGGAGAGAAAGAGAAGAATAGGGGAGTGGAGGTGACGAGAAGGAAGAGAATGTGGAGTGGAAGAGAAGGAAAGTGAAAGGGAGAGACAAAGGAGGCGGAAGAGGGAGGAAATGAAAGAGGAGAAGGAAGAGGAAGTGGAGAGAAAGAGAAGAGATGAAGAGGAGGAAGAGGAAGGGGAAGGAATGAGAAGGAGAAAGAAAGAGGTGGAGGAGGAGAGAGAAGAGGAAGAGACTGAGGAGGAGGAAGAGAGAAAGGAAGAAGATGGGAAGAGGAGTAATACAAAGGAGTGTAAAGGAAAGCACGCAGCAACCGATTTACTGATTCTTTCAAGACTCTTAGAGATAAGATTAAAATTATGATATCTAATTCATGAGATGAAGATAAGATTTAAAAAGAAGGCTAAAGGAGAGAGAGAGAGAGAGAGAGAGAGAGAGAGAGAGAGAGAGAGAGAGAGGGAGAGAGAGAGGCAAGGAGGACAGGAATAGAGAAGAAGGAGATGATCAGAAGATACAGAAAGAAAGCGAGAAGATAGGATGGAAGAGGAGTAGGAAAGGAGCAGAGGAGGAAAGGAAAGAAAGAAAGCTAGTAGAACTGATGGAGGAGAGAGGAAGGAGAGAAGGAATGAGGTAGGAAAGGAAAAGAGGATAGAGAGGAAGAGAGAGGAAGAAATAGGGAGAAGGAGAAAGGAAGAAGGGGAGGAGATGAAATAAAGGGTAGAGAGAGAGAGAGAGAGAGAGAGAGAGAGAGAGAGAGAGAGAGAGAGAGAGAGAGAGAGAGAGAGCGCATTTCTATTAAGGATAATCTTTCGTTTTTATGCCCATTTTATATCCTAACTTTCGGCTCTCCCTGTTCACATCAGCTATACTCCTTTTACTCTATCCTGGCCTAAGAATGACATCTCTTCATCTTGAGTGCTCAGTTGTAGCAACAGATTAAGGCTAAAATATGATGCTAGTCACGAAGAAGTGCCATGGAAAGGATGTAGAGCTGTAGTATTGTCTTACTCTGCCACTGAACTCAGTGGAATAAACTGGAAAAAAAAAAATCTTATTATCTAAGGGTTGTATTCTCGTAGGTTGAGGAACTCCCCAACACCTCTTCCTTTACGATTTATTTTCGGACAAGGCTGGTTAATATGCTTTTATACATTCTTCACGCTGGGTATGTCGATATTGGGAGGATTTATGTAACAGTTAAAAAGGCTCCCTATCACCTCCTCCTTACCGATTTATTCTTGGATATGGGTGATTAATACCCTCTAGTAGGTTACTTATGCAGAATGTGGCCATAGGGGTAGGATTTATCTAACAAAGAAGAGGTGAGTGTAACATAAAAAATAAGTCGCTTAGGAAGAGGTGTTAGGGATCTTCGATAACTGATGGCAATACGGGCCAAAGTGTTCATTTCATTCTACCTATACGACGTTCACAAAAACTTGGTCTAAAACTGTCATCTCCAAAGTTAAGAAGCACCAACTACATCTTGAGACGCTTTTAAAGACAACTTAGTAAAGCTTCCTTGTAATAAAGGAATTAATAAAGACAATATATATCTTTAACTCCCGAAAATATATTTAAGTGGAAAAAATCGTGAGGAGATAGCGAGAATAATACGAAAAATATGAGAAAAAACGAATAATCTGAAGCACTCAGTAGTAAAGATAAGGGTTTTCTTTGTATTTCACCCGTTTGTCAATTCTCTGCACACGCGGCTGCTTTTTTTTTTTTTTTACTATTACACACACACACACACACACACACACACACACACACACACACACACATCTAAAATAATCAAATTGTGGTTGGTATGCTAAATGGCTTTTGTGATTGCCTTAACTGCCCTTCCTTAGCGACTTATTCCACACCTGAGTATTACGCCAGTGAGTCCTACGTTACTAACGCAAAGTATGTTAATATTCCAAAGGCATAAATAGCACACAAGAGAATGTTAAGGTGAAACATGTGAGAGAGAGAGAGAGAGAGAGAGAGAGAGAGAGAGGTGGGGGGGATGAAACAAGGCTAAAGAGAGGCGAGGGACATGGCCAGGTGGACAAGAAAGGAAGAAGGCAAGACAGAGGGTGCCAGTCATGAGGGTGAGGCAGAGTGAGGTATGAGGAAGGCAGGGTGAGGCAGGGAGGGGCAGGGTGAGGTATGAGGAAGGCAGGGTGAGACATATGAGACAGGAGAGAAGTACGGAGGAGACAAGAGAAGCAAAGTAAGGCCAATTGAAGTAAAAGAGGCAGGGGAGAAACAGGGTAAGGCAGGGTGAGGCAGACTGAGGCTGGAAAATGAGGCAGACTCTTGTCTTGAGCAGAATAGCCTTCTCGGTGACCTAACACTCGCTACACACTTTCCTAAATGCTCTTTTCCTGCCTTCCTTCCTTCTCTCCTTCCTTCCCTCCTGTCTTTCTTTTCTCTTCTATTTCTTCCCTTTCAATTTTTCTTTCTATCCTTTTTCTTCCTTCCTTCCCTCCTTCCATCTTTCCTTCTTTCCCTCCTTCCGTCCTTCTTTCCTTTCTTTCCTCCTTCCTTCCTTCCTTCCTCCCTCCTTCCTTCTTTCCATCCTGTTTTCCTCTCCTTTCTTCTTTCTTCCTTCTCCTTTTCCCCATTTGTTATTCCCTCTCTCTTTATTCCCTCCTGGTCTTTCTCTCCTTATGGTTTTCCTAGACGCTCTTCCTTCCTTCCTTCTTTTCTTCCTTCGTTCAGTCATTCCTTTCTTCCTTCCTTCCTTCTTTCCTTCCTTCGTTCAGTCATTCCTTTCTTGCTTCCTTCCTTCTTTCCTTCTTTCGTTCAGTCATTCCTTTCTTCCTTCCTTCCTTCTTTCCTTCCTTCGTTCAGTCATTCCTTTCTTGCTTCCTTCCTTCTTTCCTTCCTTCGTTCAGTCATTCCTTTCTTCCTTCTTTCTTCCTTCGTTCAGTCATTCCTTTCTTCCTTCTTTCTTCCTTCGTTCAGTCATTCCTTTCTTCCTTCCTTCCTTCTTTCCTTTTTAGCCACTGTCTGTCCTTCCTTCCTTTGTATTTTTCTTCCTTCATTCCTTTTTCCTTCTTTCCTTCCCTCCTTTTTTTCTTCTTTTGTTCCTCTCTGTCTTTCCTTTCTTTCCTCCAACATCTTTATTTTTTCTTCTCATTTCTTCCTTCCTTTCCTCTTTCTTCCAATTCTTCTCCATTTCTTTCTCATCCTTCTGTCCTTCCTTCCTTCCTTCATTTTCTCTTTCTTCCAAGTCTTCTATCTCATCCTTCATTCCTTCTTTCCTCCTACTCTTCCTCATTATTTTTATCTTCCTTCTTCAGTCATCTTCTTCCTTCTTTCCATTCCTTCATATTTCTTCTCATCCTTCCTTCTTCCCTTCCTTCCTTGCAGCCTTCCTTCTTTGCGTCTTCTCTTCCTCTGTTCTTCATCTTTTTCTTCTTTATTCAGTCATCTTCCTTCTTTCTTCTCTTTCCTTCATATTTCTTCTCATCCTTCCTTATTTCCTTCCTTCCTTCTTTGCTCCTACTCTTCCTCTGTTTTTCATCATTTTCTTTTCTTCTTAAATCAATTATCTTCCTTCCTTCTTCCCTTTCCTTCATACATCTTCCTTTTTCTTTGAGACTTAACATTCACCACAAACTTTCCTATCCTCTTTTCCTTCCTTCTCTCCATCCCTTTCTCTCCTTTATTTTCTTTTTCCTTCCTCCTACATTCCATCCTTTCTTCCTCCCTACACTTTTTTTTTAATACAATTACTGATTTTCTCTTTATCTTCCCTCCTTCCTTCCATCCTTCCCTCCTCCTTTCCAATATTTTTGAACATTCCATTCCTCCTCTCCTTCCTTCCTTCCCTCCCTCCTTCCTCTTACTCTACTTTCTTTCTTCCTTCTTCTTCATTTGTATCGGTGACCTAACACAATACAGTTTTCTTAATATTCTTCCTTCCCTCATTCTTCCACTTTCCCCCCCCTCTCTCTCTCTCTCTCTCTCTCTCTCTCTCTCTCCTCCACACAAGGAAATATTGGTAGCCTGCCAGGAAGTAGACATAAAAACACGAAGCGAGTTATAACAGCACCACGACCGACTCCCGCTGATCCTCCTCTTAGTCCCCTTTCCTAAGCGATTTATTTTGCCTTTTACACCTCATTATCTTCTCTCCAGTGCCCCCTAAATTCTTCCAATATCACCATCCTCTGCATATGTACAAAAGGATAGTAACCAACCAAAACCAAAAATAAATCGCTAAGGAAGAGGATTTGGAAAGGAAAGGAAGAGAAATACTGTTAAGAGAGAAGAGGAGGAGAAGAAGGGAAGAGAATGGAAGGAACTAGGAAAGGTAGGGAAGGGATGCACAGTACAGGAAGGGAAGGGAAGGAAAGGGAAGAAAAAGATTGAGGCAGTGGTTCAAGCTTTATGTTAGTCTTTTTACACAGTACGATTGTTGTGTTGAGGTGGTAAGTGATAAGTGTAATTTTGTTGGAGTGGGAGAGCAGGGATGGGATGGGATGGCATGGGATGGGATGGGATGGGATGGGATGGGATGGGATGGAATGGGAAGGAAAGGGAGGGAAGAGACGGGATGGGAAGGAGAAGAGGAGGGTGATATGTTGAGGGAAAGGGATGGGAGAGAAGAGCACGGAAAGGCTGGGAAGAGAAGAGAAGAGATGAGAAGGATGGGAAAAGGAAGTGGCGGTCAACGAAGGGTAGGAGAAGAGATGAGAGAACGGTGAAGGGAAGGGAAGAGAAGGAAAGAGAGGAGAGAACGATAAAGGCAAGGGATAAAAAGGGAAGAGGAAGAGAAAGACAAGGAAGAGGAAAGGATGAAGAGGGCAGGGCAAGGATGGAAAGAGGAGAGTGAGGAAAAGAAGAGGAAAGGCTGGGCAATGAAAGGCAAAGCAAGGCAGGGTATGTTTCCCCATTTCATCACAGGCACTGCAATATCTTTACCTTTTATAAACACAGCAAGTTACTATTTCACAAAGATACAGGGACATGTTTCCAGAGTAGATATCTATGCATCCCAACGAAAAGCATCAACAAGAATGCAAGATTCAATGACGAGACGTGGAGAGTAGTAAGATTTCCGTGGTAGAAGTTGTAATAACGCTTATGTCAATGGTTCGTGTACTCATCATCATCATCATCATCATTACCGCCGTCGGAGATTGTGGAAGGGGAAATAAAGGAATGAAAGGTCGTTGGTCAGCTTCTTGAGAGAGAGCGAGAGAGAGAGGAGGGGGGAGGCTACTATACGCCTTTCACTTTAACTAAGCATAAAATTGCAAACTTCCATCTTGAATGCTGAGCTGAAACAAGAGGTTAACACTAAAATATGCTAGTCACGAAGAAATGTTATGGAAAGGATATAGAGCCACAGTATTGTCTTTTCTCTGCCACTGAGCTACGTGAAATAAGGTGCAAAAGGACGAAAATATCTGCCTAGTTAAAATGAATGGATTATAAGTCTGCCATTTTATCAGTTCATTGGTACTACACTTTTGGTTACCCCCCCCCTCTCTCTCTCTCTCTCTCTCTGTCGCTTTGATATTGTGAGTAGACTAAAAAAATTGTCCTGCCCTTTTTAGAACGATTTTCCTTAATTCTCTTAGTTATAGTCAGTTGCATCCATCCTTAATAAGATCGATAAAGTGACCGTCATCACCACCTTCCTTACACCTGCATACACCTCTTCAGCTTTCCTTTATCGACCGTTATCACCACCTTCCTCACACCTGCATACACCTCTTCAGTTTTCCTTTACCCAGTCATCACCACCTTCCTTATACCTGCTTACACCTCTCCAGATTTTCTTTGCCTCTTATGCAGTGTTGAAAATTACTCTGTCCACCATTTCTCTATCTAAAACTGACCCTTCATTTACGATATCACTGCTCTAAGGATTTGCATATGTATGAATTATTTTAATTGCATCCTTTCTTCTACTTGTACCTTGTCTGATTTTTTCAGAGCGGATATTTTATATTTCGATTTACCTTGCTAACTTTTTATTTAGTTTTATTTGCCTACCGTCACGTGGGTCATTCATCTCTCAACAGACGTAAATGCTGGTGAAAGAGAAAGTGACACTCTATTCACAGTGTTTCTAAATCCTTTACTGCGAGGGCGGTCTCCTGGTTAAAGAAAAGAGCTTGAGACGTGCAATAATAACGTGAAGTAAAAAAGATGACGATATACTTGATGGGTAAGCTTCATAATAGAAGCTGCTCAGTACATCACTTACCGTGTTCCATAAGTAGGTACTGACATCAGAGTTTACGGAGAGGTCACAGCATCACCGCAGTCTTACCTGCAAGAAATACGCTCATTAGGCACAGGCAGAGAGTGCTGTGGGAGTGCTGTGGGGAAGTACTAATCCCATTCTTACCTGCAAAAAGCACTCTAATTAGGTACAGGTAATTGGTGCTGTGGAAGTGCTGTGAAGCGCTAAACCTATTCTCACCTGCAAGAAACACACTAATTAGGCACAGGTAAATGGTGCTGTGGGATGGCTGTGGGGAAGAGGTTAGGTTCAGGAAAAAAAAAAAAGGAATAAATGCAGTAGGTCGACTGGATCATGCTAACGATATCTTGTGAATTTTAACATAGCCTGCAACTGTCTTCTCTCCATCCTGAATGCTGAGCTGTAGCAAGAAATTAACACCATAGAGGCATTTATCTGCTTAGCACATTAGGAAATGTAAATGGTAGGATACTTATTGACAGAGTTAGGAAAATAACAGAGAAATCAGTTGAAAGAGAACAGGGAGGTTGCAGGAAGGGAAGAGGTTGTGTAGTTTAGATATTTATCCTAAGGTGTTTAGTCTAAAAGTTTCTAGAGAAATGCCGTGAAGAGTATGTAAGACGGTGCTAGGGCTGCAGTGTGTGTGGATGGTGAACTGAGTGAATTTTTTATCTGAATGTTGGATTGAAAAAGGGATGTGTCGTGCTTCCATAGCTGTTCAATTAGTATTTGGCTGGAGTTGTTAAAGAGATACAAGGTAAGGCAGTGGATGATGAAGCGGTCCTAATGGGAGAGGGCAGCTTTTAGAAACTTCCTGTACTCTTATTTGCAGATGAGTTTGTATTGTTAAGTGAAGACGAAGGAGAACTGCAAGGCTTTGTGACTAAATTTGGGAGAATGTGTAAGCAACTGAATTTAAAGGTGAATGTAAGGAAGAGTAAAGTTGTGGTCGTCTAAAGAGAAATGAAGTCACTGAATGCACAGTGAGGTTAGACAGTGAGGAAATGGAAAATGCGAGTGCATTTAGTACTTGGGTAGTGTGATGAATATGGATGAAAGTTTGGATTATGAAATATTTGAAAGGGTACAACACGGAAGCAAGGTTGCTTGTTCACTGAAAGTAGTGATAAGAAATAGGGAAGTGAACATGGAAGTAAAAAGGTCGCAGCATGATAGTATTGTGATCCTCACTCTTACGTATGGAAGCGAAGCTTGGACTTGGACACAAGTCAAGAGTGAGAGAAATGGAAATGAGTTATCTGAGATGAGCATGTGGAGTTACATGGAGAGAGAATGACAAATGAGGAAGTGAAGGGGCGTTGTGGTGTGGATTTAGATGTGATAGAAAGCATTAGGAGAAATATAATGAGGTGGTTTGACCATGTGAAAAGGATGGAGAGTGAGAGACTAACTAGGTGTGTGTGTGTGTGTGTGTGTGTGTGTGTGTGTGTGTGTGTGTGTGTGTGTGTGTGTGTGATGTAGGGAGGAGGACCAGGGGGAGGCCGAGAATAAGCTGGACGATTGGAGTGGAGAAGTATAAGAGAGACGGGAGTGTAAGTTGGGGGGAAAGCATTGAAATGACATGGGACAGGGCGACATGAAGGTGACGGTTTTGTGGCCACCCCTTACAGGATTATGGCGTCTGGCTATAGGTAGACAGATGCACAGGTAGATAAATGAACAAAATAGTATGACCTGAACAGAATCGCGTTATGAAAAAACTGAACTTTTAAAATCGTCTGTGAAAAAATAAAAAAATGTCTGGCGTCAGCATTAAAAAAAAAACTGCAATAACTACGAGAATGTATAGTCGTGTTGATGGCAGAGTCCTGCGAGCCGGTTGCAATTGCAGTGAGGATCCCATGAGGTTGCAACGATATTTTGCAGTTTGAGGTGGCGCTGTATATATATTCTTTTGGATCCGCTCACACAGATACACACGCTAACGGATACATGTAGACGTGTATGGTAGACAGGAGGACTACTGGACATTGGCAGCAGGCTGTGAAGCCTGTGTCCAGAGTCAGACACATAAAAAAAAAAAAAAAATACACCGGAGGATGTACAGTACCTCAAAAAAGTATCCTCACTCGAGGGTAGATAGTTCCGAAAACGTAAGTTGTGGATCATGCAGGCGGTTTCGGCAAGGTTGGTAAGCATGTAGTCGACATCCAAGGTTGCTAATAATGGTTTGTAATATCACTTGCACAGTGTGTGTAAGGGTACCAAAATACGGCAAGAATGTTACACAATAACATATGAAACATTATCAGTAACAGTATTAGGCAGCCATATTTAGCATAACCTATTCTATAAATCATCCTTTAAACAAACGAAGCCTGAGTTGCCATACACGGATATATGAACTGACAGTGATTGCAATGAACGAACCAGTGTCATTCTGTAGCCTCCAGTGTAGCAGTACACGCATTTAGTGTATGCCGTCCTATGTGTGTGACCCGTATTCACCTGCAGCCTACCACACAAAAATATGTGTGTTTTCGTTAGTAAAACGCCTACAAAACATGTCATGGGTTATCATGGAGTCTCTCAGGTTGTATTACAATGATGTGCTGTTTATCATGCAACCAATCTACTATGGGCATAACAGTTACTGTCGTTAGGTCAGTTACCTATGATATACGGAGGTGATAGGCAAATGGTGACCTATACTGAATCAATGAATAGTCAAGGAGAAGACTACCTGTGTGGTCATTCATTCACCCTTAACCCCTTCTATACCGAGAGGTCGCGTATTCTCTCTCTCTCTCTCTCTCTCTCTCTGAATAAAATCGTCATGAGGTAGGAAAAATAGATCACCACAAAATGCGTATCGGTATTGAAGAGGGTTAAATAATAATAATACACATGTATGAGAATAATTAGCCTGTCAGCTATCGAAAATGCCAATGTTAACAGTATAAATATATCACTGGCAACTGGAGTCCTCAGGGCTACCAGCACCTTGCCAGCACTTGCGGCAAGGCCACAGTCGTCTTTCAGATCTTTCGTTCAGTTTTCAGTTTGTTTCCTCACAAATGTGTTCGGATACTTTTTTGAGGTACTGTACATTATATGCACACACACACACACACACAGAAGCATGGAATGTACATGTATTTTCGTACACGAGCAAATTCTCTCTCTCTCTCTCTCTCTCTCTCTTACAAACGAGCGCACACACACACACACACACACACACACATGCTCAAGTAACCCCTAGTGCAGAGACATTACAGTGACAGTCAACAGCAGTTGCCACCACACACACACACACACACACGAGGGCAGTCGTTACAGGGGCTGTGCCATACTCTGCTGCTGTGTTGATGCTACTCTGCAATTTACACTGCATATTAAAGAAATGTTTTTTTTTTTTTTAAATGCTTTGCTGTGTTATGCTGTGGTCACTGTACTA
>NC_137069.1:28208255-28228255 GCF_032717465.1 Coenobita brevimanus
TGTAATCGTTATGTTATTCCATGTTCCTTTATGCTATGTTAAGCTACGTTGTTATGCTATGCTGCCTTATGCTATGTTATGCTCTGATATGTTAGTTTTAATGATAGATTACTGTAGTGATATACCTCCATACTGGGCTTTGTCGCTGGGTTATAATCGCAATATTATCTTAAGCTATGTTATGTTGTCCAATGTTACTTTATGCTATGCTATGCTATGTTATGTTAAATTTCGCAATAGATTATTGATATTCTTCCATACTGAGCTTTATCGTTGCTTGTTACCGTCCCCGCTGCGGGTAGGCTCAGGGACGGTTATTGTTTTCACTCGGTTTGTCTGTTTGTTTGTCTGTCTGCTAACAACTTTACGCGAAAACTACTGGAGTGATTTTGACTAAAATTAAAGGTATGATGGGCTATGACCTGATCACCTGAATAAATTCTGGGCCAATCGGGCCATAGCGCATGCTGTAGGCAAAAAAAAAAAAAAAAAAAACTAAAGAAAAAAAACTAAAAAAAATATAGTTTTTTCGCCATAACTCCTTTCAAATTCGTCATATCGACATGAAACCAAAACTAAAGGGGCATCTTTCAAATCTGCATCCTATAACATGCTTCATTACATTAGGGGGGTCACCCCAAGTTAGCGGTAGGGGGGTCAATGTCAGGTGGGTCGGGCCTAAAATTTCAAATCGACATAAAATCGTCAAATTTACTCCAAATTTGATATGTGACATTGTTGACTAGATATCCTATTGTGTTTATACGTCAAGCACTAAAATGACTGCCGGGGACGAGTTTGCTGTGCCTTGGCACCGCTTCTTGTAATCGTTACGTTATGCCATGTTACTTTATGCTATATCATGCCATGCTATTTTATGCTATGTTATGCAGTTTTACTTTATGCTATGTTATGTTAGATTGAGGGATAGGTTAGTGATATTCTTCTCTACTGGGCTTTGTCACTAGGTAGTAATCGTTATTATATGCAATGCTACTTTATGGTATGTTATTCTATGCTATGCTATGTTACTTTAAGCTATGTTATGCTATGCTATGTCCCGTAGCGATACTTTATGCTATGTTATGTTGACCAATATTACTCTATGGTATGTTATCCAATACTACCTTAATATGCTGTGCTATGCTATGTTACTTTATGCCATGTTATGTTAGCTTTTGTGATTGGTTGGTGATATTCCTCCATTCTTGGCTTAGTCGCTGGGTAGTAATTGTTAGTGGGGACCAAAACATCCAGTACCCCTTCTAGTGGAACAGGGCTGTCGCATGGATTTGATTTAGCACAATGTAATTCCCAATCCAGCTCAGCGGCACACGCACACCCCCACCCACACGCATAGACACACACACACACACACACACACACACACACACACACACACACACACACACACACACACACACATACTCTCTCTCTCTCTCTCTCTCTCTCCCATTTACATTAAAAACGTCACCTTTATCCACACACACAAGTACACTATAACAAAACACACACACACACACACACACTTCCAGTAGCTATAGTACTGAACTCGGCATACGTTATGGACATCGCAGTTCGAATACCAGTGTTGCCAGAGGATTCCGTGGTCTTTAATTATGAGTGAGTGGATGTGTGGCCCATTTTTACTTGGCACTTTGTATATAGTTCACTTGATTATTTTTTTTTACTAGCCTGTTCCCGCTTCTGCATCCCTTCAGTTTTATGGGGAAGAGAGTGGGAAAGTTGGTTAGGGTGATGATGATGATGATGATGATGATGATCGTGATGATAATGATGATGATGGTGATGATGATGATGATGATGATGACCACTGAAGTCACTGGTATTTTTGCCCTAACTATAATTCACACCAATTTATGATCAACACTCAGTCACACCTGACACCCCTCCACACTTGCCCTAACCACACCTGACACCCCTCCGCACCTGCCCTAACCACACCTGACACCCCTCCACACCTGCCCTAACCACACCTGACACCCCTCCACACTTGCCCTAACCACACCTGACACCCCTCCACACCTGCCCTGACCACACCTGACACCCCTCCACACCTGCCCTAACCACACACCTACCCCAACCACACCTGACACCCCTCCACACCTTCCCTAACCACACCTGACACTCTTCCACACCTGCCCTAACCACACCTGACATCCTTCCACACCTGCCCTAACCACACCTGACACCCTTCCACACCTACCCCAACCACACCTAACACCCTTCCACACCTGTCCTAATCACACATGACACCCTTCCATACCTGCCCTAACCACACCTAACACATCTCCACACCTGCCCTAACCACACCTGACACCCTTCCACACCTGCCCTAACCACACCTGACACCCTTCCACACCTGCCCTAACCACACCTGACACCCTTCCACACCTGCCCTAACCACACCTGACACCCTTCCATACCTACCCGAACCACACCTGACACCCTTCCACACCTTACCTAACCACACCTGACACTCTTCCACACCTGCCCTAACCACACCTTATACCCTTCCACACCTGCCCTAACCACACCTTATACCCTTCCACACCTGCCCTAACCACACCTGACACCCCTCCACACCTGCTCTAACCACAACTGACACCCCTCCACACCTGCCCTAACCACACCTGACACCCTTCCACACCTGCTCTAACCACAACTGACATCCCTTCACACCTGCCCTAACCACACCTGACATCCCTTCACACCTGCCCTAACCACACCTGACACCCCTCCACACCTGCCCTAACCACACCTGACACCCCTCCACACCTGCCCTACTCCCTCCCTTTAACTCCCTTACGTATGACTATTATCCACATCAAAAACAAATAACTCAAAAGTCAAATGGTCACCCCTTATGGGAGTATGACGTCTGGCAATAGATAGATAGATAGATAGAAATTGGAGTTGTAGTTGCAGGTGATGAAGCTAGACTATTTAAATATGGACAGGTGAGGACAGGTGTGAACTGTGGACAGGTGTAATTCTAATGTGGATTTACACACACACACACACACACACACACACACACACACACACACACACACACACACACACACACACACACAACAAGAAACAGACCTTACACAACACATAATACAGGCAGCACACACAGCCATAAAACTCGTCCATGGCCGTCTATTCATCATCATTTGCATGCACGTTATGTATCATTCTCGCCAATAATTCACACACACACACACACACACACACACACACACACACACACACACACACACACACACACACACACACACACACACATACACACACACACCGCTACAATTGTTCAATCCTCGGTTATATCACACACAGACAGACAGAAGGACAGACAGACAGACAGACACACACACACACACACACACACACACACACACACACACACACCACTACAATTGTTCAACTCTCCGATATATCACACACACACACACACACACACACACACACACACACACACACACACACACACACACACACACACACACACATACACACACGACGTAGTGTGCCACAAATCTTGAAGTCCTTCAGAACGATGACGACATCTTTAAGCAATTTATTCTTACTACGTACAGACGATTTAATACGAGAGAGAGAGAGAGAGAGAGAGAGAGAGAGAGAGAGAGAGAGAGAGAGAGCATATATTTGTGTGTGTGTGTGTGTGTGTGTGTGTGTGTGTGTGTGTGTGTGTGTGAGGGGAGTCACTGAGAGAATTGATACAATGATACGAAAATTCTTTTATTGCAATCCGTCGAGATGTGCTATATGATGGTGATAGCCTTTAGTCAAAAAGTTTATTCAGAAGTGAAGAAAAGCCATCTGTAAATAACGGCAATATAGCAGAAAACCCGACATTAGATTGAAGAGGTTAATTTCGAAACGTGTCCTTGCGTCTCTGTCCATCTTTCTTCGTTGTCTCAGGTTTCTTCCTCGGTCGATCTTTGGGTGGCGTTCTAAGTGACCAAGTAATTATAAGAATATAGGCCGCCTCCTTACCGATTTATTTCCGATTCTGCTACGTAACTATATTCCTGTGTGTTATTCACGCAAGCTATGTCGATATCGAGAGGTCATAAGAAGCAAATCAGAAGATATTAATGAGTACTTTGGAAAATAAGTAGCCATGGAAGAGGTGCTAGGGAGCCTCCTTACCCGACGAGAATACGGGCCAATGAATATTGGTGTTCCTCATGGTTCTCTCTCTCTCTCTCTCTCTCTCTCTCTCTCTCTCTCTCACCCATCAGTGACCTACGCTAGCACTACTCACTCGCTGATGACACAAACTCCAACTTTCACTTTTTCACTCGTCTCTCACAGCGTCCATCGCAACAATCGCCACAACAGTCATGCAGCGAGAGTACTGCCACCTGACTTCTGATTAGACACATTTTACCTGCCTGGGGAAAACGAAGCCTTATTGTTTTAAATGCCTCAAAAACTCAATTCCTCCGTCTTTTAACTGGCCGCAGACTTCCACATTACTCCCCCTTATCATTAACAAGCACACACCTTCATGCTTAATCATATCTCCATATCCTTGTTGTCTTCAGATCAATCTACTGTAGGTGGAATCATATTTCATTCATCCATCCATCCATCATCCAGTCCTACATTGCCCCGTGAGGAGCGTAGGAGCCCGGGGCTAGGCAGTTGGTCTCGACATTTTAGATGAGAGTGATCAGCCTCACTCATCCCTGAGTGGCATTACATGAGCAATCAACCCCAACCACCCCTTGGATATAAATCTTCACCGGCTCAATCCGACTGGAGCGCAATAATTACCCACTAAACCACCAGGTGCCAAAAATTTGGCTATATGGTTACCACCCAGCGTAGTAAATGGTTTCCTGGTGTACAAGAAACCATTTGGCTTGTCACTCAGTGTAGAGTCACTCACAGGCAGAAGGAAAAGGAAAGAATGAAGGAAAGAAATACAGAAGAGGGAGTGTAAAGTCACCCGAAGGCAGAAGGACAAGGAAAGAATGAAGGAAAGAAAGACAGAAGAGGATGGAAGGAAAAAGGATGGAAGAGAGGAAAGGGCAGACACCCGAGAGCAGCACTACATCGAATGAGTGGATGGTGAGCGCCCCCACCTATCACAGTAATCAATTTCTACTCGTTAAAAAACAGCATCGAGGAAGTTGGCTGAGATATATTTTAACCTTCCTGAATTTCTGACTTTGAAGGGAGACCCTGGCTGGAATACACTTTTTATGTGTGTGGGAGAACAGCACATACCATAGTTCTGAAGAGATTAGTGTCAGAAAGAATGTACGTAGTATTTGCGTGTGTGTGTGTGTGTGTGTGTGTGTGTGTGTGTGTGTGTGTGTGTGTGTGTGTGAAAACGGAGTCTCTGAGAGAAAGGAGAGTTGTTGAGATGAGAAGCCTTTGATTCCACTCTGTTTAAAAGTGCTGTATGAGAGAGAGAGAGAGAGAGAGAGAGAGAGAGAGAGAGAGAGAGAGAGAGAGAGAGAGAGAGAGAGAGAGAGAGAATGCACAGTAATCATTTTTACTACGTGCTCAAACGACAAGGCAATTACATCGTTCTCACACCAGCCTAACGACAGGTAACACAAACTACCTTCTAGTACCTACCTCTAACTACAATATACTCCTTTTACTCTAACTTGGCCTAAAATTGCTATCTCCCCATCTTGAATGCTGAGTTGTAGCAGCAGCTTAACACTAGAATATGATGCTTGTCAGGACGAAGTGCTGTGGAAAGCAAGCAGAAACATAACACAATATATAACACTTACGGTATCTCTAACTTGGCCTAAAATTTGTCTCCCCATCTTGAATGCTGAATTGTATGCTAGTCAGGAAGAAGTGATGTGGAAAGGAAATAGAAGCTAGCATTATCTCATTCTTCCACTGACCTACGTGGAATGAGCTGCAAAGCGACGAAAATCTAGGCCAAGTTAAGGTGAAAGGAGTATAGTATCTTCTCTAATACTATTATTTTACCCATTGCTTGCCATGGTTCTAAAACGGGACGGAATTATACATCCTATTAATACAAAAGGGGGACTTTCGGGGTACTGAGAGCTTCGCCACTATGAGCCAATAAGCGGAAGATGGTATGCTAAGGATCCTCCCAGAATCCACGACGCAAAAACCCTGGTCACTGTGGGTTGCTGTTTCTTGAGGCCTACCACTCCTACGTTTCACACACCTTCACATGTCACCACTTCGGTGCTAATACCCACTGTCCATAATGCCTGTCTCGTTTAGGCCTGATGTATTAATGACAGGATTTGAGGTTTTGTGGAACCTCAGTAATCTGTGTGTGTGTGTGTGTGTGTGTGTGTGTGTGTGTGTGTGTGTGTGTGTGTGTGTGTGTGTGTGTGTGTGTGTGTGTGTGTGTGTGTGTGTGTGTGTGTGTGTGTGTGTGTGTGTGTGTGTGTGTGAAATATTAAACAAACTGTGTTCTGATCAAGACTGAGACTGAACGCGCATTTTTATGGACAGAAGACAACGCCTGTCACCACCTGACTACCACCTCCTCCTTGACTACCACTCCTTCTTGAATAAGAGGCTTGGTAACACTTCTTTCTCGGCGACTTATTTTGCACTCATTACACCATAACATCATCTACAGTGTCACTGATGCAACCCATGTCTATTTAAATACATCTAGAAATAATTGATAAAAGAACATGAAGGTGTAAGACAACTGAATCGCTAAGAAAGAGGCGTTTTGATCATGGTTTTATTTTACAACTACATCGTGTCATTAGTTTGTTAAATTTCGTTGCTGTTCCTATTTTTACTGTCTTTCTCTGTCACACCATACCGCACAATATATTGGTATCACACCACACCACACCACCCCACATAAAAGCACATCACACTCACCACACATCACCAAGAATTCTACCTTAACATATCTCACTAGGGTTCACATCACTCTGTCATTCTAGCTCACACCACACCACACCACACCACACCATACCACACATCACATATCCTCTTACTTTTCCACAGCATTGCTCTACATTTCTCACTAACACCACAATCGCACTGTACCACTGCACACCATACCACACTGCACATCACCAGTACTTCTGACTCATCTTGTATCACTATGCTGTTCTATTTTATAACATTTCACCACACCACACCATGCCCTACTGCTCTGCCTCCCTACTTAGATACACTACTCACTACGCCTCACTGTACTAAGTTAGGCCTACACTACACAGCACTACAATTCAGTACATTACACTACACAACACATCATCACACCACACTATCCTTCCTTACCTTACCCTACCCCACCACACCAAACTACCCCACCCTACCCTACACTATCCAACATTACCCTAAACCACTCTATACTACGCTGCCCTACCTCATCACACTACACTACTCTACCCTACCTTACCCTACCCTAGCCTTCCCTACCTTACCTACCCTACCCAACACTACCCAGTACTACACTACAGTATTCTCACCAAACTGTGGCACTACTTACCCACCACAGATGCATCCATATCACCCCACCATATCTCCACTCCACTAATCCATCTGCACTGCCACACCACACCACATTTTACCGCACTGCAGGAACACTGAAGCACATCTGAGCACCATTGTTCTAGTTTATAATGTTTTTGCTTCATTATATTAGGTGTACATTCGCTATACAACTACACCACAGCGAGGTAAAGCACATTACAGCAAACCACAGTTTTAAATCAACACCACACAACATCACACCACACATCATCAGACCACTAAATGTACCACACACACACACACACACACACACACACACACACACACACACACACACACGCAAGACCCTCATTATTCCAGGTGAGCATAGATTTTCCTGGAGAATTAAAGTCATGCGTCTTGCCACCTGCCTGTCAGTGGGAATAAGAAGTCACGATTAACATTACTACGTTAGCTTTATTTTTTTTTTTACCTTTGTTGGGTATTATTAGATGGGCATTTATCAGTGGGTTCTTTATCTGTGACTACACCACACTGCACCATACCACACCATACCACTCCACATCACACCACACCGCACCCAAAGCTCTACCTCTCCACACTCTCACACTACCACGCATCACTAGACAACATCACATCTACGTTCTACTTTTCCGTTCCACCCCACCACATCATACTGCACCACACCACACCACACCACACCACACCACACCACACCACCACACTGTTCCTGCACAGAGACAGCAAAGAACACCACATCATACACCATTCTACACCATAGCATGCTGTTCCCTCGAAATCAAACGCACCATATCATATTACACCACACCACACACCACCCTCAGCTGTCACACCACACCATACTGTTCCCACACAATCAAATGTACCAACCATACCACACCACATCACACCACACCACACCACACCACACCACATCACACCACACCACACCACACCACACCACATGCGACCCCCACATCATTGCTGGTAAAATGAAGAATTACGTGGGGATGAACTAAAAAAATCTTAACCAACTTCCATAATAAATCATACAATTTTTTTAATAATATAATTTAACGTGAATAATTTTCCTTGAACAAATTTTTCACATAATTATTCTCATTATATAGCATTTACTGTACGCCTGATCTGTCTCGTAACCACGGAGACTCAATCGCGCCTCATAACCAAGGCTCGTATTGTCGGCCGTTAAGTAAGTTCCCTAACACCTCTTCCTCAGCGATTTATTTCTGGATATAAGTGGTAAAATACTTTTGTACGTTATTGATGCAGAGAATGACGATATTAGAAGGATGTATGAAACACAGAGGAGGACAAAAAGGTGTATATAACAAAATAAATCGTTTCCGAAAAGGTGTTAGGGACCTTCCTAATGAACTCAACTTATTATTCTACGGTAGTCCCAGTCCCCTCAGATGAAAAAAAAAAAAAGAAATGGTAGTTTGGCTATGAAACCTTTAGTACATTTTTTTTTTTTTTTTTAATGTGTCCGACTCTGGGCATAGGCTTCACAGCCTGCTCCCAAGGCTCAGTAGTTCTCCTACATACCATACACCTCTACATGTTACCACTTCGGCGCTAACACGTACCGTCCATATTGAATACATGCTAAAGCTGTCTTATACAGGACTCGTGTATTGGTATTAGCGGGGTACGAGGAAGGCATAAAAGAACGATTTTGAATGCGACGTAGGCCCAATACAGTCTAAGATCTCTCTCTCTCTCTCTCTCTCTCTCTCTCTCCATATATTTATATATGTATATAAGTATGCATGTATGTAGAATTTTTATTTATTAATTTATTTATCAATCCATCCATCCATCTATGTCTATCTATCTAAATCAATCTATCTACCTAACGCAAATCTTACCCTCAGTAAAACTTACAAATATGGAACACTGAATCTTAGCATCACATCACCTGTCTTCCTACCTGTCCGTGTCAAGGGAAATTACGATCGCCATTACGCTATTATCCTTATCATTACGGGCCATTACCGAGTCTTGTTATCGTTATCAGTGAAGGATGTGTGATGATGATGATGATGATGATGATGACGATGGTGATGATGATAATGATAATGATAATGATAATGATAATGATGATGATGCTGACGATGGTGTCCCGAGAGGAAATAAGGGCATCATCCTCATTATAAGGAGGACGGGCTAACGGGCAAGAGGAAGAACTAATGGGCAAGCTAATTGGCGAGCGAACTGGAAGGAACACGGGTTAACGGAAGACGAACTGGCGAGGGAACGGACGGGCGAACGGGAAGGCGAGGGAACGGACGGGCGAACGGGAAGGCGAGAGGGCGGATGAATGGGCGGGCGAACTGGCGGGTGAACGGGCTGGTAAATGGACGGGAGAACAGAAGGGTCAAAGGACGGGTGAACGGACGGGCGAACGTGTGTGTGAAGGGACGGGTAAGAAGAAGGGTGAACGGGTGGGCGAACAGGCATGCTAACTGGCTGGCGACGGGGCGGGCGACCGGGCGGATAACCGGAGGGGGGGGTGAATGGACAGGTGAACGGAAGGGTGAAATGACGGGCAAATGGATGGGTGAAAGGATGGGTGAACGGACGGGTGAACGGGTAGGTAAACGGAAGGCAGAACGGGCTGGTGAACCGACGGGTGAACGCACGGGTGAACGAATCGCACACGTACTGGTTAAGGGACGGGTGCACGTACGGGTTAAGGGACGGGTGAAAGGACGACTGAACGGACGGGCGAAGGGACTGGTGACGGGACGGGTAAAGGGATAAGTGAGCGGACGGGTGAACGGACGAACAAAAGGACTGGTGAATGGACGGGCAAATAGGCGGGTGAACTGGCAGGCAAACGGGCGGGTGAACGGGCAAACGACCGGGAGTGTGAACGGGAGGGTAAGTGGGCAGGAGAACGGGCGTCTGAAGAGGCGGGTGAACGGGTAGGCAAGGCAGGCGAACGGATGGGAGGACGGGCGAGCGAGCACGCGGGTGAATGGGCGGGAAACGGGCGTGCGAACGGGCTGGAGGACGGAAGGGTGAACGGGCGGGAAGACGGGTGGTAGAACGAGCAGGCGAACGAGAGGGGCGAACGGGCAGACGAACGGGCGGGTCAGCGGGCGGGTGAGTGGGTGGGTGAACGTGTGGGGGAACTGGCAGTTAAACAGACAGGAGAACGGGTGGATGAGTGGACTGGTGATCGGACGGACGAAAGGACGGGAAAACGGACGGGCGAATGGACGTAGCCTACTAACAGACTGGTAAGCGGGCGGGTGAACTGACCGGTGAACTGGCTGGTGAATGGGCGGGTGAATGGGCAGGCGAACTGGCGAGTGAACAGGCGAGTGAACAGGCGGGTGAACGGGCGGGTGAACGGGGCGGGGAATGGTGGACGAACGGGCGGTGAACGGGCGGGCGAACGGGCGGGCGAATGCATGGGAGAATGAGCGGGCAAACAAGCGGGCGAACTAGCGGGCGAGCGAGTGGGAGAACGGGCGGGAGGAAGGGCGGGAGGACGGGCAGGTGAATGGGTGGGCGTCCAGGCGGACGGGCGAACGGATGGCCGGTTAAGCAGGTGGGAGGAAGGGCGGATGGGAGCACAGGAGAACGGGTGGCCGGGCGAATGGGCTGGAGGACGGGCGGAGGGCGGGAGGGAGTACGGGCGAGAGGACGGACTGATGAAAGAGTGGGAGGGGAAACACACACACACACACACACACACACACACACACACACACACACACACACACACACAGATATATCGTTTACTGACCACAGTTTACAGGGGTTTGAATGCAGAAAGGAATATAAAACAACAAATATACATAATAACCTGTCAAGATCAGAATCTGGATTGCACAAAAGCAACATCAAAGAAGCACCGGCAGCAAATAATAAAACTTCAACCAACATAACAAAATAAATACTGTACAGTGGATTTGACAAAATAGTTTAAGAATATTGTGAATGATCCCACATGGTGTATCATATCAGTATCGGTCAGCAAAAAGCTGCTCTAATTTTGTCACACACACACACACACACACAGACAGACAGACAGACAGACACACACACACACACACACACACACACACACACACACACACACACACACACACACACACACACACACGAAGACATTAATGATGAGGAGCAGGTAGACAAGGGACAGATAGGCAAGTAGATAGGGTGTTTGCAGGCTGTCAGCTCCCAGTGCTCATCAGCTGCCTAACATTGCCTCTCTTGTTTCACCCTCCATTTCCCTGCCTCACTCTGCCTTTCCTGCCTCACCCTGCCATCATCATCTTGATCCTGCCTCACCCTGCATTTCCCTGCCTCATCCTGCTGGCATTTACCTAATTCTGCCTCACTCTGCTTCCTCCGATCTTACCTTTCTACCTCGCTCTACCTTCATTCTCCTGCCTTACATTGCTTCGCCTCACTTATCTACCTCACTCTGTCTCATTCACCCTTGTCTCACCCTGTCTTACCATTCTATCCTGCCTTATCCTCCCATCTTCTCACCATTACTCCTGCCTCTCTTCTCTTATGTCACCCTGCCTCACCATTCCTGTTTCACCTTGCCTCCCCTGCAAATCTACTGCACCCTTCCTTCCCTCATTTGCCTCACCCTGCCTTACCAAGTCTATTCTGTTTCACCCTGTTTCCCCTGTCAGTCTATCCCTGCTACACCCTCACTTTCACCCTTCCTCTCCTGCTTACCTACTTCACCCTCTATTCCCTCCCTTTCCACACCCTGCTTAACTACTGTATGTCTGTCCTGTTTCACCCTGCCTCCCCTGCCACACCCTCCCCCTGCCTCCCCCTTCCTGCCTACACATTTTTCTCCCTCCTGCCTCACCCTGTACACCCTGCCTCACCCTAACAATATTCAGAGTCCACCCAGTGTCCAAGCGGTGGCCGAGGGGTTGGCCTGGCAAGTTATGGCGCTGTCGGCTCGTTAGCGTCACGGTTGGAATCCTGGTGCGGGCAGCTGGCGCCACTCGACTCCTGGCCCTAGTGCAAGTGGCTTTGCAAGTTCCCTAACACCTATTCCTAAGCTATTTATTTCGCACGCAACACCATAACATTCTCTT
Organism: Coenobita brevimanus; assembly: GCF_032717465.1. NCBI lineage: Eukaryota > Metazoa > Arthropoda > Malacostraca > Decapoda > Coenobitidae > Coenobita > Coenobita brevimanus. Next base: position 28,220,852 of record NC_137069.1, read on the forward strand.
GTATGATGTTTATATAGTTTTAATACCGATGAAGTTTACGATAATAATAACCAAGGGGATAATGAGGTGTAATTCGCTAAGGAAGGGGTGTTGCCAAGTCTCCAAAGCCACTGCGGGTTGGTAGGTAAAATGAATACCTGGGTAACACCTGGGGCAGGTAACTGTGGTAACCTGGATGATGTAATGGTCTTATATTTAAAGGGTAGTGGGTAAATAATCCATCACAGGCTCAAAGGCTTAAGTTATGGAAGTGAGCACTGTGGTTAAGTGCCGAATGTGTCATTATGCTAAAGTTGCCTCTCCTTTCCAAATCTCCTCTGCCTCACCCCGCCCACTCAGTCTTACCTCACGTTCTTCTCCTGCCTCATCCTGCCTCTCCTCTCCTGCCTCACCCTGTCTCACCTCTCTTGCCTCACCCTGCCACATCCTGCCTCACCTCTCTTTCCTTACCCCATGGCTCACTTCTACCTCACCCTGGATCACCTCTCACTCCATGTTCTCCTTCTCTCACATTCCGCCCTTCTGCCTGACCCCCACTATCATTATTCTACCTCACCTCTCTCTCTCTCTCTCTCTCTCTCTCTCTCTCTCTCTCTCTCTCTCTCTCTCTCTCTCTCTCTCTCTCTCTCTCTCTCTCTCATAAACACACGTCTCCTTGACCCCATTCTCACGTCTATCATTTTGTCCCCCTCTTCCTCTATTTACCATCTCTCCCCCTTTCGCCTCCTCTCTGTCTCTGTCTCTGTCTCTCTCTCTCTCTCTCTCTTGACACACGTCTCCTCACCCCATTCTCACGTCTATCATTCTGTCCCCCTCTTCGTCTTTTTACTATCTCTATCCCCTTTCCGACTCTCTCTCTCTCTCTCTCTCTCTCTCTCTCTCTCTCTTTCTATCTATCTATCTATCTATCTATCTACCTATGTATCTATGTAGCTATCTATTTATCTCTCAAGACATTTCATCACTATACCGAGAAACGTAAAATTAACTGGCAGTCTATGTGGGACACCTCGAAGGAAGAGTGATGGTCAGAATTATTCTTTTCTTATGCCGACCAAGGACGAATGGGGAAGGTGTGTTTGGTTGGTGAGCAATGATTTCTGGACGTGTTTCATTGGTATTATCCACCGGTTTGAAATGAATGTTTGAAATAAAAAGAGAAAAATATATAAAATAATAGTGGAATATATAACTACAATTTAAATTCTTTGTTTAGTTGATAAGTTGCTATGGCGTGCTGGTGCCAGAAGGGGCAGAAGGGGGTACAAGCGACACACACCAATTCCCCGGCATTGATATCGCCACCTGACAATGTTTACGGCTGAATAATGCAATAGCCGCACTGTTGACGTGGCACTGCAACCCCACCGCAATATTGCAATGTGTTTACTGATACTTTGCCTTGACATGGATGGATTATGCAATGTTGATGATGTATTTGTCAGGGATGAGGCCAGTTTTAGTCCAAAGTCGGGTTGAAACGACTGTCTGTGGTTGGTATTGTTGTAGGTGAAGGAAGCTCCCTAGCACACACACACACACACACACACACACACACACACACACACACACACACACACACACACCAACTCTCTCTCTCTTTCTCTTTCTCTCCCTGACGCGCGCACGCACGCACGCGCACACACACACACACACACACACACACACACACACACACACACACACACACACACACACACACACAATATCATTTACTAGCTCATTCCCCCACCCAGCATTATTTTCCTCTGTCTGTCTGTGTCTAATATTTCTCACCTCCTCCAGTATCATTTACTCTCTCTCTCTCTCTCTCTCTCTCTCTCTCTCTCTCTCTCTCTCTCTCTCTCTCTCATTCTTATATTCCTCCTCCCTCCCAATCTTTCCTCCATCTGAGTCTCCCCCCTAGCAATTCACTCTCCCTCCCGTATCTTTCCTTAATCTCTCTCTCTCTCTCTCTCTCTCTCTCTCTCTCTCTCTCTCTCTCTCTCAATGTTGAGCGCAGAATGAAGAGAGAGAGAGAGAGAGAGAGAATAAATAAAACGTCTTGATGCTGCATCCACAGAAAACCGAGATATACCATTATATATGAACATGTGTGTGTGTGTGTGTGTGTGTGTGTGTGTGTGTGTGTGTGTGTGTGTGTGTGTGTTTACATGCGTGTGTACTATCGCTGTCCCTACTTTCTTTAACCCCCCTCACTAGAGGGAAGTCGAAGTCACGCTTAAAAAAAAAAAAAAAAAGGCCGGCGAACGGACACCGTTAGTCTTGCAGTCTGACGCTGATGGTACACAATGACGGAATAGTTCTGTCTGTCTGTCTGTCTGTATGTCTCTCTCTCTCTCTCTCTCTCTCTCACACACACACACACACACACACACACACACACACACACATACATCAGGCCCAACATCGTCACTGACGCCTACCACATAAGTCATTCAACAGGCCTGAAATATTTGTCATGGAAAGCCGCTGGAACAAGAAGGCATTTGTACCACTTAATGCACTTTTGGAAAGAGTCTGGGTTTATGCATACTCGTGCTGCTAACCTGGTTTATGTCCCACTTGTCCTTCTTCTGAGTGTTCACTGTGGGAGAGACTTTTAACTTGAGAGATTTGACAAAACCGCATCCAGATGAAGAAGAAGGAGAAGAAGAAGAAAAGGAGGAGGAGGAGGAGGAGGAGGAGGAGGAGGAGGGGATGAAGAGCAAAAAAAGAAGAGAATAAAGAGCAAGAAGAAGAGCAAAAGATAAAAAGAAGAAGAAGAAGAAGAAGAAGAAGAAGATAAAGAAGAAGATGCTGATGAAGATGAAGAAGAGGAAGAAAAAGAAGAGAAAGAGAAAGAAAACGAATAAGAATAGGAAGGGTATATCAAACGCCTCAGGTAAGAACATTTTCCACAGGTAAACATAATCATCTGTGACTGGCAGGAAAAAAAAAAAAAATAACGCTATTAGATCGAAAAATTAAACTCCGTCAATAATAGACTCCTATCTATATACCTATGCTGCTTTCCCCAAAGAAAGGGAGGTAGCCGAGACAGGACGACACACTCCCCATTTACTCATCCATTCAAACACATTCATTCGCATCTTAGCTCCAAAGGGGAGAACGGACAGATCCTCACCGCACCACACCGCACAAGGGTGTTGAATAAAATCGTCTGGTAATAGCCACAAGAAAAGAAAAGTCAGCCATAGTCCTTTCACCTTAACTTGGACCGGATTTTTGTCCTTTTCAAGCTTTTTTCATGTAGCTTTGAGGCATGACGATACTGTGGTTCTACACCCTTTTCATAGGACTAGGATCGTATTCTATTATTTATTCTTTTTTACAACTCAGTATTTAGGAGAGAGAGAGAGAGAGAGAGAGAGAGAGAGAGAGAGAGAGAGAGAGATTTTACGCCATTATATTTTAAAAGAAATATAATTCAATAACCTGACCCACGTTGACATCTAGGCTACCTTCACTGACGTTTGTAGCCAGAAGTCGATTTCAAATCAAAATGAAGTCAAGATGAAGTCAAGATAAATATAAAGTCAAGATAAAATCAAAAAGTCAAAATAAAGTCTCGATAAAATAAAGATTGTCAATATAGTCAAAATAAATTCAAAATAAAGTCAAGATAAAGTCAAGATAAAGTCAAGATGATATCAAAATGAAGTCAAGATAAAGTCAAGATAGTCGAGCTGAAGTAAGATGAAGTCAAGATGAAGTAAAGATAAAGCAGAGATGAAGACAAGATAAAGGCACGTGAAATCAAACATCTTGATATTAGGGAGAGCAATGAAATGGACTGATAAGAGAATGATTATGGACGAAAGGAAGGACAAGTGAAGGAAATGGAAAGGGAAATGACGAAGAAGTAAGAGACAATTATATATATATATATATATATATATATATATATATATAAAAGGAGCTAAGAGGAAAAATAGTAGTGAATAAAAACAAGAGGAAATGACGAAGAATTAAGAGATAAGATAATAAAAAGTGAAATGGCATAAGAGGAGGGAAAAGTGAACGAAAAGGAAGGGAACAGGACGAAGATAAGAGGAAATACGAGGCAGGATGACGAAAAAGAGAGGTACTAAAAAAAAAATGAAAAGAGGAAAGACAAGACGAAGAATTGTGAAAAGGATTGAAGAAGTATCCCTGAGCGAAGATATGTGGTGCTGAAAAAGCTGTGTGTGTGTGTGTGTGTGTGTGTGTGTGTGTGTGTGTGAGAGAGAGAGAGAGAGAGAGAGAGAGAGAGAACAAAACCAGAAGGAAAAAAATCCAAATCATACAGAACACAAAACGGAGAAGAAAAAAAAAAGGTTGCAAAAACTGAATGATAAAATAAAATAAAAAAGTGTCAGAGAAATGGCATTTCAAGACAGTTTGCTGCGTCAGGTTACGTTACAGTAGGCTTGGGCTAAATTAGGTTAAGTTAGGTTAGGTTAGGTTAGGATAGGATAGGTCAGGTTATGTTACGTTAGGTAGGTTAGGTTAGGTTTGATTAGGTTAGTCTAGGATAGGTTAGGTTAGGTTAGGTAAGTTAGATTAGGTTACATTAGGCTATGTTTCGTTATACAAAGGAACGTTGGGAAAGGTTGGCTGAGAGACGTTAGGAGTGGTTAGGTTAGATCGAGGAAGGTTAGGTAAAGGCAAGTTAATTAAAAAATGATGGGAAGCATTAGACTACTTCAAGGGAGAGCTTGAAAAACGGGGCATCATGATGAAAATGTTTCCCAGAAATATAAAAAGATATATTAGGAGAAAAAATGGAATATATATATATATATATATATATATATATATATATATATATATATATATATATATATATATATATATGGAGCCTCTGTGGTACAGTGGTAAAGTGTGTTTTCGTACACTGAAGAACGAGGTCTCGCGACCCGCCAGGGTAATAAACTTTGGGAGCGTTCTTCAGGCCACGTACTGCATTGGCGGACACAAGGGGTGCTGTGGTTGAACCAGTGTCGCATACTGTAAAGTATACTTGCACCCAGTCGGCTTGCGAGGGTCAATTACACTTGGTTCACAAACTACACACACATCCAAAGCCACTCCAACACTATAATTACACTTACAAGCACTTCTCACCCTACATAGAATCACTACTAGACAGACTAAGCCACTTGGTAGAGATACGTTGGCTGTATCGTCCCTATTTCGGTCGGGATAGGCCTGTCCTGCAGTGGACACTCAAATGGTTGTGATGAGATTTTATATATATATATATATATATATATATATATATATATATATATATATATATATATATATATATATATATAGTAATAGGTGGGGACGCTCACCATCCACTCACTCGATGTAGTGCTGCTCTCGGGTGTCTGCTGTTTCCTCTCCTCTAACCTTCTTTCCGTCCATCCTCTTCTGTCTTTCTTTCCTTCATTCTTTCCTTGTCCTTCTGCCTACGGGTGACTTTACACTCCCTCTTCTGTCTTTCCTTCATTCTTTCCTATTTCTTCTGCCTGTGGGTGACTACACTGAGTGACAAACCAAATGGTTCCCTGTACAGTCATAAGAAAAAGTATCGTTACCCCCAGGACTGCTCGATGCTAAACGAACGTTAGCTGGGCTATGTGGGCGGGTCATTGCTGTTCGACTCTCCCCTATCTAGTGTTGCCATATCACAATCCCATTACAAGAGTTGGAATAATAAGCAAGAATGAGCCACCTGGCGGGGAAATATATAGGACGTGTTAGCGTTACCCTGGGCGCCCCACCGGGGATTAATAATGAAACTCGGCAGGTTTATCATTTTCCTACTATTCAACACATTATCTATAGAATACAACAAATAAATTATATTTAATGGTATTAAATCTATAGGCATCGACTGTGTGTGTGTGTGTAATTCACCGGGTCGGTCAGGATCACTTGATGGTCGTGATCGTCAGCTTTTACCCTCCCGGAAGGGAGCTGAGAGCTCATATAGTCCGATCTAAGGGCAAGGCTGTGACCTTCACACACCCATCCCCTTGCTCAAGGAGGACAGTAACCACCCACTTCGTCAGTGAAACTTTTCGCAGCCTGAGCGAGGCGCGAACTCCCGTCTACCAGTTGGCAAGCGAGAACGTTACCACTACACCAGCGAGCGGTGCACGAGTGTGTGTGTGTGTGTGTGTGTGTGTGTGTGTGTGTGTGTGTGTTTAATGATAGTCTGGCAGGGGTGCACGAGTTCATTTGTTTGCTTTAGATGGGTGGTTAAATGCTTCAGATGGATACTTCAGACGTCTAGAGCAGGGGTTCTTAACCTGGGGTCCATGGACCCCCAAGGGATCCATGGATGGGATACAGGGGGTCCGTGAAGGTCAGAATAATTGAGAACAATTTAGCGAGACTGCGTGATGCCGTTTGACATCATTAAAAAAAAAAAAAAAAAAAACGAAGTCTTGAAGCATTCTGGTGTTCGTTGACACAAGCCTACCCTCATATGGCAAAGCGAGCTATGGGTGCTCTGATTCCGTTTGCAGCTACATACCTTTGTGAGTCAGGGATTTCAGAGCTTGTTTCTATCAAAATAAAAAGTCGAAATCAACTGGATGTCAACGATGACATGCGTGTTGCCTTGTCAAAGACCACTCCACAATTTCATCTTATTCAAGGTAAATAGCAACAACAACCCTTTCACTGAAATAAACTTTTGAGCAGACTTAAAGTTTTGTTTTGTTTAATTTGCTCAAGTTTGATGTATTTCATTTTTTCGAGTAGCCATTAGTTTTTGCATGAAGGAAAGAGAAACGTAATTCTTTGTAAAGACTGTTTTATGCTTTGTGATACACTGCGTGAGGTAGTTTTCAATAAAATAACGTAAATTCATTGCATGCAAAATGCTGCGTTTGTGCTAATGTGCATTTTTGTAGGGAAGGGGTTCATAGCGTTCACCAGATTCTCGAAGTGGTCCGTGACTCAAAAAAGGTTAAGAACCATTGGTCTAGAGGCTGTTTTCGAAGCAGGGGATGGGTATACAAAATATTAAAGCAGTGAGACTGAACACGTATTATTATTTTCCTTCTATTCAACATTTATTATATGTAGAAAGCAATGCATATCATTATTATAATGAAATTTACTAAATTGGCCTGTATGGGCTGAAGTACTATCATACGTCTGGCATAGGTGCACATACTCATTGCCCGTCTGCATGTGTGTTGCCGACTTCAGACCATTCGGTTATATTTTTATTTAATGAATTCGGTGCCGGATAATAAAACGTATTGTCTCTATGCACAGAGGCCAAACGATCTAATTACCTTTTATTACCTCTAGCACAAATTCTAATAACTGTGTCTCAAATAACAGACATGGACGGGTTTGAGGTACAAACTTTCCTGTCCCGTCATTCCACAACACTTCGTCGTTGAGTCATAG
>NC_137069.1:28230755-28258255 GCF_032717465.1 Coenobita brevimanus
TCTCTCTCCTGCTTTACTCGCCGGTAGCTTTAGTCAGATAAATGCCTCTCTCTATTACATGCTCTCTAATACGATCTTCCTTTATTATGGCAGTTACAGAGAGAGAGAGAGAGAGAGAGAGAGAGAGAGAGAGAGAGAGAGAGAGTGATTAAAATAAGAAAAAATAAAATACAAAAGACAACCCTGAAGATAGGCTAAAGTAAATGGATAAAGAAAATTGGATCCGGGACAGCAGGCATAACTAAACCAAACTATCAGCCTCTTCGGACATCTAGGTACGATTTTCTGCTATACTGGGTAGGAGCTCCGTTCTCTCTGTCTTCGTCTTTCTCTCTACATCTTTGTCTTCCTCTTCAATTTGCATACTTTCTGCTTCATCCTTATCCCCTTTTTACACCTTCATGTTACTCATTTCTCCTTCTCTCTCTCTCTCTCTCTCTCTCTCTCTCTCTCTCTCTCTCTCTCTCTCTCTCTCTCTCTCTCTCTCTACCTAATTATCTCTCTATCTATCTTCTCACGACAGCAAAGCTTAAATAACAATTACTGAGTTGCGGACCCAAAATTATTATATCCTACCTCACTTCCCCACGACATTTCCAAAAGCAGGGAGTTAGGTGGGTTAGGTTAGGTTAGGTTAGGTTAGGTTAGGGTAGGGTAGGTTAGGCTATGTTACGTTATACAAAAGAAGGTTGGGAAAGACTGGTGGAGAGACGTTTGGTGAGGTTAGGTTAGGCCAAAAGGAAGATTAGGTAAAGGTAAGTTAATTACAAATGATGGGCAAGGTTAGAGTACTTGAAGGGAAAGCTTGAAAAACGGGATATGATGATGACGAAAATGTTTACCAGAAATAAAAATAGATATATTAGGAGATAAAAAAGTAAAAGATTTATAAATTTAACAAATATATACAGGTTTTCAAGAGATATGGGGTCAACTGATGTATACCGGTTTTCAAGAGATATGGGGTCAACTGATGTATACAGGTTTTCAAGAGATATGGGGTCAACTGATGTATACAGGTTTTCAAGAGATATGGGGTCAACTGATGTATACGGTACCGGTGTTTAAGAGATATGTCAACTGATATACTGAATTCCTCTCATTAAAAATCGGACGTGAACCAATTTAGTTAATGAAGGCTGCAGTTCATGAGGGAGTGAGGTGAAAGAGGAAATGAAATTGCATGTGTGTAATGAGAGAGAGAGAGAGAGAGAGAGAGAGAGAGAGAGAGAGAGAGAGAGAGAGAGAGAGACGGGTATCCAGTCAATGTCTTTATTTTAATATGGAAACTGGATTCTGAGTTTACCAAAATCCTTGAAACGTAAATTAAAAAAATAATTCTCAAAGGAAAATGGGAAATATTATGTTAGGAGTGTGATAGAGAGAGAGAGAGAAAAAAAGATTCTTGAATGAGGGAATACAGGAAAGAAAAGGACATCATCAGGACAGTCCAGAAGCACAAATGGATGTGGGAAGGTCAGGTCCTTCGTAGAACAGATAACAGATGGACAACCAGGGTAACTGAGTGGCAGCCCAGAGATGGAGTGAGAGGAAGAGGCAGAAAGAGGACACGATGAAGAGATGGATTGAGAGGAAGAGTCAGACAGAGGACAAGATGAAGAGATGGACTGAGAGGAAGAGGCAGACAGAACACGAATGAGAGATGGCATAAGGGGAAGCGACAGAGAACAAGATGGAGAGATGGAGTGAGAGGAAGAGGCAGACAGAGAACAAGACGAGGAGATGGAGTGACAGAGGCAGACAGAGAACAAGATGGAGAGATGGAGTGAGAGAAAGAGGCAGACAGAGAACAAGATGAGGAGATGGAGTGAGAAAAAGAGGCAGATAGAGAACAAGATGGAGAGATGGAGTGAGTGGAAGTTGTAAACAGAGAACAAGATGGAGAGATGGAGTGAGAGGAAGAGGCAGACAGAGAACAAGTTGGGGAAATGGTGATGGAGTGAGAGGAAGAGGCAGACCGAGAACAAGATGGGGAGATGGAGTGAGAGAAAGAGGCAGACAGAAGGCAAGACGAGATGGTGTGAGGAAATTCGGATATTTGCTGGGAATGGATGGAAGAGGCTAACATGCAATAGGTCAGAATGGAGAACGATAGGGGGGACCCTCTTGTAGTAAACGGTTTCAGGATGATGATGATGATGATTATGATGATGGTTATCATTATTATAATCAGTATAACATCTCCATATCGGAAGGTGTGTAACAATGCGACAAAACAAAATTACGAATATCACACAAGACAACATTACACTGTAATAGGCAAAACAATTCGCCAAGGAAGAGATGTCACGGCGTCTTCACACCAACACGACTTCGACACACTCTTTGGGAATGCTAACACCGGTCCGTATATATTCGTAATGCCCTTATTCTTTTTTTTTTTTTTTTTTTTTTCGCTTCTTGGAGCAAAATGGCCAACATCGAAAGGAAGACGAGATCATTTGGGGGAGACCATGTATGAAAGTCCAATGTCATTTTCATTTAAAGGGGAGGTGTGTTTGTATTGGGACACACACACACACACACACACACACACACACACACACACACACACACACACACACACACACACACACACACACACACACACACACACACAACGAAAATATCTTTAGGTAGTCATTAAAACCCCCAAAATACCTTTGATGAGGAAATAAAACTACAAAAATATATTCAGTGAGTCAATAAATCCACGAAAATGTCTTTAGTCAATAAACACCACGCTATTGATTTCAGTGAGTCAATAAAGCCACGAAAATAACTTCAGTGAGCCAATAAAACAGGAAAAATAACTTCAGTGAGCCAATAAAACAGGAAAAATAACTTCAGTGAACCAATAAAACAGGAAAAATAACTTCAGTGAGCCAATAAAACAGGGAAAATAACTTCAGTGAGCCAATAAAACAGGAAAAATAACTTCAGTGAGCCAATAAAACAGGAAAAATAACCATTGAGCCAATAAAACAGGAAAAATAACTTCAGTGAGCCAATTAAACAGGAAAAATAACTTCAGTGAGCCAATAAAACAGGAAAAGTAACTTCAGTGAGCCAACAAAACAGGAAAAATAACTTCAGTGGGTCAGTAAAGCCATGAAAATAATTTCATTGAGCCAATAAAACTATGAAAATATCCTGTTACTCAATAAAAACACAAAAATAACAAGTCAATAAAACGGCGAAAACAACTTTAGTCAATAAGAACCACGATAATAGCATCAGTGATTAATAAAACCACGAAAACAACTTCAGTGAGTCAATAAAGCCACGAAAATAACTTCAGAGAGTAATAAAGACAGTGAGATAATGAGCCAGGAAAAAAGTTAGTCAATAAAGCCAGTGAAATAAGCCACAAAGTTACGTCACTGTCAATAATGCCAGTTAAAGCAGTAAAGCCTCCGTAAATAAAGTCAGTACTAGACTTAGTGTGGCTTTACAGAGGGTGAGTGAGTGGTTCCGTAGAGAGTGATGTAATATAGTAATAAATTAATAAAGCAATAATTTAGTAAAGTGCCAAGATAAAGTCAGTGAGATAAAGTCACAATGAAGCCAGTCAAAGAGCATAAAGCCATCATGGATGACGCATGTGTGAGGCTTGGCAGTGCGTGGCTCTACAGTGAGTGGGAAAATGTTAAAGCCAGTTACAGAAAGCCACCTACACAATTAAGCCAAGAAAAGGACATTAAGGCAGTGACATAGATAGTAAAGCCAGTGAAATACAGCGATCTATCAAGCCACCGTCAAAAGAACCAGCAGGGGTGGCTTTACACGGATGGTTAGCGGTTGGCGAAATAATGAGAGACTAAAAGAGACAGGAAGGGACCAACAAAGCCACCAAAAGCTATGCCACTACAAATAAAGCAATAGCATAAAGCCAGTAAGATAGAGAAAAGCCAGTGAGATAAAGTGAGATAAAGCCAGTGGTCAAATACCCAATGTGAGAAATCTGTCGAGACAATGTTTAAAGTAAAGTGAGAGAGTAAAGCCAGTGAAATATACACTTGTTGTAAAATTGAACCAGTCAGTAAAGCCAGAATAAAGCCACAACAAAGCCTGTGAGAGGCGGCTTTACAAGGAAGGATTTGGGCTGGGTTGGGTTGAGTGGGTTGGCATAACGATGATATTAAATTCCTTGCTCTAAGCCACCGTAAAGCCATAATAAAGCCATAATTAGGTCAGTGATAGGCGGTTTTATAAGCAGAAGTGAATAAGGACTTTCCTCCACTGTGTAACTGATCAAAAAGCAAGAATAGTCAGAGTAAAGCCAGAATAAAGCCACATCAAAGTCAGTGAGAAGCGGCTTTACAAGGAGGGTCGGGTTGGGTTGGGTTGGGTGGGTTGGCGTAATAAGACTGGCGGCGATTTTCCTCCCCAATAAATCCAGAATAAAGCCAGTGTGAGGTGGCTTTACAAATAGCTGTGCTGGATGGGTTGGCGAAATATTAAATTCCTCACTCTAAGCCACGGTAAAGCCAGAAGAAAGCCAATGAGAGGTGGCTTTACTAGGTTGGGTTGGGTGGGTTAGGTAATGTATCAGTGACGTTTTTCCTTCCCAGTAAAGCCAGAATAAAGCTTGATAAAGCCAGTAAGAGGTGGTTTTACAAGTGGTGGTTACCAAGGGTTTTCTTCCACCGTGTAAATGACGAAAATAAACCCAAAATAAAGAGAGAAAAATCATAGTAAAGCCAAGTATAGCCACAACAAAGCCAGTGAGAGGTGGCTTACTGGGGTGGGTTGGGTGGGTTGGTATAATAATATCAGCCACTTTTTTCCTCCCCAGTAGTCACAACAAAGCAACAGTAAAGCCAGAATAAAGGCAGACTAAAACCAAATAAAGCCACAATACAGCCAGTGGGTTGAGTTGGGTGGGTTGGCGTAATAATAATATCAGCCACGTTTTTCCTCGGCCGTGTAAGTGACCAGATAATGAAATCCCCCAGGATGCTGTTTACCTTAATTACCCACACTGTTGTTGTTGTTGTTGTGGTGGTGGTGGTGGTGGTGGTGGTGGTGGTGATGGTTGTTGTTGTTGTTGTGGTGGTGGTGGTGATGGTTGTTGTTGTTGTTGTTGTTGTTGTTGTTGTGGTGGTGGTTGTTGTTGTTGTTATAGGGGTAGCGGTTGTTGTTGTTGTGGTGGTGGTGGTGATGGTGGTTGTAGTTGTGGTAGTGGTGGTTGTGGTGGTGGTGGTGGTTGTGGTGGTGGTGGTGATGGTGTTGTTGTTGTTGTGGTGGTGGTGGTGGTGGTGGTGGTGGTGGTGGTGATGGTTGTTGTTGTTGTGGTGGTGGTGGTGATGATGGTTGTTGTTGTTGTTGTTGTTGTTGTGGTGGTGGTGGTGGTGGTGGTGGTGGTTGTGGTGGTGGTGGTGATGGTGGTTGTGGTGGTGGTGGTGATGGTGGTTGTGGTAGTGATGGTCGTTGTGGTAGTGATGGTGGTTGTGGTGGTGGTGGTGGTGGTTGTGGTGGTCATGGTGTTGTTGTTGTGGTGGTGATGGTGGTGATGGTGCTGTTGTTGTTGTGGTGGTGGTGGTGTTGGTGGGTGTGGTGGTGGTGGTGGTGGTGGGTGTGGTGGTGGTGGTGCTATTGTTGCTGTCTCTATCACAAATTTAATAATCACCACCATCAACATCATCATCGCCTCTATCTCACATGTTATGATAATCATCATCATCATAATCTCATATCTAACAAACATCATCATCATCATCATCAACAATAACCCTACCAATACAAAGTAGGCTAATCATAGCCATTATCATCACACACACACACACACACACACACACACACACACACACACACACACACACATGCATCCTTTTGATCTCTACATTAATTCACGCACCAATACAACAAAATAACTCCGAATTCTGTGCATTTGTAGTATTAAAGTTTTTTTTTCTTTATTTACCATCGTTAATGGAGGAGTTGTCTATTTTGGTTTGGAAATGCAATGGAAGTTCTGATTATTATTTATTATTATTATTATTATTATTATTATTATTATTATTATTATTGTTATTATTATCATTATTATTATTATTATTATTATTATTATTATTATTATTATTATTATTATTATTAATATTATTATTATTATTATTACTATATTATTATTATTATTTTTATTATTATTATTATTATTATTATTATTATTATTATTATTATTATTCATCCAATCCTATGTTGCCCCGTGAGCAGCGTAGGAGCCCGGGGGTAGGCAAGTTTGTCCTGACATTTAAGATGAGACTGACCAACCTCACTCATCCCTGAGTGGCATTGCGTGAGCAATAAACCCCAACCACCGCTTGGATATAAACCTTCACCGCTCAATCCGATTGGAGTGCCGTAATTACCCAATAAACCACCAGGCGCCAAAATTTGGTCATATGGTTACCACCCAGCGTAGTAAATGGTTTCCTGGTGTACAGGAAACCATTTGGCTTGTCACTCAGTGTAGAGTCACCCACAGGTAGAAGGAAGAGGAAAGAATGAAGGAAAGAAAGACAGAAGAGGGAGTGTAAAGTCACTCGTAGGCAGAAGGACAAGGAAAGAATGAAGGAAAGACAGAAGAGCATGAAAGGAAAGAAGGATGGAGGAGAGGAAAGGGCAGACACCCGAGAGCAGCACTACATCGAGTAAGTGGATGGCGAGCGCCCCCACCTGCCACTATTAGTTGTAGTAGTAGTAGAAGTAGAAGTAGTAGTAGAAGTAGAAGTAGTAGTAGTAGTTGCAGTAGTAGTAGTAGTAGTACTGGTGTTGTTGTTACTATTGCTGCTGCTATTATTATTATTATTATTATTATTATCATTATTATTATTATTATTATTATTATTATTATTATTATTATTATTAATATCATCATCACTGGTGAGAGAGTTTAAGTGCCTGGTTCCAGTGATAGAAAAGAGAGGTAAATGTGCAAAGACATGTGGAGAGTAGAGTGGCACAGGGAAGGAAAATGGATGGTGCTATGAAGGCCGTGATAAAAAGCAGTGGTCTGATGTGAGAGACCTGCAGGAAGGACGTTCAGTTTCGACTCTAACATATGGGTGTGGGACTATGGTATGGCATAAAAAGTCAAGAGTAAGTACAGTGTAGGTGGCATTGGAGAGGAATGTGGAGCATGTGGGGAGTGGTTAGGAGAAGGACTAATGTGATTCATGAAATCTGTGGAAGATGAAGGTAAGGAAGACTGTGAGCACCAGAGCTGAAGAAAGTGTGCTTAGATGGTATGGGCAGGTGGAAAGAACAGGTGTGAATAGAGTGGTGGAAAGGGTATATTTGAGCATGCTTAGATGGTATGGGCAGGTGGAAAGAACAGGTGTGAATAGGTTAGTGGAAAGGGTATATTTGAGTGTGCTTAGATGGTATGGGCTGGTGGAAAGAACAGATGTGAATAGGGTAGTGGAAAGGGTATATTTGAGTGTGCTTAAATGATATGGGCAGGTGGAAAGAGCAGGTGTGAATAGAGTAGTGGAAAGGGTATATTTGAGCTTGCTTAGATGGTATGGGCAGGTGGAAAGAACAGATGTGAATAGAGTAGTGGAAAGGGTATATTTGAGCGAATCTGAAGATGGGAAACGTGGTAGGTCTAGAAAAAGGTGGATGGATATGGTAACTGAATGTCTGAGCAAGAGAGATATAGGAGATAACGAGAACAGGGAACCGACAGCCAATCGAGCTGTCTGGATGAATTTTGTGCACAGGAGTGTATGATCAGGATTTGCCATCATATTTCAACCTGAGAGCCATCGGGTTGACTTTATCAGATAGGTGAATGTTGTTACGTGTGGTGTGCTTTTTGACCTCTCAGGTGGAGCTAGGATTCCGGGGGCTTGAATGGTGAGTGAATGGTAGTGTGGCTCATTCAACTAGGCAAATTTTGGTTAGTCTCTCTCTCTCTCTCTCTGGACTCAACCTCACCCCACCTGGGGATAGGAATGGATGTCTTGATGGTGATGATGATGATGATGATGATGATGATGATGATGATAATTTCTGACAGTCATGTGATACGCTGCCGATATTGAGGGTTCAAATATATCCTTATGTTCTGTGCAGTTATTATATTCTCTCTCTCTCTCTCTCTCTCTCTCTCTCTCTCTCTCTCTCTCTCTCATGTAAATTAGGCAGGTAATTTCTCAGGTTTTATGCACTCCTAACTGGTTCATTCTCCCTCCATTTTCTGTCTTTAACTTTACCTTCCTGACGCTTTTTACTCTCGTTCTCTCTCCTTCCTCTTCCCTCTCCTCTTCTTTTGCGTCTCTCTCCTCTTCCTCCTGTAGTCTTTCTCCTTGTATCTTCTTCCTCTTTCCCATCTCTTTCCTTTTGTCATCCCGTTACCTTGGTTTCTATCTCTTCTTTTCCTTGAATTTTTCAATTTTAAATTTCTTCTTTTCCACTGCTAATTTCTCTTCTACTTTTTTCCTTTCCTTTCTCCACATTTTTGTCTCTTCCCCCCCCCCCTCTCTGTTGTACAGTACATTAACTTTTTTCTTTTCACATAGTAATTCGTTTATGCATTCTCTCTCTCTCTCTCTCTCTCTCTCTCTCTCTCTCTCTCTCTCTCTCTCTACTGTATATATATATATATATATATATATATATATATATATATATATATAGGTAAAAACCTTTCTCCCCTAAACAAATTATTCTCTTAACCTGAATAAAATTGCGTAGAAGAAAGAAGACTAAGAAATAAATTTAAAAATTGAAGAAAAATTTCGTTCATTCTGTCCCCTGTTTTGATGCATAATTTTTTGAGGGAGTTTCATTAAAAGTTTCACCAGGGAGCTCCTTCTTCAAGAAACTGGGGATACGCTTTGAGGGAAATCATCATCATCATCATCATCATCATCATCATCACCATCCGTTTATTATTGTCATCTATGGTGCTGCTGTTGTTATTGTTGCTGTTACTACTACTAGTACTAGTACTACTACTACTACTACTACTACTACTACTACTACTATTATTATTATTATCTCTCTCTCTCTCTCTCTCTCTCTCTCTCTCTCTCTCTCTCTCTCTAGTATACACATTTTAAATCATGTGCTTCCTCTGAGTATTCCATACATCAATGTTCGGTAATAATACTTATCATAGTATTCACGCAGGGACGCTTGTTAATATCAATAATCTCTATGCCGTCATTTAGGAACACTGATGATAATGGACAGGCAGACAGACAGACAGACAAATCGTAGACAGGCAGATAGACAGACAGACAAATCGCAGACAGGCAGACAGACAGACAGACAGACAAATCGTAGAATTTATAAGGGCTCTAATATGCTTACATGTGTCTGCCTTGGTCACCTAAAGGCGGCTCTGCACGCTGCTCAAGCTCCGGCAGCCTCCCACTTCAGTCCCCTATCTCTGAGGTGACACTTCATGACTTCGTCCCAGGTCTTTTTCAGTCTGCCTCCTGCAGCTCTACCCCCAACTTTCACACTTCGCATCTCCAGCATCTAATTGCCATCCTCCATCCTCGCCACATGCCCAAACCATCTCAATATATCCTTTCTCATCACAGCACCAAAATCACTCCCTTCCTATCCTTCTTCTCAACTCTTCAATCGTAAGCCTAGCCCACCCACCCCAGACCTCGCATTCAAGGACGCGCTACACGTTCGTCTGTTCATTGTCATTTCTGTAAGTTTGAACCTACGAATATCCTCTTACTTTACTGCCAAGATCTCACTACCATCAACATTACACTACATGCCGCAAAGGCTACAAAGAATTATTAGCATGGAGGGAGAGCCCTCTCAGTATCAGGAGGGGCAACAACTCCCTGAACTTATTCTGCCCACTCCTTACGCTGGCCTCACAGCTAGCTCCAACCCCTCCTCCAGCACATAATATGCCCCCCAAATATCAAAACTTCCACACACTCACGAGACTCATCAGCGAGACCAGTTCCTTCACGCCTGACAATCTCTACATGCTCTCCCTGACATAGTGAACGCACGAAATCAGTATTATCTCGCAGCCTACCTTTAGTACCACATCTTTTATGTATCCACTTTAAACAAATTATGTAGAAGATGGAGCTACTTCCCACACCGTTGTGGCAAACTGCACATGGCCACTCTCCCTGTGCTCTGATATTACCACCACCAGCCCTAGATATAATTTTTTTTTATCTACATTTACTTTCAAACCCTTATGCCCCATTGCGCCTCCCCACTTTCTGAAATCCTTCCTCTGTCTCCCTTTCATTCTCTGCAATCAACACCAAGCCATCAGCATACAACTCCCACGGGAGTCTATTTCTGAACTCACGTGAGAGAGCTTCAAGTACCATGACACAAAGAAATTATTTTCCCGCACTTATGAATATGAAATCCCCATTTTCACTCTGTTCTCAGTGTTCTTATATATGTGTAATAAACTGGTCATAGAGAATATTTAGCTGCTTTTAAAGGTCACCGCAACATGATTTTTTTTTTTTTCTGTATATCAGTGAAATGACCTGCCATTATGGAGGTTCGTGCGCTGGTGTTTGTTTGGTTCGTGCGCTAGTGTGTGTGTGTGGTTCATGCGTTGGTGTGTGTTTGGTTTTTGCGCTAGTGTGTGTGGTTCGTGCGCTGGTGTGTTTGGTTCGTGCACTGGTGTGTGTTTGATTCGTGCTCAGGTGTGTTTGGTTTATGCGCTGGTATGTGTTTAGTTTGTGCACTGGTGTGTGTTTGGATCGTGCGCTGGTGGTTCGTGCGCTGGAGTGAGTTTTGTTCGTGCGCTGGAGTGTGTTTGGTTCGTGCGCTAGTGTGTGATTGGTTCGTGCCCTGGTGTGTGGTTCGTGCACTGGTGTTTGTGTGGTATGTGCGCTGGTGTTTGTGTGGTTTGTGCGCTGGTGTGTGTTTGGTTCATGTACTGGTGTGTATTTGGTTCGTACACTGGTGTGTGTTTGATTGGTGCGCTGGTGTGTGTTTGGTTCTTCCTCAGAAGTGTTTGAGACAGTGAAAGCAAAAGAGTGAAATTTATTTATCTACCTTTTTATCTATCGGTTGATCTATTTATTGACTGAAATTAAACCACAGAGCAATGACTATGGAAATCGCCTTTAATTTTCAGTATAGGAGACCAACGATTATTTTTCCCGTTACTTTTATATTTTCTTATGCTTTCCTTGGAGATACGTACAGTCGCAGGCAAGAATATAGTTCCAATTTTCAGCCGAACATTTATGAAACTCTTACCTACTATTCTGAGATCTATACTGGGTTATGAAGAATGCCCTACTGGGTTTCAGGAGTCATTGCACACCGTCTCGTTTTCTATCGTCGTGGGGTGTATCGTTATTTAGGCTATATCCGTGCGTGTACCTAATTGTATTTACATTGTGATTTTTTCTCTTATACTTACAGCTTTCGTAGTACAGCAGAAGAGGAACTCGGCTTACCTGAAAAAATATAAATATGTAATTATTAACATGAAATGTTATTAGATTTATTTACATTTATGGCAATAATAATAGTAGTAATAATAATAAAAATAATAATAATAATAATAATAATAATAATAATAATATTAATAATAATAAACTGCACTCTCAACCAGAAAATAAGGGCTTCTCAAAACCTCCACTTTGAGCCATTATTATTATTATTATTATTATTAATCATGCAAATAAGGGATGTTGATATCTTCTGTCCACTCACTGTCAGTGCATACTTGAAGTCACTATTATAATTATTATTATTGTTGTTATTATTATTGTTAATATTATTATTATTATTATTATAATTATTATAATAATAATAATTATTATTATTATTATTATTTTAATTATTATAATTATTATTATTATTATTTTTATGATGATGATGATGATGATGATGATGATGATGATGATTATTATTATTATCATTGCTACTACTACTACTACTGCTACTACTACACAACTACTACTACTACCATTTTGTACACATATACCAACATATAATACTTTACTAAGACACGGCACCTCGTTGTAATAACATTTAATATTAATGTAGGCTTTTTGCCATATTAACATTATTTTTACAACAGTCATAATTTTACATTCCGAAACTCCATTTTCTGTATTTTTTTTTTTTTGACCTAGATATTTCGAAAATTTGAGAGTGTGTACAGGGTTTTTATTAGTAATAGCAACGATAATTAACCCGCCCCGTCCCGTCGACGTATGGGTACGTTGCAACATTTTGCATTTGCCAGTCCCGGCGATGTACTGGTACGTCGTCCAATTGCAAGGTCCCTAATTTGCACAATTTTCAATTTTCACGCATGATTTTTCGTACGTATACACAGGATACCTTCCTCTATTCCTCTACAAGATGCCAAGCAGGGACAATGCCTTACACCGCATAACCTCCCCCCTCCCCCCCTCACGCCATTGTCTCGGCAATTCACCTGTTACCAGTGACCTGGCTAGTAAAGATATTCAGGGCCAGATTGATTCCCCAATCGATGACAATGTGGAGGACAAAGTTTACATAGCATTAGAAGAAGAAACAGTCAGAAATAATGATCAGGTAATGTGGTCAGGTATGGTGATTAGTTAGTGAGTGAAACAATGCTTATAATGCCTATATTACTGCTTGAAAACCAATATACTCTCATACTGCATATAAATTTGTACCAAGTAAATAAATAAATACCGTTTATGAGTTGTGTGAAATAGTTACCCTCCCATAGAACTCGTTTTCTTTGGTGCCAGCATGTTAGAAAACCCAGTCAGGTAAGGAGGAACTCCTACCTGGATCGAGTATTTTAAACCTCAGGTGAGCGATTTCTCTATGAATTTTCGATGTTTCTCACCAAAAGCGGAGGTTTTAGCCAAAAAAAAAAAAAAAAACGAAAATACCTCGGGATTGGGGGATGTTGGAGGTGCGGAAAACTTCGGGACGTGATGGGTTAAGCAGAAGTGCATTTGTGTAATTGGGTTCATTAATACTGTATATGTATGCATGCATGTATGTAGATATGTAGGTAAGTATGTATGTGTATATGTATGCATGTCCATCATATGTCTACCTATATATCTAGCTACCTGCTTTTGCTTTTATCTATTTATCAACGAGTATCTTTCTATCTATCCAATCATCTATCCATTTATCTGTCCATTCGTCCATCCATCCATCCATAAAGGAGTACAAAGAATGCAAACAGCAAAGACTTGTTGGCCCTTTTTTGGCTGTTTGGTATAGGGAAGAGTATAACTAACAAAACCACCACATCAATGAAAGACAAGGATAGAGAAGCATGAAGGGTCCGTTCATCCATCCATCCATCCATTTTTCTATCTATTTATCTATCTATCTACTTATCTATCTACGTCTATCTATATTTTAAAATATACATCCCCCCATCAGTGATATATACTGTAAATACAGGTCCTATCCCACATCATCAGTCTTCACTAGCACACCTTATGGTCCTCATCATTATCATTCAGAGCAGTCTATTATCTCAACTTCCTAACCACCTATTATTGACTCTCTCTCTCTCTCTCTCTCTCTTAATCCAGTCAGGGAATTTTGGCGTCCGTGTCACCATGTTGTCGACAAGTCAGGCTAGGTCAAGCCAGGGCTGCGTTTCAACAGGCCTTAGCGCCACAGAGCGGTCCTGGGTTAGTGGGGGTAGCAGTGAAACTACCAAATACTTGGAGCTCAAATTCGCTTCTATTCTAGATATCCTTCTTTTAGATACAATAGTTGGAATAATACCGTAGTAGTTATGTACGTTTGAGCATTACTAACAATATTAACGAATTACATGAATATTTGTCTGCAACATATAATTGTAAATGTATATTTCCTAAATACTTTGGAATTATTTAACCACTATGAAAGCCGTTTGGAAGAACCACAACAAATCCTGCCTTCGTCACAGCTACTTCTTCCTGTGATTTCCCCCGATTTGAAGACGAAATGGACCCTGTAGTGCAAGACTGCAGTGGAACAAGATAACTTTGGAAGATACGAAGATTGTGCAGAGGTGAAGAGGTACTTCACGAAAGTATGATTTTCGCGGGAATGAAAACAAACCCTCAATATGTACTCTTTAGATCTGCATAGCCTTTACTTTCATTAAGCGAAAAATTGTTACTTAACTGAAATGAAGAGGGTATTGTAACAAATCTTTCCATTTATGACGTGTTGGTACCCAAATGCGTTCACTCTCCCAAATTACACATAAGAACTATCCTGGTATTTAGAGTTCTGTTAGCCTTTACACAACAGCTGTCAGATGTCGCCAGAGAGACCCACCTCTCCAAATAGTTCCAACCGTGATGGAGGCCGTGACAACCTTCCCTTCACCCCCACACTTTTGCTCTCGAAAGCGCCATCACGTTCCGTGGCGCTCCAGCTGTTGAAACGCAGCCCAGGTCAGACCAGGTCAGGCCATGCCAGGTAGGGTCAGGTCAAGCCAGGTCAAATCAAGTGAGGTCAGGTCACGTGCTGATTATGGCAACCTGTCTATTGGGCTGGGACGAGGTGAAATTAGGTCACAGTCCGAGTAAAGAAAAACAAAAAAACGAAAAAAGAACTTTGCTAACAAGCTTAATCCTTTCCGCCAGAGGACGATTCTTAGTTGGTGGGAAGGTGGTCTCTTGTCCTAATAAACGTGAGCTCAATTCCCGGCTGAGGCAGGGAACAGTTTAAGAATTTGAATTTCGTTAAAATAGGCTTTATTTTTTCGTCCAATGACCCACGGACTTTTATAAACACCCCCGCTAATACAAATATACCTAGCATGTATTCAATCTGGACGGTGGGTGTTAGCGCCGAAGTGGTGACATGTGGAGATGTGCGGTACGTTGGAGGATTGCTGGATCTTAGGGAACTGACTGTTAAGCTTACAAACAGAGTGTGGCACATGAGCGAGAGAGAGAGAGAGAGAGAGAGAGAGAGAGAGAGAGAGAGAGAGAGAGAGAAATCCACGTCCTGAGTCGGATGGTAAAAAATCGAAAAAAAAGAAAAGAAATCCATCTCGTACCGAAGTTTATTTATTTATTTATTTATTTTTTTAACGCTACACCTAACCCCTCCACTTCCAATCGTCTTTCCTGAGCTGAATAAAACTGTCTGGATTTAGGGAAAAAAAAAGTAATGTCCCTGGGGCTCTACAGATTATCCTTCTTTAGACAGAAGACGATTTTTTGTTGAGGCTTATGGAGCTTCAGACAGTTTTCCTCAGCTCAGGGAAGACGATTTTTTTTCTGCAGAGGGCACCCATAATACTAGGGGGGATTTTTCTGAGCTAAATTAAATCGACTGGTAATACCAGGGATAATACAGCCACCACATCCTCTGGCTAGTAAGATTAAGGGACTGTCTCACCTGAAGGGGTTTAATTAAGCCCTCATTAAACCCACCCCTAACAAGCCAATTCTTCCTCAGCTGAAAAAACCGTCTAGTAGCCACACAGATAAAACTGGGAGGGTTAGATCAAGCCCCCCCATCTACACCTTCACTATCAGACTCCCTTTCAGCTGAATAAATCGTCTGTTGGCTCGGATTAAGTAACACGGCAGATTATTTACAAGACTACCCATCACCCAGCCGTCCACTCATTAGCCTTTATTTTTTTGGCTATATTGCCGTCCCCTCTTCCTATTTTCTTACTACCCCCTTCCCTCTATCACCCCTTTCACCCTTCCTCCTTTCCTTGCTCTCCCCCACCTATATTCTCCCTTTTCTCTCCGCTCTGTCACCTTCTATATATATATATTTTTTCCCTTTCTTAATGTCCTCTCTTATTCTTCCCTCCCCTCTCTCTTCCCATCCTGCTTTTTTCTCTTTCCTCCCTTTCTTGTTCTCCCTCTTCTATTTCTTCTCTCCCTTCTCCCTCTTAGCTCACCCTCTTTTTTCTCTCTTTCTCTCCCTTCTTCCTATTTTCTCCCTTTCCCTCTGCCTCCTGCCCTATCCTCTCGCTTCCATACTCCTGTCTCTCCTTCTTCTCCTTCTCTTTCTCCTTCTTCCCCTTCTCCTTCACCTTCTTCTCCTTCTCCTCTTTTTTTAACTACAAATGATAACCTAGGTAACAACGCTGAAATCGGACCTGAGTTTAGTTCCAGCGATCATCGAATTATACAGTTTAATATTACAACTGAAAAAGTGAATAAAAAAGAGAGCAAAGAAACAGTCCCAGACTATCGCAGAACGGATTTCGCCAGACTCTGAGCGCTGGTTACAACTTCAGTTTGGAATCAAATGACTGAAACCGATGACATAAACCAAACATGGGAAATTTTCACAAAAAAATTTAATGAAACGGTAAAGTCATGTGTACCACTACGTATCAGGTGTCCAGCTATTAATAGTAAACGGAAGAGGCGGTCCAGTGAAATTAAAAGTAGCCTAATAGCCAAAAAACATGCTTACCATTAATATAAAACTACACAAAGTAATGATTACAAATTAGAGTGCGATAATCTAAGCCAGGGATCGAACAGAAATCAAACGAAGCAAGAGAGTACTGGAGATCCACATTGCTAATACGTTCAAACCAAATCCAGAAGAAGTTTACAGTTACATTAGAAAGAAGAAAAGGTTATGACTACATCAACAGGCCTTCTAGAAACGAACAAAGGCAAACACACAGAAAATGAGGTTGAAATGGAGAACATTCTTACCGAGTATTTTGTTTCTGTTTTTACAGCAGGAAACACTACCAGAAGCCTACTGTCATCCATAATCCAAGCAAATAGCACCATCCTCAGTAACTACACTATTACACTATCAACAAATGCAATGTCCTTTCAGCTATGAATAGTACAGACATAAATAAAATCCCTGGCCTTGATAAATTATCACCGAGAATTCACAGAGAAGCAAAAAATGCATTATGGCTGCCACTCTCTGTCTTATTCAATAATTCATTAAATACTGGGAAAGTCCCATGTCAATGGAAACTAGCAAATGTAACAACAATTTTCAAAAAAAGAAATAAGTCGCTCCCAGGAAATTAAAGACCAATCAGCTTAACATCAGTAGTGTGCAAATTAATGGAAATAATCATAAGAGATAAAGTAGTTAATTATCTAGAAGAGAGTGATATAATCAAAGACTCGCAGCATGGATTCAGACATCGACGTTCATGCTTGACTACCGAATTTCTTCCATGGTGTTTACAAATGACGTGACGAGTCCAGAGCAGTAGATATTATAATTTACCTCGACTTTCAGAAAGAATTTGACACTATCCCTCACAAGCATCTCATAAGCAAAATAGAAGCCTAAGGAATTACAGAGAAAATACACAGAAATTGTTGCAAGACTGGCTTTCAGACAGAAAACAGCGAGTTGTGATAAACAGAAAGGAATCTAAATGTTGTAATGTGATTAGTGGCGCTCCCCAGGGCTCAGTACTTGGACCGATACTTTTTATTATCTTCATGAACGACACAGATGAGGGTTTAAAAAGTAAAATATCCAATTTTATACACGATACTAAAATAAACAGTAGAGTAACTTCAATGTTAGAGTGGCATCAGTTACAAAATGATCTCAATACATTGGCAAGCTGGACCTAAAAATGTCAAATGGAATTCAACATAGAAAAATGCAAAGTACTTCATACTGGATGTACCAACGTTCATGAGAATTATAAAATGAACAATATCCATTTATCAAGCATGGACAATGAAAAGGATCCTGGAGTGATAATATCAAATGACCTAAATCCGAGTAAGCAGTTCACTGCGGCGGTAAAAATTTCAAACAAGTTGGTGTTCTTTTTTGGAAGAACGTTTGAGTTTAACCCTTAAACGGATGGCTGCTTTTGAATTATACATCTGTGTGGGACTGATTATTTTGGAATAAAGTGCTATGAAATCAGACAAAACTTGCATAAATGGATCAGAATAGTTGAAAAAAGAAAATGATGTTACTCTCTTCAAATTGCATGCAGGCTGGGTGGTGGTGATGGGTGAGTGAGAGGGCTGGTGGTGTGCCAGGGTCATTCTCATTGGCACGTGACTGAGAGCAGGCAGGAAAAGAGTGTTGTTTTCTGCTCTTATTTGTAACAGCAGCCTAAAATATATTATTTTTACATCATGTACACTGTTCTGTGTCTTCGTGGTGTGCTTTGAACACTACAAACTATAATATAATGTAAAGTTCTTATCTTACATCTCTACTTATAATCTTACGTAAGTAATATGTAAATTTGTATATTACAATTGTTCACACTAATTTGTCTTTAGTGTGAAGTATTCTGTAAAGCAACTGATACAGAGACCCACACCCCACTCAGGGCACCACATGGTCACATCTCTGCATTTACCTGGGAGTCTCCCTGAATTCTTGCACACAACACACCTCCTCTGTTGTTTACAGCCACTTGCATAACCTAAAGTGATTCAAGGTGGTGTTGTGAGATACATGCACGTCCCAAAAGGCACTGTTGCCATATCTCCCATTTGTTTCATGTAATAGGCCCGGAGAATAGGAATGCATTCCGGAACTTCAACTGCCCTTTCCTTAGCAGACGTCTGGGAATGTTGACCGCCCTTTAGAGATTAAATTGGAAAAAAGTCATACTTACCTTGCACAACTCGCTAGCGTGCCCCCATCTCGAGTACTACAGAAAGGACATAGAAAAATTACAGAAAATACAGAGAAGAATTACAAAATTGATACCACGACTGAGAAACAAACCATACGAGGAACACCTTGAAGAACTTAAATTATTTAACCTAACAAAACACAGGTTAAGAGGTGACCTTATTGAAGTTTTCAAAATCATGAAGGGATATGACAACTTAGACATGAATAAATATTCTAAAATAGACTGGTCGAGTCAAACCAGGAGGAATGGCTGCAAAATTATCGGGAAGTGCTTCCAATCCCATGCAGCATAATACTTGTTCCTTCAACAGAGTCATAAATATCTGGGACAGATTACTCTCAGATACCATGAACAATATCTCAGTTAAGACATTTAAAAACAAAATAGACAAGTACTTGCACGAGAATCCTCACCTGACTCAGTTTCTGTCCGAATAACTGACTTTACCAGTTGTGCATAAATTCATTTCCCTCCTGTTTACAAGACACCCCATAAACTTAACGTACCCGTAGATAGCGTTGCGTCACATCATTATATATTTACCAATTTATTAAATGCAAATAAAGTAGTATAATTTCAGACTAAGATCTACACATATAGCCCTGAGTTAATGGTCACTACTCTTACTCTCGACCTGTGATGGGCTGTGGATCATTGAGGGTCCCTGGTAGTTAAGTGACCACCGTCTGAATATGTTTTTAATGTGCCAGGGGTCACTGCCTCAGGAGGTAACTTGTGTGCTTATTCCGCTTGGGGAAGTTCCTTGTCTCAGTCGAGTGAACAGAACTGGGGCCTGATTGACTGCTGCCTACCTTAAAAGTGCCAAGCAAGGCTGCTCCACCACCCCTGAACATCCACACTGTGCATTTTCCACACTGTGTCTACCCCTACATGATGGCACGCCTTATTAATTTTTTTGATCATTCATTTTACTTTATTACTTTCTCTTTCAGGTTAATCAGACTGGTAGCTTTGTAGGTAAAGTATTATAGAATGTAACTTTGCCTTTCCAGTCTTTCCTATGAAATTTCCATGTCAGTTGTTGCATGCTGCATGATTGTCCTTCTCACTTTTTTCTGCCAGTTTTAACTGGAGGATTTGGAGGCGGGGGAGCCTTCTTCTTTTACTATCCTCATCCTTTAGCATGTAGAATTAGATCTTATAGTCATAGTCTACTCTGTAACAAACAGCCTCGAAAGGACCATAAGGTCTCTTGCTGTTTGCTTTCCTTTGTATTCCTTTCTAGTCCTTCTCCTTCTTCTTCTTCTTCTTCTTCTTCTTCATTTTTATTTTCCATTATATCAAATATCAATAGGTTTTATCCTTCTGACTTCATGAACTCGTCTTTACTGTTCAGTTCCTTATTGTTCTCCTTCCCGTTTCTTTTCCTTCCCCTTGTCTCATTGTCCCTTTCCTTTCCTTCCTCTTTCCTCTTTCCCCTATTCCTTTCCTTCCCCTTCTCTCTTTCTCTTTCTCTCCCCCTCCCCACCCAAGATTCCCTCCCATGACCACAGTTATTCTCACTCTCCCTTTCCCTCCATCTCTTCCCCCTCTTTCCCTTCCTTAGTTTTTTTTTTTTTTTTCTCCCTTCCCTGCTCCCTCTCCCGCCTTCCTACTTCCTACCTTTCACCTTCTCTCCTTCCCCTCTCCCTTTCCCCTCCGACACATTCTTCGAATTCCATTTCTCCTTCTCAGTATTTTAAAACACTTATTCCCTCCCCTTCTCTCCCCCCTCTCTCTCTCTCTCTCTCTCTCTCTCTCTCTCTCTCTCTCTTCAGCATACTAGCTACCTTTTGCTCTCCCCTTCCTCCCTCTTCCTTTCCACCCTCCCTCTCTTTTTTCGTGTTCCTCCCATCTCCCCAGGGACACACACACACACACACACACACACACACACACACACACTTTCAACTTTGATGTCCAGGGATGAAACTGTGCCGCATATTTTAAGTACACACACCTACAGACACGGACAGACGTAAACACACACACACACACACACACACACACACACACACACACACACACACACACACACACACACACACACACACACACACACACACACTTTCAACTTTGATGTCCAGGGATGAAACTGTGCCGCATATTTTAAGTACACACACCTACAGACACGGACAGACGTAAACACACACACACACACACACACACACACACACACACACACACACACACACACACACACACACACACACACTTTCATCTTTTTTGTCCAGGACTGGAAGATCTCTCCCATTTTTCAAGTACACACACACACACACACACACACACACACACACACACACACACACACACACACACACAAATCACTTTCATCTGCAGCTATGGAGTTTTGTCGCATATTTCCTCCCCCGTGTGAACAGCCGAGCAGAAAGCAACATGTATTTTCCTGGAACTAAATCCAACATGTGGCTAGATCGAAATTTAGTGTGACTACAACTAAATTTAGCCTTGGAGAGGAATATTTAGTCTCTCTCTCTCTCTCTCTCTCTCTCTCTCTCTCTCTCTCTCTCTCTCTCTCTCTCTCTCTCCTTCTTCTTCTTCTTCTTCTTCTTTTTCATCTTCGTCTTCATCATCATCTTCTTCTTTTTCATCTTCATCTTCTTCTTCTTCTTTCCCTTCGTCTTTCTCTTCTTTTTCTAACTTTTCCTTGTCTTCTTCTTCCTCCTCGTCTTCATTCCCTTCCTCCTCCTCCTCCTTCTCTCCCTTCTCCTCCTACTCCTCCTCCTTCTCCTCCTCCTCCTCCTTTATCGTAGAGCTAATTTCAGCAGGCTCAGAGGGCTACTTGCAACTGCAGATTGGAATCAAATGTCTGAAACCGATGACATAAACCAAGCATGGGAAATATTCACCAAAAAATTTAATGAAGTGGTAAAGTCATGTGAACCACTACGTAACAGACGTCCAGCTGGAAATAGTAAACCAAAGTGGTGGTCCAGTGAAATAAAAAGTAACTTAATAGCCAAAAAACAGGCATACCATAAATATAAAGCTACACAAAATAATGATGATAAATTACAGTACGATAATCTACGCCGCATATCGAAAAGACTTATTAAACAAAGCAAAAGAGCACTGGACATCCACATTGCTAATATGTGCAAATCAAATCCTAGAGAATTTTACAGTTACATTAGAAAGAAAAAGGTTATGACTACATCAATAGGTCCCCTAGAAACAAACAATGGCAAACACACTGAAAATGAGGTCGAAATGGCAGACATTCTGAACGATTACTTTGCGTCTGTTTTTACAGTAGAAACCACCAGAAACCTACTGCTACCCACAAACCAAGGAAATAGCACAGTCCTTAGTAACTGTGCTATCCATAATAACGATATCCTTGCAGCCATAAATAGTACGAACATAAACAAAACCCCTGGCCCCGATAAAATATCACCGAGAATTCTCATAGAAACAAAACATGAGTTACTGCTGCCACTCTCTGTCTTATTCAATAAATCATTAAGTACTTGGAAAGTTCCACGCGAATGGAAACTAGCAAATGTAACACCAATTTTCAAAAAAGGAAATGAGTCGCACCCAGGAAATTACAGACCAATCAGCTTAACATCAGTAGTGTGCAAGTTAATGGAAAAAATCATAAGAGATGAAATAGTTAATTATCTAGAAGAAAATAATATAATTAAAGACTCGCAGCATGGATTCAGACATCGTCGTTCATGCTTAACTAACTTGCTGGACTTCTTCCATGATGTTTACAAATCATACGATGACTCAAGAGCAGTAGATATAATTTACCTCGACTTTCAGAAAGCATTTGACACTGTCCCTCACAAGCGTCTCATGAGAAAAATAGAAGCACATGGAATAAAAGGAAAGACGCAAAAATGGTTACAAGACTGGCTTTCAGACCGAAAACAGCGAGTTGTGATAAACGGAGAGGAATCCAAATGGCGTAATGTGATCAGCGGCTTTCCCCAAGGCTCAGTACTTGGACCGATACTTTTTATTATCTATATAAATGACATTGATGAGGGTCTAAATTGTAAAGTATCCAAATTTGCAGATGATACTAAAATAACCAGTAAAGTCACTTCAAAATTACAGTGGCAACAGTTACAAAATGACCTTAATACTTTAGCAAGCTGGGCAGAAAAATGGCAAATGAAATTCAACACAGAAAAATGTAAAGTACTTCATACTGGAAGTAACAATGTCCATGCAAATTACAAAATGAACGATATTCAGTTATCAAGTACAGACAGTGAAAAGGATCTTGGTGTGATAATATCAAATGACCTAAAACCAAGCAAGCAGTGTACCGATGCGGTTAAAATTGCAAACAAGCTAGTGGGTGTTATTGGAAGAACTTTCGAGTTTAAATCGGAAAAAGTCATACTTGCCTTGTACAACTCGCTAGTGCGCCCCCATCTTGAGTATTGTGTGCAATTCTGGTCTCCGTACTACAGAAAGGACATTGAAAAATAGAGAAAATTCAGCAAAGAATCACAAAAATGATACCACGACTTAGAAACAAACCATATGAGGAACGCCTTGAAGAACTTAAATTATTTAGCCTAACGAAGCGCAGGTTAAGAGGGGACCTTATTGATGTTTTCAAAATCATGAAGGGATATGATAACTTAGACATGAATAAATATTTTGGTATAGACCGGTCGAGTCAAACCAGAAGTAATGGCTGCAAAATCATGGGAAAGCGATTCCAATCCCACGAAGCAAAATACTTCTTCTTTAACAGAGTTGTAAATATCTGGAACAGATTACCCTCAGATACCGTGAACAGTATCTCAATCGAGACATTCAAAAACAAATTAGACAAGTATTTGCACGAGAATCCTCAGCTGACTCTTTTTCTGTCCGAATAACTTGCTTTTATAGCTACGGTACATGTAAGTTCATGCCCCTTTTGTCTACAAGACACCCCGTAAACAATGTACCCGTACATAGTGTTGCATCACGATATTATACATCTTCAATTTATTCAGTGCAAACAAAGCAATATAAGCACAGATTAGGATCTGCACAGATAACCCTGAGTTAACGGTCACTACTCTTACTTTCGACCTGTGATGGGCTGTGGATCACTGAGGGTCCATGTTAGTCAAGTGACCACCATCGGGATTTTTTTAATGTACCAGGGGTCACTGCTTCAGGATGAAACTTGTGTACTTGTCCCATATGGGAGAGTTCCCTGTCTCAGTGGAGTGAACGGAGCTAGGTCCTGATTGACTGCTACCTACCTTAAAAGCGCCAGGCAAGGCTGCTGCACCACCCCTAAACATCCACACTGTGCAGTCCCCTCGTGTTTACAGGACACCCCGTAAACTTAACATAGCGTCACGTCACGTCATTATACGTTTTCCGATTTACCCAAAGCAAATGAGGTAATATACAGTAAGCACAGATTAGGATCTGCACAGATAACCCTGAGTTAACAGTCACTACTTTTACTCTCGACCTGTGATGGGATGTGGATCACTGAGGGTCCCTGTTAGTCAAGTGACCACCATCGGGATTTTTTTAATGTACCAGGGGTCACTGCTTCAGGATGAAACTTGTGTACTGTCCCACATGGGAGAGTTCCTTGTCTCAGTGGAGTGAACGGAGCTATTGCCTGATTGACTGCTGCCTACCTAAAAAGCGCCAGGGAAGGTTGCCGCACCACCCCTAAACATCCACTCTGTGCATTGCATATCCACACTGTGCACTGTGCAGTCCCCTTTTATCTAAGACACCCGTCTTATATATTTTTCAATCTCCCCAATGCAAAGAAAGCAATATAAACACAGATTAGGATCTGCACAGATAACCCTGAGTTAACGGTCACTACTCTTACTTTCGACCTGTGATGGGCTGTGGATCACTGAGGGTCCCTGTTAGTCAAGTGACCACCATCGGGATTTTTTTAATGTACCAGGGGTCACTGCTTCAGGATGAAACTTGTGTACTTGTCCCACATGGGAGAGTTCCTTGTCTCAGTGGAGCAAACGGAGATAGGGCCTGATTGACTGCTACCTACCTTAAAAGCGCCAGGCAAGGCTGCCTCACCACCCCTAAACATCCACACTGTGCAGTGTGTAGCTTCCACGTTATGTCCACAGACTTCCCATTAACTCAATGTACCGGTTTATAATGTCATGCCGTAACAATTATTTTATTTGTTTACTTTCTCTTTCAGGTTACTCTATCGGGTAGCTTATAGATAAAATATTATAGAATGTGACTTTTCCTTTCCAGTGTTTCCTATAAAATTTCCATGTCAGTTTTTCCATGCTGGATGGTGGTTTTTCTCACTTTTTCCTGGAGGGTTTGGTGGTGGGGGGAGCCTTCTTGCTTTACTATCCTTATCCTTCAGCATGTAGAGTTAGATCTTGTAGTCATAGTTTTCTCTAACAAGCAGCCTCGAAAGGACCATAAGGTCTGTTGCTGTCTGCTTTCCTGTGTAATCCTGTGTAATCCTCCTCCTCCTCCTCGTCATCATCATCATCATCATCATCTTACATCGTGTGCAGCAAAGCCTGAATAACTTGACACGTAACCAAACTTTAGTCTTCTGCACCTAAATATCCTGAAAAGTAAATCCCAGTTACTTTGCAATTATAACTTCCTCTCCAACAGTTGATTTGAAGGTACGAGTGTCTTTCTTGCAATCAAGGAAATTAGATTTATTAATTCTAGTTTCTTTGTACACAAGTTATTTTTCCAAGCCATTCAAGTCTAAATTCATCCCGTCCACTGTCACATCCATCTTTCTTGCTCGTGCTGTCCTATAGATGGCGGTGAGAGTCAGGGTGGGAGGAAACAGAGACGGATAGGGAGAGACAGAGATAGGGAAGCAGGATGAGAGATAGATGGCGGTGAGAGTTAGGGTGGGAGAGACAGAGACAGATAGGGAGAGAGACAGGGTTAGAGACACAGAATGAGAGACAGATATAAAATGCAACACGAGTTAGAATGAGACAGAGACAGACAGATTTAGATTGTGAGAAACAGAGAGAGAGAGAGAGAGAGAGAGAGAGACCAGGTAAATAAGAAACAAATGTTAAATAAAAATTACATTATAAAATGAAATGAACAAACAGAGAAGAAAGAGAATAGGAAGGCTATGAGAGAGAGAGAGAGAGAGAGAGAGAGAGAGAGAGAGAGAGAGAGAGAGAGAGATTCCTTTACATACTCCACCCACGTCGAGATCTTAGCGAGAAATGAACGCCAGAATAGGGTGCTAGTCACAAAGAAGTGCAATGGAAAGGAGGTGGAGGAGCAGCAGCATTGTCTTATTCTGCCACTGAGCTACGAGAAATAAGCTGCAAAAGGACGAAAATCTCTGCCAAATTAAAGTGAACGGACTTTTTCGCTCAGGCGCCTATGACTCACTCTCAGCTGAATAAAATCATTTGGCGTTAGATGGAATAAAATGCTAGAGCTGTGTCCATCATGAAGGGGGTTTGATAGCAGGGGAATGTAAAAATAGTAGTAGTAGTAGTAGTAGTAGTAGTAGTAGTAGTAGTAGTAGTAGTAGTGGTGGTGGTGGTGGTGGTGGTGGTAGTAGTAGTAGTAGTAGTAGTAGTAGTAGTAGTAGTAGTAGTAGTAGTGCTGGTTGTGGTGGTGGTGGTGGTGGTAGTAGTTGTAATAGTAGTGGTGATGGTGGTGGTGGTAGTGGTGGTGGTAGTAGTAGTAGTAGTAGTAGTAGTAGTAGTAGTACAGTAGTACCATTCCCTCAAATTCCCAAGCCACCTCGAGACCTCGGTAACATAAGCAGGATTTAGTAAAGCTCGAGTTAAGTACATGTACTGTACATATTTAAGTTGTACGGGAAAAGGAGTACAGATTTAGGCACAGTACATTACCTTGGTGTAAAATAGTACATTAGCTTTAACCTGGCGTAAAATTGCCATCTCTCCATCATCAACGTTGACCAATGACAAGAGATAACAGTCTAATATGGTATTAGTCATAAAGAAGTTCTAGGGAAAGGTTGTAGAGCCACAGTATTGGATGTTCCCTCCATCGTTCCAATATCGACATAGACTGCATCAGTGCCCAACAAGACCATACGGAGGATTAATGTGCAGAATGACTCGCAAACAGAAAAGTGTGACGAAAAGGGTTACTGGAGACAATAGCCTAATCTGCTGAAGCTAATGGCGTTCGTGTTTGACCAGAGGATATTAAGGGAAACACGCACGGGATCCAGATTAATTGAGAAATGATCTGTTGGTTGTCCATGAAACATGTAACCAAGGAGACGAACATGATCTGTCTATTATCTGTCTCTGTTGCTGTCTGTCTGGCTGTCTGTCTGTCTCTCATCCTTGCTATTCCCCTATCTCCATTTTTACTCAGTTTCGTTCCGTTACCAGTTCTAACTCTCTCTCTCTCTCTCTCTCTCTCTCTCTCTCTCTCTCTCTCTCTCTCTTACCCATGTCCTTCCCATATGTTTTACACTCGCATTCTCTCTCTCTCTCTCTCTCTCTCTCTCTCTCTCTCTCTCTCTCTCTCTCATCCATGCCTTGCCACTCTCCATTTTTACCCTCTTTCCTTCCACTCGGCTACTCCAATCTCCCGCCTTGCCATTCTCCATCTACCTTATTTCTCGCTCTTGTTGTTCTCTGTTGCAAGCGGAGAGAGAGAGAGAGAGAGAGAGAGAGAGCACCACTCCTTACCCTTCTTTATTCCCCTAATACTTCCTTTAAATCTTAAATAATGCTGAGGATCACTATGCTCACTGATTCAACTACCTGGGCAGATTCTCTCATTTTTTTATTACTTCTGTTCAGCTTTGCATAAATATCTTCTGCTCTTCTGGCCACTTCTTTTATTAAACCCTTCTCAGTTAGAATATCTTAGAATAAATGTTAGCTCTTTTCCTATACAGTTTCAGTTTAGTTGTTTGATGGCTTCTCACCTTATAAGT
>NC_137069.1:28265755-28273255 GCF_032717465.1 Coenobita brevimanus
AATTCAAATTGCTAATTTTTTCTTTGCAACACCTTTTAGAGCAAACCATAAAAGCTTTAAATCTGTAACTTTCCATATATATAGCTGGAGTCCCTCTTATGATCTGAAAAGAGTATGGTCACAGTTAGGCATACAGTTAGCCAGTTATTGAGACAAACACATAATTTACAAATGCGTTCTTCGACACATTTGTCTTCAGATTTAGCTGGTTAAACAAGAAGTCACCCTAGAGTCTTCAGATCTTGTTTATATTAAAAATACCTTATTTACCACGTGGTCAAGCTTCCTTACTGTGGCTATTCGATAACAGTGGGTAACTAGTTGTTATATATTCATCCATTCATTCATTCGTCGTCCAGTCCTACGTTGCCTCATGAGAAGCGTAGGAGTCCGGGGCTAGGGAAGTTGATCTTGACATTTAAGATGAGAGTGACCGGCCTCATTCATCCCTGAATGGCATTACGTGAGCAATAAACCCCAATCATCTCTTGGATATAAACCTTCACCACCTGAATCCGATTGGTGCGCCGTAATTACTCACCAAACCACTAGGCGCTAAAATTTGGTTATATGGCTACCACCCAGCGCAGTAAATGGTTTCCTGTGTACAGGAAACTATTTGGCTTGTTACAGTGTAGAGTCACCCACAAGCAGAAGGAAGAGCAAAGAATGTAAGAAAGAAAGGCAGAAGGAGTGTAAAATCACCGTAGGCAGAAGGACGAAGAAAGAATGAAGGAAAGAACAACATAAGAGGATGGAAGAAAAGAAGGATGGAGGAGAGGAAAGGGCAGACATCCGAGAGCAGCACTACATCGAGTGAGTGGATGGTGAGCGTCACCACCTACCACAAATATTATTACTGTTATTGTTTTGACTTATGGAAAGAAATCAGTAGATAATAATTTATATATCTATCTACAGTATATCTATATCTATATCTATCTATCTATATCTATCTATCTATACTTTTTTTTTTTGTTTATTTTCATGATCATTGGTATTAGCTGTCAAAATTTTAACTTGTTCTGTTTTTGTTTTCTCTTTTTTTTCACAATTTAGATTGAGAGTTTTCTGCCTGGAAAAGAGAATGTCGCTGAGTTATTGCAGTTTCTTCGTCTTCTTCCTGCTCCTCCACCTGTTTCTTCTTCCTCATCTTCTTCGTCTTTATTTTTCTTCTTCCTCTTCGCCTTCGCCTTCCTCTTCCTCCTCTTTTTCTCAGACAATTTTATTTAGCAAAGGCCAAGAAAGTCATTGAGTTCGGCTGCTGCTTGTTGGAAAACGTGGATATTGCCGACACCTTGAATTATACCCCCCCTCTCTCTCTCTCTCTCTCTCTCTCTCTCTCTCTTCTAACCATCAAACAATTTCAGGTCATGGTTAAGGCCACAGGTCAAGCTAGTTACATTTTTAATTGTTATGTCAACTGCTTCCCTAGAAAAGAGGAAATAACTGAGGCTGTGGGAATATCTATATCTGTCTATCTGTCAATCCGTCCGTTATAGCCAGACGCCTTAATCTTAATCCCGAAAGGGGAGGCCACAAACGAATCGTCGCCATGTCGCCCTCTCCCTCAGCCTGCCCTCTCCACACCTCACATCCACCTCTTCCTCATATGCCTCTCCTCACCTCAACCCTCCATCTCATCCTCGGTCTCCCTCTGCCCAGATCTCCACTGCCCTTCAGTCACCTAAACCATTTCCCTACCTTTCCTTTCCGTTCCTTTTCCTTCCTTTCACTTGCCTTCCTTACACCCCCTCCTCTCTTCCATTTCATATCCTTTCTTTTTATTTCCCTTCTCTTCCTTCTTCTTCCTTTACCTTCCCTTCCCTACATTTCTCTTCCCAATTATCTCATTCCTTTCGTTTCACTTCCCTTCACTGTACTTCTCATCTTTCTTTCCTATCTTTCCTTTCCTTTCCTTTCCTTCCCTTCCTTTCCCTACCCTTCCCTTCCTTTTCCTACCCTTCCTTCCTATCCTTTCCTTTCCTTTCCTTCCTTTCCCTTCCCTTCCCCCCCTTCCCTTCCTTTCCTTCCATCTCTTCGTACTTTCATTCATCTTTTTTATTCACTCCTCTCTTTTACTCTCCTCTTTTCTCCCATTATTTTTCATATCCTCTTACACTCTTCTCTCCTCCTTCCTTTCCTCTTCTATTTTCTGTCCTTTCTTACTCCCTCATCTTCTCCTCCCACCTTCTCTCCTTTTCAGTAAACCCTCCTTTCCTCCTCTTTTCCTCTTTCTCCTCTCCTAGTTTCTCTCTTTCTTCGTTCTCTACTCTCATATATTCCCACCTTTCCCCCTCTCCTCGCCTCTCTCGTTTCCTCTCCTCTCACAGTTTCTCTTCTCTCTCAGACTGGAAAAATGTATAAGTGGAGTACCGCAAGGCTCAGTTTTGGGTCCTATATTGTTCTTGATTTATACAGACGACACTGATGAAGGCGTGTTTTGAAAAAATATCAAAATTTGCTGACGATACGAAGATTGGCAGTAAAGCAGATACCCCAGAACAAAGAATATTGATTCAAAGGGCTCTTAATAAATAACTTAATTGGGCTGAAAAGTGGCAAGTGGGTTTTAATATTGATAAATGCAAAGTTCTAAATAATGGAAGTAAAACTGAAATCTTAAGTTATGCAATGAATCATTCACAACTCATGAATGTAAACCATGAAAAGGATCTAGGAATAATTATAACAGATGATCTGAAGTCAAGTAAACATTGCACTGAAGCCATAAAGAAGGCTAACAAACTAATTAGATTTATAGGTAGATCATTTAAGATCAGATTTGAAAATATAATTCTTACCCTGTACATTTCCTTTGTGCGTCCACATCTACAGTACTGTGTGCATTTCTGGTCACTGTATTACAGGAATGGTACAGAGAAATTAGACAGAGTGCAGTGATTATTAAAAAAAAAATATCCACACCGAGTAACAAATACAAGAAGCGATTAAATGAGCTAAAGTTACTTAACCTATTAATGAGCAGACTACGAGGGTATCTCATCCAAGTACTCAAGGTTATTAAAGGAATTGATTATATGGATGTTGACAAGTACTTTACACTTAATCATTCGAATTATACTAGAGGTAATTGGTATAAGATTATTGGAAAGCATTTCCTGTCACTGATTGCATTGCGCAGTTGACCCTTGTGCGGTGTGATGCGGTGAGGATCTGTCCGTTCTCCCCTTTGGAGCTAAGATGCGAATGAATGTGTTTGAATGGATGAGTAAATGGAGAGTGAGTCGTCCTGTCTCGGCTACCTCCCTTTCCTTGGGGGAAGCAGCCTAGGTATATAGATAGATAGATTTCCTGTCCAATGAAGCCAAACATTTTTTCTTTAACAGGGTTGTTAACATTTGGAATAAACTGCGCTTGGGAAGTCACTGCTTGCAGTACAGTGGTGTTATTCAAAAATTGCTTGGATAAGTATCTTGCTTCCAATCCCCAGCTAAACATTCATGACTAAATAACAATGTAAGCAGTTTTCCTCTATTTCAGATCGTGATGAAACTATAGCATGGAAATACTGTGTAATTAATGATACTCGTAGCTTATTGACACTTGTACATTTAGTAGGACAGAATATAGTTTAACACTTTTCAGTCTTTCCTATGAAATTTCCATGTCAGCACTCCGTGCTGCATGGTGGTCCTTCTCACTTTTTTCCTGCTAGCTTCGACGGGAGGGTTTGGTGCGTCGGGGAGAGGCTTTATGCTTTACTATCCTTACTTTTAACATGTAGAATTAGATATCATAGTGATAGTCTTCTCTGTACCTGGCAGCCTCGAAAGGACCATTAGGGCTGTTGTTGTGTGCTTTCCTTTGTACTTTGTACTCCTTTCCTTCCCATATTCCTTCCTCTCACCTCTCCCGTATTCCCTCCTCTTCTTTTCTCCTCTCCTCTCCTCTCCTCTTCCATATCGTCAATACTGCCCTTCCATTGCCTTCCTACCAGCAATTCCGTTTCAGTCACCCAGTCGGTCCCACTCTCACTGACCCTCACTGTCCCCTCAGACCTCAACCAACCACCCCATTCCTTTTTGCATGCCTTTTAAATTCACTTTCTGGCTCTGGAGTGTTCTTAATTCACTCTACACTGCTCTGTTATTCACTGATCACTGCTTATTTATTCATTGTTTGGTTCTGAAGGTTTTGGTTGTTAGACTGTGGGTCTGTAAGCTTCTAAATTAGGTGTTAATATTTTTCTTTTTTTTTCGTGGCTTTTAACTTATTCTGTGATTGTAAGGGTTTATTAACTATGCATGCTTCTTTTATTCACTATGCATGGCCTGCTTATTCATTTTCTGGTTTTGGAGGTTTGTTTATTCATTCTGTGATTCTCAGGGTTTCTGAATAACTATGCATGACCTCCTTATTCACTCTGAATGGGCCTGTTTATTTACTTTTGTGTATGTTATTCACTCCACTTCTAAGAGGCTTCTAAATGCATTTTACAGAAGTGCTGTGAATACCTCAATTGGTCTTCCGATCTGACTAAGACGTACCGGCAAGATATTCTACTTCACATCTAAGTTCTTCAAGAAAAGCAGTTGGAGTCACTACCAAGGGTCAAGACGCTGTTGTGTACATACTACGAGAGAAGAGAGAGGAGGGGATAGGGAGGAGGGATTGGGAGGAGGGATTGGGAGGAGAGAGGGGGGATAGGAGAGAGAGAGAGGAGGGGATGGGAGGGAGGGAAGACGGGACAGAAAGGAGAGAGGAGGGGATAAGGAGGAGGGAGGAGGGGATAGGGAGGAGAGAGGAGGGGAGGCATAGGAAGGAAGGAGAGAGAAAGGGAGGGAGAGAGGAGGGGATAGGGAGGAGAGGAGGGGATAAGGAAGAGAAAGGAGGGGCTAGGAGAGAGAGAGGATGGGATAGGGGGGGAAAGGAGGGGATAGGAGGAAGAGAGGATGGGGATAGAGAGGAGAGGAGGGGATAGGGAGGAGAGGAGGGGATAGGAGGAAGAAAGGAGGGGATAGGAGGAAGAGAGGAGGGGACAGGGAAGAGAGGAGGGGATAGGAGAGGGAGAGGAGGGGATTGGGGGGAGACAGGAGGGGATAGAGAGGAGAAGAAGGGGATAGGAAGGAGAGGAAGGGATAGCAGGGAGAGAGGGGGGAAAGGAATGAGAGAGGAGAGGGAGGAGTGAGAGAGGAGAGGGAGGAGGGAGAGGGGAGAGGATAGGGAGGAGTGATGAGGAGGATAGGGAGGAGAGAGGAGGGGATGAGGACAGATGAGGGGGATAAGGAGGAAAGAGGAGGGGACAGGGAGGAGTGAGAAGATGGATAGTGAAGAGAGATAAGTGGGATAGGGCCACACCACCACCACCACCACCACCACCACAACAACAACAACAACAACAACAACAACAATAACATCAACAACGACAACCCCAAACCAAGACCGTCCCCCCCTCTCTCTCTCTCTCTCTCTCTCTCTCTCTCTCTCTCTCTCTCTCTCTCTCTCTCTCAAAACAAATAAACAAAAAAAATCATCAGACAGCTGAAAAAGCAAAGACAGGCCTTCAGCATCAAATTGAAAGCATGACCACCTCTTAAAAATGAAAAAAAAAAAATCCACTAAGCTCATTCCAGTCACAATATGAAAGTGAGCGAAAAATAATGAGAGCGAAAATTAAAGAAATGCTGTCGGGTATTCCAGTAACATTCGCACATTATCAAATTAATTAATGACGCAGCGGCAGGGTTTACGATCACTGCATGATTTCTCGGTGACAGCGAAATTAATTACGTCAGCAAAAAATCTAAAGCAGGTGAGTGGATGGTGTGGCTGGGTGTGGGGAGGTGGGGGATGGGGGGTGTTTGTGGGAGAGTGGAGGATGAAGGGTGTTTGTGGTGTGTGTGTGTGTGTGTGTGTGTGTGTGTGTGTGTGTGTGTGTGTATGTGATCGTACTAATGGGAATCTGGGATATGATGACTACGAAATAAACAGATCTTGAATTTGGCTCTCTATCTTGTTTTTGTTTTTTCGTGGAGGGAACAAAGTTACGGACTTCTGGCCTTTGGTTCCTTCTTCCTTGCATAAAAAAAAAATATGATGATGATGTTTATTTTTAATTTGTGTGTTGTCTTTCACCACCCTTCTAAAAGAAAATCAGATTTCACCCAATTTTCCTGTCAACTAGTGTTCATCATAGTGGTGTTCATATCATTATTTAGATTTGCTTTCTCCTACCTCTTCCCTTCCCTTCCCTTCCCTTCCATTCCCCTATCCTCTCCCTCCCCCCTCATTGCCTCTCCACCTCCTTCTCCTCTCTCTCTCTCTCTCTCTTTCAAATTCATCTTCCTCTTATCTACCACTCATTCCTCCCTTGCTCCCTCTCCCTATCTCCCTTTTCTCTCCTCCTCTTATTTCTTTAACTCCCAGTCCCTCTACACCTTCCCTTCTTCTTCTTCTTCTTCTTCTCTCTCTCTCTCTCTCTCTCTCTCTCTCTCTCTCTTCCCCATTCACTTCTCTCCCCATTCTAATCACCTTCCCCCCTCTTCTTTCTCCCTCCCTCACCCATTAACCTCCCCCTCCCCTCTCTCCCCTCTTCTCCAATTTTCCTTTCTCCATCCTCTCCCCTCTACCACCTATCCCTCTTCCCCCTCTCCCCTCTTCTCATCCAGGTCTATCCCCTCCCTTTCCTTCTCCCTCCTCTCCTCTCTCGTCCCCTCCTCTTCTCCCTTATACCTCTCTCCTTCCCTCCCTCTTCCGTTTACCCTCTTCCTCTTCCTTCCCCTTTACTTCTCTTCCTCTTCCCCTCTACCTTCGCTCTCCTCCTTTCCCCAACCCTTCTACGTTTCTCTCCTCTTCCCCTCCTATCCCCGTTCCTCTCCCTCCTTCCTTTCTCCCCTATCCCCTTCACTCCTCTCCCCTCCCTCCCTTGCCCCTCCCCACTATTACAACCCCACCTCATCTTTAAACCTCAGGGGAAAATAATCGCCCAAGAGAAGCTTTACTTAAAATTTTACGAAATTTTGAGATGAAGTTTCGAAGGTCAGAGAGAGAGAGAGAGAGAGAGAGAGAGAGAGAGAGAATGAGTGTTGAAAGGATCGAGTCTGTAGGCCAGGATGTCTGTGTATTGTTTTTTTTTCCTCTCTCTCTCTTTAATGGTGTTGGAAATGGGACGCCTTCACGTGGTGGCACCGATTTGACTGGGCGGTGGAGCTGCCTGGGTGTACTAAAGCCTCTCAACCAATTCCATATCCGCCAAAAGGAGGATGGCGGGCTACAGAAGGGTCAGTTAAGCCAGCAGTCCACTGGGTTCATGTTCAGATGAACCTACTATTTACCTGTCCTGCCATTCCTTGTTATTGTTAAGTCTTACTCTCAGGAGACGACCTTACTTAAATTATGAATGATTTCTTGTAATGAAGGGCTAACTAAGGCTCTATCTGACGTTCTAATTCAAAGACTCCCTTCTAAATATCATATGAATTGAGCGAGAATATAATTAGAAAGAACTGAAAGAGCGTATACCTCCAACAACACCAA
>NC_137069.1:28275755-28280755 GCF_032717465.1 Coenobita brevimanus
GTAATTTTGGTGTGTTCCTTGATTAGTGGGTGTTTAGGTGTTAGTAATTTTGGTGTGTTCCTTGATCAGTGGGTGTTTAGGTGTTAGTAATTTTGATGTGTTCCTTGATTAGCATGTGTTCAGGGCTCTTTATCCTTTCCACAGCACTTCTTCCTGACTAGCATCGTATTCTAATGCTAATCTATTGTGACAACTCAGAATTCAAGGTTGAGAGATGGTAATTTTAGGCCAGTTAGAGTAAAATGGGTATAGGAAGAATTACCATTTGATTAGACGAAAGTGTTCTAGAAGAAAATGTTTCCCTCGCGGTACTGCCGTAACGAATAATTACATCCAGGTGATCAGTGGAATTATGCTAGCCAGGTGCAACCATATTAGGCACGTTCACCGTAAGATTTTAGACTCAGGTGATTCCCTATCATTAATCGCAAGAGCCGGGAATGTCAACCCTCCTTCTGATTCACAATAACTTCCCTCCAATCGTGGCCAGTGATTCCGGCAGCGATGGAGGAACTAGCCATGGCGAAAGTCGCACCTGCTCCAGCGCCAGGTGTGCTACGAATCGCTGGACAATTCGACGATCTTTGGAAACTAAATATGGAAATGTACAGCCTAAACACACACACACACACACACACACACACACACACACACACACACACACACACACAATTATTTTCCACGTTCAGTTCAAGAGAAATTTACACCTAGCAAAACACAAAAATACTTCTATCTTTACTAACACGTGTCTCATATGGGTCGACCATGCCTCTCACAAGTAAACTTTATTATTATTATTATTATTATTATTATTATTATTATTATTATTATTATTATTATTATTATTATTATTATTATTATTATCATTATTATATGTGGTAGGTGGGGGCACTCACCATCCACTCACTCGATGTAGTGCTGCTCTCAAGTGTCTGCCCTTTCCTCTTCTCCATCCATATTTCCTTCCATCCTCCTCTGTATTTCTTTCCTTCATTCTATCCTTCTCCTTCTGTCTACGGGTGACTTTACACTCCCTCTTCTGTCTTTCTTTCCTTCATTCTTTCCTCGTCCTTCTGCCTGTGGGTGACTCTACACTGAGTTACAAGCCAAATGATTTCCTGTACACCAGGAAAACATTTACTACGCTGTATGGCAACCATATAACCAAATATTGGCGCCCGGTGGTCTAGTGGGTAATTATTGCCCTCCAATCGGATTGAGCCGGTGCAGGTTTATATCCAAGGGATGGTTGGGGTTTATTGCTCACGTAATGCCACCCAGGGATGAGTGAGTCTGTTCGTTTTCATCTTAAATGTCAGAATCAACTTCCTAGCCCAGGGCTCCTACGCTCCTCATGGTGCAAAGTAGGACT
Source organism: Coenobita brevimanus (assembly GCF_032717465.1). Taxonomy (NCBI): domain Eukaryota; kingdom Metazoa; phylum Arthropoda; class Malacostraca; order Decapoda; family Coenobitidae; genus Coenobita; species Coenobita brevimanus. Next base: position 28,277,128 of record NC_137069.1, read on the forward strand.
GGATGATGGATGAATGGATGGATTATTATTATTATTATTATTATTATTATTATTGTTATTATTATTATTATTGTTGCTGTTATATGATTATCATTATCATCATTATTATTATTATTTTTTATGTTGAAGAGCTGAGAGACATAAGAGCATGATGCCGTATTATAGGTATTGATGAGGTCTGGAAACCAAGTAGGGCATGCCAGACTTCTCTGACACTTACATATTGATCTTCTGAGGTAAACAAGGAAATGAAGAAAGAGAATATATAATAGCTAATCAACATACATCCTTCATAAATGGATTACGAGTGAGGCTGTGAAAATGATGTCTTATTTTCCACTCAGTTGATGTGAATGAAAAAAAAATGGTACTGAAATAACACATACTATGCTGTGTTTCAAATCTCTTCGTCCCATGCTTATCAGGTATGCATAAAATGAACAACAGTACCTTTTTCGCTCACTGTACATTTTCTAAACTACTTGTACTTCTCTGGAAATAAGTACTGTACATCAGTGTAATAACGATAAATATGCTCTTCTACTTACATTGCTGCGGTATGGTTACAGAGGAAGCAACTTACCTGCAAAAGTAATATATGTTATTAGTATGAGAAAGGATTTGCAGTTCACATACGTTTATGTCAGTTGTAATAAACAATCAGTCATGGTAACGGTAAAAGTAAGACACACACACACACACACACACACACACACACACACACACACACACACACACACACACACACACACACACACACACACACACACACACACACACACACACACACACACACACACGCACGCACGTACGCACACACACACACACACACACACACACACACACACACACACACACACACACACACACACACACACACACACACACACGCTTCAACGTTGCATCTGACTCGTGATAAAACTTCCACCCACTAATTTTATTCATTCGCCAGTAGAACTTGTCCTTAACCTGTGACAAGAGGGAGAAATATGAGCTGGGAATGGAAATGTGTGTGTGTGTGTGTGTGTGTGTGTGTGTGTGTGTGTGTGTGTGTGTGTGTGTGTGTGTGTGTGCGAAGTAATAGTCTGTGAGAGAGGTAAGGTGTGGGAGAGATGCTGGTGTTGGGGGTACCTACGTTCATAACAATACAGGTGTTCCAACAGGTGTGGTGGAGAGAAGGCAGGTGTGGGGAGGACAAGGAGTGATTTGGTGGTGGTGTGGTGTTGTGGTAGGGCTGTGGTGATGGTGATACAAACAGTGGTGTGGTGTGGTGTGGAGTGTTTTGTGTGTGTGTGTGTGTGTGTGTGTGTGTGTGTGTGTGTGGTGTGGGGAGTGACCAAGACAAGTGTAGTGGCACGTGTTTACTAAAAAAAAGAAGGAACCCAAGGCTGTCAGGCTGAAAAAAAAATGTCATTGTGTAAAGAAAAGGGATGATGTAGAAATCCAGAATCAGAATTCGTTCATTCCGAAATTGCTTGACACACATCATTAAACAAATTGGAGGTCATTGGCAAAGGGAAAGATATATTGAAGAAAACAGTCTCGGGGGGAGAGAGAGAGAGAGAGAGAGAGAGAGAGAGAGAGAGAGAGAGAGAGAGAGCACAATGAAGAAAGCAAAACTGAATCCAAAAGGTGTGTGTCAGTTGAGAAAAGTGAAAGGCAGGTATGAGTAGGTGTGAGAAAGTGAGTCAATGTGAGAAAATGTGAGAGAGTGTGCAGAGATGAATGCATAGAATGGCATAGTTAAACAGACAGACAGATAGTGACACTTAGAGAGGCGTAAATAGACAGACAGACTGAAAGACAGACAGATAAAGAGGCACAGATTGTTATAGACAGACAGACAGATAAATAAATATAAACAGATAGACAAACAGATAGATAGACAGGTAGATAGCCAGATATTTTATTAATCACAAAACAGTGAACTGATGCCCACACCCCATAAGAAAAAAAAAATAACAGGGTTGAAAAGAAAGTAAAATTAATCTAAAAATGTAGGCCAGGTAGGACAGGTGTGTAGCCAGGTGAGAACGGCTTTCTCACCTGTGGAATGTGGACAGGGGTGGGATAGTGCAGGATAGAATTACCTTATATTACATCACCTGTCCTCACTCCTACCTCTACGCCCATCTTCATACTAATATCCACGTTAAACCTTCATCCTTTCATATTTCTTCACACTGCTTCATATTACGTTCATTCTGACTCATACTACCTTCCTATTCCTTCATTCTCATTTCATATTGCATCACCTGTTCTCACTCCCATCCCTACGCCCTTCTTCATACCAATTTCCACCTTAAACCTTCATCCTTTCATATTTCTTCCTACCGCTTCATATTACGGTCATATTGCGTCATACTAATTTCATACTAGGCTACTAAAATCCACCTTGAGCTTCCTTTCATACTTTTTCACAGTGCTTCACATTACGTTCATGATGATTCATACTATGTTCATACTGCTTCATACTAATTTTACAATGCTGCATACTACTTCATATTACATCACCTGTCCTCACTCCTACCCCTACGTCCTTCTTCACACTAATTTCCACCTTAAACCTTCATTCTTTCGCATTTCTTCACAGTGCTTCATATTGCACTCATACTGCTTCATACCAATTTCACACTGCTGCCAACTACTTCATATTACATTACTAATTTTCTTTACATTGCTTCATACTAAGTTCACACTGCTTCATACTGCGTTCATATTGCTTCATACTAATTTAATACTGCCTCATACTAATTTCATACTGCTTCATACTAATTTTATAATGATGCATACTCTTTCTATTACATCAGTATATTTCTTCAGTGCTTCATATTCAGTTCATACTGATTCATACTAATTTCATACTTCCTCATACTACTTCATATTACATTACTATACTTCTCCACAGTGCTTCATATTACACTCATACTGCTTCATACTAATTTCATACTGTTTCACACTAATTTCATACTTCCTCATACTACTTCATATTACATTACTATACTTCTCCACAGTGCTTCATATTACACTCATACTGCTTCATACTAATTTCATACTGTTTCACACTAATTTCATACTTCCTCATACTACCTCATACTACATTACTATCCATACTTCCACCCACCCATACTTTTTTTTTTCTATCAATATGGTAACGAAATTTCACCTCAAGACTTTATTTCATATAGTTTCATATTTTTCATATCCCTTCATACTGTTCTCATATAATTTCATACTAATATCATATTGCTTTCATATTTCTTAATCCTTTCTAGATTTCCAGACATCTGTTCCTACTTATTATATCTATGTATCTGTCTTTCTGTTTGTCTATCTGTCAGTCAATCTATCTATCTATTCATCTATGTCTGTCTCTATCTATACCTATTTATATCTATATTCTTCTGTTCATCCATCCATCTATCTATCTATATCCATCTATTCATCCATCTATCTATCTATCTATATCTATTTATTCATCCATCTATCTAGCCATCAATTTATCTATCTATATCTCTGTATCTATCTATGTATCCATATCTATGTCTATCTATCAATCTATGTATCTATATCTATCAATCCATCCATCCATCCATCCATCTCTCCATCTATCCATCTGTCTATCTGT
>NC_137069.1:28283255-28295816 GCF_032717465.1 Coenobita brevimanus
ATGGCTCCCAGGTTGGGAACCGCTGACCTAGGCGTTAGCTGGAGGGGGCCAAACAAGGTAAGGTTGGGGTTGGTAGGTGCTTGGAGTTTTGAGTGTTTTTGGTGTGTGTGTGTGTGTGTGTGTGTGTGTGTGTGTGTGTGTGTGTGTGTGTGTGTGTGAGAGAGAGAGAGAGAGAGAGGTAAAAGTAGAACATAAAAAGTAGGCAGAAATGGTCGCATGAGAGACAGATGGAAAGAGAGCAATAGAAAGAGGACCAGTGTGTGTGTGTGTGTGTGTGTGTGTGTGTGTGTGTGTGTGTGTGTGTGTGTGTGTGTGTGTGTGTGTGTGTGTGTGTGTGTGTGTGTGTGTGTGTGTGTGCGTGCGTGCGTGTGCGTGCGTGCTTGTGGTGTGAGGGGCTGCACGCTAAACTGTTACTGAAGGCTCACACACACGCTGACACAGCCACACGTCCTTTTTGGCTCCAGGCCTTTGAGCACCTGAGTGTGTGTAGGGGGGGAAGGGGGAGAGGAGAGAGAGGAAAGGGAGGGAGAAGGGAGGATGAGGGGGAGGGAAGGGGGAATGGAAGGTAGGGGAAAAGGAGGGGGGGAAAGGGATGGAGGGGAGGGGGAGAAGGGATGGAGGGGAAAGGGAGAGGGGAGAGGAAGGGAGGGAGGGATGGAGTGAGAAAGAGGGGGGGATGGATGAAAAAAAGGAAAGGGAAGAGGATTTTTTTTTTTTTTCATAGGAAAGCAAACAGCAACAGACCTTATGGTCCTTTCCAGGCTGCTTGTTACAGAGAAAACTATGACTACAAGATCTAACTCTACATGCTGAAGGATAAGGATAGTAAAGCAAGAAGGCTCTGCCCACCACCAAACCCTCCAGGAAAAAGTGAGAAAAACCACCATGCAGCATGGAAAAACTGACATGGAAATTTCATAGGAAATACTGGAAAAGAAAAGTCACATTCTATAATACTTTGTCTATAAGCTACCCGATTGAGTAACCTGAAAGAGAAAGTAATCAAATAAACTAATAGTTACGGCATGACATTATAAACCGGTACATTGAGTTAATGGGAAGTCTGTGGACATAACGTGGAAACTACACACTGCACAGTGTGGATGTTTAAGGATGGTGCGGCAGCCTTGCCTGGCCCTTTTAAGGTAGGCAGCAGTCAATCAGGCCCTAGCTCAGTTCACTCCACTGAGACAAGGAACTCTCCCATGTGGGACAAGTACACAAGTTTCCTCCTGAAGCAGTGACCCCTGGTACATTAAAAAAAATCCCGATGGTGGTCAATTGACTAACAAGGACCCTCAGTGATCCACAGCCCATCACAGGTCGAAAGTGAGAGTAGTGACCATTAACTCAGGCTTATCTGTGCAGATCCTAATCTGTGCTTATATTACTTTCTTTGCACTGGGGAGATTGAAAAATATATAACACAAGTGTCTTAGACAAAAGGGGACTGCACAGTGCACAGTGTGGATGTGCAATGCACAGAGTGGATGTTTAGGGGTGGTGCGGCAGCCCTGCCTGGCGCTTTTTAGGTAGGCAGCAGTCAATCAGGCAATAGCTCCGTTCACTCCACCGAGACAAGGAACTCTCCCATGTGGGACAAGTACACAAGTTTCATCCTGATGCAGTGACCCCTGGTAAGTTTAAAAAATCCCGATAGTGGTCACATCACTAACAGTGACCCTCAGTGATCTGAAGCCCATCACAGGTCGAAAGTGAGAGTGGTGACCATTAACTCAGGGCTATCTGTGCAGATCCTAATCTGTGCTTACTGTATATTACCTCATTTGCATTGAGTAAATCGAAAAATGTATAATGATGTGACGTGACGCTATGTTAAGTTTACGGGGTGTCCTGTATCACGAGGGGACTGCACAGAGTAGATGTTTAGGGGTGGTGCAGCAGCCTTGCCTGGCGTTTTTAAGGTAGGCAGCAGTCAATCAGGCCCTAGCTCCGTTCACTTCACTGAGACAAGGAACTCTCCCATGTGGGACAAGTATACAAGTTTCATCCCGAAGCAGTAACTCCTGGTACATTAAAAAAATCCCGATGGTGGTCACTTGACTAACAGGGACCCTCAGTGATCCACAGCCCATCACAGGTCAAAAGTAAGAGTAGTGACCGTTAACTCAGGGCTATCTATGCAGATCCTAATAGTGCTTATATTACTTTATTTGCATTAAATAAATTGAAAAATGAATGATGACGTGACGCGACATTATGTACAGGTACATTGTTTGCGGGCTGTTTTGTAGACAAAAGGGGAATGAACTTACATGTAGCTATAAAAGCAAGTTATTCGGACAGAAAAAGAGTCAGCTGAGGATTATCATGCAAATACTTGTTTATTTTGTTTTTGAATGTCTCAATTGAGATACTGTTCATGGAACCTGAGGGTAATCTGTTTCAGATATTTACAACTCTGTTAAAGAAGTATTTTGCTTCATGGGATTGGGAACGCTTTCCCATAATTTTGCAGCCATTACTTCTGGTTTGACTCAACCGGTCTATGTCAAAATATATATTCACGTCTAAGTTGTCATATCCCTTCATGATTTTGAAAACTTCAATAAGGTCCCCTCTTAACCTGCGCTTCGTTATGCTAAATAATTTAAGTTCTTCAAGGCATTCCTCGTATGGTTTGTTTCTAAGTTGTGGCATCATTTTTGTGATTCTTCGCTGAATTTTCTACAATTTTTCAATGTTCTTTCTGTAGTATGGAGACCAGAATTGCACACAATACTCCAGATGGGGGTGCACTAACGAGTTGTACAAGGCAAGTATGACTTTTTCCGATTTAAACTTGAAAGTTCTTCCAACAAAACCCACCAGCTTGTTTGCAATTTTAATCACCTCAGTGCACTGCTTACTTGGTTTTAGGTCATTTGATATTATCACACCAAGATCCTTTTCATTGTCTGTACTTGATAACTGAATAGTGTTCATTTTGTAATTCGCATGGACGTTGTTAATTCCAATATGAAGTACTTTATATTTTTCTGTGTTGAATTTCATTAGCCATTTTTCTGCCCAGCTTGCTAAAGTATTAAGGTTATTTCGTAACTGCTGCCACTGTAGTTTTGAAGTTACTTTACTGGTTATTTTAGTATCATCTGCAAATTTGGATACTTTACAATTTAGACCCTTATCACTATCATTTATACAGATAATAAAAAGTATTGGTTCAAGTACTGAGCCTTGGAGAATGCCGCTGATCACATTACACCATTTGGATTCCTTTCAATTTATTACAACTCGCTGTTTTTGGTCTGAAAGCCAGTCTTGTAACCATTTCTGTGTATTTCCTTTTATTCCATGTGCTTCTATTTTGCTGCGACGATTGTGAGGGACAGTGTCAAATGCTTTCTGAAAGTCGAGGTAAATTATATCTACTGCTCTTGAGTCATCGTATGATTTATAAACATCATGGAAGAAGTCCAGTAAGTTAATTAAGCATGAACGACGATGTCTGAAACCATGCTGCAAGTCTTTAATTATACTATTTTCTTCTAGATAATTAACTATCTTATCTCTTATGATTTTTTCCATTAACTTGCACACTACTGATGTTAAGCTGATTGGTCTGTAATTTCCTGGGTGCGACTCATTTCCTTTTTTGAAAATTGGTGTTACATTTGTTAGTTTCCATTCGCATGGAACTTTCCCAGTACTTAACGAATTATTGAATAAGACAGAGAGTGGCAGCAGTAACTCATTTTTTGCTTCTTTGAGAATTCTCGGTGATATTTTATCAGGGCCAAGGGTTTTGTTTATGTTTGTACTATTTATGGCTGAAAAGTTGTTATTATGGATAGCATAGTTACTAAGGACTGTGCTATTTGCTTGGGTTGTGGGTAGCAGTAGGTTTCTGGTGGTGTTTTCAATTGTAAAAACAGACGCAAAGTAATCGTTAAGAATGTTTGCCATTTCGACCTCGTTTTCTGTGTGTTTGCCATTGTTTGTTTTTAATGGACCTATTGATGTAGTCATAACCTTTTTCTTTCTAATGTAACTGTAAAATTCTTTAGGATTTGATTTGCACGTGTTAGCAATGTGGATCTCCAGTGCTATTTTGCTTTGTTTAATAAGTCTTTTTGATATGCGGCGTAGATTTTCATACTGTAATTTATCATCATTATTTTGTGTAGTTTTATATTTATGGTATGCCTGTTTTTTGGCTATTAAGTTACTTTTAATTTCACTGCACCACCACTTTGGTTTACTATTCCCAGCTGGACGTCTGTTACGTAGTGGTTCACATGACTTTACAACTTCATTAAATTTTTTGGTGAATATTTCCCATGCTTGGTTTATGTCATCGGTTTCAGACATTTGATTCCAATCTACAGTTGCAAGTAGCGCTCTGAGCCTGCTGAAATCAGCTCTACGATAATCTGGGACCTTTTCTTTGCTCTCCGTTTCTTTTACTTTTTCAGTAGTAATATTAAACAGTATAATTCGATGATCACTGGAACTAAACTCAGGTCCTATTTCAACGTTGTTGACTAGGTTATCATTTGTAGTCAAGATGATGTCTAGGATATTGTTTCCTCTCGTTGGGTATTCTACGTGTTGGGAAAGGGCGCTTTCTTGAAGATTCGTATAAAGCTCTTATCCTGAGTGTGCTGTTAGCGGTTCACTCCACTTTGTTACCGGTAGATTAAAGTCTCCAAAAATTACACTATCCTCTTGACAACAAATTTCCGCAATTTGATCATAAAGTTTTTCATCTGTCTCAGTTGACTGTGCTGGAGGACGATAGACGAGACATATATTTATTTTGTGTGAATTAATACTTAGCTGAACATACCTAGCATCTATGTTGGTAATACTGGGTTTGGATAGCACAAGGGGGTGGAGACTAGTTTTCACATATAATAAAACACCGCCACCAGCTCAATGTGGTCGCCCACAGCTGAAAATATTGTACCCTGTTAATGAGTACTTCGCTAGAAAGTCAGGATCAGATGTATTAATCCAGGACTCAGTGATACCAACAATGTCATAATTTTCTAGGTAAATAAGAGATTCTAAATCCTCAAACTTGTTATGTAGACTACATGCGTTAACATAGCAGACTCTAATTCCATCCCAAACAGTTGATGATCTGATTTTGCGGGGTATTTACATTGAGATTACTGCTCCTGGACGTGCCGCGTTTCTTGATTTGAAGAGGGCGACTTTATCGTGTAAAAGTCTACCTAGCCGTGCCACTCCTACCGAGTTCAAATGGAGACCATCTTTCTGGAATAGAGTACTGTATGTTGCTCATAAAACTGGTCCTACAGATTGACAAAGTCGACTCCCTCTTGCATGCAGAGAGATTTGAGTCGGTTATTTGTGCTGAAGGCCTTATCATAAGAACTATTCTCTGCCTTGATCCTTGGGAGTATACCAGATATTATCACATTAGTAGACTTAGTTTTGAATCATTTGATCATTTCATGATACTTTGCTAGCACTTCCTCCGATCTATTGAGCTTCAGATCATTCGTACCAACATGTATGACGTATAGAGTTTTGTCATTTGCGTCTTTTGTGACCTCATCGCATGCTTCTGTGATATCACATAGTCCACCTCCTGGAAAACAGTACCTATTTCTGCTGCTGGAGGCACGTCCACAAAATTCCTCGAGGAGGAGGAGGAGGAGGAGGAGGATGGAGGGACAGACAGGGAAGCGGGAAAGGGAGAGAGAAAAGAAGGAGGATGAGATGGATGATGAAGGGAAGAGGGGACGAGAGAGAAGGGGAGTGAGGAAGACATGGGAGTGAAGGGAAGGAGGAAGGGTTTGAGGAGAGAGACGTGTGGGGAAGGGAAGACAGGAAGGGAAGTGAAAGAAAAACGGGAGTGAGAAGGGATGGTGAGAAGGAGGCGGAAAGGAAGCAAGAGGAGGAGTGGGAGGGAGAAGGGAAGAGGAAGGGAAGATGAAGAAGGGGAGGCGGGGAGAGAAGCAGGAAGGGAAGGAAGAGGAGTAGAATCAGAGCAAAAAAGGAAGAGGTGAGAGAAACGTTAGGAGGAAAGGAAGATATAACTTTTCCCCCAAAGAACACAGCACCAGCAAGAATGTCTCCAAGAATTAAGCAGAAAAAGAGATATGGAAATAAGCCACAGAATGTCACAGAAACCGAACTTAAATAAATAATGGATTTTTTTTTTCTTTAAACCAGGCGACACAGAAAACGAGCACTGCATTCCTTCACCCTCTAAAAGAGAGAGAGAGAGAGAGAGAGAGAGAGAGAGAGCAAGAAGTAGCATGTCGAAAATGCAACACCGTCGCCCACCGACGGGTCCAATGGTCGAACTTTAACCTTTGACCTTGACCCTTGACTCTTTTCATAATTAAAACTGGTCATTCCTCCATCCCTCTCAGCCCTTCTCTCAATTTTGGCCTTAACTGAAAAAAAAAAAAAAAAAAAAACTTTACGCTGGTTTTGCTAGACCAACGTATTGTAACTTGGAGGGGGTACAGTATGACCCAGCCTTGTGACTCTGACCTTTCAGTTATTGCAAAAAATAAAAGTTTTATTATGCGCTATTGTTCTGCTCTTCTAAATCGGAGAAATACTATTCGAGATATATTGTAAACGCACACACACACACACACACACACACACACACACACACACACACACACAGCAAGGTAAGGTAGCCAGAGAGGGGATGGAAGGAAGGAAGGGTGAGGCAGGAGTAGGTAGGGATAAGAAAGGTGAGTGAGGGGATAGGAAGACAGATAATTCGGTAGGAAGGCAGGGTAAGGCAGGAGATTAACAGGCACAGGGAGACCTCGAGGAAGGAGAGTGAGGCAGAGAGAGAAGACAGGCAGGCAGGCAGGTAGGCAGAACAGGGTAAGGTAGACAGAGAGAATGGATGGAAGGAAGGTAAGGTGAGATAGAGTGGGAGGGGCAGACAGGTAGGAAGGAAAAGGGTGAGGCAGGGAGGGAGGCAGGCAGAAGGGGAGGGGGGAGGAAGGGGGGAGGGTGACAGGAAGGCAGACAGGTAATTTAAGTAATGGGGAGATAGGAATGTAGGCAAGTAGGGTGGCTTGGGCAGGGAGGGAGGCTGAGGCTGGATGAAACAGGGGGAGACAGGATGAAGCAGGGTGAAGCAGGGTGAGGAAAGGTGAGGCAGGGGGAGGTAGTGACAGGAAAAGACAGGGTAAGGTAGGGGGGGAAGAAGGAATGAAGGCAAGGAGAGATGAGGCATAGTTGATAAGGTAAGGCAGGGATGAAGGTAGGAGTGAGGTAGGCAGGGAGGGAGGTAGAGCAGGGAGGAAGCAGACATGAAAGGGGTGAGGCAGGGAGAGGGTGAAAGTGGAGGATGGGATGATTACGTGAGCTATGTTAGGTGAGAAGGTGGGTGCGGCAGGGTTTATGCAGAGAAAGGAAGTAGAATGTGGAAAAGAGGAAGGCAGAGTAAAAGTAGGAGAGGGGAAGGCAGTGAGAGGGATGGAAGGAAGGAAGGCAGGGTTAGGCGGATGAGGGATTGAAGTGACATAGGATAAGGCAAGGAAAGGCAAAGGTAGGTAGGATAATGAGGAGGCAAGGAAGTGATAAGGCAGGTGGAGGAAGGGTGGAGATACTAGAAAGGGTGCGGTAGGTAGGCAGAGTGAGGTGGGTAGGGAGATAGGGTTAGGCAGGGATTGGCAGGCAGCGAGAGTGAGCCAGAGGAGGCAGGAAGGACGGTAGAGAAGGTGTGGAGAAGACAGAAAGGTAGGGTAGGGCAGGAGATGGGTAGGAAGAAAGAGGATGAGAGGCAGGCAGGATGAGGTAGGCAGACCGGGGAGGCAGGGGGAATAAGGAAGGTTCGCACACTGAGGCAGGGTGAGGCAGGTAATGGGACTGGCGAGTTTAGGCGATGAGTTGACACTCTACGACAGAGGTGAGGCAGGTAATGGGATTGGCGAGTTTAGGCAGATGAGCTGACACTCTACGACAAAGGTGAGGCAGGTAATGGGATTGGCGAGCTTAGGCAGATGAGTTGACACTCTACGACAGAGGTGAGGCAGGTAATGGGATTGGCGAGTTTAGGCAGATGAGTTGACACTCTACGACAGAGGTGAGGAAGGCAGAGAGGCAGAGGGAGGCGGGTAAGCAGGGTGAGGTGGGCACAGGGCTGAATAAAGCAAAGAAGAAGACAAATAGGAAGGGTGAGACAGGGTGAGTTAGGCAGGAAGAGAGAAAGAGGGAGGTGGATGGGCGGCAGGGTGAGGCAGGATAAGGTAGGCAGGGGACAGAGTAAGACAAGAAGACATGAAAGTAGGCAGGGTGAAGCAGGGTGAGTTAGGCAGGCAGAGAGGCAGAGGGAGGTGGGTAGGCAGGGTGAGGCAAGGTGAGTTAGGTAGGGAGAGTTAGTGAAGAAAGCCAGGTAGCGCGAGGCAGGTCATTGGGTAAGGAAAGGCAAACGATGGGGTGGCAGGAAAGGCAGGGTGAGGGAGGCAACTCAAGGAAAGGATGAAGGAAGGTAAGGAATTGAAACGTAGAATGAAAATGAATGAAGACAGGTAGGTATGGAGAGCATACTAAGAATGGTGATGATGATGAGAGGAAAGGTGAAATAAATAGACAGGGTTAGGCAGGCAAGGTAAGGTAGGCAGGGTAAGGCAGGTAGAGTAACGTGGACAGGGTAATACAGGCAACGTAATATAGGCAGGGTAATATACAGTAGGCAAGGTACTATGTATAGGGTAATATTGGCAGGGTGAGGTAGGCAGGGTAAGGTAGGCAGGGTAGGGCAGTAAGGTAGATAGGGTAAGAAGTGGTAAGGTAGGCAAGGTAAGGGCATGCAGGGTAAGGAAAATAGGATGCGGTAGGCAAGATAAGGTAGGTAAGATAAGGTAGGCTGCGTTAAGGTAGGCAGAGTAACGTAGGCAGGGGTAAGACAAGTAGGATAAGGTAGGCAGGGAGGTTAATAGGCAGGTAAGACAGGAAGGATAAAGTAGGCAGGGTAAGGTAGGTAGGGTTAGGCATATAGGCTGATAAAAGGAGGTAGAGGTTAGGTAGACAGGTAGGGTAAGGTAGGCAGGTAAGGCAGTATTGGTAAGGTAGGTGAGTAATGTAGGCAGTGTATGTCAAGTAGGTGGGTAAGGTAGGCAGGGTATGGCAAGTAGGGGTAAGGCAGGTAGAGTAAGACTTGGCAGGGTAAGACAGGCAGGGTAAGGTAGGTACATAGGTAGACAGGGAGGAAAAGACAGGGGCAGTCAGGCAAGCTATGGCAGGGTAAGGCAGGTAAGGTAAGGTTGGCAGAGTAACGTAGGCAGGGTAAGGCACGTGAAGTTATGGTAGCTGGGCATGGCAGGCAGGTAGGGTTAGGCAGGCAAGGTAAGGCCGGCAGGGTAAGGCAGGGAAGGTCAGATAGGTGGGATTAGGCAGACAGGCAGGCAAGGAGAGCTTTTTTTTTTATGCAAGGAAGAAGGAAACCAAAGACCAGGAGCTCCAAAACCGTCCCTCCAAGAGAAGAAAAAACAACAACAATACAAAACAGAGCCAAATTCAACATCCGATCATTTCGAGATGCCTGGACATACTGCGTTTGAAAGACTGGAGACTATAGGAAGAAGGAAATACAGACAGAGGAAGACAGTTCCAGAGTTGACCTGTTGCATAAAATGAAGGACTGGGAGTAACGGTTGCTGACGGACCGGCAGGATGAGAGCAGGTTAATCAGAGAGGCAGTGGTAATCATGGGGAGGCAGAGAGAGAAGCAGATGCAGGGTTAGGGTGAGGCAGAGAAGGGGTAAGGCAAGCATTCAGGCAGGGAAAGGGTAGGACAGGATGAGTAAGATAGAGGGAAGGAGTGAGGCAGAGGAAGGACATAGAGGTGAGGCAGGTAGGGAGGCAGGGTTAGACAGGGAGGCAGGGTTAGGCACGAGATGGGATAGCAGGGTGAGGCAGGGAGGGTTGCTTGCCTGTTAAAGGACAAAGAAGCCACGGGGTGAGGTGACAGTAGACAGAGTGGAAGATAGTGAGTAGGCTGAGATAGACAGTGTGATATAGACAGACATTATAAAAGAGACAGATAGGGAGGCGGGTGTGAGATAGATAAACAAAAATGCAGAGCGACAGGCAAACGAAACGACAGGGCAGACTGGGTGGTATGAGACAGAAAGCAGAGAAACGGGTAGATAGAAGAGACAGAAAAACAGACAGACTGACAGATAAATAGAGAGAATAACAGACAGAAAGAGACTGAAATAAGGTAGATTTGTGTCGAGATGAGATTTACTCACAAGGGAAGAGAGGAGAGGTAGTAAAGAGAGAGAGAGAGAGAGAGAGAGAGAGAGAGAGAGAGAGAGAGAGAGAGAGAGAGAGATGGTTGCTAACTAGTAGAAAAAAAAAGTTACTCCCAGTCAATCAATCACCGAATCAAACAAAGCACTATTAAGCCAGACAATAATCCCTTTAATAAAAAAAGACCCCATCACACTACTCTTAAACAACATAAAGAAAAAATAAGGGAATACATGTGTACTGTATACAGAATGAGAGCGAGGGGGACCAGAGAGAGAGTGAGGGGACGAGAAAGAGGGAGGAGGACGAAGAGGAGAGTGAGGGGATGAGGAAAAGAGGGAGGGGGACGAGGCAAAGAGAGAGAGGGGGATGAGGAATGAGGGAGTGGGAGACTTTGGGAGGTAGTAGGGGGACGGAGGTAAAGAAAATGAGGAAAGAAGGCACGGTGAGGCAGAGAAGTTAGGGGTGAGACAGGGGTAAATAGGTTGGGATGAGGTGGGATCAGGAGATTGAGGCAGTGGGGTAGGCAGGCTGAGACAGGGTGAGGCAGGGGTAGGGAGGTTGAGGCAGAGGTAGGCAGGTTGAGGAAGGGTAGGGAGGGTGAGACAGGGTTAACAGGGTGGGTGTGAGGTAGGGTGAGTAGGAAACTTAGAGTTGTAGGGGAGGGCAGAAAAGAAAAAACAAAGGAAGAGGAGAATTAAGAGGAGGAAAATGATGAGGAAACAGAGAGAACAAGAGAGAAAAGAATGGAAGAGGGAAAGAAAAATAAAAGAGAAGAAAGACATGACAGAAAAAGAAAGAAAGTGCTGGGGGAATTTGTAGAAAGGAACTGTCTCAGATAGACAGATAGACAGGTAGACCGATGTATAGACATAGACACTATGGTGGATAGAAAGATAGATTGATTGATAGACAGACAGATAGATTAAGAGATACAGATAGGCAGAGACAGAAAGACAGGCTGGCAGACAGACAGACAGACAGATAGATACAGACAGACAGATAGATAGATAAACAGATAGATTAATAGCCATAATTTATGCTGGCGTGCGCTCTCAGTTTGACATTGCCGCCCACCCTTTGGTGACTGGATGTGGAGGCTTGCACTAAAACAACTGGACAAAATTCAGAACAAAGCAGTTGGAATTATTAATAACCCTGCTGTTATAAAAAAGAAAAAAAAAACTACCTCCCTACAAGTAAGAAGGAATGTTGCCTCCCTTGCATTATTTTACAGATGTTTTTATGGCAAATGCTCAGACGAAGTTGCGTCCATGGTGCCGTCTCTCCATCCTTCCCTCGTGCTACACGGGCATCTGGTAGCGCTCATGACTTCTGGATTGTCACTCAGCCATATTGCAGAACTTCTGGCTTATCGGAATTCCTTTCATTTCCCGAACTGGTATCTCTCTGGAACTCGCTTCCCCGGAGCTACTTCCCCCAAACTTCAACTCGCAGCTGTTCAAGTCCAACTATTATATATAGATATTTTATGAACAGAGGACGCCAGTAATCTGGTGGATGGATTATTTTTCTTCATTCCATTTGTTTTTCTTTCCTCTGTTCTGTTATTTAAAAAAAATAGTTGGATGGATAGATGGATGGATAGATAGACAGATAGATAGATAGATAGATAGATATGATAAATAGATAGAGTTAGATGGGATGGATGAAAGGATGGATGGATGGACAGATAGACAGCTAGATAAATAGATAGACAGATAGATAGACAGACAGACAGATAGATAGATAGATAGGTAGTTAGGTAGATAGATAGACAGATGGACAGATAGATAGATAGACAGGCAAACAGAATAAGTGAATTGCACACAGAGAGAATGTGACAAACTAAAAACAAACGCGGGCAAAAAGAACAGACGTATACAGACAAACAGACAGAGACAGGAAACAGAAAGATATACAGACAGACACATACACAAACAGACAAATAAACAGAGATACAGATGTGAGACATGCATAAAGAGACAAATACACACACACACACACACACACACACACACACACACACACACACACACACACACACACACACACACAGATCGAAAGACAGACATGAATAAATGAAACTTCAAAATGGACAGACGAAAATGGAAAAAAAAATACATGAAAGAGGCGAAAAATTTACATGAATATTTTCTGTTCCTGAAAGACTTCTAAAAACCCACCTGAAGAGAAGAAATCAATTCAACTGTTTGGGAAACACTGGGCACACTTTATGATTTTAAAGTTTTTATAAGTATGAGCAATAAGCAGAGACGATAATGAATGTGTTTATACAAGATAAGACGCTTCTCCTGAACGCGCGCACGCACG
>NC_137069.1:28295916-28328416 GCF_032717465.1 Coenobita brevimanus
TTAGTCTTGCAGTCTGACGATGATGGTACACAATGACGGAATAGTTCTGTCTGTCTTGGTCTGTCTGTCTGTCTGTCTCTCTCTCTCACACACACACACACACACACACATACATCAGGCCCAACATCGTCCACTGACGCTCTCTACCCACATAAGTCAGTTGAACAGGCCTGAAATATTTGTCATGGAAAGCCACTGGTAACAAGAAGGCATTTGTACCACTTAAATGCACTTTTGGAAAGAGTCTGGGTTTATGCATACTCAAAGTGCTGCTAACCTGGTTTATGTCCCACTTGTCCTTGCCTTCTTCTGAGTGTTCACTGTGGGAGAGACTTTTAACTTGAGAGATCAGACAAAACCGCATCCAGATGAAGAAGAAGGAGAAAGAAGAAAGAAAAGGAAGAGGAGGAGGAGGAGGGAGGGGAGGAGGAGGATAGGGACGAGAAGAGCAAAAAAAGAAGAGAATAAAGAGCAAGAAGAAGAGCAAAAGATAAAAGAAGAAGCTGAAAGAAGAAAGATGAAGAAGAAGAAGATGAAGATGAAGAAGAAGAAGATGAAGGAATGCAAGAAGAAAGAAGATGAAGAAGAAGAAGAAGAGATGAAGAAGAAGATGCTGATAAAGATGAAGAAAGAGGGAAGAAAAAGAAAGAGAAAGAAAAAGAAAACGAATAAGAATAGGAAGGGTATATCAAACGCCTCAGGTGAGAACATTTTCCACAGGTAAAGCATTATCATCTGTGACTGCAGGAAAAATGAAAAAAAAAAAATAATAACGCTATTAGATCAGAAAAATTAAACCCCGTCAATAATAGACTCCTATCTATATACCCTAGGCTGCTTTCCCCAAAGAAAGGGAGGTAGCCGGAGACAGGACGACACACTCCCCATTTACTCATCCATTCAAACACATTCATTCGCATTTTAGCCCCCAAAAGGGGAGAAAAAGGGACAGATCCTCACCGCACCACACCGCACAAGGGTGTTGAATAAAATCGTCTGGTAATAGCCACAAGAAAAAGAAAAGTCAGCCATAGTCCTTTCACCTTAACTTGGACCGGATTTTGTCCTTTTCTAAGCTTTTTTCATGTAGCTTTGAGGCATGACGATACTGTGGTTCTACACCCTTTTCATAGGACTAGGATCGTATTCTATTATTTATTCTTTTTTACAACTCAGTATTTAGGAGAGAGAGAGAGAGAGAGAGAGAGAGAGAGAGAGAGAGAGAGAGAGAGAGAGAGAGAGAGTTTAAGCCAATATATTTTAAAAGAAATATAATTCCAATAACTCCGACTCCATTTGTTGACATCTAGGCTACCTCCACTGACGTTTGTAGCCAGAAGTCGATTTGAAATCAAGATGAAGTCAAGATGAAGTCAAGATAAATATAAAGTCAAGATGAAGTCAAGATAAATATAAAGTCAAGATAAAATCAAAAAGTCAAAATAAAGTCTCGATAAAATAAAGATTGTCAATATAGTCAAAATAAAATTAAAATAACGTCAAGATAAAGTCAAGAAGTCAAGATGATATCAAAATGAAGTCAAGATAAAGTCAAGATAGTCGAGATGAAGTAAGATGAAGTCAAGATGAAGTAAAGATAAAGCAAAGATGAAGTCAAGATAAAGAAACGTGAAATCAAACATCTTGATATTAGGGAGAGAGAACAAGGAAATGGACTGATAAGAGAATGATAAAGGACGAAAAAGGAAGGAAAAGTGAACGAAATGGAAAAGGAAATGACGAAGAATTAAGAGACAATTATATATATATATATATATATATATATATATATATATATATATATATATATATAAAAGGAGCTAAGAGGAAAAATAGTAGTGAATAAAAACAAGGGGAAATGACGAAGAATTAAGAGATAAGATAATAAAAAGTGAAATGGCATAAGAGGAGGGAAAAGTGAACAAAAAGGAAGGGAACAGGACGAAGATAAGAGGAAATACGAGGCAGGATGACGAAAAAGAGAGGTACAGCTCCGGACAGATGAAACGGCTACACCCCATCCACCAGCGACTTGGTTTGGGTCTCAGTGGTTCTGGTAACAGTTGCAGGTGGAGGGAGGGGGGATGTGGGAGGGTGAGGAGGGGAGAAATGTGGGCGGAGTATATATAGGGGGTAGTGTGGGAGGGTGAAGAAGCAGCACAGTCAACTATTGGCTGGTGGGAGGGGGGAGGTGCTGAATGCGCTGGCAGTAGCGGAGATCATGGATTGAGTCTGCTGGAGGGTCAAGACAGGTGAGTGTGATGGCTAGATGAAAAAGAAATTAAACCTAAAAAAAATGAATTATTATAATATCTGCTGCATATATTGCATGTTTTATCTACTAAATAAAAATCACTATCTCATTATTCACCACCGTATTTGGGTGATCCTACTCATTATTTACTATCCTTTGGATATTAGGCAATAAATAAAGATATTGGACAGTTCTTCGGACCCGAACCAATTTTTCTTCATAACTTTTTTCTTCAGCTATTTCCGTATTCCTATTATCCTCCCTCGTGCTTGAAGTCCCCCTTTTTATCACTTTCTCCTACGCCTCTATTTTTTTTTATGCATAAGGCACGTTTAACTTTCTCTTTAAATATACCATATTTGTCAACAAATAGTCCTTTTCATTAATCTATTTAACATTGCCTGTTTTCTTTCAATATGCATTTGTCTAATAATGGGATTGCTTTGGCACCCTAACGGCGCCGCTATTTGACGTTTTGAATAAACGCTTTGGTCTAAATTTACGCGCATATATTGCTAAGTCTTTCTCGTTGTTGTTCATTAGGTGGTGTATTAGTCATTATGGCGTTATTCTCACCTCTGGTACTCCATGTCTGAGTTTCAGGAAGTGGGTGAAGAGGTGGCCAGTTACGAGGATACTATCTGATAAATTTGAGCTCTATGCATCTTCCTCCACTTACTATGCCACGAAATCCGGTTCCCTCATAAGAAACACCAAGGTCACTTCTGCTTCCTGGCATACAGTCTAGAGTATTCATCGAACTTCAATTTACGAAGAAGAAACACTTCTGATACAGTCTGTGGTATAAATTAGTTCGCTTTACAAATACCACTCTTCCGTCACAGCAAGATTTACTCTATCAGGACAGATTATCATTACTATATCATACTTATAACGTAATATAGACGATAAGGATATCTCTCTACCCATTTATCAATTTATATCAGTTATATCATCTACCGAAATGTTCCGAGACGCAATAACGGCGACATGCAGATCTATAAAAAAATTATTGTCAATAAACGGGGTCTCAGAATTATTACTGTCCATTAGAATTTACTTCAGGTAGAGAAAATTTTCCTTTCATCTCGTTCCCTTGCGACAATTATCACCGTCGTCATCCCTGTTATTCCCTTAAGCGCTACGACATGGCATCCATCCATATATATATATATATATATATATATATATATATATATATATATATATATATATATATATATATATATATGATCAGTGTATTTAATTTTTTTTCAGGTAGCACGGAGGCAGTTTGAGCTTTGTTGTATAATAAATGATAATTTGGTTGTATATATTGTTTTTATTATCTTTGCCTATCATTGCCATGATGAGAACATAATTCTGAAGTTGAGCATAAAGCACTGTTTTCAATAGCCTATGGAGAGATTCATGAGAATCACGATGACTACCAGTACTGTCCTTGTGGTCCTTAATGTGTTATACATGGCGTTCTGCACAGTAATGCTGGACGTAAGGAGGTAATGCATGAAACCTACAGTCCTGTTTTATGAAGGCGAAATGCTGTGGCTGTGATAATCACGTCAAGAATGCGTATCTGCCAACACTTTCATTCTAAATAACTAATATCGTAACCTTCGCCATAAATTTCCAGTTATTCTTTTCCCGATGGCAGTTTTTTCCACTTTCATATAGTAGGACTGTAGGTGATAAGGGAGAAATTCCTATGGCACTAAAAGTTTGTAAGAAGGAATGAGGTTAAAAATATGAGAAAGAATAGATAAACAGTACTACAAAAGGAAAGGAGGGAACGGGTAGCGAGAGAAGGAGAAAGCAGGGGGGAGGATGTGTGAGGTTGCCAGCCTACTTGGAGAGAGACTGCAATATATGCGAAAATTTAGGACCAAATTTATTCACAACGTCAAATAGCGGCGCCAATTAAGGTGTAACACCCATTATTAGACAAATGCATATTGAAAGAAAACAGGTAATTAAATAGATTAATGAAAGGAATATTTGTTGACAAATATGGTTATTAAAAAGAGAAAGTTAAACTGCCTTATGCATAAAAAAAATGTAGGGCGTAGGAGAAATTGATAAAAAGGGGGACTTCAAGCACGAGGGATAATAGGAATACGGAAATAGCTGAAGAAAAAAGTTATGAAAAAATTGGTTTCGGGTCCGAAAGACCGTCCAATATCTTTATTGCCTAATATCCAAAGGATAATAATAATGAGTAGGATACCCAAATACGGTGGTGAATAATAGACAGTGTTTTTATTTAGTAGATAAAATGCAATATATGCAGCAGATATTATAATAATTCATTTTTTGTAATTTCTTTTCATCTAATCACACTCACCTGTCTTACCCTCCAGCAGACTCTCGTCTCCGCTACCCAGCCATTCGCCTCCCCCTCCCACCAGCCAGACTGTGCTGCTTCTTCACCCTCCCACACTACCCCCTATATAACTCCGCCCACATTTCTCCCCTCCTCACCCTCCCACATCCCCCCTCCCTCCACCTGCAACTGTTACCAGAACCACTGAGACCCAAACCAAGTCGCT
The DNA here is from genome assembly GCF_032717465.1 of Coenobita brevimanus. NCBI lineage: Eukaryota > Metazoa > Arthropoda > Malacostraca > Decapoda > Coenobitidae > Coenobita > Coenobita brevimanus. The sequence goes on from NC_137069.1 coordinate 28,300,717, forward strand.
GGTGGATGGGGTGTAGCCGTTTCATCTGTCCGGAGCTGTACTAAAAAAAAATGAAAAGAGGAAAGACAAGACGAAGAATTGTGAAAAGGATTGAAGAAGTATCCCTGAGCGAAGATATGTGGTGCTGAAAAAGCTGTGTGTGTGTGTGTGTGTGTGTGTGTGTGTGTGAGAGAGAGAGAGAGAGAGAGAGAGAGGGAACAAAACCAGAAGGAAAAAATCCAAATCATATAGAACACAAAACGGAGAAGAAAAAAAAAAAAGGTTGCAAAAACTGAATGATAAAATAAAATAAAAAAGTGTCAGAGAAATGGCATTTCAGACAGTTTGCTGCGTCAGGTTACGTTACATTAGGCTTGGGCTAGATTAGGTTAGGTTAGGTTAGGTTAGGTTAGGTTAGGATAGGATAGGTCTGGTTATGTTATGTTAGGTAGGTTAGGTTAGGTTTGATTAGGTTAGTCTAGGATAGGTTAGGTTAGGTTAGGTAAGTTAGATTAGGTTACATTAGGCTATGTTTCGTTATACAAAGGAACGTTGGGAAAGATTGGCTGAGAGACGTTAGGAGTGGTTAGGTTAGATCGAGGAAGGTTAGGTAAAGGCAAGTTAATTAAAAAATGATGGGAAACATTAGACTACTTGAATGGAGAGCTTGAAAAACGGGGCATCATGATGACGAAAATGTTTCCCAGAAATATAAAAAGATATATTAGGAGATAAAATGGAATATATATATATATATATATATATATATATATATATATATATATATATATATATATATATATATGGAGCCTCTGTGGTACAGTGGTAAAGTGTGTTTTCGTACACTGAAGAACGAGGTCTCGCGCCCCGCCAGGGTAATAAACTTTGGGAGCGTTCTTCAGGCCACGTACTGCATTGGCGGACACAAGGGGTGCTGTGGTTGAACCAGTGTCGCATACTGTAAAGTATACTTGCACCCAGTCGGCTTGCGAGGGTCGATTACACTTGGTTCACAGACTACACACACATCCAAAGCCACTCCAACACTATAATTACACTTACAAGCACTTCTCACCCTACATAGAATCACTACTAGACAAAGCCACTTGGTAGAGATACGTTGGCTGTATCGTCCCTATTTCGGTCGGGATAGGCCTGTCCTGCGGTGGACACTCAAATGGTTGTGATGAGATTTTATATATATATATATATATATATATATATATATATATATATATATATATATATATATATATATATATATATATATATATATATATAGTAATAGGTGGGGACGCTCACCATCCACTCACTCGATGTAGTGCTGCTCTCGGATGTCTGCCGTTTCCTCTCCTCTAACCTTCTTTCCGTCCATCCTCTTCTGTCTTTCTTTCCTTCATTCTTTCCTTGTCCTTCTGCCTACGTGTGACTTTACACTCCCTCTTCTGTCTTTCCTTCATTCTTTCCTATTTCTTCTGCCTGTGGCTGACTACACTGAGTGACAAACCAAACGGTTCCCTGTACAGTCATAAGAAAAAGTATCGTTACCCCCAGGACTGCTCGATGCTAAACGAACGTTAGCTGGGCTATGTGGGCGGGTCCTTGCTGTTCGACTCTCCCCTATCTAGTGTTGCCATATCACAGTCCCATTACAAGAGTTGGAATAATGAGCAAGAATGAGCCATATGGCGGGGAAATATATAGGACGTGTTAGTGTTACCCTGAGCGCCCCACCGGGGATTAATAATGAAACTCGGCAGGTTTATTATTTTCCTACTGTTCAACACATTATCTATAGAATACAACAAATAAATTATATTTAATGGTATTAAATCTATAGGCATCGACTGTGTGTGTGTGTGTGTGTGTGTGTGTGTGTGTGTGTGTGTGTGTGTGTGTGTGTTTAATGATAGTCTAGCAGGGGTGCACGAGTTCATTTGTTTGCTTTAGATGGGTGGTTAAATGTTTCAGATGGATACTTCAGACGTCTAGAGCAGGGGTTCTTAACCTGGGGTCCATGGACCCCCAAGGGATCCATGGATGGGATACAGGGGGTCCGTGAAGGTCAGAATAATTGACAACAATTTAGCGAGACTGCGTGATGCCGTTTGGCATCATTAAAAAAAAAAAAAAAAAAACGAAGTCTTGAAGCATTCTGGTGTTCGTTGACACAAGCCTACCCTCGTCTGGCAAAGCGAGCTATGGGTGCTCTGATTCCGTTTGCAGCTACATACCTTTGTGAGTCAGGGATTTCAGAGCTTGTTTCTATCAAAATAAAAAGTCGAAATCAACTGGATGTCAACGATGACATGCGTGTTGCCTTGTCAAAGACCACTCCACAATTTCATCTTATTCAAGGTAAATAGCAACAACCCTCTCACTGAAATGAACTTTTGAGCAGACTTAAAGTTTTGCTTTGTTTAATTTGCTCAAGTTTGATGTATTTCATTTTTTCGAGTAGCCATTAGTTTTTGCATGAAAAAAAGAGAAACGTAATTCTTTGTAAAGACTGTTTTATGTTTTGTGATACACTGCGTGAGGTAGTTTTCAATAAAATAACGTAAATTCATTGCATGCAAAATGCTGCGTTTGTGCTAAAGTGCATTTTTGTAGGGAAGGGGTTCATAGCGTTCACCAGATTCTCGAAGGGGTCCGTGACTCAAAAAAAGTTAAGAACCACTGGTCTAGAGGCTGTTTTCGAAGCAGGGGGTGGGTATACAAAATGTTAAAGCAGTGAGACTGAACACGTATTATTATTTTCCTTCTATTCAACATTTATTATATGTAGAAAGCAATGCATATCATTATTATACTGAAATTTACTAAGTTAGCCTGTATGGGCTGAAGTACTATCATACGTCTGGCATAGGTGCACATACTCATTGCCCGTCTGCATGTGTGTTGCCGACTTCAGACCATTCGGTTATATTTTTATTTAATGAATTCGGTGCCGGATAATAAAACGTATTGTCTCTATGCACAGAGGCCAAACGATCTAATTACCTGTTATTACCTCTAGCAGAAATTCTAATATCTGTGTCTCAAATAACAGACATGGACGGGTTTGAGGTACAAACTTTCCTGTCCCGTCATTCCACAACACTTCGTCGTTGTGTCATAGTGCACAGCTTGGAAGAGTAACGATAGTTTTTCTTATGACTGTAAGCCAGGAAACCATTTATTACGCTGGGTGGTAGCCGTATAACCAAATTTTGGCGCCTGATGGTTAGTGGGTAATTACGGCAATCCAGTCGGATTGAGGCGGTGAAGGTTTGTATACAAGGGGTGTTTGGGGTTTATTGCTCATATAATGCCACTCATGGATGAGTGAGGTTGGTCACTCTCATTTTAAATGTCAGGACCAACTTGTCTAGCCCCGGGATCCTACGCTATTCATGGGGCAACGTAGGATTGGATGATGGATGGATGATATATATATATATATATATATATATATATATATATATATATATATATATATATATAAGTAACAGACATATACCGATATTTAAGAGATGTATCGTCAACTGATACAGTATACTAAATTCCTCTCAGTAAAAATCGGACGTGAATTATAATTAGCATATGCCTGTGACTGGGATAAAAGACATTGCCAGTTAATAAAGACTGCACTTCATGAGAGTGAGGTGAAAAAAGGAAATGAAATTGCTGTGTGTAACGAGAGAGAGAGAGAGAGAGAGAGAGAGAGAGAGAGAGAGAGAGAGAGAGAGAGAGAGAGAGAGATCCAGTCAATGTCCTTATTTTAACATGTAACAAAATCCTTGAAACCTAAAATAAAAAAAAATAATTCTGAGAGAATTGGAAATACTTTGTTAGGAGTCTGATAGAGATAAAATAGATAAAAAGATTCTTGAATGAGGGAATAGAGGAAAGTAGAGGATATAATCAGTACAGTCCAAAAACATAAATGGATGAAGGCAGGTCACGTCCTTCGTAGAACACATAACAGATGGACAACCAGGGTAACTGAGTGGCAGCCCAGAGATGGAGGGAGAGGAAGAGACGGACAGAGAACAAAAGGGAGAGTTGAAGTGACAGGAAGAGGCAGAGAGATAAAAAGATGAAGAGATGTAATGCGAGGAAGAGGCAGACAGAGGACAGAGAAAAAGATGAAGAGATGGAGTCAGTGGAAGATGCAGTCAGAGAACAAGATGGAGAGATGGAGTGAGAGGAAGAGGCAGACAGAAGACGAGATGGTGACAGGAAATTAGGATATTTGCTGGGAATGGATGGAACAGGATTACACCCAATGGGTCAGAATGGAGAACGATGGGAGGGACCCTCTTGCAATAAACGGTTTCAATAAGTTGATGATGATAGTGATGATGATTCTTATTCTTATTCTTATTACTATTATTATTATATATTATTATTATCACTATTATTATTATTATTATTATTATTATTATTATTATTTTTATTATTTTTATTATTATTATTACTACTACTACTACTATTATTATTATCATAATTAATATCAATATAACATCTTCATATATTAAGGTATGTAACAATGCCGACGGAACAAAAATATGAATCTCACACAAGACAACATTACACAGTAACAGGCAAAATAATTCGCCAAGGAAGAGATGTCACGGCGTCTCCACACCTGAGCACTCTTTGGATATGCTAACACTGGTTCTTGTATAATCGTCATGCCTTTTTCTCGCTTCTTAGAGCAAAAATGACCAACATAAAAGAAGACGAGATCATTTGGAGGAGACCATGTATGAAAGTCCAATGTCATTTCCATTTAAAGGAGAGGTGTGTTTGTATCGGCACACACACACACACACACACACACACACACACACACACACACACACACACACACACACACACACACACACACACACACACACACACACACATACTGCATAGCTGTGGACGTAGTACTCAAACCCATTCTTATGTTATCCCAAGTCCTACCTACTTAGGGGGATGTATGCAGTCCCTCTCTCTCTCTCTCTCTCTCTCTCTCTCTCTCTCTCTCTCTCTCTCTCTCTCTCTCTCTCTCTTCTGCTTTACTCGCCGGTAGCTTTAGCCAGATAAATGCCTCTCTCTATTACATGCTCTCTAATACGATCTTCCTTTATTATGGCAGTTACAGAGAGAGAGAGAGAGAGAGAGAGAGAGAGAGATTAAAATAAGAAAAAATAAAATACAAAAGACAACCCTGAAGATAGGCTAAAGTAAATGGATAAAGAAAATTGGATCCGGGATAGCAGGCATAACTAAACCAAACTATCAGCCTCTTCGGACATTTAGGTACGATTTTCTGCTAAACTGGGTAGGAGCTCCGTTCTCTCTGTCTTTGTCTTTCTCTCTACATCTTTGTCTTCCTCTTCAATTTGCATACTTTTTGCTTCATCCTTATCCCCTTTTTACACCTTCATGTTACTCATTTCTCCTTCTTCTTCTCCTTCTCTCTCTCTCTCTCTCTCTCTCTCTCTCTCTCTACCTAATTATCTCTCATCTATCTTCTCACGACAGCAAAGCTTAAATAACAATTACTGAGTTGCGGACCCAAAATTATTATATCCTACCTCACTTCCCAACGACATTTCCAAAAGCAGGGAGTTAGGTGGGTTAGGTTAGGTTAGGTTAGGTTAGGGTAGGGTAGGTTAGGTTAGGTTAGGGTAGGGTAGGTTAGGCTATGTTACGTTATACAAAAGAAGGTTGGGAAAGACTGGTGGAGAGACGTTAGGTGAGGTTAGGTTAGGCCAAAAGGAAGATTAGGTAAAGGTAAGTTAATTAAAAATGATGGGCAAGGTTAGAGTACTTGAAGGGAAAGCTTGAAAAACGGGATATGATGATGACGAAAATGTTTACCAGAAATAAAAATAGATATATTAGGAGATAAAAAAGTAAAAGATTTATAAATTTAACAAATATATACAGGTTTTCAAGAGATATGGGGTCAACTGACGTATACCGGTTTTCAAGAGATATGGGGTCAACTGATGTATACCGGTTTTCAAGAGATATGGGGTCAACTGATGTAAACAGGTTTTCAAGAGATATGGGGTCAACTGACGTATACCGGTTTTCAAGAGATTTGGGGCCAACTGATGTATACAGGTTTTCAAGAGATATGGGGTCAACTGATGTATACAGGTTTTCAAGAGATATGGGGTCAACTGATATATACGGTACCGGTGTTTAAGAGATATGTCAACTGATATACTGAATTCCTCTCATTAAAAATCGGACGTGAACCAATTTAGTTAATGAAGGCTGCAGTTCATGAGGGAGTGGGGTGAAAGAGGAAATGAAATTGCATGTGTGTAATGAGAGAGAGAGAGAGAGAGAGAGAGAGAGAGAGAGAGAGAGAGACGGGTATCCAGTCAATGTCTTTATTTTAATATGTAAACTGGATTCTGAGTTTAACAAAATCCTTGAAAAGTAAATTAAAAAAACAATTCTCAAAGGAAAATGGGAAATATTATGTCAGGAGTGTGATAGAGAGAGAGAGAGAAAAAAAAAAAAAAGATTCTTGAATGAGGGAATACAGGAAAGAAAAGGACATCATCAGGACAGTCCAGAAGCATAAATGGATGTGGGCAGGTCACGTCCTTCGTAGAACAGATAACAGATGGACATCCAGGGTAACTGAGTGGCAGCCCAGAGATGGAGTGAGAGGAAGAGGCAGACAGAGAACAAGATGGAGAGATGGAGTGAGAGGAAGAGGCAGACAGAGAACAAGATGAAGAGATGGATTGAGAGGAAGAGTCAGACAGAGGACAAGATGAAGAGATGGAGTGAGAGGAAGAGTCAGACAGAGGACAAGATGAAGAGATGGATTGAGAGGAATAGTCAGACAGAGGACAAGATGAAGAGATGGAGTGAGAGGAAGAGGCAGACAGAACATGAATGAGAGATGGCATAAGGGGAAGCGACAGAGAACAAGATGGAGAGATGGAGTGAGAAAAAGAGGCAGACAGAGAATAAGATGGGGAAATGGTGATGGAGTGAGAGGAAGAGGCAGACAGAGAACAAGATGGGGAGATGGAGTGAGAGAAAGAGGCAGACAGAGAATAAGATGGGGAAATGGTGATGGAGTGAGAGAAAGAGGCAGACAAAGAACAAGATGGGGAGATGGAGTGAGAGAAAGAGGCAGACAGAAGACAAGACGAGATGGTGTGAGGAAATTCGGATATTTGCTGGGAATGGATGGAACAGGCTAACATGCAATAGGTAAGAATGGAGAACGATAGGGGGGCCCCTCTTGTAGTAAACGGTTTCAGGATGATGATGATGATGATTATGATGATGGTTATCATTATTATTATCAGTATAACATCTCCATATCGGAAGGTGTGTAACAATGCGACAAAACAAAATTACGAATATCACACAAGACAACATTACACAGTGACAGGCAAAACAATTCGCCAAGGAAGAGATGTCACGGGGTCTTCACACCAACACGACTTCGACACACTCTTTGGGAATGCTAACACCGGTCCGTATATATTCGTAATGCCCTTATTTTTTTTTTTTTTTTTTTCGCTTCTTGTAGCAAAATGGCCAACATCGAAAGGAAGACGAGATCATTTGGAGGAGATCATGTATGAAAGTCCAATGTCATTTCCATTTAAAGGGGAGGTGTGTTTGTATTGGCACACACACACACACACACACACACACACACACACACACACACACACACACACACACACACACACACACACACACACACACACACACACACACACACACACACACACACACGCACGCACACACACACACAACGAAAATATCTTTAGGTAGTCATTAAAACCACAAAAATACCTTTGATGAGGAAATAAAGCTACAAAAATATCTTCAGTGAGTCAATAAATCCATGAAAATGTCTTTAGTCAATAAACACCACGCTAATGACTTCAGTGAGTCAATAAAGCCACGAAAATAACTTCAGTGAGCCAATAAAACAGGAAAAATAACTTCAGTGAGCCAGTAAAACAGGAAAAATAACTTCAGTGAGCCAATAAAACAGGAAAAATAACTTCAGTGAGCAAATAAAACAGGAAAAATAACCATTGAGCCAATAAAACAGGAAAAATAACTTCAGTGAGCCAATAAAACAGGAAAAATAACCATTGAGCCAATAAAACAGGAAAAATAACTTCAGTGAGCCAATTAAACAGGAAAAATAACTTCAGTGAGCCAATAAAACAGGAAAAGTAACTTCAGTGAGCCAATAAAACAGGAATAATAACTTCAGTGGGTCAGTAAAGGCATGAAAATAATTTCATTGAGCCAATAAAACTATGAAAATATCCTGTTAGTCAATAAAAACACAAAAATAACGAGTCAGTAAAACGGCGAAAACAACTTTAGTCAATAAGAACCACGATAATAGCTTCAGTGATTAATAAAACTACGAGAACAACTTCAGTGAGTCAATAAAGCCACGAAAATAACTTCAGAGAGTAATAAAGACAGTGAGATAATGAGCCAGGAAAAAAGTTAGTCAATAAAGCCAGTGAAATAAGCCACAAAGTTACGTCACTGTCAATAATGCCAGTTAAAGCAGTAAAGCCTCCGTAAATAAAGTCAGTACTAGACTTAGTGTGGCTTTACAGAGGGTGAGTGAGTGGTTCCGTAGAGAGTGATGTAATATAGTAATAAATTAATAAAGCAATAATTTAGTAAAGTGCCAAGATAAAGTCAGTGAGATAAAGTCACAATGAAGCCAGTCAAAGAGCATAAAGCCATCATGGATGACGCATGTGTGAGGCTTGGCAGTGCGTGGCTCTGCAGTGAGTGGGAAAATGTTAAAGCCAGTTAGAGAAAGCCACCTACACAATAAAGCCAAGAAAAGGACATTAAGGCAGTGGGATAGATAGTAAAGCCAGTGAAATACAACGATCTATCAAAGCCACCGTCAAAAGAACCAGCAGGGGTGGCTGTACAGGGATGGTTAGTTGGTTGGTGAAATAATGCGAGACTAAAAGAGACAGGAAGGGACCAACAAAGCCACCAAAAGCAATGCCACTAGAAATAAAGCAATAGCATAAAGCCAGTAAGATAGAGAAAAGCCAGTGAGATAAAGTGAGATAAAGCCACTGGTCAATTACCCAATGTGAGAAATCTGTCGAGACAATGTTTAAAGTAAAGTGAGAGAGTAAAGCCAGTGATATATACACTTGATGTAAAATTGAACCAGTCAGTAAAGCCAGAATAAAGCCACAACAAAGCCTGTGAGAGGCGGCTTTACAAGGAAGGATTTGGGCTGGGTTGGGTTGAGTGGGTTGGCATAACGATGAGATTAAATTCCTTGCTCTAAGCCACCGTAAAGCCATAATAAAGCCATAATTAGGCCAGTGATAGGCGGTTTTATAAGCAGAAGTGAATAAGGACTTTCCTCCACTGTGTAACTGATCAAAAAGCCAGAATAGTCGGAGTAAAGCCAGAATAAAGCCACATCAAAGCCAGTGAGAGGCGGCTTTACAAGGAGGGTTGGGTTGGGTTGGGTTGGCTTGGATTGGGTGGGTTGGCGTAATAAGACTGGCGGCGATTTTCCTCCCCAATAAATCCAGAATAAAGCCAGTGTGAGGTGGCTTTACAAATAGCTGTGTTGGATGGGTTGGCGAAATATTAAATTCCTCACTCTAAGCCACAGTAAAGCCAGAAGAAAGCCAATGAGAGGTGGCTTTACTAGGTTGGGTTGGCGTAATGTATCAGTGACGTTTTTCCTTCCCAGTAAAGCCAGAATAAAGCTTGATAAAGCCAGTAAGAGGTGGCTTTACAAGTGGTGGTTACCAAGGGTTTTCTTCCACCGTGTAAATGACGACAATAAACCCAAAATAAAGCGAGAAAAATCATAGTAAAGCCAAGTATAGCCACAACAAAGCCAGTGAGAGGTGGCTTACTGGGGTGGGTTGGGTGGGTTGGTATAATAATATCAGCCACTTTTTTCCTCCTCAGTAGAGTCACAACAAAGCCACAGTAAAGCCAGAATAATGGAAGACTAAAACCAAATAAAGCCACAATACAGCCAGTGGGTTGGGTTGGGTGGGTTGGCATAATAATAATATCAGCCACGTTTTTCCTCGGCCGTGTAAATGACCAGAAAATGAAATCCACCCAGGATGCTGTTTACCTTAATTGACCACACTGTTGTTGTTGTTGTTGTTGTTGTTGTGGTGGTGGTGGTGGTGGTGGTGGTGGCGGTGGTGATGGTTGTTGTTGTTGTTGTTGTGGTGGTGGTGGTGATGGTTGTTGTTGTTGTTGTTGTGGTGGTGGTGATGGTTGTTGTTGTTGTTGTTGTGGTGGTGGTGGTGGTGGTGGTTGTTGTGGTGGTGGTGGTGATGGTGGTTGTGGTGGTGGTGGTGATGGTGGTTGTGGTAGTGATGGTCGTTTTGGTAGTGATGGTGGTTGTGGTGGTGGTGGTTGTGGTGGTGGTGGTTGTGGTGGTGATGGTTGTTGTTGTTGTTGTTGTTGTTGTTGTGGTGGTGGTGGTGGTGGTGATGGTTGTTGTTGTTGTTGTTGTTGTTGTGGTGGTGGTGATGGTTGTTGTTGTTGTTGTTGTTGTTGTTGTTGTTGTTGTTGTGGTGGTGGTGGTGGTGGTGGTGGTGGTTGTGGTGGTGGTGGTGATGGTGGTTGTGGTGGTGGTGGTGATGGTGGTTGTGGTAGTGATGGTCGTTGTGGTAGTGATGGTGGTTGTGGTGGTGGTGGTGGTGATGGTGCTGTTGTTGTGGTGGTGGTGGTGGTGTTGGTGGGTGTGGTGGTGGTGGTGGTGGGTGTGGTGGTGGGGGTGCTATTGTTGCTGTCTCTATCACAAATTTAATAAGCACCACCATCAACATCATCATCGCCTCTATCTCACATGTTATGATAATCATCATCATCATAATCTCATATCTAACAAACATCATCATCTTCATCATCATCATCGTCATCAACAATAACCCTACCAATACAAAGTAGGCTAATCATAGCCATTATCATCACACACACACACACACACACACACACACATGCATCCTTTTGATCTCTACATTAATTCACGCACCAATATAACAAAATAACTCCCAATTCTGTGCATTTGTAGTACTAAAGTTTTTTTTTTCTTTATTTTATTTACCATCGTTAATGGAGGAGCTGTCTATTTTGGTTTGGAAATGCAATGGAAGTTCTGATTATTATTTATTATTATTATTATTATTATTATTATTATTATTGTTATTATTATCATTATTATTATTATTATTATTATTATTATTATTATTATTATTATTATTACTATATTATTATTATTATTATTAATATTATTATTATTATTACTATATTATTATTATTATTATTTTTATTATTATTATTATTATTATTATTATTATTATTATTATTATTATTCATCCAATCCTATGTTGCCCCGTAAGCAGCGTAGGAGCCCGGGGGTAGGCAAGTTTGTCCTGACATTTATGATGAGACTGACCAACCTCACTCATCCCTGAGTGGCATTGCGTGAGCAATAAACCCCAATCACCGCTTGGATATAAACCTTCAGCGGCTCAATCCGATTGGAGTGCCGTAATTACCCAATAAACCACCAGGCGCCAAAATTTGGTCATATGGTTACCACCCAGCGTAGTAAATGGTTTCCTGGTGCACAGGAAACCATTTGGCTTGTCACTCAGTGTAGAGTCACCCACAGGTAGAAGGAAGAGGAAAGAATGAAGGAAAGAAAGACAGAAGAGGGAGTGCAAAGTCACTCGTAGGCAGAAGGACAAGGAAAGAATGAAGGAAAGACAGAAGAGCATGAAAGGAAAGAAGGATGGAGGAGAGGAAAGGGCAGACACCCGAGAGCAGCACTACATCGAGTAAGTGGATGGCGAGCGCCCCCACCTGCCACAATTAGTTGTAGTAGTAGTAGAAGTAGAAGTAGTAGTAGAAGTAGAAGTAGCAGTAGTAGTAGCAGTAGTAGTAGTAGTAGTACTGGTGTTGTTGTTACTATTGCTGCTGCTATTATTATTATTATTATTATTATTATTATTATTATTATCATCATTATCATTATTATTATTATTATTATTATTATTATTATTATTATTATTATTATTAATAATATCATCATCACTGGTGAGAGAGTTTAAGTGCCTGGGTCCAGTGATAGAAAAGAGAGGTAAATGTGCAAAGACAGGTGGAGAGTAGAGTGGCACAGGGAAGGAAAGTGGATGGTGCTATGAAGGGCGTGATAAAAAGCAGTGGTCTGATGTGAGAGACCTGCAGGAAGGACGTTCAGTTTCGACTCTAACATATGGGTGTGGGACTATGGTATGGCATAAAAAGTCAAGAGTAAGTACAGTGCAGGTGGCATTGGAGAGGAATGTGGAGCATGTGGGGAGTGGTTAGGAGGACTAATGTGATTCATGAAATCTGTGGAAGATGAAGGTAAGGAAGACTGTGAGCACCAGAGCTGAAGAAAGTGTGCTTAGATGGTATGGGCAGGTGGAAAGAACAGGTGTGAATAGAGTGGTGGAAAGGGTATATTTGAGTGTGCTTAAATGATATGGGCAGGTGGAAAGAACAGGTGTGAATAGGGTAGTGGAAAGGGTATATTTGAGTGTGCTTAGATGGTATGGGCAGGTGGAAAGAACAGGTGTGAATAGGGTAGTGGAAAGGGTATATATGAGTGTGCTTAGATGGTATGGGCTGGTGGAAAGAACAGGTGTGAATAGGGTAGTGGAAAGGGTATATTTGAGCGAATCTGAAGATGGGAAACGTGGTAGGTCTAGAAAAAGGTGGATGGATATGGTAACTGAATATCTGAGCAAGAGAGATATAGGAGATAACGAGAACAGGGAACTGACAATCGATCGAGCTGGCTCGATGAATTTTGTGCAAAGGAGTGTATGATCAGGATTTGCCATCATATTTTAACCTGAGAGTCATCGGGTTGACTTTATCAGATAGGTGAATGTTGCTACGTGTGGTGTGCTTTTTGACCTCTCAGGTGGAGCTAGGATTCCGGGGGCTTGAATGGTGAGTGAATGGTAGTGTGGCTCATTCAACTAGGCAAATTTTGGTTAGTCTCTCTCTCTCTCTCTCTCTCTCTCTCTCTCTCTCTCTGGACTCAACCTCACCGCACCTGGGGATAGGAATGGATGTCTTGATGGTGATGATGATGATGATGATGATGATGATAATTTCTGACAGTCATGTGATACGCTGCCGATATTGAGGGTTCAAATATATCCTTATGTTCTGTGCACTTATTATATTCTCTCTCTCTCTCTCTCTCTCTCTCTCTCTCTCTCTCTCTCTCTCTCTCATGTAAATTAGGCAGGTAATTTCTCAGGCTTTATGCACTCCTAACTGGTTCATTCTCCCTCCATTTTCTGTCTTTAACTTTACCTTCCTCACGCTTTTTACTCTCGTTCTCTCTCCTTCCTCTTCCCTCTCCTCTTCTTTTGCGTCTCTCTCCTCTTCCTCCTGTAGTCTTTCTCCTTGTATCTTCTTCCTCCTTCCCATCTCTTTCCTTTTGTCATCCCGTTACCTTGGTTTCTATCTCTTCTTTTCCTTGAATTTTTCAATTTAAATTTCTTCTTTTCCACTGCTAATTTCTCTTCTACTTTTTTCCTTTCCTTTCTCCATATTTTTGTCTCTTCCCCCCCCCCTCTCTCTGTTGTACAGTACATTAACTTTTTTCTTTTCACATAGTAATTCGTTTATGCATTCTCTCTCTCTCTCTCTCTCTCTACTGTATATATATATATATATATATATATATATATATATATATATATATATATATATATATATATATATATATATAGGTAAAAACCTTTCTCCCCTAAACAAATTATTCTCTTAACCTGAATAAAATTGCGTAGAAGAAAGAAGACTAAGAAATAAATTTAAAAATTGAAGAAAAATTTCGTTCATTCTGTCCCCTGTTTTGATGCATAATTTTTTGAGGGAGTTTCATTAAAAGTTTCACCAAGGAGCTCCTTCTTCAAGAAACTGGGGATACGCTTTGAGGGAAATCATCATCATCATCATCATCATCATCACCATCCGTTTATTATTGTCATCTATGGTGCTGCTGTTGTTATTGTTGCTGTTACTACTACTAGTACTAGTACTACTACTACTACTACTACTACTACTACTATTATTATTATTATTATCTCTCTCTCTCTCTCTCTAGTATACACATTTTAAATCATGTGCTTCCTCTGAGTATTCCATACTTCAATATTCGGTAATCATACTTATCATAGTATTCACGCAGGGACGCTTGTTAATATCAATAATCTCTATGCCGTCATTTAGGAACACTGATGATAATGGACAGGCAGACAGACAGACAGACAAATCGTAGACAGGCAGACAGACAGACAGACAAATCGCAGACAGGCAGACAGACAGACAGACAGACAAATCGTAGAATTTATAAGGGCTCTAATATGCTTACATGTGTCGGCCTTGGTCACCTAAAGGCGGCTCTGCACGCTGCTCAAGCTCCGGCAGCCTCCCACTTCAGTCCCTTATCTCTGAGGTCACACTCCATGACTTCGTCCCAGGTCTTTTTCAGTCTGCCTCCTGCAGCTCTACCCCCAACTTTCACACTTCGCATCTCCAGCATCTAATTGCCATCCTCCATCCTCGCCACATGCCCAAACCATCTCAGTATATCCTTTCTCATCACAGCACCAAAATCACTCCCTTCCTATCCTTCTTCTTAACTCTTCAATCGTAAGCCTAGCCCACCCAGCCCAGGCCTCGCATTCAAGGACGCGCTACACGTTCGTCTGTTCATTGTCATTTCTGTAAGTTTGAACCTACGAATATCCTCTTACTTTACTGCCAAGATCTCACTACCATCAACTTTACACTACATGCCGCAAAGGCTACAAAGAATTATTAGCATGGAGGGAGAGCCCTCTCAGTATCAGGAGGGGCAACAACTCCCTGAACTTATTCTGCCCACTCCTTACGCTGGCCTCACAGCTAGCTCCAACCCCTCCTCCAGTACATAATATGCCCCCCAAATATCAAAACTCCCACACACTCACGAGACTCATCAGCGAGATCAGTTCCTTCACTCCTGACAATCTCTACATGCTCTCCCTGACATAGTGAACGCACGAAATCAGTATTATCTCGCAGCCTACCTTTAGTACCACATCTTTTATGTATCCACTTTAAACAAATTATGTAAAAGATGGAGCTACTTCCCACACCGTTGTGGCAAACTGCATATGGCCACTCTCCCTGTGCGCTGATATTACCGCCACCAGCCCTAGATATCATATTTTTTTTTTTATCTACATTTACTTTCAAACCCTTATGCCCCATTGTGCCTCCCCACTTTCTGAAATCCTTCCTCTGTCTCCCTTTCATTCTCTGCAATCAACACCAAGCCATCAGCATACAACTCCCACGGGAGTCTATTTCTGAACTCACGTGAGAGAGCTTCAAGTACCATGACACAAAGAAATTATTTTCCCGCACTTATGAATATGAAATCCCCATTTTCACTCTGTTCTCAGTGTTCTTATATATGTGTAATAAACTGGTCATAGAGAATATTTAGCTGCTTTTAAAGGTCACCGCAACATGATTTTTTTTTTTTTTTCTGTATATCAGTGAAATGACCTGCCATTATGGAGGTTAGTGCGCTGGTGTTTGTTTGGTTCGTGCGCTAGTGTGTGTGTGTGGTTCATGTGTTGGTGTGTGTTTGGTTCTTGCACTGGTGTGTGTGGTTCGTGCGCTGGTGTGTTTGGTTCGTGCACTGGTGTGTGTTTGATTCGTGCTCAGGTGTGTGTTTGGTTTATGCGCTGGTATGTGTTTAGTTTATGCGCTGGTGTGTGATTGGATCGTGCGCTGGTGGTTCGTGCGCTGGAGTGAGTTTTGTTCGTGCGCTGGAGTGTGTTTGGTTCGTGCGCTAGTGTGTGATTGGTTCGTGCCCTGGTGTGTGGTTCGTGCACTGGTGTTTGTGTGGTATGTGCGCTGGTGTTTGTGTGGTTGGTGCGCTGGTGTGTGTTTGGTTCATGTACTGGTGTGTATTTGGTTCGTACGCTGGTGTGTGTTTGGATGGTGCGCTGGTGTGTGTTTGGTTCATGTACTGGTGTGTATTTGGTTCGTACGCTGGTGTGTGTTTGGTTGGTGCGCTGGTGTGTGTTTGGTTCATGTACTGGTGTGTATTTGGTTCGTACGCTGGTGTGTGTTTGGTTGGTGCGCTGGTGTGTGTTTGGTTCATGTACTGGTGTGTATTTGGTTCGTACGCTGGTGTGTGTTTGGTTCTTCCTGAGAAGTGTTTGAGACAGTGAAAGCAAAAGAGTGATATTTATTTATCTACCTTTTTATCTATCAGTTGATCTATTTATTGACTGAAATTAAACCACAGAGCAATGACTATGGAAATCGCCTTTAATTTTCAGTATAGGAGACCAACGATTATTTTTCCCCTTAAGTTTATATTTTCTTATGCTTTCCTTGGAGATACGTACAGTCGCAGGCAAGAATATAGTTCCAATTTTCAGCCGAACATTTATGAAACTCTTACCTACTATTCTGAGATCTATACTGGGTTACGAAGAATGCCCTACTGGGTTTCAGGAGTCATTGCACACCGTCTCGTTTTCTATCGTCATGGGGTGTATCGTTACTTAGGCTATATCCGTGCGTGTACCTAACTGTATTTACATTGTGATTTTTTCTCTTATACTTACAGCTTTCGTAGTACAGCAGTAGAGGAACTCGGCTTACCTGAAAAAATATAAATATGTAATTATTAACATGAAATGTTATTAGATTTATTTACATTTATGGCAATAATAATAATAATAATAATAATAATAAACTACACTCTCAACCAGAAAATAAGGGCTTCTCAAAACCTCCACTTTGAGCCATTATTATTATTATTATTATTATTATTATTATTATTAATCAAGGGGAAGACAGGAGGAAGCAGCTCCTGTGAGAAGAGTGGAGAAATTGCAAGATAGTGAGAAAATGACAGAGTATAAGAGCATAGTGGAAGAAAGATTGGGAAGGTATGAGCTAGAGCAGATGGAAGGGGTGGAAGACGTATGTAAGATATTCACGGAAGAGATAGGCGCAGCGTGTGAGGCGGTTTGTGGAGTGAGGAGGAGATGTAGGGGTGTGCAAGGGACAGCATGGTGGAATGATGAGGTGAAACGAGCTGTGGAACAAAAGAAGAAGGCATATGGTGAATGGTTGGCGAGTAGAGGTAGGGGAGAAGATGAGAGAGAGAAGAGAGAGGTATATGTGAGCAGGAGAAGGGAGGTTAAGAGACTGGTGAAGGAGAGTAAGAAGAAAGTGGATGAAGAGTTTGGGAGGAATCTGAGTGTGAAATGGAGGGAGAGTAAGAAATTGTTTTGGAAGGAGGTAAGGAAAGTAAGGCAGTGTGAAGGGGGAATTAATAGGGGAGTGAAAGATAGGAATAATAGATTGTTGGTGGAGAAGAGAGAGAAATTGAGGAGATGGAAGGAGCACTTTGAGGATTTGTTGAATGTAGAGAGTGAGAGCAGTGTGAGTATAAGTGGTTGGGGAATGGCTGGGAGAAGAAGAGACGAGAGGAGGGAGGAAGAGATCAGTAGGGCGGAAGTAGTGGAAGCGATGAAGAAGATTAAGCTGGGAAAGGCCCCAGGAATTGATGGAGTGTGTGGTGAAATGCTTAGGTATGGGGGTGAGATTGTTGTGGAGTGGATATGGAAGTTGTGTAGATTGGCTTGGGAAGAGGGAAGGGTTCCAGAGGACTGGAAATCAGGTATAATTGTTCCTCTGTACAAAGGAAAAGGGGAGAGAGAAGTATGTGGTAACCATAGGGGTATTTGCCTTCTTAGTGTGACTGGTAAAATATATGTTAGAATACTCATTGATAGGGTTAGGCATATGACAGAGGAGCTAGTTGGAGAAGAACAAGGGGGATTTAGGAAGGGAAAAGGGTGTGTAGATCAGATATTTGTTCTAAGATGTTTAGTGAAGAAGTATCTAGAGAAGGGAAGGAAAGTGTATGCTGCCTTCATGGACTTGGAGAAAGCTTATGACAGAATCGATAGGCAAGGTATGTGGAAGGTATTAAGAATATATGGAGTGGAGGGGAAATTGTTGAGTGCTGTAAAGAGTATGTACGAGGGAGCTAGGGCTACGGTGCGAGTGGATGGTGAGCTGAGTGAGTTCTTTGATCTCAATGTGGGACTGAAACAGGGGTGTGTGATGTCTCCATGGCTGTTTAATATATATATGGATGGGGTTGTAAAGGAGGTGCAAGGTAGGGCAGTGGATGTGGGGCTGGCCCTAATGAATGAGGGTGAGATTTGGAAGCTTCCGGTGTTGCTGTTTGCTGATGATACAGTATTGTTGAGTGAAGATGAATGGGAGTTGCAAGGTTTGGTGAATGAATTTGGGACAGTGTGTAGGAGGAGGAAGCTGAAAGTTAATGTAAACAAAAGTAAAGTTATGGTGTTTGAGAGGAATGAAGTCACAGAGTGTGCAGTGAGGTTGGATGGTGAGGATATGGAGAATGTGAGTGCATTCAAGTACTTGGGTAGTGTGATGAGTAAGGATGGAACTTTGGGGGATGAAGTATGTGAAAGGGTACAGCAGGGAAGGAAGGTTGTTGGTACACTGAAAGCAGTGATGAGAAATAGGGAGGTGAGTATGGAAGTTAAGAAGTCATTGCATGATAGTATTGTGATCCCTACCCTGACGTATGGAAGCGAGGCGTGGACCTTGCAAGAGGGGAACAAGTCAAGAGTGAGAGCAGTGGAAATGAGTTACTTGAGGGGAGCATGTGGAGTGACATGGAGGGACAGGTTGACGAATGAAGAAGTTAAGGAACGTTGTGGGGTAGATGTGGATGTGGTTGAGAAGATTAGGAGAAATACACTGAGGTGGTTTGGACATGTGGAGAGAATGGAGAATGAAAGACTGACTAAGAGGGTGTATGTAGGTGAGGTGGAGGAAGTGAGAGGGAGGGGTAGACCGAGGATGAGGTGGAGGGATGGAGTTGAGAGGTATATGAGGGAGGGGGGGGTGAGTTGGGGGGAGGGTAGTCAAATGATGGGTGACAGAGTGACTTGGAGGCGTTTTGTCTGCGGCCACCCTTTGCGGGATTAGGGCGTCGGGCTATAGATAGATAGATAGATAGATTAATCATGCAAATAAGGGATGTTGATATCTTCTGTCCACTCACTGTCAGTGCATACTTGAAGTCACTATTATAATTATTATTATTGTTGTTATTATTATTGTTAATATTATTATTATAATTATTATAATTATTATTATTATTATTATTATTTTAATTATTATAATTATTATTATTATTATTTTTATGATGATGATGATGATGATGATGATTATTATTATTATCATTGCTACTACTACTACTACTACTACTACTGCTACTACTACACAACTACTACTACTACCATTTTGTACACATATACCAACATATAATACTTTACTAAGACACGGCACCTCGTTGTAATAACATTTAATATTAATGTAGGCTATTTGCCATATTAACATTATTTTTACAACAGTCATAATTTTACATTCCGAAACTCCATTTTCTGTATTTTTTTTTTTTTGACCTAGATATTTCGAAAATTTGAGAGTGTGTACAGGGTTTTTATTAGTAATAGTAACGATAATTAACCCGCCCCGTCCCGTCGATGTATGGGTACGTTGCAACATTTTGCATTTGCCAGTCCCGGGGACGTACTGGTACGTCGTGCAATTGCAAGGTCCCTAATTTGCACAATTTTCAATTTTCGCGCATGATTTTTCGTACGTATACACGGGACACCTTCCTCTATTCCTCTACAAGATGCCAAGCAGGGACAATGCCTTACACCGCATAACCTCCCCCCTCCCCCCCTCACGCCATTGTCTCGGCAATTCACCTGTTACCAGTGACCTGGCCAGTAAAGATATTCAGGGCCAGATTGATTCCCCAATCGATGACAATGTGGAGGACAAAGTTTACATAGCATTAGAAGAAGAAACAGTCAGAAATAATGATCAGGTAATGTGGTCAGGTATGGTGATTAGTTAGTGAGTGAAACAATGCTTATAATGCCTATATTACTGCTTGAAAACCAATATACTCTCATACTACATATAAATTTGTACCAAGTAAATAAATAAATACCGTTTATGAGTTGTGTGAAATAGTTACCCTCCCATAGAACTCGTTTTCTTTGGTGCCAGCATGTTAGAAAACCCAGTCAGGTAAGGAGGAACTCCTACCTGGATCGAGTATTTTAAACCTCAGGTGAGCGATTTCTCTATGAATTTTCGATGTTTCTCACCAAAAGCGGAAGTTTTAGCCAAAAAAAAAAAAAATCGAAAATACCTCGGGATTGGGGGATGTCGGAGGTGCGGAAAACCTCGGGACGTGATGGGTTAAGCAGAAGTGCATTTGTGTAATTGGGTTCATTAATACTGTATATGTATGCATGCATGTATGTAGATATGTAGGTAAGTATGTATGTGTATATGTATGCATGTCCATCTATATGTCTACCTATATATCTAGCTACCTGCTTTTGCTTTTATCTATTTATCCACGAGTATCTTTCTATCTATCCAATCATCTATCCATTTATCTGTCCATTCGTCCATCCATCCATCCATAAAGGAGTACAAAGAATGCAAACAGCAAAGACTTGTTGGCCCTTTTTTGGCTGTTTGGTATAGGGAAGAGTATAACTAACAAAACCACCACATCAATGAAAGACAAGGATAGAGAAGCATGAAGGGTCCGTTCATCCATCCATCCATCCATTTCTCTATCTATCTATCTATCTACTTATCTATCTACGTCTATCTATATTTTAAAATATACATCCCCCCATCAGTGATATATACTGTAAATACAGGTCCTATCCCACATCATCAGTCTTCACTAGCACACCTTATGGTCCTCATCATTATCATTCAGAGCAGTCTATTATCTCAACTTCCTAACCACCTCTTTTTGACTCTCTTTCTCTCTTAATGCAGTCAGGGAATTTTGGCGTCCGTGTCACCATGTTGTTGACAAGTCAGGCTAGGTCAAGCCAGGGCTGCGTTTCAACAGGCCTTAGCGCCACAGACTGGTCCTGGGTTAGTGGGGGTAGCAGTGAAACTACCAAATACTTGGAGCTGAAATTCGCTTCTATTCTAGATATCCTTCTTTTAGATACAATAGTTGGAATAATACCATAGTAGTTATGTACATTTGAGCATTACTAACAATATTAACAAATTACATGAATATTTGTCTGCAACATATAATTGTAAATGTATATTTCCTAAATACTTTGGAATTATTTAACCACTATGAAAGCCGTTTGGAAGAACCACAACAAATCCTGCCTTCGTCACAGCTACTTCTTCCTGTGATTTCCCCCGATTTGAAGACGAAATGGACCCTGTAGTGCAAGACTGCAGTGGAAGAAGATAACTTTGGAAGATACGAAGATTGTGCAGAGGTGAGGAGGTACTTCACGAAAGTATGATTTTCGCGGGAATGAAAACAAACCCTCAATATGTACTCTTTAGATCTGCATAGCCTTTACTTTCATTAAGCGAAAAATTAATACTTAACTGAAATGAAGAGGGTATTGTAACAAATCTTTCCATTTATGACGTGTTGGTACCCAAATGCATTCACTCTCCCAAATTACACATAAGAACTATCCTGGTATTTAGAGTTCTGTTAGCCTTTACACAACAGCTGTCAGATGTCGCCAGAGAGACCCACCTCTCCAAATAGTTCCAACCGTGATGGAGGCCGCGACAACCTCCCCTTCACCCCCCACACTTTTGCTCTCGAAAGCGCCATCACGTTCCGTGGCGCTCCAGCTGTTGAAATGCAGCCCATGTCAGACCAGGTCAGGCCATGCCAGGTAGGGTCAGGTCAAGCCAGGTCAAATCAAGTGAGGTCAGGTCACGTGCTGATTATGGCAACCTGTCTATTGGGCTGGGACGAGGTGAAATTAGGTCACAGTCCGAGTAAAGAAAAACAAAAAAACGAAAAAAGAACTTTGCTAACAAGCTTAATCCTTTCCGCCAGAGGACGATTCTTAGTTGGTGGGGAGGTAGTCTCTTGTCCTAATAAACGTGAGCTCAATTCCCGGCTGAGGCAGGGAACAGTTTAAGAATTTGAATTTCGTTAAAATAGGCTTTATTTTTTCGTCCTATGACCCACGGACTTTTATAAACACCCCCGCTAATACAAATATACCTAGCATGTATTCAATCTGGACGGTGGGTGTTAGCGCCGAAGTGGTGACATGTGGAGATGTGCGGTACGTTGGAGGACTGCTGGATCTTAGGGAACAGACTGTTAAGCTTACAAACAGAGTGTGGCACATGAGCGAGCGAGCGAGAGAGAGAGAGAGAGAGAGAGAGAGAGAGAGAGAGAGAGAGAGAGAGAGAGAGAGAGAGAAATCCACGTCCTGAGTCGGATGGTAAAAAATCGAAAAAAAAGAAAAGAAATCCATCTCGTACCGAAGTTTATTTATTTATTTATTTATTTTTTTTTAACGCTACACCTAACCCCTCCACTTCCAATCGTCTTTCCTGAGCTGAATAAAACCGTCTGGATTTAGGGAAAAAAAAGTAATGTCCCTGGGGCTCTACAGATTATCCTTCTTTAGACAGAAGACGATTTTTTGTTGAGGCTTATGGAGCTTCAGACAGTTTTCCTCAGCTCAGGGAAGACGATTTTTTTTCTGCAGAGGGCACCCATAATACTAGGGGGGATTTTTCTGAGCTAAATTAAATCGACTGGTAATACCAGGGATAATACAGCCACCACATCCTCTGGCTAATAAGATTAAGGGACTGTCTCACCTGAAGGGGTTTAATTAAGCCCTCATTAAACCCACCCCTAACAAGCCAATTCTTCCTCAGCTGAAAAAACCGTCTAGTAGCCACACAGATAAAACTGGGAGGGTTAGATCAAGCCCCCCCATCTACACCTTCACTATCAGACTCCCTTTCAGCTGAATAAATCGTCTGTTGGCTCGGATTAAGTAACACGGCAGATTATTTACAAGACTACCCATCACCCAGCCGTCCACTCATTAGCCTTTATTTTTCTGGCTATATTGCCGTCCCCTCTTCCTATTTTCTTACTACCCCCTTCCCTCTCTCACCCCTTTCACCCTTCCTCCTTTCCTTGCTCTCCCCCACCTATATTCTCCCTTTTCTCTCCCCTCTGTCACCTTCTATATATATATATTTTTTCCCTTTCTTAATGTCCTCTCTTATTCTTCCCTCCCCTCTCTCTTCCCATCCTGCTTTTTTCTCTTTCCCCCCTTTCTTGTTCTCCCTCTTCTATTTCTTCTCTCCCTTCTCCCTCTTAACTCACCCTCTTTTTTCTCTCTTTCTCTCCCTTCTTCCTATTTTCTCCCTTTCCCTCTGCCTCCTGCCCTATCCTCTCGCTTCCATACTCCTGTCTCTCTTTCTTCTCTTTCTCCTTCTTCCCCTTCTCCTTCATCTTCTTCTCCTTCTCCTCTTTTTTTAACTACAAATGATAACCTAGGTAACAACGCTGAAATCGGACCTGAGTTTAGTTCCAGCGATCATCGAATTATACAGTTTAATATTACTACTGAAAAAGTGAATAAAAAAGAGAGCAAAGAAACAGTCCCAGACTATCGCAGAACGGATTTCGCCAGACTCTGAGCGCTGCGTACAACTTCAGTTTGGAATCAAATGACTGAAACCGATGACATAAACCAAACATGGGAAATTTTCACAAAAAAATTTAATGAAACGGTAAAGTCATGTGTACCACTACGTATCAGGTGTTCAGCTATTAATAGTAAACGGAAGAGGCGGTCCAGTGAAATTAAAAGTAGCCTAATAGCCAAAAAACATGCTTACCATTAATATAAAACTACACAAAGTAATGATTACAAATTAGAGTGCGATAATCTAAGCCAGGGATCGAACAGAAATCAAACGAAGCAAGAGAGTACTGGAGATCCACATTGCTAATACGTTCAAACCAAATCCAGAAGTTTACAGTTACATTAGAAAGAAAAAAAGGTTATGACTACATCAACAGGCCTTCTAGAAACGAACAAAGGCAAACACACAGAAAATGAGGTTGAAATGGAGAACATTCTTACCGAGTATTTTGCTTCTGTTTTTACAGCAGGAAACACTACCAGAAGCCTACTGTCATCCATAATCCAAGCAAATAGCACCATCCTCAGTAACTACACTATTACACTATCAACAAATGCAATGTCCTTTCAGCTATGAATAGTACAGACATAAACAAAATCCTTGGCCTTGATAAATTATCACCGAGAATTCACAGAGAAGCAAAAAATGCATTATGGCTGCCACTCTCTGTCTTATTCAATAATTCATTAAATACTGGGAAAGTCCCATGTCAATGGAAACTAGCAAATGTAACAACAATTTTCAAAAAAAGAAATAAGTCGCTCCCAGGAAATTAAAGACCAATCAGCTTAACATCAGTAGTGTGCAAATTAATGGAAATAATCATAAGAGATAAAGTAGTTAATTATCTAGAAGAGAGTGATATAATCAAAGACTCGCAGCATGGATTCAGACATCGACGTTCATGCTTGACTACCGGATTTCTTCCATGGTGTTTACAAATGACGTGACGAGTCCAGAGCAGTAGATATTATAATTTACCTCGACTTTCAGAAAGAATTTGACACTATCCCTCACAAGCATCTCATAAGCAAAATAGAAGCCTAAGGAATTACAGAGAAAATACACAGAAATTGTTGCAAGACTGGCTTTCAGACAGAAAACAGCGAGTTGTGATAAACAGAAAGGAATCTAAATGTTGTAATGTGATTAGTGGCGCTCCCCAGGGCTCAGTACTTGGACCGATACTTTTTATTATCTTCATGAACGACACAGATGAGGGTTTAAAAAGTAAAATATCCAATTTTATACACGATACTAAAATAAGCAGTAGAGTAACTTCAATGTTAGAGTGGCATCAGTTACAAAATGACCTCAATACATTGGCAAGCTGGACCTAAAAATGTCAAATGGAATTCAACATAGAAAAATGCAAAGTACTTCATACTGGATGTACCAACGTTCATGAGAATTATAAAATGAACAATATCCATTTATCAAGCATGGACAATGAAAAGGATCCTGGAGTGATAATATCAAATGACCTAAATCCGAGTAAGCAGTTCACTGCGGCGGTAAAAATTTCAAACAAGTTGGTGTTCTTTTTTGGAAGAACGTTTGAGTTTAACCCTTAAACGGATGGCTGCTTTTAAATTATACATCCGTGTGGGACTGATTATTTTGGAATGAAGTGCTATGAAATCAGACAAAACGTGCATAAATGGATCAGAATAGTTGAAAAAAGAAAATGATGTTACTCTCTTCAAACTGCATGCAGGCTGGGTGGTGGTGATGGGTGAGTGAGAGGGCTGGTGGTGTGCCAGGGTCATTCTCATTGGCACGTGACTGAGAGCAGGCAGGAAGAGAGTGTTGTTTTCTGCTCTTATTTGTAACAGCAGCCTAAATATATTATTTTTACATTATGTACACTGTTCTGTGTCTTCGTGGTGTGCTTTGAACACTACAAACTATATTATAATGTAAAGTTCTTATCTTACATCTCTAGTTATAATCTTAAGTAATATGTAAATTTGTATATTACAATTGTTCACATTAATTTGTCTTTAGTGTGAAGTATTCTGTAATGCAACTGATACAGAGACCCACACCCCAATCAGGGCACCACATGGTCACATCTCTGCATTTACCTGGGAGTCTCGCTGAATTCTTGCACACAACACACCTCCTCTGTTGTTTACGGCCACTTGCATCAACCTGAAGTGATTCAAGGTGGTCTTGTGAGATACATGCACGTCCCAAAAGGCACTGTTGCCATATCTCCCATTTGCTTCATGTAATAGGCCCGGAGAATAGGAATGCATTCCGGAACTTCAACTGCCCTTTCCCTAGCAGACGTTTGGGAATGTTGACCGCCCTTTAGAGATTAAATTGGAAAAAGTCATACTTACCTTGCACAACTCGCTAGTGCGCCCACATCTCAAGTATTGTGTGCAGTTCTGGTCTCTGTACGAAAGAAAGGACATAGAAAAATTACAGAAAATGAGAAGAATTACAAAATTGATACCACGACTGAGAAACAAACCATATGAGGAACACCTTGAAGAACTTAAATTATTTAACCTAACAAAACACAGGTTGAGGTGACCTTATTGAAGTTTTCAAAATCATGAAGGGATATGACAACTTAGACATGAATAAATATTCTAAAATAGACTGGTCGAGTCAAACCAGGAGGAATGGCTGCAAAATTATCGGGAAGTGCTTCCAATCCCATGCAGCATAATACTTGTTCTTTCAACAGAGTCATAAATATCTGGGACAGATTACTCTCAGATACCGTGAACAATATCTCAGTTAAGACATTTAAAAACAAAATAGACAGGTACTTGCATAAGAATCCTCACCTGACTCAGTTTCTGTCCGAATAACTGACTTTACCAGTTGTGCATAAATTCATTCCCCTCCTGTCTACAAGACACCCCATAAACTTAATGTACCCGTAGATAGCATTGCGTCACATCATTATA
The DNA here is from genome assembly GCF_032717465.1 of Coenobita brevimanus. Lineage (NCBI taxonomy): Eukaryota > Metazoa > Arthropoda > Malacostraca > Decapoda > Coenobitidae > Coenobita > Coenobita brevimanus. The sequence continues at coordinate 28,327,323 of NC_137069.1, forward strand.
TATTTACCAATTTATTAAATGCAAATAAAGTAGTACAATTTCAGACTAAGATCTACACAGATAGCCCTGAGTTAATGGTCACTACTCTTACTCTCGACCTGTGACGGGCTGTGGATCATTGAGGGTCCCTGGTAGTTAAGTGAACCACCGTCTGAATATGTTTTTAATATGCCAGGGGTCACTGCTTCAGGAGGTAACTTGTGTGCTTATTCCGCTTGGGGAAGTTCCTTGTCTCAGTCGAGTGAACGGAACTTGGGCCTGATTGACTGCTGCCTACCTTAAAAGTGCCAAGCAAGGCTGCTCCACCATCCCTGAACATCCACACTGTGCATTTTCCACACTGTGGCTACCCCTACATGATGTCATGCCTTCTTAATTTTTTTGATCATTCATTTTACTTTAATACTTTCTCTTTCAGGTTAATCAGACTGGTAGCTTGTAGGTAAAGTATTATAGAATGTAACTTTGCCTTTCAAGTCTTTCCTATGAAATTTCCATGTCAGTTGTTGCATGCTGCATGATTGTCCTTCTCACTTTTTTCTGCCAGTTTTAACTGGAGGATTTGGAGGCGGGGGAGCCTTCTTCTTTTACTATCCTCATCCTTTAACATGTAGAATTAGATCTCGTAGTCATAGTCTACTCTGTAACAAACAGCCTCGAAAGGACCATAAGGTCTGTTGCTGTTTGCTTTCCTTTGTATTCCTTTCTAGTCCTTCTCCTTCTTCTTCTTCTTCATTTTTATTTTCCATTATATCAAATATCAATAGGTTTTATCCTTCTGACTTCATGAACTCGTCATTACTGTTCAGTTCCTTATTGTTCTCCTTCCCGTTTCTTTTCCTTCCCCTTGTCTCATTGTCCCTTTCCTTTACTTCCTCTTTCCTCGTTCCCCTATTCCTTTCCTTTCCCCTCTCTCTTTCTCTTTCTCTCCCCCTCCCCACCCAAGATTCCCTCCTATGACCCCAGTTATTCTCACTCTCCCTTTCCCTCCATCTCTTCCCCCTCTTTCCCTCCCTCAGTTTTTTTTTTCCTCCCTTCCCTGCTCCCTCTCCCGCCTTCCTACTTCCTACCTTTCACCTTCTCTCCATCCCCTC
>NC_137069.1:28335916-28380916 GCF_032717465.1 Coenobita brevimanus
CGTTCTTTTCCAGTTGTTTCTTCTTTTCCATTTATTCCATTTCCTATATTTTCAATTATTTTTTCTTTATTTATTCCAATTATCCGTTTTTCCATTTCTTTTTTTTGTTTGTTTGTTTCTTCTGTTTTGCATTTACTTTATTTTCCAATTTTTCAAATATTTTTTTCATGATTAATTTCCAATACTAAAAACTTTCTTCTGTATTTTTTTTTTCACCAGTGCGATGGCATAATTTAAAAACTTCCTTTTTTTTTCCCTTCATTTTTTCTTGCAGGAACACAAATCCCTCACGTATTTTCAGGCTAGTCGTATTCTCCGTGGGCTCTGGAGGCTCCCTGACACCTCTTCCTGTGCGATTTATTCTATACAGTATAATTTATTTATTTTTATTTCTTTAGTTATTAATTAATTAATTCATATATATATATATATATATATATATATATATATATATGCAGGTATATATATATATATCTATATATATATATATATATATATATATATATATATATATATATATATATATAATTTTTATTTACTTATCTATCTACATGTTTTATTTTATTTATTTATTTATTTATTTATTCATTCATTGATTTAATTATTTATCAATTCATTGATTTTATATATGTATTTCTTTATTTATTGTTTAGACATTCATTAATTTATTCACATTTATTCGTTTACTAATTTAACCATTCTTTCATTCATCCATGTTTAATTCATTCGTTCATTTTATTTCATTCATTCATGCACTATTACCTATCTGTTTCATTTATCTGTCTACTAATCTATATCTCCATATATCTCCATTTCTCTTTATAGTGCATTAACTCCATCTCACAACCCCTTGACCCCTATAACCTTGCAGAATATTACTTCAATCTACCAGGCTTATTTCCAGTGTTCAGTATGGACGGTGGGTGTTAGAGCCGAAGTGGTGACATGTGGAAGTGTATAGTGCCCAGGAGGACTGCTGGACCTCAGGAAACGGACTCCGAAACCTATGCCTCGAGTCAAACACACGAAAAAAATAATAATAATAATCGTTAAGCGAGTCAATAATATTACCAGCCTCATCTGATAACGAAATCACGGGTCGGGTAGCGTAAAGTGAGTATGATGTGATAATTTCTGCGTTATTAGAGAGAGAGAGAGAGAGAGAGAGAGAGAGAGATGAGGATTTAATGAAGCTGAGTAAACACACACACACACACACACATACACAAAGAACAAAGCTAATTTCCAGAAGCAAAATGCACAATTAAAGCTAAGGTAGCAACCTATCGACAACACGTGTAAAAACACGAGGACAAGACGGGAGCTAAAGGTCAGCCTAGTCAGTTCCTTACTGGTGGGTGTCTGGACCGTGTTGCGAGGGTGTGTTGTGTTCTACGAAAGAAAAAGAAATATTGCCCAGTTTGGGGGTTGTCTTTTCTCTTTTTATTCTCCTTGCAATTATTGTACGACTTTATTATGTCACCATCATCATCATTATCATCATCATCATCATCATCATCAGCAACAGCAGCAGCATCGTGCAACTTTACGCCTCCTCCTCCTCCTCCTCCTCATCATCATCATCATCAGCAGCAGCAGCAGCAGCATCGTGCAACTTTACTCCTCCTCCTCCTCCTCCTCATCATCATCATCATCATCATCAGCAGCAGCAGCAGCAGCAGCAGCAGCAGCAGCATCGTGCAACTTTACTCCTCCTCCTCCTCCTCCTCCTCATCATCATCATCATCATCATCAGCAGCAGCAGCAGCAGCATCGTGCAACTTTACTCCTCCTCCTCATCATCATCATCATCACCATCATACAACTTTATTCCATTACCATTATTCTATCCTTATCATTAGCAGCAGCATCGTGAAACCTTACTTGCTTATCATCATCATCATCAGCAGCAGCAGCAGCTGCAGCTTCAGCAGCAACACCGTGCAACCTTAATTACTCATCATCATCATCATCATCATCATATAAAACTGACAGTTATGAAACGGTCATTTTTTGACAATGTTCCGACAGCGTCTCTCTCTCTCTCTCTCTCTCTCTCTCTCTCTCTCTCTCTCTCTCTCTCTCTCTCTCTCTCAAACGTATCCTGAGTTTGGAAGTTAAATAGTTTATTTTTTCTTGTGACCAGCAGAGCTATTCATTTAGCTGAGGGTTAAGGTCATAGTTGTTGTAATTATCATTAAGCTTCACCATATAAATGGCTATGCTTCTTGTTTTCGTCAGTATTATCATTTTTATTCGCACTTTTTTTTCTTCGATCTTGATGACATTAAATATGAAGGTACCCTGGGGTAACCCAAGTCCCTGTGCCATGTAGAAATTACCTTGACATATTTCTGGTGATGTACTCATTTTTATTCTAAAAATTGCATATTTGAAATTGAAATATCTCACTAACTGAGATACTGCTATTTGTTTGAAGATCCTATGTTAAAAATGTTTGCTGAATAATTTTGGCTTAATGTTTTGCCATTAAGTCTAGTGGAAAGTACCGAATTCAAATTGCTAATTTTTTCTTTGCAACACCTTTTAGAGCAAACCATAAAAGCTTTAAATCTGTAACTTTCCATATATATAGCTGGAGTCCCTCTTATGATCTGAAAAGAGTATGGTTACAGTTAGGCATACAGTTAGCCAGTTATTGAGACAAACACATAATTTACACATGCGTTCTTCGACACATTTGTCTTCAGATTTAGCTGGGGGTTAAACAAGAAGTCACCCTAGAGTCTTCAGATCTTGTTTATATTAAAAATACCTTATTTACCACGTGGTGAAGCTTCCTTACTGTGGCTATTCGATAACAGTGGGTAACTAGTTGTTATATATTCATCCATTCATTCATTCATTCGTCGTCCAATCCTACGTTGCCCCATCAGAAGCGTAGGAGTCCGGGGCTAGGGAAGTTGGTCTTGACATTTAAGATGAGAGTGACCGGCCTCATTCATCCCTGAATGGCATTACGTGAGCAGTAAACCCCAACCATCTCTTGGATATAAACCTTCACCACCTCAATCCGATTGGTGCGCCGTAATTACTCACCAAACCACTAGGCGCTAAAATTTGGTTATATGGCTACCACCCAGCGCAGTAAATGGTTTCCTGGGTACAGGAAACTATTTGGCTTGTCACAGTGTAGAGTCACCCACAGGCAGAATGTAGAGCAAAGAATGTAGGAAAGAAAGGCAGAAGGAGTGTAAAATCACCGTAGGCAGAAGGACGAAGAAAGAATGAAGGAAAGAACAACATAAGAGGATGGAAAAAAAGAAGGATGGAGGAGAGGAAAGGGCAGACACCCGAGAGCAGCACTACATCGAGTGAGTGGATGGTGAGCGTCACCACCTACCACAAATATTATTACTGTTATTGTTTTGACTTATGGAAAGAAATCAGTAGATAATAATTTATATATCTATCTACAGTATATCTATATCTATCTACTGTATCTATATCTATCTATCTATATTTTTTTTATTTGTTTATTTTCATGATCACTGGTATTAGCTGTCAAAATTTTAACTTGTTCTGTTTTTGTTTTCTCTTTTTTTCAAAATTTAGATTGAGAGTTTTCTGCCCGGAAAAGAGAATGTCGCTGAGTTATTGCAGTTTCTTCGTCTTCTTCCTGCTCCTCCACCTGTTTCTTCTTCCTCATCTTCTTCGTCTTAATTTTTCTTCTTCCTCTTCGCCTTCGCCTTCCTCTTCCTCCTCTTTTTCACAGACAATTTTATTTAGCAAAAGCCAAGAAAGTCATTGAGTTTGGCTGCTGCTTGTTGGAAAACGTGGATATTGCCGACACCTTGAATTATATCCCCCCCCCCTCTCTCTCTCTCTCTCTCTCTCTCTCTCTCTCTCTCTCTTCTAACCATCAAACAATGTCAGGTCATGGTTAAGGCCACAGGTCAAGCTAGTTACAGTTATTAATTGTTATGTCAACTGCTTCCCTAGAAAAGAGGAAATAACTGAGGCTGTGGGAATATCTATATCTGTCTGTCAATCCGTCCGTTATAGCCAGATGCCTTAATCTTAATCCCGAAAGGGGAGGCCACAAACGAATCGTCGCCATGTCGCCCTCTCCCTCAGCCTGCCCTCTCCACACCTCACATCCACCTCTTCCTCATATGCCTCTCCTCACCTCAACCCTCCATCTCATCCTCGGTCTCCCTCTGCCCAGATCTCCACTGCCCTTCAGTCACCTAAACCATTTCCCTACCTTTCCTTTCCGTTCCTTTTCCTTCCTTTCACTTGCTTTCCCTACACCCCCTCCTCTCTTCCATTTCATATCCTTTCTTTTTATTTCCCTTCTCTTCCTTCTTCTTCCTTTACCTTCCCTTCCCTACACTTCTCTTCCAAATTATCTCATTCCTTTCGTTTCACTTCCCTTCATTGTACTTCTCATCTTTCTTTCCTATCTTTCCTTTCCCTTCCTTTCCTTCCCTTCCTTTCCCTACCCTTCCCTTCCTTTTCCCTCCCTTCCTTCCTATCCTTTCCTTTCCTTCCCTTCCCTTCCCTTCCCTTCCCCCCCTTCCCTTCCTTTCCTTCCGTCTCTTCGTACTTTCATTCATCTTTTATATTCACTCCTCTCTTTTACTCTCCTCTTTTCTCCCATTATTTTTCATATCCTCTTACACTCCTCTCTCCTCCTTCCTCTCCTCTTCTATTTTCTGTCCTCTCTTACTCCCTCATCTTCTCCTCCCACCTTCTCTCCTTTTCAGTAAACCCTCCTTTCCTCCTCTTTTCCTCTTTCTCCTCTCGTATTTTCTCTCTTTCTTCGTTCTCTACTCTCATATATTCCCACCTTTCCCCCTCTCCTCGCCTCTCCCGTTTCTTCTCCTCTCACAGTTTCTCTTCTCTCTCAGACTAGAAAAAGGTATAAGTGAAGTACCGCAAGGCTCAGTTTTGGGTCCTATATTGTTCTTGATTTATACAGACGACACTGATGAAGGCGTGTTTTGAAAAAATATCAAAATTTGCTGACGATACGAAGATTGGCAGTAAAGCAGATACCCCAAAACAAAGAATATTGATTCAAAGGGCTCTTAATAAATAACTTAATTGGGCTGAAAAGTGGCAAGTGGGTTTTAATATTGATAAATGCAAAGTTCTAAATAATGGAAGTAAAACTGAAATCTTAAGTTATGCAATGAATCATTCAAAACTCATGAATGTAAACCATGAAAAGGATCTAGGAATAATTATAACAGATGAGCTGAAGTCAAGTAAACATTGCACTGAAGCCATAAAGAAGGCTAACAAACTAATTGGATTTATAGGTAGATCATTTGAGATCAGATCTGAAAATATAATTCTTACCCTGTACATTTCCTTTGTGCGTCCACATCTACAGTACTGTGTGCATTTCTGGTCACTGTATTACAGGAATGGTACAGAGAAATTAGACAGAGTGCAGTGATTATTTAAAAAAAAATATCCACACCGAGTAACAAATACAAGAAGCGATTAAATGAGCTAAAGTTACTTAACCTATTAAAGAGCAGACTACAAGGGTATCTCATCCAAGTACTCAAGGTTATTAAAGGAATTGATTATATGGATGTTGACAAGTACTTTACACTTAATTATTCGAATTATACTAGAGGTAATGGGTATAAGATTATTGGAAAGCATTTCCTGTCCAATGAAGCCAAACATTTTTTCTTTAACAGGATTGTTAACATTTGGAATAAACTGCACTTGGGAAGTCATTGCTTGCAGTACAGTGGTGTTATTCAAAAATTGCTTGGATAAGTATCTTGCTTCAAATCCCCAGCTAAACATTCATGACTAAATAACAATGTAAGCAGTTTTCCTCTATTTCAGATCGTGACGAAACTATAGCAGGGAAATACTGTGTAATTAATGATACTCGTAGCTTATTGACACTTGTACATATAGTAGGACAGAATATAGTTTAACACTTTTCAGTCTTTCCTATGAAATTTCCATGTCAGCTCTCCGTGCTGCATGGTGGTCCTTCTCACTTTTTTTCCTGCTAGCTTCGACGGGAGGGTTTGGTGCGTCGGGGAGAGGCTTTATGCTTTACTATCCTTACTTTTAGCATGTAGAATTTGATATCATAGTGATAGTCTGCTCTGTACCTGGCAGCCTCGAAAGGACCATTAGGGCTGTTGTTGTGTGCTTTCCTTTGTACTTTGTACTCCTTTCTTTCCCATATTCCTTCCTCTCACCTCTCCCGCATTCCCTCCTCTTCTTTCTTTTCTCCTCTCCCCCTCCATATCGTCAATACTGCCCTTCCATTGCCTTCCTACCAGCAATTCCGTTTCAGTCACCCAGTCGGTCCCACTCTCACTGACCTCACTGTCCCCTCAGACCTCAACCAACCACGCCACTCCTTTTTGCATGCCTTTTAAATCCACTTTCTGGCTCTGGAGTGTTCTTAATTCACTCTACACTGCTCTGTTATTCACTGATCACTGCTTATTTATTCAGTGTTTGGTTCTGAAGGTTTTGGTTGTTAGACTGTGGGTTTGTAAGCTTCTAAATTAGGTGTTAATATTTGTCTTTTTTTCGTGGCTTTAACTTATTCTGTGATTATAAGGGTTTATTAACTATGCATGCTTCTTTTATTCACTATGCATGGCCTGCTTATTCATTTTCTGGTTTTGGAGGTTTGTTTATTCATTCTGTGATTCTCAGGGTTTCTGAATAACTATGCATGACCTCCTTATTCACTCTGAATGGGCCTGTTTATTTACTTTTGTGTCTGTTATTCACTCCACTTCTAGGAGGCTTCTAAATGCATTTTTTAGAAGTGCTGTGAATACCTCAAACGGTCTTCCGATCTGACTAAGACGTACTGGCAAGATATCATACTTCACATCTAAGTTCTTCAAGAAAAACAGTTGGGGTCACTACCAAGGGTCAAGACGCTGTTCTGTACATACTACGAGAGAAGAGAGAGGAGGGGATAGGGAGGAGGGATTGGGAGGAGAGAGGGGGGATAGGAGAGAGAGAGGAGGGGATGGGAGGGAGGGAAGACGGGACAGAAAGGAGAGAGGAGGGGATAAGGAGGAGGGAGGAGGGGATAGGGAGGAGAGAGGAGGGCATAGGAAGGAGAGAGAAGGGGAGGGAGAGAGGAGGGGATAGGGAGGAGAGGAGGGGATAAGGAAGAGAAAGGAGGGGCTAGGAGAGAGAGAGGATGGGATAGGGGGGGAAAGGAGGGGATAGGAGGAAGAGAGGATGGGGATAGAGAGGAGAGGAGGGGATAGGGAGGAGAGGAGGGGATAGGAGGAAGAGAGGAGGGGATAGGAGAGGGAGAGGAGGGGATTGGGGGGAGACAGGAGGGGATAGAGAGGAGAAGAAGGGGATAGGAAGGAGAGGAAGGGATAGCAGGGAGAGAGGGGGGAAAGGAATGAGAGAGGAGAGGGAGGAGTGAGAAAGGAGAGGGAGGAAGGAGAGGGGAGAGGATTGGGAGGAGTGATGAGGAGGATAGGGAGGAGAGAGGAGGGGATGAGGACAGATGAGGGGGATAAGGAGGAAAGAGGAGGGGACAGGGAGGAGTGAGAAGATGGATAGTGAAGAGAGATAAGTGGGACAGGGCCACACCACCACCACCACCACCACAACAACAACAACAACATCAACAACGAAAACCCTAAACCAAGACCGTCCCCCCCTCCCTCCCTCTCTCTCTCTCTCTCTCTCTCTCTCTCTCTCTCAAAACAAATAAACAAAAAAAAATCATCAGACAGCTGAAAAAGCAAAGACAGGCCTTCAGCATCAAATTGAAAGCATGACCACCTCTTAAAAATGAAAAAAAAAAATCCACTAAGCTCATCCCAGCCACAATATGAAAGTGAGTGAAAAATAATGAGAGTGAGCGAAGATTAATGAAATGCTGTCGGGTATTCCAGTAACATTCGCACATTATCAAATTAATTAATGACGCAGCGGCAGGGTTTACGATCGCTGCGTGATTTCTCGGTGACAGCGAAATTAATTACGTCAGCAAAAGATCTAAAGCAGGTGAGTGGATGGTGTGGCTGGGTGTGGGGAGGTGGGGGATGGGGGGTGTTTGTGAGTGTGTGGGGGATGAGGGGTGCTTGTGGCGTGTGTGTGTGTGTGTGTGTGTGTGTGTGTGTGTGTGTGTGTGTGTGTGTGTGTGTGTGTGTGTGTTCGAACTACTGGGAATCTGGGATATGATGACTACGAAATAAACAGATCTTGAATTTGGCTCTCTATCATGTTTTTGTTTTTTCGTGGAGGGAACAAAGTTACGGACTTCTGGCCTTTGTTTCCTTCTTCCTTGCATAAAAAAAAAAATATGATGATGATGATGATGTTTATTTTTAATTTGTGTGTTGTCTTTCACCACCCTTCTAAAAGATAAACATATTTCACCCAATTTTCCTGTCAACTAGTGTTCATCATAGTGAGTGTTCATATCATTATTTAGATTTGCTTTCTCCTACCTCTTCCCTTCCCTTCCCTTCCCTTCCCTTCCCCTATCCTCTCCCTCCCCCCTCATTGCCTCTCCACCTCCTTCTCCTCTCTCTCTCTCTCTCTCTCTCTCTCTCTCTTTCAAATTCATCTTCCTCTTATTTACCACTCATTCCTCCCTTTCTCCCTCTCTCTATCTTCCTTTTCTCTCCTCCTCTTATTTCTTTAACTCCCAGTCCCTCTACATCTTCCCTTCTTCTTCTTCTTCTTCTTCTTCTCTCTCTCTCTCTCTCTCTCTCTCTCTCTCTCTCTCTCTCTCTCTCTCTCTCTCTCTCTCTCTCTTCCCCATTCACTTCTCTCCCCATTCTAATCACCTTCCCCCCCTCTTCTTTCTCCCTCCCTCACCCATTAACCTCCCCCTCCCCTCTCTCCCCTCTTCTCCAATTTTCCTTTCTCCATCCTCTCCCCTCTACCACCTATCCCTCTTCCCCCTCTCCCCTCTTCTCATCCAGGTCTATCCCCTCCCTTTCCTTCTCCCTCCCCTCCTCTCTCTTCCCCTCCTCTTCTCCCTTGTACCTCTCTCCTTCCCTCCCTCTTCAGTTTACCCTCTTCCTCTTCCTTCCCCTTTACTTCTCTTCCTCTTCCCCTCTACCTTCGCTCTCCTCCCTTCCCCAACCCTTCTACGTTTCTCTCCTCTTCCCCTCCTATCCCCGTTCCTCTCCCTCCTTCCTTTCTCCCCTATCCCCTTCACTCCTCTCCCCTCCCTCCCTTGCCCCTCCCCACTATCACAACCCCACCTCATCTTTAAATCTCAGGGGAAAATAATCGCCCAAGAGAAGCTTTACTTAAAATTTTACGAAATTTTGAGATGAAGTTTCGAAGGTCAGAGAGAGAGAGAGAGAGAGAGAGAGAATGAGTGTTGAAAGGATCGAGTCTGTAGGCCAGGATGTCTGTGTACTGTTTTTTTTTTTCTCTCTCTCTTTAATGGTGCTGGAAATGGGACGCCTTCACGTGGTGGCACCGATTTGACTGGGCGGTGGAGCTGCCTGGGTGTACTAAAGCCTCTCAACCAATTCCATATCCGCCAAAAGGAGGATGGCGGGCTACAGAAGGGTCAGTTAAGCCAGCAGTCCACTGGGTTCATGTTCAGATGAGCCTACTATTTGCCTGTCCTGCCATTCCTTGTTATTGTTAAGTCTTACTCTCAGGAGACGACCTTACTTAAATTATGAATGATTTCTTGTAATGAAGGGCTAACTAAGGCTCTATCTGACGTTCTAATTCAAAGACTCCCTTCTAAATATCATATGAATTGAGCGAGAATATAATTAGAAAGAACTGAAAGAGCGTACCGGTATACCTCCAACAACACCAATGTAATGTATGATTCCTCCACTCGTACCCAGATCTACCTCAAAATCTATTCAACTATTCCTTAACCCGCTTCCTATCCACCAATTTTTTCTGATATCCCATAGCAACTATATCTTTTTTTTTCTTTTTTTTAATGCATGGAAGATGGAACCTGAGAGCCTGCAAATTGTTCCCTCCAAGAAAAAACAAAAACAAGATAACAGAAATCCAAATTCAAGATCCGTTCATTTTAGAAGTATTGTACGGTACACAGACAGACAAACAGACGAAGGTGAATACACAACCTCCTCTAACTTCGCTGGCGGAGGAAATAAAATATGAATTGCCGGAGTGAAGCGCCTTTACACCTTTAGAACGAAAGTATACACACACACACACACACACACACACACACACACACACACACACACACACACACACACACACACACACAACACTGGCTCCACCCTCATCACCACCTCAGTCCCAAACTCTCCCAAATGGTCTGATGGAGGATGATGATGCAAGTAATGAAGACTCCTAGTGACCGAGCCTGCCACACTACTGAGAGGCTAATGGGGGTAATTAGGGCGGGATCCAGGGTCTTTAGGCCCGGTATCGTGCCTCCTTATCACGCTAATTACTCGGGCTTCTGGTAATTAACATGGTCATTGTTGGGGTGTTGATGACGGTGATGATAGTGATATTTAGATGATTGGAATGGGAAGTTGACTGCGTATATGTAACTGTGTGTGTGTGTGTGTGTGTGTGTGTGTGTGTGTGTGTGTGTGTCAGAGAGAGAGAGTTACATAGAGTTACATAGATACACAGACCACACAGACCTTACGGTCCCTACGAGGTGGTCCGGCCTTAATCCTAATATAGTGCATAGGAGCAGGAGAAAAGGATAGCACAGCAGAAGGCTCTCTCCCCCACCCTCCAGACCCTCCGGCATTTGCCGTACAGGAAACAAGAGAGGAAGTAATACCTTGCAGGAATGAAAAACCTGAAGGAATTTTATAGGATCGGCAGAAAGTAGAATAATATGGAAAAGGAAAATTTGGGCATACAGCCACATACTCTATGCATGCATTTTTTTTTTTTTTATTAAAGGATGAATAGAATGTTTATCTATTATTTATATTCTATAATATTGTCTGTGTCTAATAGACACACGAATGCAGACGCGAATATGCAATAATTGCTCCATCCTAACTAAACGATACCAATTGCGTCGAGATACATGTCCAGTCTCTTTTTAAACATATTTATGGTAACACTTTCAATCACATTCCCAGGGAGTTTATTCCATTCGCTTACAACAGAGTAAGTGAAGAAGTTTTTGTTTGTATCAAGATTAGCCCTCCTTGCTTGCAACTTCATACCATTTCCTCAGTTACAGTCTCGGCAATTACTGTGAATGGCTTGTTTGAATCAGTATTACTGAAGCCTTTTAGCATCTTAAAACATTCAATCAGTTGTCCCCTGAGTCTCCGTTTTCTAAGAGAGAATAGGTTTAATTCCTTGAGTCTCTCGAGGTATGGTTTATTCCTCAGGGACGGGATTAACTTGGTAGCCCTACGCTGGACCGCTTCCAGTATTTCTATATCTTTAATTAGGTGAGGCGCCCAAAACTGCACTGCAAACTCTAAGTGTGGCCTGACTATGCTTTTGTATAGGGGGATTACAATATCTTTGCTTTTATATGTAAAATGTCTTTTGATGAAGCCTAGGGTCCTGTTGGCTTTATTGGCGGCAGAGATACATTGATTCGAACATTTCAGATCGTCTGAAATTAGTACGCCTATATCCTTAACTAGTGAGGACTTGCTAATGATTTGGCCCTTCATTTCGTAATCATACCTTTTGTTTTTCTTGCCACATTGCAGTACCTGACATTTGCTTACATTGAAGGGCATTTGCCATTTTTCTGACCAGCTGATAATTTTATCAAGGTCATTTTGAAGGCTAATTCTGTCTTCTTCAGTTAATATAGTGTTGCCGATTTTTGTGTCGTCTGCAAATTTAGAAATGAAGTTGTTTAGGTCAACATCGATATCGTTAATATACATAATAAATAGGACTGGTCCCAACACTGATCCCTGAGGAACACCACTGGTCACTGGAGCCCAGTCTGACTCTACTCCATTTATAACGACTCGTTGCTTTCTCTCACTTAACCAGCAACGTATCCACCTATGAATATTTCCGTCAATTCCGAGTGATCTTACTTTTGTCATTAGTTTATCATGTGGCACTTTGTCAAAGGCTTTCTGGAAGTCTAAGTAGATTATATCAAGTGACCTGGTACAATCATTCATTTTAAAAAGTGTATCGTAAAACTCAATTAAATTTGTCACGCATGATCTCCGCGTTCTAAAGCCATGCTGGCTGTTCCTAATTACGTTATTAGTTTCTAGGAACTCAACTATCCTATCTCTAATTAATGATTCGAGGATCTTTCCCAAGACAGAGGTTAGGCTAATTGGTCTATAATTACCTGGTTGATCTCTACTGCCCTTTTTATATATAGGAGTCACGTTAGCCAGTCTCCAGTCTGCTGGAACCTTTCCTTGTTGTAGGGACTTGTTAAAGATAGATGTTAGAGGGCTGCATATTACATCCATCACATTTTTCAGTATTTTAGGGTAGAAATTGTCTGGGCCGGGAGTCTTATTACCGTTCATTTTATTAAGTTTGTCTCTCACTTCATTACTGCTAATATGCATATCACTTAGTGCGTTTTGGGTTGCAATTTGATGCTCTTCGATGGTGTCATTAGCGTCTACTGTGAAAACTGAACTGAAAAACTTATTTAAAGTAGAGGCAATTTCCTGATCGTCCGAGATAAGAGCACCCTCGTCGCTGATAAGTGGACCAATGCCCGCCTTGAGTCTCTTATTGCCGTTAATGTATCCATAAAAAAGCTTAGGATCCGTAGAACTTGTTTTTGCTATATCAATTTCAAATTGTCGTTTAGCTGTTCTAATGAGTTTTTTAACTTTTCTTCTACTACTGGTATATTGCCCTGTGAGTAATTCACTGGTGTGACTTTTAAGCAAGGTGTGGAGACGGTTTCTTTCTTTAACTGCTCTGCTAATATCGGCATTAAATCACGCTGGTTTGTTTCTACCCTTGTTTTGTCTGGATTTCATTGGCACGTACTTGTTTTGAGCGGTCATGAATAAGTGCTTAAATTCTGCCCACATTTCGTTTGCATCATTAATTCTTTCTATGTGCTCAGCTAGTGTGCTCAGGGCGTCCTTTAGGCCGTTAAAATCTGCGTTTTTATAGTCCGGCATTTTAGTTTTACTTGTGCACTCATTATGTGAGAGGTTCATGGAAAATCTTATGAGATTATGATCGCTAGATGCTAGATGTTCACCCACAGTGAGGCTTGAGACCATATCTTCATTTGTAGTGATAACAAGATCTAAGATATTGCCCTGTCTTGTCGGTTCCGTGACACATTGAAATAAAAAGTTGTTCTTAATGAAATCTGTCATTCTTTTGTCATTATTACTGCTACCGGTAACTGTATTCCAATTTACTGACGGCAGGTTGAAGTCGCCGGTAATCAACGTTTCGTCCCCATCGAGAACTTCCTGCAAGGTACTATATAGTTCTGTGTCTTCCTCTGGAGTATGAGTAGGGCGACGGTAGACTGTAACAATATTTATATTCATATATTTTAAACGTAATTTGACACAGACCAGTTCGGTGTTCTGTCCACTTAAGGTTACCTCTGTTGGGTTTAAGTGATTTTTTACAAATATCCCAACACCACCTCCTAAGCGTCCATTTTCTCTGCATTTATAGTGAAATTTATACGAGTCTAACTGGTATTCAGCTAATAAATCTTTATTACCTATATCAAGATGCGTTTCTGTTACGGCAATTATATGAAAATCTTCGACACTTAGAAGGATTTTGAGTTCATTAAACTTGTTTCTAAGACTGCGAGCATTGAATGATAATACTTTAATTTGCTCTGCGGTTGGCTTTGACTGTAGGGCTAATCCGGATACAGGAGGGTGGCTGCGCGACCGCATAGAGGTAGGAGTAGGTAGAGGCGGCATAAGGGATTAACCATGGGTAGGTCAGAGTGAGGCCGACAGATCTGACTCGATGAGGCTATGGCACACCTAATGTCTGACTTGGCTCGTATCTCTGACTGGGGTGAAAATAATCTGGTTGTTTTTAATGCATCAAAGACTCAGTTTTTGCACCTATCAACCCGACAAAATCTTCCACAGGTATACCCACTTATGTTTAATAATACTCAACTTAATCCTGCATCATCCTTGAACATGCTTGGGGTTTCATTTGCTCGGGACTTGTCTTGGAAAGATCATATTACATCTCTTGTAAAATCTGCTTCCAAGCGATTGGGTGTGCTAAGCCGACTCCGTTCCTTCTTTGCCTCTGCACAGTTGTTGACTCTATACAGGGGTTTTATCCGCCCCTGTGTGGAGTACAACTCTCATGTGTGGGGAGGCTCCCCACATACAGCTCTTCTCAATAGGGTGGAGTCAAAGGCTTTTCGTCTCATTAACTCTCCCCCTCTTACTGACTCCCTTCAACCTCTGTCTCTTCGCCGCAGTGTTGCATCTTTATCTCTTTTCTATCGCTACTTCAATGGTCACTGTTCCTCTGAACTGTCTGCATGCATTCCTCCACTTCTACGACAGGCACGTAGCACCCGTCTAGCAGCAAACTCTCACCTCTTTTCTGTCCAACTCACTAATGCAAGAGTTAACCGTTACTCCCAGTCCTTCATTTATGCAACAGGTCAACTCTGGAACTGTCTCCCTCTGTCTGTATTTCCTGCTTCCTATGATCTCCAGTCTTTCGAACGCAGTGTGTCCAGGCATCTCGAAATGAATGGATCTTGAATTTGGCTCTCTCTTGTATTTTGTTTTTCTCTTGGAAGGAACAGTTTTGCGGGCTCATGGCCTTTGGTTCCTTCATCTTTACATAAAAAAAAAAAAGAGACGATTGTTATATTTTAGGAGTGAATGGCTAAACAAAAGCTATATACACCCTCATAAAAACACCCTGTCCAGTGCCAACAGTCTCCTCCAGGCTGAACTAACTCATTTGGAGACATCAGCAGTAAATTATAAAATGACGACCTCAAGCTGAAGAGGTTAATAAATATAGTACTTAGCTTCCTTTAGTATTTCTTTAAGCGCGCGCACACACACACACACACACACACACACACACAACGCTGTAGACGCAATAAGTAAATTTCTCTCTCTCTCTCTCTCTCTCTCTCTCTCTCTCTCGACAAAATATCCATATAATCCCTTGACTTGTCACATCATAACTGGTAATCCTCTATACATACTGGTCAGCTTAGTCACATTAAACTCTCTCTCTCTCTCTCTCTCTCTCTCTCTCTCTCTCTCTCTCTCTCATTGCATCCCCCCATCCCTGCATCTCTACATACGACCATCTCTCCATTCTTTCTCCCCCTCTGAGAAGGATTGTGGTCTAAGTTTGTGGGGAGGGCAGTGAAATGACAAGGGACAGGGTGACGTGGAGCCGATTTGTTTGTGGCCACCCTTGGCGGGATTAAGGCGTCTGGCTATAGATACATAGACAGATAGACTAGACATCATATTTCATATCGTTCGTCAGGTGTTTGAGAATGTATAGAAGGGAGGTTTAATATACTTTTTTTTCTTTTAATCATGTTTACAAAATAATGAAAAGAAAGAGTAAAAGACCTCTTAGTTTTTCGAGGTTCTTTGTAATAAAAAAGACCACAACTAATATAAGTTGTGTAAGATATAAAGACAAGGATAGCAAAGCAGGAAGGCTCCCTAGAGAGGAGGGAGAGGGAGAGAGGGAAAGGAGAAGAGAGGAGAGGTGAGCGAGGGAGGGGAAAATTGTGTGGAGAAGGATAATGATGATGATGATGGTGATGATAGTCAACACGGTATATGATTATGGAAGCAGTGATGATGATGATGATGATGATGTTGATGATGATAATTAAAAACTGTTGTGCTTTCTACTTGATGATGATGATGAGGAGGAGGATGGAAAATACACTGGAGAGAAATGCAGGCTTGAATTTCTCTCCCTGGCTTAGTTTCCCCTTCACACTTGTTCCCTCTCTCATTTTTCTCTCAAACGCTGATATCTCTCTCTCTCTCTCTCTCTCTCTCTCTCTCTCTCTCTCTCTCTCTCTCTCTCTCTCTCTCTCTCTCTCTCTCTCTCTCTCTCTCGTATTATTCTTTCACCTCCATCTCTCTTGTTGTCCTCATCCTCTCCTTTCTTGCCACCTCTCTCTCTCTCTCTCTCTCTCTCTCTCTCTCTCTCTCTCTCTCTCTCACATGCACACCTCCTTCATCCCTCCCTCCTGTCCATCATTCTGCCCTCCTCCTCCTCCTCCTATTTGTACCTGCTCCAAAAATATATAGATTAATGAAATACAATGAAACAAAACAAAATAAAATTTCATACTATCTTTTCCAGAAAGTATATGAAACCGAAACATATGTCTAGGAAAACGAGAAAAAAAGAACTGAGAGTATCTGCTGGGACTGGATGGAAGAGATAACAGCCAATAGGTCAGAGTGGAGAGGCCCTGCAGTGAAATGACTCAGGCTGCTCTCCTACTACTACTATTTCTACCACTACTACTACTACTACTACTACTACTACTACTCCTATTGCTGTTGCTACTACTACTACTACCACTACTGTTACTTCTACTACTCCTATTGCTGCTGCTGCTGCTACTACTACTAATACAACTACTACTGATGATGATGATGATACCTCTACTACTACTACTACTACTACTACTACTACTACTACCCCTACTACAATTGCTGCTGCTGCTGCTGTTGATGTTGATGGTAAGACTGCATCTATAAGAACGTCGACGAAAAAAATATTAAATAAAATGTATTTTCCCCCCAAAGAACACAACACCAGCAAGAATGTCTCCAAGAATTAAGCAGAAAAAGAGATATGGAAATAAGCCACAGAATGTCACAGAAACCGAACTTAAATAAATAATGGATTTTTTTTTTCCTTTAAACCAGGCGACACAGAAAACGAGCACAGCATTCCTTCACCCTCTAAAAGAGAGAGAGAGAGAGAGAGAGAGAGAGAGAGAGACAGCAAGAAGGAGCATGTCGAAGATGCAACACCGTCGCCCACCGACGGGTCCAAAGGTCGAACTTTAACCTTTGACCTTGACCCTTGACTCTTCTCATAATTAAAACTGGTCATTCCTCCATCCCTCTCAGCCCTTCTCTCAACTTTGGCCTTAACTGAAAAAAAAAAAAAAAAAAAAAGCTTTACGCTGGTTTTGCTAGGCCAACGTATGACCCAGCCTTGTGACTCTGACCTTTCAGTTATTGCAAAAAATAAAAGTTTTATTATGGGCTATTGTTCTGCTCTTCTAAATCGGAGAAATACTATTCGCGATATATCGTAAACGTGCACACATACACACACACACACACACACACACACACACACACACACACACACACACACACACACACACACATACACACACACACACACACACACACACACACAGCAAGGTAAGGTAGCCAGAGAGAGGATGGAAGGAAGGAAGAGTGAGGCAGGAGTAGGCAGGGATAAGAAAGGTGAGTGAGGGGATAGGAAGACAGACAATTCGGTAGGAAGGCAGGGTAAGGCAGGAGATTAACAGGCACAGGGAGACCTCGAGGAAGGAGGGTGAGGCAGAGAGAGAAGACAGGCAGGCAGGGAGGTAAGCAGAACAGGGTAAGGTAGACAGAGAGAATGGATGGAAGGAAGGTAAGGTGAGATAGGGTGGGAGGGGCAGACAGGTAGGAAGAAAAAGGGTGAGGCAGGGAGGGAGGCAGGCAGAAGGGGAGGGGGGAGGAAGGTGGGAGTGGGGAGGAAGACAGGAAGGCAGACAGGTAATTTAAGAAATGGGGAGATAGGAATGTAGGCAAGTAGGGTGGCTTGGGCAGGGAGGGAGGCTGAGGCTGGATGAAACAAGGGGTGACAGGATGAAGCAGGGTGAAGCAGGGTGAGGAAGGGTGAGGCAGGAGGAGGTAGTGACTGGAAAAGACAAGGTAAGGTAGGGGTGGAAGAAGGAATGAAGGCTAGGAGAGATGAGGCATAGCTGATAAGGTAAGAAAGGAATGAAGGTAGGGGTGAGGTAGGCAGGGAGGGAGGTAGGGCAGGGAGGAAACAGACATGGAAGAGGTGAGGCAGGGAGAGGGTGAAAGAGGAGGATGGGATGATTATGTGAGGTATGTTCAGTGAGAAGGTGGGTGAGGCAGGGTTTATGCAGAGAAAGGAAGTAGAATGAGGAAAAGAGGAAGGCAGAGTAAAAGTAGGAGAGGGGAAGGCAGTGAGAGGGATGGAGGGGAGGCAGGGTTAGGCAGATGAGGGATTAAAGTGAGACAGGATAAGGCAAGGAGAGGCAAAGGTAGGTAGGATAATGGGGAGGCAAGGAAGGGATAAGGCAGGTGGAGGAAGGGTGGGGATAGTAGAAAGGGTGCGGTAGGTAGGCAGAGTGAGGTGGGTAGGGAGATAGGGTTAGGCAGGGATTGGCAGGCAGCGAGAGTGAGCCAGAGGAGGCAGGAAGGACGGTAGAGAAGGTGTGGAGAAGACAGAAAGGTAGGGTAGAGCAGGAGATGGGTAGGAAGAAAGAGGATGAGAGGCAGGCAGGACAAGGTAGGCAGACCGGGGAGGCAGGGGGAATAAGGAAGGTTCGCACACTGAGGCAGGGTGAGGCAGGTAATGGGATTGGCGAGTTTAGGCGATGAGTTGACACTCTACGACAGAGGTGAGGCAGGTAATGGGATTGGCGAGTTTAGGCGATGAGTTGACACTCTACGACAGAGGTGAGGCTGGTAATGGGATTGGCGAGTTTAGGCAGATGAGTTGACACTCTACGACAGAGGTGAGGCAGGTAATGGGATTAGCGAGTTTAGGCGATGAGTTGACACTCTACGACAGAGGTGAGGCTGGTAATGGGATTGGCGAGTTTAGGCGATGAGTTGACACTCTACGACAGAGGTGAGGCAGGTAATGGGATTGGTGCGTTTAGGCAGATGAGTTGACACTCTACGACAGAGGTGAGGCAGGCAGAGAGGCAGAGGGAGGCGGGTAAGCAGGGTGAGGTGGGCACAGGGCTGAATAAAGCAAAGAAGAAGACAAATAGGAAGGGTGAGACAGGGTGAGTTAGGCAGGAAGAGAAGCAGAGGGAGGTGGGTGGGCAGCATGGCGAGGCAGGATAAAGTAGGTAGGCAGGGGACAGAGTAAGACAGACAAGAAGACATGCAAATAGGCAGGGTGATGCAGGGTGAGTTAGGCAGGCAGAGAGGCAGAGGGAGGTGGGTAGGCAGGGTGAGGCAAGGTGAGTTAGGTACGGAGAGTTAGTGAAGAAAGCCAGGTAGAGCGAGGCAGGTCATTGGGTAAGGAAAGGCAAACGATGGGGTGGCAGGAAAGGCAGGGTGAGGGAGGCAACTCAAGGAAGGGATGAAGGAAGATAAGGAATTGAAACGTAGAATGAAAATGAATGAAGACAGGTAGGTATGGAGAGCATACTGAGAATGGTGATGATGATGAGAGGAAAGGTGAAATAAATAGACAGGGTTAGGCAGGCAAGGTAAGGTAGGCAGGGTAAGGCAGGTAGGGTAACGTGGACATGGTAATACAGGCAACGTAATATAGGCAGGGTAATATACAGTAGGCACGGTAATATGGGCAGGGTAATATTGGCAGGGTGAGGTAGGCAGGGTAAGGTAGGCAGGGTAGGGCAGTAAGGTAGGCAGGGTAAGGCGGTAAGGTAGGCAGAATAAGGTAGGCAGGGTAAGACAGTAGGGTAAGGAATGTAGGATAAGGTAGACAAGATAAGGTAGGTAAGATAAGGTAGGCAGAGTAACGTAGGCAGGGTAAGACAAGTAGGATAAGGTAGGCAGGGAGGTTGGGTTAGGTAGGTAGGGTAAGATAGGAAGGATAAGGTAGGCAGGGTAAGGTAGGTAGGGTTAGGCATACAGGTTGGGTAAGGTAGGTAGGGTTAGGCAGACAGGCAGGGTAAGGTAGGCAGGTAAGGAAGTACGGTAAGGTAGGCAGAGTAATGTAGGCAGGGTAAGTCAAGTAGGGTAAGGTAAGCAGGGTATGGCAAGTAGGGTAAGGCAGGTAGAGTAAGGTCGGCAGGGTAAGACAGGCAGGGTAAAGTAGGTATGGTTAGGTAGACAGGGAGGAAAAGACAGGGGCAGTCAGGCAAGCTATGGCAGGGTAAGGCAGGCAAGGTAAGGTTGGCAGAGTAACGTAGGCAGGGTAAGGCACGCAGGGTTAAGGTAGCCGGGTATGGCAGGTAGGGTTAGACAGGCAAGGTAAGGCCGGCAGGGTAAGGCAGGGAAGGTCAGATAGGTGGGATTAGGCAGACAGGCAGGTAAGGAGAGTTTTTTTTTTTTTATGCAAGGAAGAAGGAACCAAAGACCAGGAGCTCTTAAACCGTCCCTCCCAAGAAGAAGAAAAAAAAACAATACAAAACAGAGCCAAGTTCAAGATCCGTTTATTTCGAGATGCCTGGACACACTGCGTTTGAAAGACTGGAGATCATAGGACGCAGGAAATACAGACAGGAGACAGTTCCAGAGTTGACCTGTTGCATAAATGAAGGACTGGGAGTAACGGTTGCTGATGGACCGGCAGGATGAGATAGGTTAATCAGAGAGGCAGTGGTAATCATGGAGAGGCAGAGAGAGGAGTGATGCAGGGTTAGGGTGAGGCAGAGAAGGGGTAAGGCAAGCACTCAGGCAGGGAAAGGGTAGGACAGGATGAGTAAGACAGAGGGACGAGTGAGGCAGAGGAAGGCCATATAGGTGAGGCAGGCAGGGAGGCAGGGTTAGACAGGGAGGCAGGGTTAGGCAGGAGATGGGATAGCAGGGTGAGGCAGGGAGGGTTGTCTGTTAAAGGATGGAAGGCCACGGGTGAGGCAGACAGCAGATAGAGTGGAAGATGGAGAGAACAGATAGACAGTGTGATATAGGCAGACATTATAAAAGAGACAGATAGGGAGGCGGGTGTGAGATAGGTAAACAGAAATGCAAAGCGACAGGCAAACGAAACGACAGGCAGACTGCGGTATGAGACAGAAGGCAGAGAAATAGGTAGATAGAAGAGACAGAAAAACAGACAGACTGACAGATAAATAAAGAGAATAACAAACAGAAAGAGACTGAAAGACAGACGTGTCGAGACGAGATTTACTCACAAGGGAAGAGAGAAGAGGTAGTAAAGAGAGAGAGAGAGAGAGAGAGAAATGGTTGCCGACTAGTAGAGAGAGAAAAAAAAAAGTTACTCCCAGTCAATCAATCACCGAATCAAACAAGCATCATTAAGCCAGACAATATACCTTTAATAAAAAAAAAGACCCCATCACACTACTCTTAAACAACATAAAGAAAAAATAAGGGAATACACATGTACTGTATATGGAGAATGAGAGCGAGGGGGACCAGAGAGAGAGTGAGGGGAGGAGAATGAGAGGGAGGGGGACGAAGAAGAGAGCGAGGGGACGAGGAAAAGAGGGAGGGGGGACGATCAAGAGAGAAAGGGGGACGAGGAACAGAGGGAGGGGAGACTTGGAGTGGTGGTGGGGGGGAGGAGGTGAAGAAAATGAGGGAATTAGGCACGGTGAGGCAGAAAAATTAGGGTGAGACAGGGTCAATAGGTTGGATGAGGCAGGGATCACAGGTTGAGGCAGGGGTAGGCAGGCTGAGGCAGGCTGAGGCAGGAGTAGGGAGGTTGAAGCAGAGGAAGGCAGGTTGAGGTAGGGGTAGAGAGGGTGAGACAGGGTTAACAGGGTGGGTGAGGCAGGTGAGAGAAAGCGTAGAAAGGCAGGGGAGGGCAGAAAAACAAAACAAAGGAAGAGGAGACTCAAGAGGAGGAAAATGATGAGGAAGTAGGTAAAAACAAGAGAGAAAAGAATGGAAGAGGGAAAGAAAAATAAAAGAGGAGAAGAAAGACGTGACAAAAAAAGAAAGTGCTGGGGAATTTGCAGAAAGGAATTGTCTCAGATAGACAGATAGATAGGTAGACCTATGTATAGATAGATAGATACCGGTATACAGGAAGATAGATTAATTGATAGACAGATAGATAGATTGAGAGATACAGATAGACAGACACAGAGACAGAGAGACAGGCTGGCAGACAGACAGACAGATAGATAGATAGATAGATAGATTGATTGATTGATAGATTAATAGCTATAATTTATGTCATGTGCGCTCTCAGCTTGAGTATTGCTCACCCTTGTGGACTGGATGTGGAGGGTTGCACTAAAACAACTGGACAAAATTCAGAACAAAGCAGTTGGAATTATTAATAACCCTGCTGTTATAAAAAGAAAAAAAAAAAAAACTACCTCCCATACAAGTAAGAAGGAATGTTGCCTCCCTTGCATTATTTTACAGATGTTTTTATGGCAAATGCTTAGACGAAGTTGCGTCCATGGTGCCACCTCTCCATCCTTCCCTCGTGCTACACGGGCATCTGGTAGCGCTCATGACTGGAATGTCACTCAGCCACATTGCAGAACTTCTGCCTATCAGAATTCTTTTATTCCCCGAATTGCATCTCTCTGCAACTCGCTTCCCCGGAGTTGTTTCCCCCCAAACTTCAACTCGCAGCTGTTCAAGTCCAACTATTAAAGATATTTTATGAACAGAGGACGCCAGTAATCTGGTGGATGGATTATTTTTCTTCATTCATTTGTTTTTCCTTCCTCTGTTCTGTTATTTAAAAAAAAAATAGTTGGATGGATAGATGGATGGATAGACAGACAGATAGATAGATAGATAGATAGATAAATAGATAGATGGATGGATGAATGGATGGACAGATAGAAAGATAGATAGCTAGATAGATAGACAGATAGGTAGGTAGGTAGGTAGGTAGATACATAGACAGATGGACAGATAGGCAGATAAACAGGCAAACAGAATAAGTGAACTGTACACAGAGAGAATGTGACAAACTAAAAACAAATGCGGGCAAAAAGAACAGACGTATACAGACAAACAGACAGAGACAGCAAACAGAAATATATACAGACAGACACATACACAAACAGACAAATAAACAGAGATAGAGACAGAGACATGCATAAAGAGACAAATACACACACACACACACACACACACACACACACACACACACACACACACACACAAAACACACAGATAGACAGACAGACAGATCGAAAGACAGACACGAATAAATAAACTTCAAAATGGATAGACGAAAAAGGAAAAAAAATTACATGAAAGAGACAAAAAATTGACATGAATATTTCGTTCCTGAAAGACTTTCGAAAACCCACCTGAAGAGAAGAAATTAATCTAATCGTTTGGAACACTGGGTACACTTCATGATTTTAAAGTTTTAAATGCATGAGCGATAAGAGAAGATAATGAATGTGTTTATGCAAGGTAAGACGCCTCTCCGAACGCGCGCACGCACGCACACGCATATATACATACACACACATACACTCATTCACAATCACACATCTGTACATGTACACCTACACCTATACCTTCACCTACACACACACACACACACACACACACACACACACACACACACACACACACACACACACACACGACACTAGAAAAAATGGAAGGAAATTCAATAGCCTGTCAGAAAAATTAGGTGAAATCCATATTCAAACCCTGACGCCATTGAAAAAAAAGAAAAGAAAAGAAAAACAGAGACTGATAGTTATTCCAATATATCAGGTCACAGAAATATATACCTTTACATAAAAGTAGAACGTCGTAAAATTGTCCAAAGACATTTTTGACAAAGAAATACTTCCAACAGCCATTGCCTACTAGGAGCCGAGCTATAAAGGAACCTTGAGGTCGAGGTCACTGATCTTGTGCCTGTCATCTTAGGCCATCACAGTGTACAGTACAAGTGTAACAAGTTTGGTGGCTCTAGCATTATTCTTCCATGGAAAATTAAGTGACACGCGGAATAACCAGGAAAATCCCAGTATATGACCCAAGGCGATCTCGGAGAATATTCATCAGATTAAGATCACCCTCCTTTCAGACCTGCTCCCCGGCAAGGGATATAAGCTATAAAATTCTCATGTTTTTAGTTTAACTGCTTTCTGAAATAATGTCAACACTTTGGTTCTTTGTGTTCCGTGTAATATCTGGAGATCCAGTGAACCGATTTTGCCAAATGAAGCTACCAGCTGGGGGACTCAACTGGCAAAATTTGAAGGCTTTAGGCTAAATGGCCTCCGAGTAATGGTCAATTACTTTTTAAGAGGAAAGAAAAATAACTGGAAGACTAAAACTGTCAGAGACAGTTCTTGATCTCCACCAATAAGAATAATGTGTTTTGTAAAAACTCAAAAACCGTCGGTCAAACTGCCACCTAAAAGCACACGTACAGACCTGGTCCAGGCCCAGACAAAACTTCTGATGCCAAGAAGTGCCTCATTCATGATAGGTTTTTCCTGTATGGAAGAGCAACTGAAAACTGTTGAAAAGTGGGTGTTCCAAATACCGTGATGTCACGCATCAGTAACTCTCATTTTTTTTTTTCTCATATTAAAATTTAGAATAATTTTATCACGGAATTTCCTTCCGGTGTTCATGTACCTGTAATAGTTATTGGGTAAACTCAGGTTAAAATTCACGATTTTCAGCTTTTTTCGACCTGTGACCTTGAAAAGCATGTCAGTGTCACTAAAACTGGGTCAGAGTAATAGGGTCATGGTGCAGTACATCCTTAATAAGTATGGTGAAAATCAGAGGCGCAAAGTGACAGAATAATAATAATAATAATAATAATAATAATAATAATAATAATAATAACAATAGCAATAATGATTGATACAAAGACCTCCACCAGTGGTAACAGCTGGAGATCAGCAAAAAGAATATTGACAAAAATAAAACTTCCTATAGGGATGGGGGAAGTTTTAATAATAAATCTTTGAAACCCCCGAAATAAAGCACAGCGGCAGCAAGAATAAAGAAAAGCTAAAATAAAGAAAAAATAGATCTGAGATGAACGATGAGAAAAGAATAAGATGAAGACAAAGACGTATAATGAAGTGAAGACGTAAAAGGCAAGGAAGAAGATGGAAGAGTGAGAGAGAGAGAGAGAGAGAGAGAGAGAGAGAGAGAGAGAGAGAGAGAGAGAGGGAACAAGAAGTTGAAGAGACAAAAAAAAAAAAAAAAAAAAGACAGACAGACATAGAAATGGAGAAAAAAAGAGAGATCGTGACAAGGAAGAAAAGAGAGAGAGAGAAAAAAAAAATGAAAAAAACGCAAGGGTACGAAACAGGACGAGGCAAAAAAAGAAACTGAATTACAGGACGAAAGAAGAAAGAGGAGGAGGAGGAGGAGGAGACGAAACAAGCAGATGATAATGATGATGATGATAATAATACTAATAATAAATAATAATAATAACAATAATAATAATAATAATAATAATAATAATAATAATAGCAATAAAAATAATAATAATAATAATAATAATAATAATAATAGCATTAAAAATAATAATAATAATAATAATAATAATAATAATAATAATAACAATAATAATAATAATAACAATAATAATAATAATAATAATAATAATAATAATAATAATAAAATAATAATAATAAAAAAAAATAATAATAAATATAATTCTGAAATCACTGATACAATACTCAAAGAACTCCACATTCCAGATGAAAATACTTTTATCATCGTACACCTGACATTAAGGGATTTGGTATGACCCAAATTTTTTTACGAATCTTGACCAATGATCTTGAGATCAAGGTCAAGGTCATTCACACTACGCAAATTATGTTCACTCATGACCCGCTACATTTCCACCGAGTTTGTCAAAATCGGCCAAATACTTTCCGATTTAGCAGTTTCAGGCATGAGGCGGCCATTTACATTTTCCTCAATATCTCAAAAAGTTTTTGTTGGATCTCCATATCAATACCCAGGTGCACTAGTATATGTTGACGACTACACACTGCAATATTTGCAAGGCAATTGATTCTGAAGTTTTTGCTGCACAGGAGAGCAATTATTGAAAAATAACATACAGGGAGGTAGTGCGTCCCTAGTGCTAAGAAAAAAATTGTGCCAAAAGAAGTCTACAACCGCGATACATCACTCCTGAAAATGTCAAGTCTGCCACGAACGGTCTTGGGATGCCAGCCTTCTAGATCTCCCCCCCCCCCCCCGCGAAAAACAAAATGTCTACAATATCAACAAGAAGACGAAGACGAGGAAGAACAAGAAGTAGAACAACATCAACAACAGCAGTAACAACAAGACTAAGGGAGAGAGAGAGAGACAGAAAGAGAGAGGAATCCCTTGACAGACAGATTCGAGGAGAGATTACAAGGAACAGAAAGGAGAGAAATGGAAATAGAAGGGAGGAAAGTCATAAAGCAAGGAGGGAGAGAGGGAGGGAGAATGGGTGGGTCATAAATGAAGAAAAAAGAATAAAAGGAGAGGGAGAGAGAGGGAGGGAGGGAAGGAGGAAGGAAGGGGAGGGAAGAGAGTGATATATTGGAGGGGAGGGAGACAAGTTATGGGAGGGAGGGAGGGAGGGAAGGAGTAACATAGAGTTACATAGATACACAGACCACACAGACCTATGAAGATATCTGGCTTTTAATTGCACACGGTTATATTAATATTTAAATTAGAGAAGTTAAAGACAAGGATAGCACTATAAAATGATCACTATAATACCCGAGAGAGAGAGAGAGAGAGAGAGAGAGAGAGAGAGAGAGAGAGAAATAGCTTGTAAGCTGTAGTGATAGATAAACAGACTGGGAGAGAGAGAGAGAGAGACTATGAGAAGGATGGAAGGAGGGAGAGAGATATGGAAAGAAAAAATTAAGGAAACGAAGAAGGGAGGGAAGGGGAGAGGAAGGAGATATGGAAGGAAGAAAGAGAAGAGTTATGGAGGGAAATATGGAGGGAAGAAAGAGAAGAGTTATGGAAGGAGATGGGAGGGAAAAAGAGAGTGATGGAGAGACGAAGGAGGAAAAGCAGCAAAAAAGGAAGAGAGATGGAGAAAGAGGAATCAAAGAAGGAAGGAAGGAAGGAAGGAAGGAAGGATGGAAGAACGAAAGAAAGAACGGAAGGAAGCGAGGAAGAAAAATAAGGAGCGAAAGAAGGAAGGAAGGAAGGAAGAAAGAAAGAAAGAAAGAAAAGTAAGCAGGTAGGAAGAAAGGAAGGAAACATAGAAGCAAGGGAAGGAAGGAAGAAATGATGGAAGGCTGAAAGAGGCAAGGGAAGGAGGGAGGCGGTGAAGGAAATAAAGGAGGAAGAAAGGGAAAAAGCAAACAAAAAAAAAAAAAAAGAAAAAAGAAATAGGAAGGAGGCAAGGAAGGCTGAAAGTGACGAGGGAAGGAAGAAAAGTAGGAAGGAAGGGAGGGAGGGAGGGAGGGAGGGAGGGAGGAAGAAAGAAAGAAGGGAGGGAGGGAGGAAGAAAGAAAGGAAGGAAGGAAGGAAGGAAGGAAGTCCTTACGTAATATCATGATGGAATGAAGAAGAGGAAGAATCAAAGGAAGGAAAGAGTGAAGAGGAAGCGGAGGAAAGAAGGACGAGGAAGCGAAGGAAAGAGGGCAGAAGAAGCGAAGGAAAGAGACAAGAGGAAACGAAGGAAAGAGGGAAGAGGAGGCGAAGGAATGAGAGGGAAGGATTAAAAGAAAAAGAAAGACTGAGAGAAAAAAAGGAGGAAGGGATAGAGAAATAGCTTATGGATGGAGGGAAAAACAATGTACGGAAGATGAAAGAGACAGAAAGAGAGGAGAAAGGAGGAGAGGGGAGTAAGGGGGAAATGGAAAATGAAAAGAGAGTGAGAGAGAGAGAGAGAGAGAGAGAGAGAGAGAGAGAGAGAGAGAGAGAGAGAGATCATTAGCATTATAATGCAGAGCAGATGGTCCAGGATTAATTCTGTATTGTGTGTGTGTGTGTGTGTGTGTGTGTGTGAGAGAGAGAGGGAGAGAGAGAGGATTGACTGGGGAGGGAGGGAGACAGATGGGGGAAGGGAGAGAGAAACAGTCAGGCTCGCAGACAAACAGACAAAAAGAAAGGCAGAGAGAGAGAGAGAGAGAGAGAGGGAAGGGGGGCTCTGACCGTGAGGAGTAAGTCAGCAATGTGAACCGGTGCGGCAAAATATCAAGCAAATGAGACGGAAGGCACACGGAGCCAGGAGAACCACTCATGTGAACCACTGCCAGATGAACCAACTGAAAATGAACCACTGATAAGAACACCTGAGAGATGATCCACTAGAAGATGAGGCACTGAAAATGGTGCACTGAGATGGACCATTGGGAAATGAACCACGGATTTTAATTACTGGGAAATGAAACACTTAGATACACCACCAAGATGAACCACTGAGGCAGGAAGCACAAAGACGAACCAAAGATGATTTTCTGTGAAATAAAACACACAAGAATGACTGGGAAATGAAGCATGGATCAACTGAAGCACAGAGATGAGCCCCTGGGATGTGAAGCATGGAAAAATGATGCACTGAGATGAACCCCTGGGAAATGAAGCACTGAGGAATGAACCACAGGGAAATGAACTACTGAGGTGAATTACTGGGGAATGAACCACTGAGATGAATTTAGGGATATAAACTACTTTGAAATGATGCACAGATGAACCACTGGGAGATGAACTACTGGGAACTGAAGTTCAGAGATAAACCATCCTCCTATCAGGGGATAAGAAGGGACCTGAGGAGAGTTTGTATAATCAGGCAGCTCCACCAGCCAAGTCATATTGATGCCACCACTGGTAGGAGCCCCTGTTCAGCACCACTACTAAATGACCCAAAATGAAAACAGACTAGTAGGAACTTGAAACGAAGGAAAATGGAACCACTGATAAATGCACGAAGGTGGATCGAACCACAAAGAAATAAACCAGAGCGAACCGAACCAATTTGAGACTAATCACTATGAAACAGAGCCACTAGAAAATGAACCAGTGTGAACCGAACCAATATGAAACTAATCACTATGGACCGAACCACAGAGAAGTGAACGATAGGAGACTATTCATAATGCAACTCAACCACTGAGAAATAAACCGATGTCAACCGAACCAATATGAGACTAACAACTATGAAACCGAACCATTAAGAAGTGAACCAGTGTGACTCGAACCATGATGAAACTAATCACTATGAAACCGTACCACTGAAAAATAAACCCGTATGAACTGAACTATGAAACGAAACAATATGAAGTCGAACCAATGAGAAAGAAACCACTACAAAATGAATCTTTCGAAGGAGTTGAGGAAAGAAAAGTAATCAGGAAGACACGGTGTGTGTGTGTGTGTGTGTGTGTGTGTGTGTGTGTGTGTGTGTGTGTGTGAGAGAGAGAGAGAGAGAGAGAGAGATGTATGAATAAGAAAAGGGATAAGTGTAAGCCAATGAAACAGAGAGAGGGAGAAAACGGGAAAGGGAGGGAGGGGGAGAGAAAGTGAGAAAGGGAGAGGGAGGAGGGGAAGGAGGAGAGAGAGAGAGAGCTAGTAAGAGACAGTGTAAACAAGGGTGGAGGAAAAAGTGAGAGAGAGGAGTGCCTGCGTGAGAAGGATGGAGGGAAGGATTGTTTGGGTAAGAGGAGAGAGAGAGAGAGAGAGAGAGAGAGAGAGAGAGAGAGAGAGAGAGTCAAGTATAGATAAACAAGGAGAGTTATTGAATCGTGATCAGACTTCCCAAACAAGGGTTGTGATGAAGCCCTGTGGAGAGGAAGATGACAAAGTTGTGGTGAGGGATGAGGGAGGATGTAATGTGTGGCGGGGGTGTGGTGAGGATGTGGTGAGGATGTGGTGAGGGTGTGGTGAGAGATGAAGGTAGGTGGTGAGGGTGTGGTGAGAAATGAAGAAGTGTGATGTGTGGTGTGGTGATAGGGTGGTGAGGGATGGAGGAGGATGTGATGTTGTGTGGTGAGGTGTAGTGAGGATGTGGTGACAGATGAAGGAGGATGTGATGAGCGTTTGGTGAAAGAAGGGGGAGGATGTGGTGAGGTGTGGTGAGGGTGTGGTGAGAGATGATGGAGGATGTGGTGAGGGTGTGGTGAGAAATGAAGGAATATGTGGTGAGGTGTGGTGAGAGTGTGGTGACGAGATGAAGGAGGATGTGATGTGATGTGACTGGGGTGTGGTGAAAGACGAAGGAGGATGTGACGAGGTGTGGTGACGGTGTGGTGGGAGATGAAAGAGGGTGTAATGTGGGGTGAGGATGTGGTGAGAGATGAATATGGGTGTGCTGTGGTATGGTGAGAGATGAAGGAGGGTGTCGTGTGGTGTGGTGAGATGTGGCGAGGGTGTGTTGAGGGTGTGGTGACAGTTGAAGGATGATATGGTTAGGGTGTGGTGAAAGATGTGATGTGGTGTGGTGAGACATGGTGGGTGTGGTGAGGGTGTAGTGAGAGAAGGAGGAGGATATGATGTGTGGTGAGGGTGTGATGACATGAAGGACTGTGATGATATATGATAGTACTATGAGAAATAAAGGTAAAATGAGTGTGTGATGAATATGTGATGAAACAGTAATGAGAGTGTGATGAGACTACTAAACAGAGGGGTACTAAAGTGAACAGACCCTGGACTCACTCGCCTCTTACCCACTAAAATCCACTTTCACCCACTCCACATCCACTCAAACTCCACGCTTCTTAAAAAGCATACAGACTATACTCTTTTCGCTCTAACTTGGCCTAAAATTTCCATCCCTACATCTTGAATGCTGAGTTGTAACAATAGATTAAGACTAGAGTATGGTGCTAATCACAAAGAAGTGCTATAGGAAAGGATGAAGAGCCAGAGCATTGCCTTAAATCTGCCACTGACCTATGCTGCAAAAGGACAAAAATCTGTACCAAGTTAAGGTAAATGGAGTATAACTTTTTTTTTTTTTTTTACATATCTTCACGCATATATTTGCCTCCGCCAAGGAGGTTATGTTTTCATCCTTGTCCATTTGTTTGTTGGTTGGTTGCTTGGTTTGTGAGCAAGATTACTCAAAAAACTACAGGACGGATTTCCACGAAACTTGGTAGAAGAATGGATCTTGGCACAGGATACACTCCATGAAATTTTGGTGCGGATCCAGATAAAGGTGCTATTCCAAGATTTTTTTTTTTTTTTTTACTTTCTTTAACATTGCGAGATAGGGCGTTGGCGGAGGTACGCACTCTACTGAGTGCCATTCTAATTTTTCATGCTGTCATCGTAAATCTAACTTCATCTAACTTCAAGACTTGGCCATGAGTGTGGATCAGGTGTTTGCTGTGAGACAAGTGTGTGAAAAGTATTTAGCGGAAGGCAAGGATGTGTTTTGGGCATTCATGGATTTAGAGAAAGCGTATGACAGAATTGATAGGGAAGCTTTGTGGACTGTCTAAGATTGTATGGACTTGATGGTAGGTTACTAAAAAGGGGTGAAAAGTTTTTATCTAAATAGTAAAGCGTGTGTAAGAGTGGGAAATACTGTGAGTGATTGGTTTCCCGTGAGAGTGGGGCTGTGACAGGGATGTGTGATGTCGCCTTGGTTGTTTAATATTTATATGGATGGTGTTGTAAGAGAGGTGAATGCAAGTGTTTTAGGAGGAGGTCTGAGTCTGGTCAATGTCGATGGTGGAGAGTGGAATCTTAAGCAGCTGCTGTTTGCAGATGATACTGCACTGGTGGCTGATTCAGAGGAGAGATTGAGATAGTTGGTAGAGGAGTTTGGAAGGGTGTGTGAAAGGAGGAAATTGAAAGTAAATGAGAATAAGAGTAAAGTGATGAAGTGTACGAGGTTGGTAGATGGTAGGGGGATGAATATAGGTTTGAATAGTGAGTTGCTTGAGGAGGTGGAGTGTTTTAAATATTTAGGGTCACATGTTGCTATGGATAGAAGAATAGATGCAGAAGTGAAGTTTAGAATAAATGAAGTAGGAAAGGTGCTGGGAGGAATGAAAAAAGTGTTTAGATGTCGTTCGCTTAGAATGGATGTAAAGAGAAGGCTGTATGAGGGTGTTGTGGTACCGACTGCGTTATATGGGGCTGAAACATGGAATATGGGTGTAGCAGAGAGGAAAAGTTTGAATGTAATGGAGATGAGGTGTCTGAGGAGTGTGTGTGGAGTGACGCGTATGGATCAAGTGCGAAATGATGAAGTGCGAAGGAGAACTGGAGTTGTTCGGGAGATGGCTGGTAGAGTTGAGCAGAGGGTGTTGCAATGGTTTGGGCATATGGAGAGAATGGATAATGAGCGATTGGTGAAAAAGATAACTAGATCTGATGTGAGAGGTGTAAGGCTGAGAGGGAGACCACGAATAGGATGGGTGGACAGTGTGAAGAGAGCGCTGGATGCGAGAGGGCTGTGCATGACAGAAATAAATGGAGAGAAATTGTGAATGAATAAATGATGACGCAGCCCTGAGGGGATATTCTCCCGCATTTGGTCTGATTAGCTAGTCAGGTCAGGTGCGAGTAAGGGGATGGGTCTATTATGATGTGGCAGGGGTAAACTAGCTCTGCTGTCGGGCCCTGCTGCGGATGTCACTGATTGCACTGCGCAGTTGACCCATGTGTGGTGTGGTGCGGTGAGGATCTGTCCCTTCTCCCCTTTGGGGCTAAGATGCGATTGACTGTGTTTGAATGGATGAGTAAATGGGGAGTGTGTCGTCCTGTCTCGGCTACCTCCCTTTCCTTGGGGGAAGCAGCCTAGGGACAAGCGACTGGTCACTTTAGCCTTAACACTCTGGACTAAGTGGTTTATACCCTAGTCCCCACTCTCCTGATGGGCAATTTATATAAAGGATTGGCTGATAGATAAATAAATAAGTTACACATATAATTATTTTCATTAATATATATATATATATATATATATATATATATATATATATATATATATATATATATATATATATATACACAGAGAGAGAGAGAGAGAGAGAGAGAGAGAGAGAGAGAGAGAGAGAGAGAGAGATGGATGGATGGGTAGGTGGATGGATGGAAGGATGGATGGATGGATGGATGGATGGATGGATGGTTGGGTGGGTGGATGGAGGGATGGACGGATAGATAGATGGACAGATAGAAGATTGACTGATTGATAGTCCTAATATATCTTACATTACAACATTACAGAATTTTTTATATACAGTGCAATTCTTCCAAAGCTGTCTATATACTCGTCGAAAAGATGAGAATAAAACAAGGAGCGTAAATGAGAATAAAGGCTGTGAATTATATATATATATATATATATATATATATATATATAGAATAATAATACCAGCCCGACCGGACATAACACTAAACTGCAACTCTCTCTAAAACAATAACAGGTTTTCTGAGAGACATACAAGTAGATCAGGATTTCTGGTAGTGTTAAGTAGAGTGTATTTGAATCTCTCTCTCTCCCTCCCTCTCTCTCTCTCTCTCTCTCAGCCTTAATTATTACCTTATAATATTCCAAGTACATACAAGACTCTATTCAAACATAGTTTTATACATACTTGTATAGAAAAAATCAGTTTGAAAATTCTCTCTTAAACTGAATCGACTCTACTATTCTAGCTCTACCAATCTACCACAAGACCTGCCGCCATGTTATAAAAACACCCCCGCTAATACCAATACACCTGTCCTGTATGAGTTAGCCCTAGTTTGTATTCAATATGGACTTTGGGTGTTAGCGCCGAAGTGGTAACATGTGCTGGTGTACGGCACGTACGAGGACTGCTGGAACTCAGGGAACTGGTTGTTAAAGTCTATGGTCAGAGTTAGACGCAAGGAATAATAACACTTCTTTTTTATTAAATGTGTTTTTATATTATCTTGTTACTGGTCGAGAAAGAGAGAGAGAGAGAGAGAGAGAGAGAGAGAGAGAGAGAGAGAGAGAGAGAGAGAGAGAGAGAGAGACCTGAACAAATCTATATTGATTCGATTTCTGTATGTTTCTTAGTTGGCTAGTTTTTCTATTTGTTACCGTAACATCAAAAAACGGCGTATTGTAGTGCAACTTTTGTCAGAGCAAGGTACTGCTATAATGCTCTAACTTGAAGAACACAACAATTTCCAGTCCACTCGGGCCACCGGTTCCCGAGTTACGACTCATTTCTTACTTGTTGACATTGAGCGGCTTCAGCTGACTTTAGGCAGATCACTTTCTTTGTGGGCATTGAAGTTACTGTAACACGCCCATAACTGCGCAACGTAGTGTAATTTTTGTTAAGCACGCTATAGTTAAAATGCTCTCACTTGAAAAATAAAACAATTTCCAATCCAATCAGGTCACCAGTTCCCGAGATATGATTCATTTCTGGACTTTCGACATTGAGCGGAAAGGCCGCTGAAGGCCGTAGAAGGTGGCCTTTAAGCGAGTACTCGTAATAAATTAACCTAAGTTATCCAAGACTAGAGAGAGAGACAGACAGACAGAGAGAGACAGACAGACAGACTGAGAGAGACAGAGACAGAGATACACGATGAGAGAGAGAGAGAGAGAGAGAGAGAGAGAGAGAGAGAGAGAGAGAGAGAGAGAGAGGAAAAAAAACAAACAGACAGACAGACAGGATGACAGAGAGAGAGAGGGAGAGAGAGAGAGAGAGAGAGAGAGAGACCTCACTTAGCGTATCAGGCTTAGTTAACCAGAGTGTGACCGAAAAGGATAGCACACAGGGGTCGCTTCGTATGGGACACATAACCGTCACTTTAAATCTAGGGTTCCTATTTTCCTTCCTATAGCGCGAGTGTTCTAACTACAGATTCTAACTCGGTGCAGCTTAGCTGATAGCCAGGTGTTCTCTCTCTCTCTCTCTCTCTCTCTCTCTCGTGTGGGCAGGCCATCACCACTCGCACAGCCTCTTTATCAGCCGGGCAGCCGCTGGGTGCAGATGTGCTGCAATGCCCTCCAGCAGCCAACTCCGTAAATGGCAAGGGCCTCGCCCTTCTGACCACACCAACAGCTTTGCAGGTCAGGCCGGCACCAGTGATAGCCTCTCGACCTCGGAGAGTGATGGGGAAATGCAGGAACCCCCCGACGGACGAGACATGAACATTGGTGGTATGCGAGCAGTGTGCCCCGGCTGGTGGCACCATGTGTCACAACGACCCGTGCTGGACCAGGCAAATGACTCTGTATGGGAAAGGATACTGTATCAGCTGCTGCCTTTGTAATGGAATGTGATGATCTGGAGCAAGATCTTGATGCTGGAGTTAAGCTGACTTTTGCCTTGGACTGTGAGCTTCCTCTCACGCAAAAAAAGCCAGGTGGGCTGTTTCTGTAGCAACACAGTTTCCTGAATTTGAGGTACTGTTCAAAGAAGGTAAGACAAGTCTGTATGTGACAGTGAGAAGTGGCCATGCTGTGGATTACTTGACTGGTGGCGGATTTTGTGGCGTTGTTTTGGAGGCTGTCACCAACTGCCCCCAGACCAGGATTATTATTCATAATGTTCCTGTCTACTGGGCGGTGAAGGATCTTGGGGCTCAGGAAACTGTCCTTTGGGTGAAGAGAAGAATAGTCGGAAAATATCCACGGCTACAGCTATTGCTCTGTTTGAGGGGGAGCCACCAGAGTCAGTTTTCATCAGGGCACTGGGCTACAGGAGGGTTGCACTCTATGTTTTGGAGCCTGACCTCTGCTACTGCTGCAGCCAGTGGGGGCATCTGGCGTGAAAATGCAGTGCGGCACACAGGTGTCGTTTTTGTGCTGGGCAGCACGATGGTACCACCTGTCTGGCAAAAATTAAGAAAGGCGACCATTTCAAACTTCGGTGTTGCAACTGTGGGGGGGGAATACAATGCCCACTCATCCTTGTGTCCCTACAAACCATGGATGACCTCGGCACAACGGCACGATGCAGCCCCAGCCCAAGTAGTGCAACCACTACCACCAGCAACGATCAATGTTTGGGAGGCCCACCTTTGGGCCTCGGCTTTCCTGCCCCTGGGAGGTACGTCATCTGCTGGACCTGTGCACAGTCAGTCGTCGGTACGTCATGCTGAATCGGCCAGTCAGCCTCCCCATGACGATCCAATCTGGCCCAACATCAGTCTGCTGGACGTCGTTCGAGATCACTCAGCAGTGCAGGACCTAACCCGGAGACTCCATCTCGTGGAGCAGCATCTACAGCAACAGGAGGACTACATTCTCAAGTTTAACATGGAAAGCGTGGATTCTGCGGCAGCGTGCAAAGAGCCTAAGGCAGTTCCTCTAGGTCCTAGCGGCAGCTAGGGGCCAGAGGGTGGACACCCGGACGAAGGGGGGGCTAGTGTAAGCCGAGTAGCTAGCGCAACCGGTGCCCAGGCTGAAAAGGCATTTCAAGGGGGCTTGGACATCAGCCACCACCAGGCAATACTGTTAGTGCTGGCGGAACAACTAGAGGCGAGGTTGGCAGGGGTGGAGAAGAGGAATTCGGAGTTTGGCCAGGGGGTGAGGGGGTTAGGAGCGACATACAAGTCCTAAGGTTAGCTAATCTTGTATACATTCAGACCTGGTTTGTATATATGGCAACTTCTGTTCTCTATAAACACCTTGTATTTGTACAGTCAACAGCAGAAGTTCGTCCCTCTTAGCGTGCGTGATACGAGCCTGTTGATCTGGTAACACTGTATGAGATAGAGTTGACAGGTACGCTTTAAATGGCTAATATTAATGAAATGTGTTCGGAGATAAGAACACATTCCCTAATGATAATATTAATTTGTAGCAGGTGGGATAATAGTTATTGTGAAATGTTTGACATTGATGTATGAAGACTCTTCGTTACGGACACAGACGAATAGGATTATTTGGACTGGACTGATGTTGCCAGCAAGTATTATATGAAATATTATAGAACGATTGCAGTTCTAAAGGTGAGGTTGCAAGAAAACACTAATTACGACGTCAGTTACACATTAAACAAACACAGAAACTGACAGTTCGTGTTTCGCCAGTATGCGGTTTAGTTTTACAAGTTAAATCACTTCCTTTTCCGACCTCTCTCCCCACCCGTCTCTCCTCTTCCAAGTCATGCTCTGTCATCATCCACGTTTTATCGTTAATGCTGAAAATCGTATGTCTGTAGATAAACTGTGGGAAATAATATAAAAGTGTCAATGAGCTTCTTTTCCTCCATCGCTTGAAGTGTTATCAATGACTTGAATATAAATGTTAGTAACATGAATAAATCGTCACTGTGGTGGTTAGGAGACATTTCTCGTCATCATTTATGTAACACTTACCTAACTATCGTTCTTACAGTGCTCAAAATACACTCCCTCTCCACTCCCTCGCCGTCTCCTCCCCTCCCCCTTCCACTGTCTCCATCACTTCTCCCCCCTCCCTCCGCCCCCTTTTCCAGTAACCTTTGTTTCTAGCCTGCAACACTCCGAATCCCTCCCCACCGTGTTATTGTATTGACCCTGCCCAACTTCTCTCCCTTGTCAGTTCAAATGTCTTTTTCTCTCCCTTCTTCATTTTTGTCTCGGGAATCGAACAACATAACGATGTTTGGGTCATGTTTTTGTATAGTATTCTTTAATAATGTGTAACATTATAATGACCCTGACAATGGCGGTCAAGAGGCATTAACTGTTCAAAGGACGGCAGTCAGTGCCTCAGTTTAATGATCATTTTATTTCTCCTCCTCTAGCCATTAATATCTTGCTTACACTTATTTTATAAATCCCAACTACATAAAATATGAAGCACAAACGTCCTTCTTTTCACTAAAGAAAATATAAAATGAAAAATAATCATTGCGTATGTTGTATGACTGAGGTGGTTTGGACATGTGGAGAGAATTGAGAATGAAAGACTGACTAAGAGGGTGTATGTAGGTAAGATGGAGGGAGGGAGAGGGAGGAGTAGACCGAGGATGAGGTGGAGGGATGGAGTTGAGAGGTATATGAGGGAGGGGGGGGGGTGAGTTGGTGGGAGGGGAGTCAAATGGTGGGTGACAGAGCTACTTGGAGGCGTTTTGTCTGCGATCACCCTTTGCAGGATTAGGGCGTCGGGCTATAGACAGATAGATAGATGTTGTATGATCTACACGCATCCAGAAAATATTTTCTGAAAAGTACTGTTAGTATTCTTGGTGATAATTTGTAGATCTTCAGTTACGATTAAATATAGCAAAATAGATGATAGTCACAAAAGCTGTATCCTCATACATTTGGCGACCATAATCATCGTAATATACGATGAAGGGGGATTATACCCCTCTGGATGAGTAGGTTAA
Organism: Coenobita brevimanus; assembly: GCF_032717465.1. NCBI lineage: Eukaryota > Metazoa > Arthropoda > Malacostraca > Decapoda > Coenobitidae > Coenobita > Coenobita brevimanus. The sequence continues at coordinate 28,373,976 of NC_137069.1, forward strand.
GCCCTTATCGGAATATGCCTGTCATGAGCCCGGACAGCAGGCAGATGTAAGTGGAAGTATGAGATTGTCGCGGTGTAAGGGTTAATTATGGTAAAGCTTCGCTTCCTATCCATCCGAGTCCTTGTCACTCCTGTATCGATAATATCGGCAGTTGCAGAACAGATGTTCAGGGCGCTGACGGACAGCCATGCCGTTACCTTTTGTTCTAACCATGCAATGCAGCTGTGGGAATGGAATGATAGGGATAATCTTGCTGACTGCATTCTCTGACCTTGTAAGATCATGCGTTGAGGGAGTTCAGATCAAAGAATGTCGATGGCATATTGTTTTAAATTATATATAAGTAGACGTATCTCATAGGTCTCACTTTAGTGGGGAACACAATGTGTGAGGGGGGAGGGGATTATGGAAGCAGGAATACTTTGGGTGAGGGAAGGGATTACATATATTACAAGCTGGGATACAGATAAATATGTTATAACGTGAAGGGAGGAGTGAGGGATACAGAAAGCGGGAAGGAGGCGAGGAGGGAAGGAATCCACAAGGGGGGGATGGTATTGAACACTGATAGTTAAGATGGACATATTGTTATGTAAGTAATTTGGTTACTTGTGTGTAATACAGTTGGCAATATAACATGCACGAGTATTGTGTTTATAATGTCATTACAATTAAGACTCAAATTCCTGTAAATGGTAATAACTGTATTCAAATTATGAAGAACCGATCTAGTCAGGGAGGTAAATAGAAGCAGTCAGTTAAATGAAATCATTGGGAAGGGTTGGGGGTGTTGAGGGAGAGAAACAAGGGGTACTGGTAGAGGGGGGGGGGAAGGGAGGTGGGAGATGTGATGGAGACAGTGGAAGGGGGAGGGGAGGAGACGGCGAGGGGGTGGAGAGGGAGTGTATTTGGAGCACTGTATTAACGATGGTTATATAAATGTTATGTAAATGGTGACGAATAATGTCTCCTAACCACCACAGTGACGATTTATTCATGTTCCTAACATTTATATTCAAGTCATGGATAACATTTCAAGCGATGGAGGAGGAAAAGAAGCTCATTTGACGCTTTTATATTGATTGTTTCCCACAGTTTATCTACAGACATACGATATTCAGCATTAACGATAAAACGTGGATGATGGCAGAGCATGACTTGGAAGAGAAGAGACGGGTGGGGAGACAGGTCGGAAAAGGAAGTGATTTAACTTGTAAAACTAAACCGCATACTGGCGAAACACGAACTGTCAGTTTCTGTGTTTGTTTAATGTGTAACTGACGTCGTAATTAGTGTTTTCTTGCAACCTCACCTTTAGGACTGCAATCGTTCTATAATATTTCATATAATACTTGCTGGCAACATCAGTCCAGTCCAAATAATCCTATTCGTCTGTGTCCGTAACGAAGAATCTTCATACATCAATGTCAAACATTTCACAATAACATTATCCCACCTGCTACAAATTAATATTATCATTAGGGAATGTGTTCTTATCTCCGAACACATTTCTTTAATATTAGCCATTTAAAGCGTACCTGTCAACTCTATCTCATACAGTGTCACCAGATCAACAGGCTCGTATCACGCACGCTAAGAGGGACGAACTTCTGCTGTCGACTGTACCAATATTCTAGAAAGCATCATTCACCATGTTACTCCATATTAATCGTTTTATTTGTCTATCTTCATCACAGACACACAGACACCGGCAAACACACAGCAGTTGCCTCTAGCAAATGTAACAATCCAGACAATACACAAGATGACAGATGTGTCCCCATGGGACTTGTAAAGAAACATTTACATAACTAGAAAGTAGTGAAGTTGGGAGAGAGTTTGCCAGAGAGAGCGAGTGGTGGCGGGTGTGTGGGTGTTGGTTGGCCATCACTTTTCGGCCTCATTCGCCTCACTGATAAGGCAGAGCAATGTCTGCATCTTTGGCGGAGGCCACGACTGTCCTACTGTGCTTCTTTGCTATCCTGATAATATTACTCAGTCTTGTATGTTAGGATTTTTATGTCTGTTCCTTTACTTTCCCCACATACTGTTGCTACTAATTGCTAGGGGCCTAATTCTTTAATCACTGCTAGTAATGTAAGAAATTTGCTATCGGAGGTGTGTGGCAACATTTCCCACCTCCTTTGGTTATTTATTTATTTATTTTTTTTAACAGCGTGTGGCAAGACCCACCACCTCCTTTTGTTGTATCGGTGCTCTGTACCTTTCACAACACTAAATCTTGTCAGTCAGTCAATCAATCTTACAGCCTCCCAAACTGAGCACTTCTGCCAACAATCTTTGGGAGAGAGAGAGAGAGAGAGAGAGAGAGAGAGAGAGAGAGAGAGAGAGAGAGAGAGAGAGAGAGAGAGAGGTGGAGGAAAAGATGTGGAGGGGTGATGGGAAAAAAAAGAGATGTGTGTGTGTGTGTGTGTGTGTGTGTGTGTGTGTGTGTGTGTGTGTGTGTGTGTGTGTGTGTGTGTGTGTGTGTGTGTGTGAAAGCAAGAGGGAAAAAAAATAAGAAAAAAGAGAGGAAGGGGCAGGAGAAGTGAGAAGAGGAATCTTTAAGAGAGAGAGAGAGAGAGAGAGAGAGAGAGAGAGAGAGCGTTAAAAAAGTCGAGTGCTGAGCAAGGGATATTTAGATTAGAAGCTGCGTGTGTCAGTACACACATGTGTGAGCGTTTGAGTACTTGCACGTGCGAGTGCTCCTGTGCGTGGGAATCAGTAATTGCAAAAGAGAGCAAGAACACGAAGAAAATAGGGTTAGTGTGTGAATAAGAAAATTAAAGCCAGAGTTGATGACTATTGCGACTGTGTATGGTGGAAAAGAATATCTATCTGCGAATCTGTTTACCTATCCATCTATCTATCCATTAATCTGTCTATCTGTTTGTTTTATTTCTCCTTCCATCAGGCCTTTTAATTAACTTTACGGAGGCCTTTCATAGCTGATTTCTTTCCATCCCCCTCTCTAAAAACAACTAAGGAACAATGATGATGATGATGATGATGATGATGATGATGATAAAGATGAGAGGGTAATAGCGCGCGCGCACGCACGCACGCACACACACACACACACACACACACACACACACACACACACACACACACACACACACACACACACACACACACGCAATACCCCCAATTAATAAAGTCCTAAAGCATTACCATAGCCGATACATCACTGCCTTCCTGTTCAGCTGAGTGGATAATAGGTCTGCATATTTCACCATCGACTGACTCCACATTCTCCTATTGACAAACCGGTGACTGTTTGACTGTCGCTTTCATGTTGACTAAATCCTGCACAGTTTATACACACACACACACACACACACACACACACACACACACACACAAAGAAATACATAACCTGCGTTTAGTCATAGAACAGGAGGACATTAAAGCTCCTCCAATCTCTCTCTCTCTCTCTCTCTCTCTCTCTCTCTCTCTCTCTTTCTCAATACCACAGTAAAGTATGAAGACCAGTTTGTTAGCTTAATATATATAACTAGATTTTCTCTCTCTCTCTCTCTCTCTCTCTGACACACACACACACACACGACCTCCTGACCTTTGCCCGGGTCGTTCCAGAGAGAGAGAGAGAGAGAGTTACGTGAGCAGTAAGAGTAATAGCAGTAGAATATATATATATATATATATATATATATATATATATATATATATATATATATATATATATATATATATATATATATATATGAGAGTACTAGAATATATATATATATATATAGAGAGAGAGAGAGAGAGAGAGAGAGAGAGAGAGAGAGAGAGAGAGAGAGAGAGATAAGTAGATTGAGAGATAGATAGATAGATATAGATATAGATATAGATATATGCATGACACCTTCCCAGACTTGAAATTTGCATATATTTTGAGAATTTTTATATATGTATGACAGATTATGACAAGAACTGACTTCATTTCCACTTTATCCCTTATAGAAGTTCAACACTACCCCTTTTGCTCTAACCTGGCCTGAAATTGCCATCCCTCCACCTTGAATGCTGAGCTGTAGCAGTGGATTAACACTGGAATATGATGCTAGTCAGGAAGAAGTGCTGTGGAAAGGATGTAGAGTGTGTCCGAAAACTTTCGCGCTCCATTTCGAATGCTGAGTTGTAGTAATAGATTAACACTAGAATACGATACTAGTCAAGAAGCAGTGCTGTGGAAAGTATGTAGAGCTGTAGTGTTGCATTTTTGGCCACTGAACTATGTGAAATAAGCTGCCAAAGGACGAAAATCTGGGCCAAGTTAGAGTAAAAGGGTATAGGCTAACATAATGAAGCACATTTTGAGGAGGGGTGACCAGTTAACTGACCCTGGGTGGCATAAAGCGATGGAAAAATATAGAGCCGTATCTTGGGGATCGAAAGTATGGAGATCAGTTTGTAAGGTTAATATATATAGCCTAACTAAGTTCTCACTCTCTCTCTCTCTCTCTCTCTCTCTCTCTCTCTCTCCCATGAGTGGCATAAAATGATGGAAAAATATACAGCCGCTTCTTGAGGGTACAAAATATGGAAGGTTATAACTCTAACTGGGCGTCCTGATCCACGTGACCACCAGGCGCTGATATTGACACTGTTAATGGATATACTGTGGGTCACTTCACTATGTGTCGCTGGAAGGATCATTGTAGAGACGTTATCATTTTCCTGGGAGAGAGGAGGCAGCCTGAGACATCCCTTTCCCATGCTGGCGATGCACGAGTAGAGAAAAAGAAGGTGATGAGGAGGAGGAAGATGAGGAAGAAGCAAAATGAGAAGAGGAAGAAGAAAAGAAGAAGAAGAAGAAGAAGAAGAAGAAGGTGAAGGAGGAGGAGGAGGAGAAGTAGAAGGAGGAGAGGAAGAAAGAAGAAGAAACAGATAAAAAAGAATCAGAAAAAGAAAAAGAAGGAGAAAAAGAAGTATAATAATAATAATAATAACAATATTATTATTATTATTATAATTATTATTATTAATAGTGGTAGTAGCAGTAGTAGTAGTAGTAGTGGTAGTAGCAGTAGCAGCAGCAGCACAGTAGTAGTAGTAGTAGTAACACCTGGCACATCTGAACGTGATTCCATTGGGATGCAGGCTAAAATTACCCTCCTGTACAGTCGTCCACAATCTTCCTTTCGAGAGATAGGGAAGGAGTTGAGGGACTTTTGTATAACTAGGCAGTGAAGCGACCCATTTACATCGGTGCCACCACGTGAAGGCGTCCCTCTCTCGCAAAACGCGTGAAATTGTGTCAATAAAAAGAGTGGGGTAAGGAAGCTCCCTAACACCCTTTTAAGCTATTTATTTTGTTACACATTACTATTCTATTTTGTGTTATAGAAATCCATCTAATATTGCCCCATACTCTGCATAAATAAGATACAATAGGATATCAAGCAAAGATATCCAAAAATAAATTGCTAAGGAGGAGACGCTAAGGATTTCTTGACTTGCGATACGGGTTTGTTTCGTTTCGTTTCGTTTTTAAAGGCTCCAACATGCTTGCATGCTTCGGCCTTGGTCACCTAATGGCGGCTTTCCACTCTGCGCGATCCATTGCAGGCTCCCTGTTCAGTCCCTTGACCCTGAGGTCACACTTAATGACCTTGTCCCATGTCTTTCTCGGTCTACCCCTCATAACCCCACCCCCAGTATTAACACTTCTAACCTTTCTCACCCAGTTATCATCCCCCATCCTCTCCACATGTCCAAACCATCTCAATCTACCTTTCCTCATCACAACACCAATACACTCCAGTCCCATCCTACCTCTCAACTCTTCCATCGTAAACCCAGACCCCACGGACCTTGCACGCAGGGACGCACTACACATCCACCTAATCATTGTCATTTCTGTACGTCTGAACCGGCGAATATCCTCCTCCTTTACTGCCCAGGTCTCACTACCATACAACACTACACTCCTAACACAAGCTGCATACAAAGACCCCTTAACCCGCCCCGTCCCATCGACGTATGGGTACGTTGCAACGATTTGCATTTGCCAGTCCCGGCGATGTACCAGTACGTCATGAAATTGCAAGGTCCCTAATTTGCACAATTTTCAATTTTCGCGCGTGATTTTTCGTATGTATACACGGGACACCTTCCTCTATTCCTCTACAAGATGCCAAGCAGGGACAATGCCTTACACCGCATAACCTCCCCCCTCCCCCCCTCACGCCATTGTCTTGGCAAAGGACCTGTTACCAGTGACCTGGCTAGTAAAGATATTCAGGGCCAGAGTGATTCCCCAATCGATGACAATGTGGAGGACAATGTTTACATAGCATTAGAAGAAGAAACAGCCAGAAATAATGATCAGGTAATGTGGCAAAAAAAGGTCAGGTATGGTGATTAGTTAGTGAGTGAAACAATGCTTATAATGCCTTTATTACTGCTTGAAAACCAATATACTCTCATACTACATATACATTCGTACCAAGTAAATAAATAAATACCGTTTATGAGTGGATAAAATAGTTACCCTCCCATAGAACTCGTTTTCTTTGGTGCCAGCATGTTGGAAAACCCAGTCAGGTAAGGAGGAACTCCTACCTGGATTGGGTATTTTAAACCTCAGGTGAGCGATTTCTCTATGAATTTTCGATGTTTCTCACCAAAAGCGAAGATTTTAGCCAAAAAAAAATTTTTCGAAAATACCTCGGGACTGGGGGATGTCGGAGGTGTGGAAAACCTCGGGATGTGACGGGTTAACACGTAGGGAGGGCCCTCTCAATGTCAGAAGAGGCAAGAGCTCCCTGAACTTCTTCCAACCACTTCTCACCGTAGCTACAGAGCTAGCTCCAGCCCCACCTCCAGCACACAACATGTCTCCCAAATAACAAAACTCTTCCACACACTCAAGAGATTCACCAGCAAGTTCAATCCTTTCACGCCTGACATTCTCCACCTGCTCTCCC